>NW_027040979.1:614755-1229511 GCF_037179485.1 Ochlerotatus camptorhynchus
GATCGCACACTGTACCCATGCGGGGTGTACATTGCACCTTACCAGGTTCGTGACAACGAACTAGTCGAAACTCATTGCCGATCCGTGTTTCACCAATTGGTGAGATAATCGTTCTGGGTGACTTCAATCTAGCTGGTGTTTCCTGGAAACCTTAATATAGCGGCTTTCTCTACCCAGACCTTGTATACTATGTATTTCACCCAGGAGCAGTAAGCTTTCTCGACTGTTATAGTTCAGCAACGCTATCTCAAATCAACCACGTAGTGAACGAGAACAATCAAAGCTTAGATCTCTGTTTCGTAAGCCCTCCGGATACCGCTCCATTCATCTCCACGGCACCTTCTCCACTAGTAAAGCAAGTTAATCATCAACCTTCCTTTGGTTGTCACTGTTCAAGATAATCACGCTTGGGATTTTGTCGACATTTCCACAGCCTACGACTTCCGGAAAGGGTGTCCCACATCAAATTGCATCACTGAAAAAAACACTGTAGAAAATAACCCAGTTGACCGATCCTTTTCAAACTTTAAGGCAATAATATTTAACCCATTAGTAAGCTTTTGGCATATTTAATCAACTCATCTTCAATACCATAACCGTACGCTCGCACCTTACGCTTAACTCCGCTCATTAGGTTCTGCAGTTTCTTCTGTACGGAAACCCACTTTTTCTTCATGTCTTCCTCAGATTTGACCTCCTTGGTCGTTGGGGGGCTTCATGTCCTTGGGTACGAAAGTGACCCCGTTGGTTTCGTAACACTCTAGAGCAACATTTGAATAGTGGCACGAAGCTAGATCTGGCCAGAAGATCGTAGGGCCCTCGTGTTGCTTCAACAGAGGAAGCAGACGCTTCTGTAGACATTCCTTGAGGTAAATATTCCGGTTTACAGTCCCGGTAGTCACGAACGGCGCACTCCGTTTGCCACATGAGTAGATCGCTTGCCAAATCATGTATTTCCTAGCAAACTTTGAAAGTTGCTGCTTCCTTACTTCCTCCGGACCACGAAACTTGTGAAACTTAACCGATCAGTTTTTGTTGAGTTGTTAGGGGTGTCCTTAACATGATCATGAGGGCCGTGGTTGAAGACTGCCGGTAGTCACGGCGGGTCGTGTTTGATTATAGGGTTTGGTGGTGACGACGAATTATGAAAGAAAAAACAGTGGTTTTAAAACGCAATAGAGTTCGATCGAGATCCAGGTTTAAAAGATCATCGGTAGTAGAGGCTTATCCTTGTGTAAAGGGCACCACCGTGGAGTTTGAGTTTGAATAAATCCGTGGTTATATTACATTATTATTATATATTCAATGATTAATATTTAAAACACGATCAAAACACATCTGGAAAAAGCAACGTAACATCATTTGATATTCTCTAATGTATGTTTAACGTTTTTATTACAGTGCAATTAACGATTTTATGATTTCCCTTTCCGAGAGAAAAATACATTACTTGTTGTTATATTTATGCATATACTTATAAATACTTATTCAATCAGATTCGGAATATGAGTTATGAGGGAGCTTATTGTGTTCGCGAGTCCTCCGTTTAGGCTGGATTTATTGATTTAAATCTTTAAGTTTATTTTCAGCTCTTTGATGATGGGACATTTTTAGATTAATATTATAATGATTCATTTTTTTTCAGCCTTCGTTCAGGAAAATACAGAAAAAAAATGTATGATTACAATTGCATGAAAACTGTTAAGTGTCCAAATAACCTCGATTTTTGTGACTATTGATTCATTATTACAGTTTACCAATATTTTAAAAGCATTCCATATTGAGTTAAGCCATTCCATGGTGCCTAATAAAGTGTTTGTTTCAATTCCAATAAAATATCAAAAAGTTGAAATCAGTTAAATGTATTGAGGTTAACTAAAATCGAGCTAATTTATATTTTGTAGTACTTGTTTATTTTACATTCTTTATATTTTATATATTGCATGACTTGTAAATTATACTATCATTAAATCATTATAACTAAAGTTTTCATTTAAAGAAAATAGTTCTCCTGCAGATCCTGAAGGACCAGAAAATAGCATATCATTGGTATTTTATTATAATATAATATGATCTATGGTTTTCAGAATTTGTATTACCCAGAGAATCAATTGGATATAGTCATCCATTAGGTCAATGTTCTTTAATTGTTTTACCTTTTTTATTTCAAAAATTATTAATGGATACCTGTTTTTATAACTCTGGTATGCTTAAATAACCTTGATTCTTTAGCAAATTGATTCTTTACTTAAATTGTGGATTCATTCAATAGCTAAAGTTGAGTTCAATCATACCATGCAATTAAAATATTCATATATAGCATGAGTTTAAAGAAATTGAGTGAGAAGGTCGAGGTTGTTTGTATTTTGTTATATTTTATTAATCATATATCGACGAGATGGATCCGTCTGTGTTTGAAGGAGATACCTGCGATGGGTCGAAGAAAGTCTAAGTGGAGGCCGGTTGCTGTTGGTGCAGCTCCAAATGTTTATTTGGGTGCGATCATTCCTTTTTATTTATTTATACAGTAACCCCTTCCTATCGTTAGGACATCAATTCAGCTTATCGTTTACTAAAACGAACCCTGCTGCAAACCCTACCCCCTTATCCAAACATGCCAGTGATTCCTCGTGGAAGTGCAGAGGATTTCTCGGCTTCCATAAAAGCGAGTGTCACGTCAACATATTCCTACCCATTCCTTTCTTGACCTGCGTTCGGGCGCGGCCGTCGCTGGTATTGCCTAGTTTGAGATCACCAGTTTTTACACATTGAGGATGATTGCCAGTCCCAAGCTTCGTCTATTGGTTCTGACAATAACAAAGCATCAACCGTGGGTGGTCAATCATGCTCATTAGACGCCAACGAAAATGGTAATTTTTAATTTCGCTAACAAACCATACACAAAATGTTTATTGCCTCGAAAAATGACCCTATGCAAAATTTGAGCTCAATTGGACATGATTTAGGGGTGGCGCAAACGCGTCAAAGTTTGACTTTTTTACACTCTTGAAAATCTCCCAAGGGGGGGGGGGGGTATTTTACATGAAATTTCGAAAATCAAAAAAAAAATTTGATGCCAAATGTCTTAAAAATGCATGAAACGTCGAGATTTGGTGTTATCTCGAAAAAAAATTGTTTTTCAAAAATCGACTTTTTGGGACTTAAATTTTTTTTCATGAGTTCTATATGGAACATAGAAGATTGATGAGTCGGCTTCTAAAACTGTTCACAATTGTCTCCAACTTGCTTATATATCGAATTAAACCACCATTTAGGATCTAATACGAAATAATTCACTAGAGTGGTCAAATTATTCTTCATTAGGGTGGTCCAAAAATTCAAAAATGTATGAAAAACCACAACTTTTCAGCAGAAATTCCTCAAATTAATTGTAAAAGTATCTTGAATTGCGTTAATCTGTTTTTTTTTTGGGAATCATGAGTATTACACAAGAGGAACATTTGCCTGAAAAGATGAAAAAGTACTTACTTTGCCATTTATTTCCTTATTAGCTACACCAAATCAGATTTCCTGGTACTCTTATAATTTTTTCGATGATCTTCAACTAATTGTTTAATGCACTGCTTTTGATCTTCATCCGTTGATTTTCCAAGTATTGAAAAATAGCAACAGTTTTTTTTCTTTATGCATATGTCATTTACCAAATGTGTTAAGTTTTTTTTTTTCTTCCAAGCATCCTTTAATTCCTTTATTGTTAGGAAGGCACTAAGCTTACAACTTTTTTTTTCAGCACGCAAATGAAACATATATTTACAAAAAACTTCACTATACGTCGGCAAGTTAACAGAATGGCCGAACGACGGCAGATATTCTCCAACTAGCCAAATGTCAACAATTTTTAACAAACTGTCGTACTATTCTCTATCAGTTCTCTGCTTGTTGTCTTCTTCAAACGCACTACTGATTGATCATACATCCTCAGATCGCATCCTTTTTTATACTAAAGCATAGGTATAAAAAGCCAAGGTAGAAAAGTTTACGTAGAAATAAGTACCGTAAAACGGGGTATCTTTGATAATGCGGGTAATTTTTGATAGTATAGTATAAAAATTAAATTTACTCTCTGCGCTTTTTCTAAATTAGAAATATATCCTACAATATGGATGTGTAGTGTTAGTGTATTTCCGTTGATATCGTATATAGTTTTTATATAGTATGTGTTACATATTTTACAAAATATTAAAAAAAAAACCATTTTCGTATTTTTCGCCTGTTTGAAAAAGCACTCAAGCCATCATTTATGAAATGTATTTCCGATATAGCCATCACAAATTCAATGATGTATTCTTATTGCCTATGATGTTTTCCGATTATATTCTCATTCAAATTTTAATATTTAAAGCACTGAAAAGTTTGAGTTTCACGATTTTTTTTTTCTATATTCCTCGAGCATTATCAAAGTAACCCCAAATCAAAATACTGATGTTCGGTCACACAACTTAAAAAAAAGTGCAAATGCTTTAATTTCCGTTTAACAAATAACTACCGAATTTACTCCTGGATTCTCAGTACTTGCTTTAAAAATATAAAATTTAAAAAATATTCATTGCTGCAAAAAATATTTAGATACTTTAAAAAATTATCAATGTAACACCGTTTTACGGTACTTGAGACCGTTGCTTGCCTGTAGGAGAACACTGTTAGTGTGTGTTTTTTAATTAATACCCAAAAGGAAGCCAGATAAACAATATGCTTTATGCGGGTACTTTTTTGGCACCTCTATAGGGTAGGAATTTAAAAGAAACACATATAAAGGGTTGTCCCGTATGGATGGATATGTTAAAAAGTCACTGTACTTTCGTCAGATTGTACTGTAAACTAAACAGCACTAACGGTTGTCCTGTACAATTTTCGGAATTATTCTACGATTTATGTCTGTCTATGCTTCTATTTTACGTAGTCTCAGATACTAAAAAGTAATATCATCAAATGTTTTGAAGTTTGGATTCTTAAAAATTCCAAAACACAACATGATGATATTTTCAGATACATGCGTTTGGTAAAAAGTAATGGTTTTTATAAACCTATTTTGATTTTTGGACCACCCTAATGAAGAATAATTGGACCACCCTAGTGCATTATTTCGTATTAGATCCTAAATGGTGGCTTAATTCAATATATAAGCAGGTTGGATACAATTGTGAACAGTTTTAGAAGCCAACTCATCAATCTTCTATATTCCATATAGAACTCATGAAAAAATTCTAAGTCCCTGAAAGGCGATTTTGAAAAAAAAAAAAATCGAGATAACACCAAATCTCGACGTTTCATGCATTTTCAAGACATTTGGCATCGAAAAAAAAATCGATTTCCGAAATTTCATGTACCCCCTTGGAAGATTTTCGAGAGTGAAAAAAGTCAAACTTTGACGCGTTTGCGCCACCCCTAAATCATGTCCGATTGAGCTCAAATTTTGCATAGGGTCATTTTTCGAGGCAATAAACATTTTGTACATGGTTTGTTAGCGAAATTTGATGGTCAAATTTTTCCCATACATCCATTGGCAGTCTAATGCTCATGCATGCTCACTAACGATTTTAAATTGACTCACTTCTTGACTAGACTTTTGGTCCTAAGCAAATCGATTAACGTACCCAATTCCAGTCGATATTCTTGTACTACACAATGTTTGTTTTGATTTGCTATGAAAGTTTGACAGATAAAATGAGGGGTTTGTGGATTTTCCTATGTTTCGAGGGGTGCATCGATTAGCTTGGGACCGAAGATAGTACCAAAGCTGAGCCAAAAAGTTGAGCACGTTTCTTCGGGTCCTACTAGTCTTAGAGTTACCTCTATGGTACTAACACCGGTAGTCAGTGTATTAACTGATTTTAAATGACCTGCCAATAATTCCGCTCTGCGCTGGGACAGATTCAGTCTTCGGACTATTTTGTTCAAGTGATCTTGTGTTATTTCAACCTGGGTACACGGTGCACTAACCTGGGATGTCACATAAGCAGAGTAACTTGTTGTTGCTAATGATGGTAATGAGACTTGTTCGGAAATTACATAGTATTGTAGATGCTTTGGAACAGGAATAGCTTTTGAATGTGGCTTTGGAATTTGAGCTGATGATACTTCTTTATAGGTGATATTATCTCTCGAACATTTGTTGTGGCCCAACACTTTATTTACGCATAGATAACAGTTTTCTGCATTGTGGATGTCCGGGTTGCTCCATATAATTGGAGCTCCAAATGATAAATGCACAGCTCTCCCGCATTGCTATTCTCTCAAGCTATTGTCACACGAAGTACATACAACATTAGGAGCCAAACGTACACCCAAAATTACAGGCATGTCAAAATACTGCTGGTCTCTTTCGGCAAACGGTGGTGAAATTGATCTTGTACTGGGCACTATTATAAACTTGCCATAAGCTTAGCAAAATTTGATAATGTTATACAGACAGTCTTCTTCTTATTCTTCTTTTCCTTTATTTAACGTCGGTCTCTGTTCCGCAATGTAGTGCCAATCACCGACGGACATCGATTGCCATCCATTGACGGCAACCGAATGTGCAGGAAGGCAGCTTCCCACACCTGCGTAGGATATCGCACCTATTCACAACACACATGGGCCGGGACTAACGGCTTTACTTCCCTTCCGAAGGAAGACGTGACCAGAGATTTTTATGCCTCAGAAATATCCCACTGACCTCGGCTGGGATTGAACCCAGACCCATTGGGATGTTAGAAAGCAGTCACGCACCGGCGCCGGCTAAACAGACAGTCACCCATCACTTGAATTGCACAACAGATCACGATACTCCGGTACACAAATACGACACTAATTTGACGTTTTACATGTGTGGATTTGATGCAATGTGATATAGAGGAGGTGAAGAGATATTAGTGATATGGTTATGAGCAGAGCAAAATACGAACATTTAATTAGTCTTGTAATTTTCATACACACTTTGAACTTTATAGATCCACAGTGGAATCTTCAATAACAAATAAATTTAAAAAAATCAGAGGCGTGCAATATATAATTATGAGATAGCCCGGACCGATCACCACCACCCATAGCAACAAGTCAGCAATAATTATGTCACGCCATCAAGCAGAGTCCAACACCACGCCAGAGCCCAGCGAATTGTCCTGTCAGCAGTTTTATTAACAAATAGCCGAGCGACCCATCGATCGCTCTCTTTTCGGTATAGAAGTTGTTAGGATTCAGATCGTTAATAGCTTTAAGTAATGTGGTTAAGTGAATAATTAGTGAAATAAATAATTTTTTTATGATATCCTGAGAGGAGAACCTATTATTATATATATATATATATTTTTTTTTTGGTTTTGGATCATGTATATTACCTATAAATTTTAAATTTGAACTAGTTCTGGACTTAAAAGCTATAATATTTCAAGAAATTTTCAAGAATCTGGTGTTAAATTCCATGCACAGTTTTAAAGGCTCGTGAAATTTAGTATTATTTATAAGGACCTCATTTCAGGGGATTTTTTTTTCAGAAAACATCAAATGCAATCTGCTTTCAAGATATTTCTGAGGAATTTCAGATTTCATGGGATGTCTGATAGTTTTGAGTAGAATTTTAAAAAAAAAACCCTGCATTGAATTAAAGTAATTAAAAATGAAAACTCTTAAGAATTTCTGAGGAACACACTTCTGTGAACTTCAGCGGAAAATTCCAAGGGCAATCTGAGGATAATTTTTATAAACTTTGTGGGAGAAAACGAATGTGGAGTTAAGTCCTTGAAAGATTACAATTATTTCTGAAAATAACTCCTGGACATCTTCCAAGGAATTCGGAAAATAAATTCAGAAGAGTTTTCCAAACAAATTATGAGAAGATATTTAAGAAATTTGAGAGGAAAAATGCCAATTAATTCTTAGGAGACTTTGAATGTCAGTAGAATTCCAAGGGAAGGAGTGAGATTCGAAAGGAAATCTAAAATGCATTCAATTAATCTTTCGGAGAATCTTTCCAAAGGGTTTCTTACTGTGGAGAATTTCACGGTAATTCCGAGAAAATCTAAAAGAAAATTTTAATTCATAGGATAGTTTCATCGAAAATTTAAGGAATATTTCAATAAAAAACATCCATTGAATATGAAATGGACTATGGACTGAGGTCTTTAGAACTACTTGAAAGTCCCATTTTTTTCCTGAAGTTAATGTAACTGCCTTGAAGTTCTTTTGAAGTTTGAGAAACTAGCATGATGCTCGTATTACTTCTCGTCAAATTCTTAAACTTGCCTGAATTTTATAGGACTTCCTAAAGTTTCCTCAATTTTTCTAACGATCATCGATCTCCTCTAAACGTTTAGCAATTAGTTAAAGTTCTCCAAGCTTCTTTATAATTTATGCGACTTCTCTAATGTTAACGGAACTGCTCAGAGGTTCTTTGATCTTTTCTGAAATTCTCGAAACTTCTCTAAAGTTTTTGCATTTCTCATGAAGCTTGTTGTACTGCGCTGAACTAATTGAACTGCTAATTTTCTGAAACTAACGGAACTGACCTCCCCCTGAAATTCCTCCTATTTTCGGAGCTTACTAAACTTCTTTCAAATGCTTCCGCATTTTGCTTATGTTCATAAAAATTCCGGAAGTTCGTGGATCTCCCTTTAAACTCCATAGATTTATATGAAGTTCTCGAAATGTTTCTGAAGATCATTGTCCTTCTGTGAAGTTTTCTAAGTTTTTCTTAATTTCTGGACGGTATTAGACGGAAGAATTATAATATAGTTCTGAGATTTTCACTGAAGTTCTCAAGAACTTTCTGATGTTCATGAAACTTCCCTTAAATTATCGACACGAATTTAAAACTTTCTCAATAGTCTAGACTCTCCTGGTGTTATTAAAACTGGCAAAACGATTATTAATTTCTTTAAAGTTCTCTAGACTGCCCTGAAATATCAATATTTAATTGATTTGCCTTGAAGTTTCGACAATTTTCCTTAAGTATTAAAACCATTATAAACGCTCACCAATTTTCCCTGAACTAATAGTTATATGCTTACCTGAAGTTCTCTTAATTCGTTTAATAATCCGGAGAATTTTCTGATATATATTCATAATTCCCTAACGCTCTTGACGTTTTCGGATCAATCACAGAATTCTCGGAATAACCCATAATTCCACGGAACTCCTTTTAAGTCGCTGCAAATTTGCAAGTTAATGAGATTATTATGAAGTTATGTGATCGTCCTTGAAGTACTCGGAATTTCGGAGAATATAATGAAGCTATCTAAAAATATCTAAACTTATTAGAAGTTTTCTGAAATTTCTTGAAGATATCGCTGCTTGCTAAAAGCTCTAGTATTTTTTTTTATTAATGGAAATTCGTTCATGTTATCTAATCAACTTAGTTGAATTTTCGCATTTTTTATGTTCTTGAAATCTCAGTGATAACACCCTTAACAAACTCTCACGTTTTTCGGATGTAAATTCTCCCAGAGCTTTGCTGAAGTTTCCGGAAATTCCCTAAATTTCTCAAAACTTCTTTAAGGTTTCTACAATTTGCTTGAAATTATTTGAACTGCCCTTTGATTCACTGATCTGTCTTGATGTTATCAAAGCTTCCCTAAAGCTTTAAATTTTATTGAAGATCTCGGTTCTGCTTGGCAATCAATGGACCCCGTGAACACCTTTAAATATTCCTGAAATTCTCTGGACTTCTGTGAAGTTCCTGAAATATTTCTGAAGTTTTCATAAATTTTCTGAAGGCCTCTGTACTTCCCTGTAATTCTCGGAACTTCTTAAGAATTCTCGATTCTTTTCAGCACATAATGGACTATCCTGATTTTTTTTCTAAATGTACGATTATAGATCTTTAAGCAGCTGCTAAAGCCTGGACTAAAGTTACGGGAACTGGCCTTAAGATCTGGAATTCCCCCAAAGATCTCTAGATCTAGCTTTTCTGAGGTGCGTAGAACTTCTTAAAAATTTGCACAATATCCCTCAAGTTTCCTCTATTCCTCAAGTTCGCTTGACACTTGTGAATTTCTCTAAAATCCTAGGAATTACATAAAAGTTACTGCAAATTTTCGGATGCTAAAACAATCGCTTTTAGGTTCTTAAAGCTTCCAATAAGTTTCCCATAGTTTTCAGAGTGTTAAATTTCCTTATGTTCCCGCAGTTTGTTTATGGAGCTTCACTGAAATTCTCAGCATTTTCTTTCATTCCTCAGAACTTCTCCAAAGTTTCTACAATTGTTGTGAAGTTAATGGAACTGCAATGAAGATCTCTTGTCTATTATAAAGTTTTCCGTAATTCTGGCACTTTGAAAATTTTCAATATTTTGAACTTGTGCATGGAATATGAAAGTAAATGGCATTGCATATTTTAAGATCTAGGACTTACTAAAATTAAGTAAGTTTTTTAACTCTATATTAAACTTCAACATTCAATGGATTTGATTGTAAAGCTGTTTCTTTAAAACTGATTGTCATGTCTTAAAAAAGGTTGGGTTAGTTGCTGTTGTTTTTGATCTACAAAAGAAATCATATTTGTAACGCATTTAAAAAAATAGCTTTCTTCCCAACAAACAATTCAGAGTCACGAATAAGCATTTATATTAGAGTGATGCAAAATTTGAAATTTTCGCTCCACAATACTTAAACGATTCCAAATCGGATCCTGACTAACCTCTCAAAATTTGAACCCATTTGGTGAGAAACTGAGATGGCACAAACCATTTGAAGTTTGTATTGTAATTACTATGGTAAAACCAAGATTTTGTTCACATCTATTTAATAATTCACCATATCGATCTGCTTCAAAAGCTTTCAACTATTATGGTAGGAAATTTTCCCAGCTACAATTTTGCTCCAGGCCACTTTTTGATTAAATGCAAGGATCGAAAGTTATCAATTGTTCAATGCGGTGATGTCTTATGATCATGCTCAATCAACTGCTCAGAAGGCAACATTGGTGTTTCTGGGGCGTTGAATAGGACACAAAAATCATGGCTACTATGTCACACTGCAAAATACAGTGTTGCCTACTGAGCAGCTGCTTGATCATGTCATAAGTTTACCAATCTCTTAAATAATTATTAACTTTTTCCTGTCTCGTTTTACATAGTTGTATCTGAAAAAATTTTCTATAAGAATAGCTATCGAACTATTTCGCATCTCAATATGGAAAAAGACTAGAAAGCAATGAACAAAAAGTTGAGATTTCCCATAGTAATTTACATGTAAACTTCAAATGGCTTGTGCGAAGTCTGTTTCTAACCCAATGAGTTGTAACTTTGGGAGGCTAATCAGGACCCGATTTGAAACCATTTAAGCACTGTGGAGCAAAAAAGCAGTCTAATATATATTGAATCAATGCGTTATAAAAGTGTACAATGCTGAATGAAATGGGTCGTCAAAACATGTTCTGGAAAAACCTATTTGAGATCAATAGATGTGCTTTTATTTCGCTGTTTGCTCTGATTTGATTAATATACTTATTAAAAGCTATACAAACGATGACTGTTTTCCTGACTCAACACCCAACACACCAACACACAACAATCACTAACAAGAACAACCCTGCTCTGTGCCGTTCTTATTTTCGGATTAATTATGCCGTAGTTGAATAATTGTTTAATAAATGTATAATAGTGTCTAATTAAACATTATTTCACATGAGTATCAACCGTCTATATACACCTTTATACGATCGCTGTTTAAGGAAGTAATGATGTCTAAAAACGCTGAATAATCAAAAAATTGATCGAATTAGCTATGTTTGCAACTCTTGTTAGTCGAATAAAAGCTTCTCGACATACCTTATTCAACACCAAATATTTCGATGTTGTGGTTGAATAAATTCTCCAGATTTGTGTGAACAAAGCCTAAACAGAAGTTATTATTAAAAATAGTACAAGTATTATCAAGCATGCAGCTGAATAAAATCGTCAAGAAGTCTTTTCTTCAATAAGCAATTTGTTTGTAGGGTTATTATAAGCCTGGAATTTATCCGTTAAAATTCTGGAAAAACCTGGAAGAGATTGAGAAAGACGATTAAACGTCACAAATATCTTTCGAATTGTTCAAAAATAAGAACAAAATGTAGGTATCGATTGGACTATCAGATCCTCCTACACAGTTCAAGAAGAATGATCAATCACGCTCAAAAAGTTGAAAATAGTGACTGATTACAAGAAAAAGTGACTTTAGGACTTTGCCTTAAAAATGGAGACTTTTTAGTGACTGGCTTGAAAAAAGTGACCAAGTCACTAAAAAGAGACTCGCTATCAACCCTGCTATTGTATGAAAAATATCGACGACATGTTTTTTGTTCAAGATCCCCGATGAAACATTTTTGTGTAGAAGTATCAGAATACAGGAAAAAGTGTTTTCTTTTAAATCGTGGAAATTTCGGAAATCCAATTTTATCTTTTTAATTCCATTGTAATGCAGCCCAGATTTGGGCTGAAAAAAAATCAATTATCTTCATTACAATTGAATTCCCTATAGTATTAAATTCATTTACAATTTTTGTTTAATATTTTGATTTAGCCTGGAAGACCTATTGACTTCCCACAAAAGTTCCGTCCGACTTCTTTTGAAGTCAACTTGTTCCAGATGTTAAATCCGACTACTCCAGGGAATGTCATTCGACATCTCCAAAAATTTTACTCTAAATTTCCCTGATTTCTTCGGACTTTCTTCGGGAGTTTCTTCTAAGTAACTCCGGATGTTTCTTCTGATTTCGTTTGAGAGATTCTTCAGACATCCCTCAGAAGTTTTTGTTTTAACAATCTGCACATTTTAACCATCTTCCAACTTATCCTAATAGTTAATTTATATATTCCCCACTCTGCATATTTATTTCTGGTTTTATTGGAATGATTTCCTCATTTTTATTTCAGCTTTCCACGTAAGCTTGTTCCAGTTTTATTATGATGTTTTTTATTACTTCCATCGGATGAGTACTGCAAATTCTTCTGGAAATTAATTCCGAGTGTTTAGGCTTGATCTGGAAGTTTCATCTGACTGACAATGATCAAATCTAACGATTTATCTTGAAAGCTACTTTTAAGTTCCCCCAGAGGTTCTGATGACATACCCCGCAAATGTCTGCCGACTTCTTCTGGAAGTTCCTGTAAACTTATTATGAATGTTTCTTCCGGCTTACCCGTAGTTTTCTTCCGTCTTAGATGTCAGGAGTCTGTCAGCTTCCTCTGGGAGTTTCTTCTATCTTTCTCTGACAGTTTTTCCTGCCTGCCTCTGGAAACCTCTCCAAAACGTTTGCATCAGCATCCAATCGAAATTTCTTTTAATTTATTGATAGAACTGGTACTGCAATAAAAAATAGCTTCTTTTTTTTTTAATTCCATAATTTTTACAAACAGGGAATTAAATTTAAGTTTATCTAGCTTCTAAGTGAAAATGTACCTGTGTTAATATATATATTCGAAAAAATGGGATGTTTTTCTTCAGTCGAGTATTAGTATAAGACACTGAAGAAGTCTGCACATGGATGCGGAATAAAATGGAAATTATTATTCCTTCTCTCTCTCTCTCTCTCTCTCATTACAGATGCTGTAATGTTGTGGCTAGAAGGGTTTTGATATTTTTACGAGCTATATTTTGTTTCCCTGAATGCATTGCTTCTAGAAAATCATTTTTTTTTCAATTCATAGGTTTTAAACAAAAATATACATTCTGGAAAAACTTGCTCAAAACTTCCATTTGTTGTATGAGGATGTAATAAATCCAACCTCAAACCTCACACTGGCTGAATGAGGAGCTTTTGTTTTGCGTTTATTCTAAATTCTTCGTCATTTAATTTAACGATTTATTTTACTATCGTTTCCATGGTATGTACAACATATGAATATCCATTACATTAGTCCCTGTATGCCCAGTCACAATGTGATACCCACCATCATCCACCAGTCGGTAGAAACTATGCGAATCGTTATTCTCCAAAAACTCCTCGATTCGCTTCGGACTGCCCAACGAAAGAAACTTCTTCACAACATCGGCCCCTCCAATTGCTCCGGCAGCATCCGTTGGTCCATCGATTCCATCCGTGCCAGCCGAGAGTAGCATCACATCGCTCAATGACTCTCCACGTCGATGGCACTCCAAACTAAATCTCAATGCCAGCTCCTGATTCCGACCTCCGAGACCGTTT
The DNA here is from genome assembly GCF_037179485.1 of Ochlerotatus camptorhynchus. Classification (NCBI taxonomy): domain Eukaryota; kingdom Metazoa; phylum Arthropoda; class Insecta; order Diptera; family Culicidae; genus Ochlerotatus; species Ochlerotatus camptorhynchus. The sequence continues at coordinate 628,880 of NW_027040979.1, forward strand.
CCTTTCACAACCACTGTTGGCTCACCACCAGCCACAATCAGCAAGTCCTTGCCAGGATTAGCGGACAGGAACTCAACGATGTCATTAGCTTTTGAATTTAGATTGAGAATTTTGCCTATCTGGGTGATGGTTTTCGTGAAATTGTGTGCCTCAATAGTTTTGCTCTGAAATTTTCTGATAGCAGTTGCCAATTCAACATACGCTTGACTCAGATATATTACATTTCCTTGAACACCCGAAGTTAGTGGCAGTGCAAGGATTTCAGTTTTTGGAATATTATTGATGATACAGTCGATTGCAAGTTCATTCGAACCGATAAGATGAATATCACCAGGAGTTTTAAGCGGTTCTGAATCTGGAAGGGTTAGCATTTTGGCAACCGACTGAGGAACCTTATCGTCCAAGTGATACTTTTCTAGAATACTCCATGCATCTCGGTTGTTAACACTACTTCCGATAGTCGGACCACTCGCAATTAATGGAATGGGATCGCCAACTATATCCGAAATTATGAAACACAGCAATTTGTGCGAGTTATTTGCTGCTGCAGCCAACTTTCCTCCTTTAACATCTGATAATTGGATCCTAACAACGTTCAGTTCGTCAATCGCTGCACCAGTCGAAGCGAGCAGTTTTATCACAGCTAATTTTTCTTCTAGCGAAATTGGAGCCTTTGGCAGTGGAAGCAACGCAGATCCTCCGCCGGACACCAACACACATAAAACATCGTCCGAAGTCATTCTTTCTGCGAGTGATTTGATGGTTTGAGCTGCACTCACTGCCTTATCGTCGGGAAGATTATTCCGAGCACATTCGATGATGTTTATTTTCGTGGTGCTATTCAGTTGGAAATCGGCATCATTTTTAAATCGTTGCAGAGTACCAACTGGAATGCTAATGCAACCGCTAACCAACCTATCGCCGAGCATCCGTTCCATCTGAACTGCCATACCGAGGACCGCTTTACCGAAACCCACAACGTGGTAGCGTTTATTCGCAATCTGGAGCTGTTTGGTGATGTATTCATTATGCAGGAATGATTCAAATAGAGCCTTTGGTTTGACTGAATCAACGGCCTTCAAGAAGAGACACTTGAGCGTATCAATCCGAGGATTCATACTGCTGGTAACGTGCTGCTGTAGTCGATATCCAACTGATTTGCGGTTTGAATATTTTCGAAGCAACGATAACATGTAAAGGTTTACGGGAATCTCCTCTTGAGTTTCAATGTGGTCTAAAATGGATATTTGTTTAAAGAGTTCCTATTGCGTACATATACTTCAATACTTACAGAGCAAATAGAAATGAGATAATTCAAACTAATTAAAACTTATTTTAAAGAAACACCTTGCACAAACAATTACTTCTTGAGTTCATATAATCAGTGATAAGATTTTCTAAGCAAACCTTTGACAAGCAACAAGCTATATACTGAAGGTAATTGGTGCCCATGCAGCAAAAAGATTCCACAATTTGCCTTAACTGCATACGAAGCAAAGCGAAAGGCACTGAGCAAGCTTAAATGAGGTTGGCTTTTGTTCGAGCTTTGGTTAACACCATCTAGTGTTGATTCTAGCTCGGAGTTTGATTCCTTCGTTTAGCAGTGTAGTTCCAATAAGATTGTCCAAAGCTGTCGTTCGATCGTTCAATGTTAAGTATCTTGTATATGAGGTATACCGGGGTAGGTGAGACCTAAGAGTTTGATTGTGTGATCCACAATAATAAATATTTTCAGATTTCAAAATCTCAGTGATTATCTGTCGGCATCAATGCGGAAGTGTACGTACATTAAAAAAAACAAATAGGGGAAAAGTTGGCTTTGGCAATACCTTAACCTATTATCGTCAGGGGGGTAAACAAAGTCCTAGAGCACTCAACTTTGACCAATAGTTGCTTTGCAACACAATGTATCCACATGCCAACATTGAGCTCTCAAGGACGTTGTTTATCCCCCCTGACGATAATAGGTTAAGGTATTGTCGAAGCCAACTTTTCCCCTATTCATCTTATTAAAAATTTGAAAATGGTATTCATAAAAGGCAGAGGGCTCACTTTCCACGTTCACCGGTGCAAGCGGGACCTGTTTTGAATTTTTAATACAACTATGGATAAATAGAAATTTATACTGGTGGATCAACAGTATACCTTATATATCATTTGTATATGTGTTTAAAGTGCACATTTTTTTGGAATATATCATTGAAAAATACCGTAACGCATCACAAAAACAACACTTTGCACACTGAGAATTCCATAAGAATTATAATTATACTTCCATAAGAATTATACTTATGAATTTTAGTCACAAGAAATCGGTATGAATTTCATTGATTTGCCTTATTAAAAATTAAGTTTGACATAAAAATAATAAAACTGAGCAGACTGGAGCAAAAGCATGGACGTTAAGATTACAGGACCTGCGTGTTGACCACTCGTCTTTCAACACTTGGTATAATGAAATTGTTATAGGCGTATAAGGGTCCACTACACGATTGATTTTATTGATAATATGTAATCGTTTTGTCACACCCTTGCGTCCTACCAAGAAGTACGGTCGACTTGTTTCGCGCTCCGTTATTTTGGAAGTTTTCTCGCTATTCTCTGACGTAAATCATTAGTTTTTTTTCTCGCTAGGTGATTCCTGGCATAATTGCCGGTAAATTTATCAAAAAGTTAGTTTTTTTTTTATAAGAAAATGTGTTTTCGGCATCATCGAAAATTGTTTTTGCATTTGGCAATTCGCCAATCATTTTGCGCACCATCGCACGCATACCTGCACACGGATCATCGTCATCGAGTGTCAGCATCTGCCTCAACATTTAAACCGTTCATTCATCATCGTGTGTTCAGCTGAATGCCGAGCCTCATACAAGCACACACCAACGAAGACCGCCCGCACACGCGGATCGAAGATCATCCAAGCTGCGCGTCGCTCCGCTGCTGCTGTGTAAACGCTCGGTGTAGTAGTATAGGATTATCAGATGTTCTTGTTTCTTTCTTTCGCCCATGAGTTAAATTTAAAGTTTGTGTTTCTGTGTTTGTATTTTTTTTTCGTGTATTGTGTCCGAGTAATTTTAATTATCGTTGCAGTGGTTGAGCATTTTTCGCTCCCACTAGCACGGCAAAATGGACATTTTGTCGGAAGACGAAATGGACGTTTTGACGAAAGATGGCACCACTTTACCACGCGATAGCAAGAAGTCAGATGATGCCATCCCTGGTTCGTCATCTCAGTCTGGTAATGGACAGGGACAGATAAGCCCCCGATCGCGAGCCTACCCAGAAAAACTCGACTGGCCCATGGGTTGTTTACTTTCAGCCCAAAAAGAAACCTTTGAATGTAATTCAGACGAGATTACTCCACAACCAAATAAGCTATTCGTGGTCTTAGAACGTCAATTTGAAGGTTTTTTTTTTAATGTAGATTATTATAAATGTACAGACATTTTGTTTTTGTTATAGTAACTACAGTAAACAGGCTGATTACCTGCAGGTATTAAAATTGTCAAAAAATTGCCTATTTTCACCGTGAACGGGATTTTTTATTACTTAATATTTTGGAATAATCAGTTTCGGCTTGGCAGTCTGGCAATCATTCAGTCGAAACAGGTTGGTTTTGTGAGTTGTCCCTGCGTTTCGGCTCTGATTGGGGCCTTCTTCAGGGGGGGGGGTTGTTGAATTTGTTCTTTGTCTAAATACCGTTAGACTTCAAACAGTATTTAGACGGGGAACAGATCCAACAGTTTTTCCCCTGAAGAGGGCCCTGATCGGAGCCGAAACGAGGGGACAAATTACAAAATTGGTTTGTTCTGATTGAGTGATTGCCGGACTGCCAAGCCGAAACTGATTATTGTAAAACCTCACAGTCGAACACTCCAACACAATATTAATATTTTGGGCTCAAATTTTCACCACATTTTGAAAAACTCTTATACTTGATGTGTTTCCAGGGGCAAATAATTTGGACAAATAGTTTTTGAGATATGACCAGATGAGTGAGTGGTAGTTTTGAGTTTTTCTGGTGGAAAATCAATACTATTTAATGTATTTATTTTTTATTTCTTCTTGAATTCCTTCACACCGATGACACAATAATATTTGTATGTTATTTTTCACATGTTCTGGGCAGGATTCTCATAGCATGAAATCATAACCTTTGAATTGACGTTCTAAGATGGCGAATGGCTTTTTTGGTTGTGAAGTACTCTCTTCTGAAAGATTAAATTTTTGAAAGTCTCGAGAATCCAGGGTTGTAGCTCGGACGGATCTAGGCACTTCAGAGTAGAATCGGGGAAGACGCTTGTTCATGATGCCAAGGTGGGCGTTTTGGCCGGGTTTGGCTCGAATCGGTGACATCGACCACAACTTTTTTAAATTCTGTACCCACTTGAGATGGAATGACCCATATACCAATTGAAATTGAAAGTAGGTGAAATTCGCTTGAAACTGTGTCATCCTTGTGATTCCAACGCCAGTCATTTACTTTTTTGGCAGCAGCCATTGGATAAACAGTGGTGCCAAATAGCGTTTTTGTCGTGAATCATAAATGATAAATGTTTCGAGATCTGGCCTCACTGGCCCTGCGTTCGGTCGTTGTTTTTTGTAGGACTGATATTAAGAAACTATTTCGTGAGTTTAAGCCGGTGTTAAATATTTTAATTTCATGGAAGTGTTAGCATTAAGTGAAATACAGTACAGGTCAACGAGTTTTAGTGAAAACGGTGTCTAAATATGGACAGGAGTCCTAATTTATGTTGCTCTGGAAAGGGAAAGTTTGAGTCAGCCATATTTTTTTTTGTCTATACTTCGGATACGTGGATCGCAGTATAATAACGGGTGTGAGTGTGTGTATTGACAGCAAAATATCTCCTGATGCCACTTCTACCGTGAGACGAAGCTTATGCTCTGGCTGTGAGGAATGTTGTCTGCCCGGAGTATTTGGACTAAATACATAATCGCAAAGGAATCAGCTAAGTATCATGTTTCAAACTAAAATATTGTCAAAAATTCTCGAGTAGCTAATACTGTGATATTGTGAATTAGGCAGATACAAAATTCGTTATGAGTGTGTGATGTTTTGTTTTGTTGGTGTGCTTGATTTTTACTATCCTTTCTCCCAACTGGAAATTCTTATTAGAAACGGTCGATCTTTGCTGGAGTGGGAAAGTGTGAGCGCCGAAATTGTGTTTCGTGGTAGTGGTAGAAGAGCTCATCTAACTGCACTGTGCGCTGTCCTGGTCGGGCGTGTTTTGCGATGGTGTGAGAGAGTAAACTTGCTCTAGTTGCTTCTTTCATACCGACGTGAGTGCCGGCCGGCGCACAGTGTAGGAATGCTTTTCCCCTCAAGGGAGAACCGTTACGGGTTAAAGTGAAGAGCTGTGACATCTTTATTCTCGGAACCACTTCGAAACTTTACGTGAATTTTATTCTATGACTAAGAGTGTGAATGAACCCAAAATGCATGAGTGAATGTGAATGGGGCATACGTGATACCAGTATGTATTGTATAATGGTATTTTTACAGTTTGTACCGTTCTGATTCATATTACGAACACGCTCAAATTCTGAGCACTTGTGTTTTTGTATGGGACGGATTTTGAAAAATTTTCTTTTAGGATGTCCATATTACGATAAGTCGTGAGTTTAAATACATTCTGAGCGGATCAGCAATATTTTAGGTAAAAAAGGTGTTTTTCAAAGGATGATTTTAACGCACTGTTCGGAATTTGAATCAATACGGTAAATCGCGCGATGATCGAGACGTTTCCGTCGGATAAGATTATTTTGCGGCCGAGTGTCTAGGAAGCTATGGAAACCGAAATGGCTCTTGATTTTGTTTTATGCCCTTATAGTATAAACCACCATCGCACTTCGTGAGTTGCCCCAATAGAACCCTTGCTTTTGGTTTGAATCAGTACAAATTCGTTCTATTATATTTAAAAAAAAGAAGTATACATATTCATTTTCTTCCGAACTAAATAAACCACCATCACACTTTGTGAGTGGCCCCAACAGTATCCTTGCCGTTGGTCTAAATCGGGTCAAATCGGTTCTAATAATTATTTTATATTCAATCAAGTAAACCACCATCACACTTTGTGAGTGGCCCCAACAGCATCCTTGCTGTTGGTTTAAATCGGTTCAAACCGCTTATAATTAATTATTTTGGTCATTGATAAAATAAAATAAACCATCATCACACTTTGTGAGGGGCCCCAACAGTATCCTTATTGTTGGTTTAAATCGGTATACACACATCTAATAATGATCTACATCTCTAGACAGCCGGCTGTTTAGAGCATAAATCGAAAACACTTATAAATAACTACACAAAACAAAAGATCGCATCACTTATCAAGGTGAATCCTGATCCAACGAACCTAACCCACTAACAAAACCTCCTTCCTGTGACTTTTGTGGGATGCAGAGGTAAACACGGTCCCAAAACAACAAAAGTCACACACTAACATTCCTTCCCTCTCCCACCTGATTGCAAGGACGTGGCCGGTGACGTTATTGATCTTTAAAGGTAGGAGTCACTGAAACATGTACACTGAGAATGGCAGGTTACTCCCAAGCCCCATTCAGTTGATTCTTTGTACAATTTCACTGGTTCAGATCAATCACGGAGTGCAACTATCGATACGTGCAGTCAGACTAAGCTAAGCTAAGCTAAGCTAAAAAGAAACCTTTGAATGTAATGCAAATTACTTATGATTTGACGAAGCGGTTCTCGGCCGTGACCGAAATCTCGAAGGTGAGGTACAATAAACTTCGTGTTGTCGTCTCTAACCTGAAACAAGCTAACGAGATTGCTGCCTCCCAGCTCTTTACACTCGAGTATAGAGTGTTCATCCCAGCTCGTAATGTGTAGATCGAAGGTGTGGTCACCGAAGCGAGCCTGACCCCCGAGATCTTGGCGAAGCAAGCGGTTGGCCGTTTCAAGAACCCTTTGCTTCCCACGGTTGAGATACTGGAAGTCCAGAAGCTGAACTCAGTATCTTTCAGCGAGGGTAAAAAGAGCTTTACCCCCACAGACTCGTTTCGGGTGACCTTTTCTGGTTCAGCCCTTCCTCAATACATCGAGTTGGGAAAACTTCGGCTACCTGTGCGTTAGTGTGTTCCTCGGGTCATGAACTGCCAAAACTGCAAACAGTTGAGACATACGGCCTCTCACATGGCAGCAAGGCACGCTGTTCCAAATGCGGGGAGAAGCACGAGGATGGTGCCTGCACAGTCACTGCACCAAAATGCGTGTACTGTAAGGGAACTCCTCATGGTCTCTCGTCGTGCCCGGCGTACAAACAACGCGGGGAGAAACTAGAACGCTCTCTTAAGGAGCGTTCCACGCAGTCTTTTGCAGCAATGCTAAAAACAGCCACACCATAAACCAACGACAAAAATCCTTTTGCTGTTTTGTCTGATGACGAGTCTGACTCTGACTTGGCTGAGGAGGGAGTTTCTTTCAGTTTTCCGGAAGGTTCTGCACGGAAACGAAAACGAGGAACCCCAAATCAGCTTGCCCAAATCAAGAAGTGATGGAAAAAAGGAAGTTTCAACTCCTCCTGGTCTCCGCAGAACTGACTATAACCAGAATTTTCCATCTCTCTCGGGGACATCAAAAACCCCTGATGGCCCATTTTAAAGAACAGAAGCCTCTTCTTCATCCGGGTTGTTCTCATTTGATAAAATTGTGGACGATGTTCTCAAGTACCTCAATATTTCTGATCCTCTCAAAAGCATTGTTCTGGCAATGCTTCCTTCTGTGAATACCCTCTTGAAGCAATTGACATTGAAGTGGCCCCTCATTGCAGCAATCATTTCCTTCGATGGATAATTTTCCAAACGAGGTCGGGGATTTAATCACTATTCTACAGTGGAATTGTCGAAGTCTCATTCCTAAATTAGATTCTTTTAAGTTTTTAGTTCACAATAATGATTGTGATGCATTTGCTCTTTGTGAAACTTGGCTCTCTTCAGATATCGATCTTCCTTTTTATGATTTTAACATTATTCGACTGGATCGTGAAGATTCGCGTGGAGGAGGGGTACTTTTGGGGATCAAAAAGTGCAATTACTTCTATAGAGTGAATCTTCCAAAATTTCCAGGTATTGAAGTTGTCGCATGTCAGGCTATTATTAAAGGTAAGAGCCTTTGTGTTGCTTCTGTTTATATTCCTCCTAGAGTCGTTGTTAATCGCAAACAACTTTCAGATATCTGTTCGGTACTTCCTGCTCCACGGTTGATTATGGGAGATTTGAATTCCCACGGTACAGGCTGGGGGGAACTGTATGATGAAAACCGTTCTACTTTGATATATAGCCTCTGCGACAGCTTTAATATGACTATTCTTAACTATGGAGAAGTAACACGTTTGGCTGGCCCATCCTCGAATGGAAGTAGATTAGACCTCACACTTTGCTCTAACTAATTATCGTTGGATTGTACGTGGAATGTGATCCAAGATCCCCACGGTAGTGATCACTTGCCGATCAAAGTTTCAGTTGCCAGTGGGTTCAATCCGTCGGAACCCGTTAACTTACCCGTATTATCGATTGGACAAAGTTCAAGAATGTGATAGAAGATGCCCTAACGTCGGTAGAAGGGCTTCCACCGTTAGAGGAATATAACTTCCTCTCCAATCTGATCTTGGACAGCGCGCTTCAAGCTCAAACTCGGTCGGTTCCAGGAACGTCTTTCCGTAGGAAACCTCCTTCCCCTTGGTGGGACCAGCAATGCCCTGAGGTTTATCGTAAAAAGTCCGACGCGTTTAAGCTTTTCCGGAAACCTGGAACACCCGTACATTTCGAAGCGTACTCGACTCTTGAACGCGAACTCAAGAGCCTCATCAAAGCCAAGAAACGCGGATACTTTCACAAATTAAAACTGTCTTTTGAACAGTTATCCAGTGATTTTTTTTATTAATTGACAAATTATGTATCTTGACGAAGTTATCTCTAACGGATTATTTTATATGGATAGCTGTCATAACGACTTTTTAATAATTATTGTAGCACTGCAAAAACTATTTCTGTTCGGAACGATGAAGATAATGGATATTTGATTTAAAAGTAGATTAATTAAAAAAAGTAGTCTACAAAGGTTTGAGCCTCGCACGCGTATTACGGATAAAGAGGACTGAATTTAACATTTTATATAAAAAAAAATGCAATTTTGAAGCTAATTTGGAAGATACCTTCAGTTAGTAGTAAGTTTAAGTTTCTGGCAAATGTTGGGGGTTCGCGAGCATTCCTGACATTGCTGAAAATTATGATAGCATCAGATTGCGGGGTTGCTAGTGTAATAGGATGCTTTGTTGATTGGCCATTAACTCAAGATTGCTTGTAATACTTATGAATATTTTAGGTGGACAAAAAGGCGAACCAAGAGGTGGACGCCTGAGCTTTTCCACATTTATATCGCTGTGAAGCAACTGTAAACTCTAGAGGGAATTTATATCTGTAACTGAAACCTGTTCGATTTTGTTTGCTAACCTAGTTAAAATGTCATATTTAATTATCTTAAAGATAAATCGTCCAGCTCAAACCTTTGTAGGAGTAAGAGGTGGGATTATCATCATCATCATCATCATCATCATCATCATCATCATCATCATCATCATCATCATCATCATCAACAGACTGACGAACAAATCAGCATCAACATTTCAAAAGGGCGAAACTCACAATGACGTCAAGCTGTGAAAAACGCTGTAAAAGTTTTCGAAGCGAAAAAACTGATTTATTTTAAATTAGTACCCGAGCAAAGTCGGTTAACAAACTGAAAACTAATCGATATTAAAGTTTTCTTTCCTATGTATGTATGTATGTAAGGTAGCCACCATCCCTTCAAAGATCTTGTCTTGCAAGATCAATTTGAGCTACCGATCTGAATTCACAATATCGCTATTTGAAGGGCCAAAAACGGGGGGGTGGACCCGTAAGCAGAGACACTTACGCGAAATCCACGGGAATTTGAGAATCTCCTTCCAACGATACGATCCAACAAATCGAGTAACGCAATTCGCAATACTTATTAAGCTTCCTACAGGTAGAGTCGGTGTATAATGAGTCACGCCAAGAGAAAAACAATTGAACTCGCATCACGGTTTTCGAAAGATTCCCTTTCTTTTCACTTGGCAACAGAGGACTTCTACATCAACTTCAAATGACTTCTAAGGATAAAAAAAAAATAGCGGCTGTAGTGTATCATTATTTCAGTGATTTTGTCAAATTATCTTATCCAAAATTAGTAGAAATTCTCATTACTGATCATTACCAAACGTATCCCATGACAATTTCATGCTCACTGCGTGTTTATGATCATTTATTCAATTATATTTTATATTTTATTGCAATACCTTTCGTGGACCTTTCATAGCATCGTAATGTTTATTTACTTTGCACGATAGGTAGCCAGTTTGACAGTTCAATTGGTAGACTTGGCTTCACTCTTGGCGTGACTCATTATACACCGACTCTACCTACAGGATGGTTTGTTAAGAAGGGTGCGTCAATCTCACTGAAACTGTTGGAGTAGAATTTACACCACCACAATCGAATCGGTAGGATAAAGAAAATGATAGTGTTTATTCCCTCCTAGACTCTGGTTGTCATACCACTCCATCGTCCAGTTTCAGGTCAAATGATACCCTGATGCTCCCACCCAACCCAGTATTTATTTATATAATGTAAATATATGTAATGGTGAAATGAAGTATATCGGAACATTAAAATATGAAATGTAGGGAGTACAATTAAATGGATGCAATAAAAATTATAAATATTGTACACATAATAAGATGCACCTCTATGTCTCCTCTGCTTACAATGGTAGGTGGATGTAACACTGAAATGTCAAGGTTATAGTAATAATAGCAAGTAAATATGTTTAGCTCGAAGGATACTTAATATTCTCTTTTTAGAGTAATTGAAAAAGAGTGATGAATAACTAACAGGACTAACAATAAAATTGAAATTGAATCTCATCTAAATGATGTCATGCATGACGAGAAACAAAACCTGAAAAATAATTATTTATGTATATAAGTTATCCACTATCCCTTCCGACCTAAATTCACAAGAATAATAAAATAATTATCAAGCTAAAATTAAACGAAACATAAAATATTATGAGAAGTGCGTAACATAATAAGATATACAATGAGATATATATGTTAAATTGTATAGTTTTGCTTTGAGTAAAATATAAAATAATCAACGTACTGCAATTCATCAGGTGAATTATTTTATTGAATGATTTCTACATGATTTTTTATAGGAAGAGTTTTTGTAGCGAGATACCTTTTAACGAATGTTCAATGCTTCAATTAAGTGTACAGCTACAGTACCCGTTCGATCCTGACATGGTTAGATTTTGGCCACACAAATTTATTGGGTTTGTTGCCAAAATCGACCGGGTACTGTACTATAATCGATGGGAACCAATTGATAAGATAATGTAGAATAATTTAGTCATGAGCTGAAAAATAAAATGAAAAAAAATATGATATGGCAATGTTGCTATCCCATCAATTAGAAAATGAGATAAAACAATATGTCATGAAATATATGACCAACAAACATATTGAATAGTAAAATCTTATATAGTTTGAAACGTAATTATTCTCTGTTGATTTATGCAACCATCCAACTTCCCCTGCACTGTTATATAAAACATGTTATAATCATTATATAACTGTATTTGAGAGTCGAATATCTCGCTGGTAAAGATGCATCGATACTTGTCCCCGGCAACAAAAAAATTAACTTTTCTGAAATATTAATATAGCATTTTTCCACATTTCTTCAGCCAGATACTTTTAGGAAAACTCCCTTCAACCCAAGATTCAGACCTCAATTCTAGACTAGACTAGAGATACTAGACAGTTAAGCTACCAAAACGAGATACCCGCTGCAATATTGAAAAGGATTATGATGAAAGAGCAGATTATTTTAAAATTATTAATTTTAATCTTGATTAAGGATTAATTATATAATAAAATAGAAAAAGAACATACATTAAATTAGTTATGATAGCATCTGCTGCAATGTGGAACAGTAGTAGTGTACCCGTTCGATTCTTGTAACAAGCCTGAAAATTTAGTGTTGATAAAATCTAACGGTTCTATTTTGAAACATAATTTATGATTTCGTTGATTTTTGACTGCCGTTAGTTATCTTTATGACATAAAAGTTATTACAATGTTATTACAATGAGCAAAAATACATTATTTTCAAAATTTGTTCTATTTTGGCACGGTGCCAAAATCGAATGATTGCCAAAATATAATTGTACCAAAATCGAACGGGTACTGTACTATAAAACAAATTTTTATATGTTTAGAAAACCTCTAAATAATTCTTGTGTTGTTGTTCTGTCTAAATAATTATGTCGCAATGTTATGAAAAAATAAGAAAATTATACTAGGTATATCAAATTTGTTTTAAGCAAAAACACTCTTTTAGTGGATATTTTCCACAAATGCTTTATACAACTATATGAAAATGAATATGGATGATTAGGGGAGGGGAGAAATGGGGGTCTAAAACTGCTTAGAACCGCATTGCATATGGGCAGCCCCTTACTTGACTACCAGAAATCCTTTTATTTATATCAAACTGCTGTGGGCCGCTGAATCTCACTCAGTGATCGAGCAAGATCACGTCGCTATCTTCTCCCCTTCCATGCAAATCCAGTTCTGCCGCCGTGAAAAGGAAGGTCCCTCTTCTTCTCATTCTTGACTCCGGACGTTGAACTTTGCTCCGCAATCCAGCGCCAATCACCCACGGACTTCGACTGTCATCATTAACGGCAATCGAATGACTAGGTAGGCGGCTTCCACACCTGGTCAAATATCGCACCTGTCAACACATGGGCCACGACCACGATGGTAAATGACAGGTGGGCAGGAACTCACAGTCTCCCAGTGTTGGTGAGTTCTTTGCCGTTAATGTTCACGAAAAGTTCACTATTTTGCTATACAGAAATTCAAAACAAAAATTTTTATCTGCGGATTTGAACAGTTTTTGACCTGTTTCATACTACCGGAAGGTGTATACTGGTCACAAATGCCGTGCCAAACTGATTTCCTACTCAATTAATCAATCTTTGATGTGAAATTCGCTAATAAACACGAGGCGCATTTCTTATAGCAAACATGCCATAACAAAATGGGCATGGTTCATTTATGTAAACAAACTAACACTTCTTCCGACTGTGGCACCTATGTATTTCCCATCGTGGGCCACGACCAATGAGGCTCAGAGTTCTGAGTAAGCCCCATAAACAGAGAAAAATTATAATTCACACATCGATTATACATGAGTAAATATCTACACGGTTAGAAAAAAGTACCCAAAATTAAGTTCTTTTCACTCATCTCGGCACTATAGTGCAGGAACCCAAAAGTAGGTAAAGCTGGTCAAAGTAATTTTCATTTACTTGTGTGCAGTTCGTATGGAATTTTCCACTTGCTTTTTAACCAAAAGTAAGTTAGTTGTACCCAACAGTAGGTAAATATGGTTATACTCAACGTTGGGTTCCCACACTTTACTACCCCTGTTGGGTCGGTTTACTCCTCCGTTTTTGACAACATTAGAAGGAGAAAAGGAGACGAACTAGTCAAAAGTAGGTAAAAGTGAACTTTCCGTTGGGTACTTTTTTCTTACCGTGTATAAGAAAAACCCACCAAAATTAAAAATAGACAACAAAATACACGGCAAATGAATCCGACTCATATCCGAGCCCATGCAAACTCGCAAAAGCGCAGGACATCCACAGAATGAGTAAATCTCCACTCAAATATGAGTAAATATCTCCCATTAATACCCGAGCAGAGATCCACCCTATCCACACCTCCGCGAACCCGAGTGAACGGGACGCAAACATGAGCCAAATTCACTTGCCGTACACCCTACAACCCGCGTCACTGAGTATTATTCAACGGCAGTGTATGTGAATCGCTCTTTCGAAAAAGCATTAGTTCACCCTAGGCCATCTGTTGGCAGATAGCTTAACGACATTTAAAGAAGAATATACTTGAAGCAGCTTACGATGAGCAGACAAAATGAAGGATGGACAATGTTGTCAGCTGAAACCGAATCGATCATAATTGCTAGCATGTGGAACAAATAAATCGGTTAAAATAGCTAAATTTAGCAAACCAGTCATTCTCACTGAAAAATAAGTTATTTAAATGGACGATTGGTATACAATAATTTCAATAAATATCAGTGACTGAAGAATATTTCAATGATTTTTTCAATGAATTGAATTAACAAAAAACTTATCTTCTGTAATCCTCCGGTGTTCTGGCATCCCAGTAACAAAAGCTCAAGTATGATGCTATTTTGAATGCAAGATTCAGCAGGTCGTCGCTTTGGTTTGCAGAAAACTATCACTCACACCACAAACCTATTTGCCTCGGACACCATTTTGTTCGTTGCTTCGTCATCTTCTGACCAATTTATCGTTTAACGGGCATTAAAAAAATTACAACACTTGGTGCTTCAATCACCATTTCAATTTTGTTTCCTTTGTTAAAACTGAGGTCTCAACCACCGCAAAAAAAAACTTTCCTCATTACGGAATGAAATCATTTTCTACAAAACACTTTATGCACTACACATTGACTCTCGTTGCACGAATCAACACAAACAACCGCTCAACACGACATCCTGAAGGAAACTGATTAAAGTTTTCTTTCCTATCATAATGAATAAAGAGCCTGAATTTATAAAGAGACGCTTGACGTGCTTGAAAACATCTGCTACCTTTCCCCTTCCTTTTGCCGTATAAAACTCCTGTCCCGGAAGCTGCTTGTAGTCGGCTTTGACGTAGGTTTCGTCGTCCATTACCACGCAGTCAAACTTCGTCAGCATCGTCGTGTACAGCCTCCGGGACCGCGCTTTGGCCGTCGTATTTTGTTTATCATCGCGATTTGGAGTCACTACCTTCTTGTAAGTCGATAGTCCAGCTCGTTTTTTGGCTCGATGCACGGTTGTAGACGATACACCCAGCTTATTTGCGGCATCTCGGAGAGAGAGGTTAGGGTTTCGCTAGAAACTACCGGCAACTCTCTTTGTCGTCTCAGCGTCTTCCGGTTTTCGATTTCCCCCCGATCCAGACTTCCTGGCTGTCGACAAACGTTCCCCAAACACTTTAATTACATTTGTAACGGTTGATTTGGCAACTTTTAGCGATTTTGCCAACTTTGCGTGCGAGTAGCTCGGATTTTCGCGATGCGCGAGCAAAATTTTGATACGCTGCTCTTCTTGCTTGGACGGCATTTTGACAACTGAAGAGTGAATTCCAAAATCAAAATAGGAGCAACATTCTACACACACACACCTTCAAAATGAGGGGTGTTCAGGTTTTTTAAATGCAAAATTGAAAGAAATACGTCAAGTTGATATTGACCAAATTTTGACCGTATCACCCTTTAGTGTTAAAAATCCTCAAAATTAGATGTTGGGCAGCAGGACTGCAACATGGTTCTGTCTAGGGAAAATGTTTTGCGATAAACGGGTCCACTTTGACACCAAGTCGGGTGGTTCTGCATCCTTGAACGATCAGTTCTTCTTTCTCGATCGGAGTTCCATGCAGGTGGTCGTTCACTTAAAGCATATCGTTCACTTAAACAGTTTCGAAAAATTACTTTGAATACACGTTCAAGTTGGTTAGCAAGTTGATGTCAGTTACCTGCAGCTCAAACAGCAGGGGGTGTTTTAGATCAACGTTCACTTGACAGACGTCGATATTTGACTGTCGTCTTCGCCTGACGAAAATCTATCGAGCTAAAATGAATTGATGAGGGCAAGAATGAACTGATATCTATTTTTGCTATGAGAAAAACGATAAGTGAATAATATATCATGAGGCATTTAAACCACAACAAAACTTACCTAAAAAAATCTTAATTGCAACGGAAAATCCTTCGCCAAAACCTGACTACCCAATTAAATCGGTGCTCCTTTGCAGTGTTATTTTTGTTCATGTTGTATCAAATGGTTCTACATAGTTTGCAGCAGAAGAATATCATGAGTCACGTCGCGTGGCCAAGGCACATTGGTGTAACCGTCGTACAGTAGGACAAAATCAAATAAAGTGGGACATGGCTATTTTCGAGTTGGCGCCGGTTGTGTAGTGGTAAGCGTGACTGCTTTATCACCCCAATGGGTCTAGGTTCAATCCCAGTATTCAGAACGGAAGTAAAGCCGTTGGTCCCGGCCCATGTGTGTTTGAATGAGTGCAATATCCTACGCAGGTGTGAAAGCTGCCTGCCTGCACATTCGATTGCCGTCAATGGATGGCAATCGATGTCCTTCGGTGATTGGCACTAGATTGCGGAACAGAGACCGACGTTAAATAAAGGAAAAAGAAGATAGCCATTTTCGACGAAACTATTGTGTGCAGCATTTAGACAACCGGTGAACACTCGTGTTAATTTCAGTTATCGTGGGGACGTAATTTGTGATGAGCCTCGGTCCCTTTCAAATTGTATCATTATTTATGTACGGTTTTATATTTGAAATGACATTTCACATTCATCTAGTGATGGTCGATTTCCATTCGAATAATCGATAAATCGATTAACGAACCGAAAAATAAAATATTTGTAATTGGAAAATCAAAGTTGGCACTCGTGGAGAATAGACGAACTATGAAAGTGATGATGGTTTCAAAATTTTCCACGGAGAGGTATACGAGTGCAATCTTAAAACGATTTTATTTTGAAAATGGAGCACTGTATTTAAATCTGGCTGTTGCTACAGTTGTAGAAAAGCTGAAATCTATGCATACACCTAAAAATCTGAAAAGAAATTATTTTTTCTATGTTATATATCTATTGAGTAGTCTTTAAGTTTTCTACTAACGTAGCATTAACCAGATTCAAATAAAATGCTCCATTTGCAAAACAAAGGCATTTTAAGATTGAACTCGTATACCTCACCGTGTAAAATTTTTAAACCATCATCACTTTCATAGTTCATCTATTCTCCACGAGTGCCAACTTTGATTTACCAATCGATTATATCCTGGGGTGGGACGAGCTGTCAAACCAGCGTACAGATCATTCTTGTATGAAATTGGTTCCAAACGTAAACAAACCCTGTAGGTTTCTTATGGCTTGTTTACGTTTGGAACCAGTTATGCAAGGTAGGTGACGATTGTTCGTATTTGACAGCCACCTCCCCTCCTTGGTTATATCATGCCGATATAAGCATTAACATCTCCAGAGGATCATCACCGATCGTTTCAAACATGTGCTGCAATCTCATTGGTGGAAAAATGGCAGCACAGCGACCAAACAATAATCGATTAGTTGTTAATCGAGTAATTAAATAATGGGACATCTCTGATTTTGGTGTGATTGTTTTGATAAAAATGAGCGCAAAATTTCATCTCTACCAAGGGGGCAGCAAAACCACAAAATTACCTTGAATACGGGGGGTATTCATTGGATGAAAGAGACCTTGAAAGAGGACACTAAAATAAAAAGTTTTTCTTCCGACAGTTTCATATTAGTATTCATCTTTGAATTAGATGCCTTCTACCATATTCCTTCATTTTTTAAGTACTTTATTTCAAATCGTGTGTAGCGTGTAATTCAGTAAGACATAGTGGATCCCAATGGTTGGGATAAATCGTAGTGGATCCCAATGGTTGGGACAAAGCATGGCGACTGTTATTTAAATCTGAAATCTACGGGAAGTTGCAAGTAACATCGCAGTGAGTAACAATTGCGCGACAGACACCCAAACGCCACGGGTAGTGTAGAGTACAGTACAGTGCAGTATGAAAAATCAGCAGTAAAAAAAAACCAAAAAAAAACCGTCAATACAGCGCTAATACAAAGGTTGTTCTGCAGTGGTAAAGAACAGTATCCTCCCTTAAATCCAGTGTGACAACGAACGATACAAAATGGGTACGTCCGAATTTAAAGAACAAGACGTCAAACAATTGGAGGACCAACAAGGGACAGTGATAGAAAATCAGCAAATCCATACAGAATACGTAGGAACGTTGCCAATTTTGAAAATTTTAAAATTATCAGTTGAAGACCCGAATAAACCAAAAAGGGTCTATAATAAAAAAAACGAAGAAAAAAAATAGCAGTTGCGCATTGCAAAAAGCAAGCGCTGAAAACGGCACGTTCCATAGCCGTCATTCAGAATTTGTGAGAAGAGACGAAACATTTGAAAGCGAAACAGTTGTGAAGAAAAATGAAGAAACAACGTGTGTCAAATGCACAGGTGCATCACAGTGTCATCTTAAATGACCTTAAACAAAAACAAATCAAATTGAAGGCCCTATTTTGTACACAAAATCTCAACGATAAACACACAGAGAAGAACACAAAGCCAATTAAAAATTCAAAAACACAGAAAACGGTAGCGATTCAACAAAATCAGTGCATCGAAACCTATGCAGCACCAAGAAATAAAATTGAAGATCACCAATGTCTGAAAGAACGCGCCAAGGAGAACGTGAGGCAGTGGGGAGTACGTTGCAAATTTGACGTTAAGAAAATCCAAGCATTGGCCGCTCGACTTAAAGTGGAAAGCGGAATGAAAACACCTAGGAGACATTAAACCTAGCAACGACAACAGGAACGGTGACGCGAGACAACGAGAACGACAACGCGGCGAAAACCATACCAACTAATTAGGACGACAAAAAAAGGCTCAGCAAACCAGTTGATAGAGTAAGTGATTATATATTTCGTATTTAATGGACACAGAAGTAGATCCGTTAGTTCGCAGTCTCACCAATATATTGAAAAATTAAAAAAAAAATCGCCTAATAGGAGGTTCTTGAAACATACTTTAATGGCAGCTCTAAGTATGCACCTTAAGTGTTGATAAAACGATCCATAAAATATTGGAAAACGTTCCATTAAAAACATTCAATTGATCCAAAAAGCATCAGAGCAAATCCCATAAAAAGTGTGGATGATCCCATAAAAAATATCAAGATTATCAATATTTTATGTGAAATTTAGCAACACAATTTAAAAATGTTATGCTAAATTTCTAAATAATGAGCATTGGAATTGTACGAATTACGCATAAACATATTACAATTGATCTATAAAACATTGAGCAATGAACCTTAAACTAAAGAAAGTGATCCATAAAAAATCAATTTTGCGCATGATCCATAAATTAGACGTATATTATTCATGTTTATTACATTATTTATTAAATTTTGATCCATAAACCTTGAAAAATTGCACTGCTTATCTGCTTAGATTTACAATCTTGTCTATGTATTTTACGAGGTATTTTAGGTAAAGGTGCGAAGCGACGGGCAAGCGTCTAGAATTAGCTTCCAAAAGAAGATTCTATAATAATATTCTTAAGAAGAAACCTATTGAAGCTTCATTTAGAAACTTCTTTAAGCTTATTATAGACGCTCGCCCATCGTTCCACTCTTCGGAAAAAAAAAACACGAGCAGAAGAGTAATCCTGAGTAGCTACGCAGTAATGTAGCAATTCTCCAAGGTTTATTGATCAAATTAAAAAAAGGGTCCAAAACATGAAAAACATAGCTATATCCCATATAATACAATTGGAACACACCATAATAAGAACGTAGATTCGGAGAGCTACGGTAACGGCCGCTGTCAGAAATGGCAGACGTCAGGTTTGTTTCAACGGACTGTGAGTTTAGATAGGTTGGAGTAAGAACAAGAAAAAAGAGGATAAGAAAGTACAATTCCAAACCATCTACAACACGTTTTACAGCTAAATTAAGATAATTGCCTAAGTCGAGTATTAGTACAAGACACTGAAGAAGTCTGCACATTGTAGACGAAATACGCGTATCTGTCAAGGATAAGCAAATAAAGAAGTGGAATTAAATGGAAAATACTAATCCTTCTCTCTCTCTCTCTCTCTCATTATACAGGTATTCCACTAAGACGCCTACATTCATAAGGATGCCTAAATTTGTTACTATACCTATAGTTTAATTTAATTGTAGTGATTTGTAGTGAACACCCTTCATTTGCTCAATCTAGATACTATAATTTGATACTCAAATCTGGTAACCTACAATTTGTTCCTAAACACTATATTTATACTTGATTTACCCTAAGTAACTTGTAGCTCATTCTACATCGTTTGCGAGCCTAACTAAAATAATAAATGAATTCATAAATCCAAAAGCTAGCTAAATCTTTGTTGAAAGAGTGACGGAAAATAACTCTCGGTTTGAAAAATCTCCCGCTCAGCAGCCTATCGCTTTTCATGGAGGATTCTCTTCCTCCAGCGCTTTTCTCCTGCTTTAACTGGTCTAGGGATTCCTCCGGGCTGACCTCATTGGTACTTCCTTTTCCAGATTCGGATCCGGAATCACTCCTCGCACTATTCTTTCTGCTAGGTGGTTTCTTTGGAGCACGTCTGCGGAACCTCTTTTACAGCTGTTGTCTTATCAGCACAACTATAATGGGTAAAAAAATCGCACACATCACACTGGATCATATCATCTACGTAGTCATGGACTTCCAAAAGCGTACCGTTTCGATCGCTGTTCTGTTCTTCACTCAACGGTGGTGTTGATCCCTCTGACATTTTGAGATTATATCCGATTTTGTTCTTCAAGAATGTTCGGATTAATAAAAGCAACTTCCTTAGAGCAGTCTCGTTTTAGACAGCTTGAACCTGAAAAAGGTTTTATTATAAGCATTAAGATTGATTTGGACTTTATATTAGCCTAATCCAAAGATGGCTATATTTTTAAGTGTGCAAACTTGATTTTCTATGGATCACTTTCTTTAGTTTAAGGTTTATTGCTGAATGTGTTATGGATCAATTGCAATATGTTAATATGTAATTCGTACAATTTCAATGCTCATTCTTTAGAAATTTAGCGGTACATTTTTACAATTGCGTTACTAAATTTTACATAAAATATGGATCATATTGATATTTTTTATGGCTCATTCACACTTTTTTAAGGATTTTCTCCGAAGTTTTATGGATCATTTGGATGTTTTTTTATGGAACGTTTTCCAATATTTTATGGATCATTTATTGGTTTTTATGTTGGAAAGTATGTTTGCCTACTTTAATACAAAAGCTAAAGCTTAGTAAACAAACGTATGAAAAATTATTACTTTTATTAGAATTCCACAAAGGTGCAGACATTATTTTATTGGCTATTAGGAATACCTACAGCCAAATTCAAATTGTCATTAATAGCAAGCTCGAATTAGGTACAAATCTGATAAGATTTAAAACTGTTGCCTTAGCATTATTATTTTCAATAAGAATTAAAAACACTTTTTTGAAACACAACATGGCAAATAACATAGAAATTTTAAAGTTGATTGCAACACTGTTGCCTCAGTTTGATGGTTCAGCAGACAAGTTAGAGAGAACCATAGCCTCATTAAATGCAATAAAAACTCTAATCAATTACAACAATAAGGCTATCGCAATCCAAGTGATATTATCACGCTTGGAGGGGAAAGCACGTTCCGCTGTGAACGATGCCCCCGAAACAGTTAATCAAATCATTATCAGCTTAAAGGAGAGGTGTGAAAGAGTACAATCTCCTGAAGCTATTGTTTCAAAATTAATTGCAACTAAACAAACAACGACATTAATAGATTTTACAGAAAAAAATCGAAAAATTGTCAGTAGAACTCGAGAAAACTTATCTAGCGGAAAATTTTCGACTAGAATGGGCTTCCAGATTGTCAGCTAAAACAGCAATTAAAGCTTTAGCAAAAGGGGTAAGAAATCCAGAAACACAGCTTATACTCAAAGCTGGACAGTTTGAAAACCTTGCCTTTGCAGTTACTAAAGCTACAGAACTTGAAGCTGACCAAAACCAACAAAAACAAATGTTTTGGACAAATTTAAGCCAACCTTGGTTTGCAAATCCACCCCGATTTACAACCTCAAATTATCGAGGAAGAGGATCAAATTATAAAGGCAGGAGTTATTCAGCTCACCACTTTAGCCAAAATCGTTTTCAATCTCGCAATGGAACAGATCGTTTTCAAAATGTAACAGATCGGTTCCGAAATCAAAGCAATAGAAGAAATCAACAACAAAATAGTCGACTTCAATATCCTCATTATCGTGGACGTGGAAGTGCGAACAACAACATGAATGTTGCTCGACAAGAAAATCATGAACAGCAACAGCAACCCCAACAAAAACTACAACAACAACAATCTCATTCATCAGACAATTCTTTTTTAGGAATGTCGTACGGGCAGTGTCTTACTCATTGAGAGTATCTGCCTCTAATTTTGTCTTGCTTAAAACTGATCTAACAGATTCACAGTGTTCTTTTATCGTAGATTGTGGGTTCAGTAATTAAATCAAAATGTATAAAACCTAGTAAAATATATTTTCCAAATCATAAGTGTAATATAATTGGTATAGGTAAAGGCATGATAATTACAATAGGGAGTACCAATAGTGAAATTACGATAAGTGAACATATGATTAAACAAATGTTTCACATAGTTCCCTCCCCTTGGCTAGTTTATTCACCTTGTTTCTGGTGGGCGGACTTAATTTCATGCTTTTTAGTGTAGTATTGTATTGTATAGACGGTAGGTTTATGGCCGGCGTTGCTGGCTCATGCCGCGAAAGAATGGCGCCATGGGCAGGCAATGGGGATTACTAAGCTTACCCTCTCTGATAAACCACTGCATGAGAGAACCAAAATCTAGTCGAGCAGTGATAGTATCACACTTGTTACTCCTTTGCTTGAGAGCCGCGTCGTAGTACGCTTACGTATAGGCACTGACGTTGGGTGCGATACTGGCGGGTTTTGCCGCAAATCACTCTTATTTTTTTTACGCAGATAGATTTATTTGGGTTTGCAAGGGAATTATACTATTGAAATATTTCAGAAAGTGCCCAACAGTGCTCCTTCTACTTGCGTGATAAGCTTTCATTGTTGTTTTCATTGAGGTATTATTCAGGGAACAATGCTAAGCACCATTTTTATACATGGTATTGTAACTAATCTTATATGTGCTTCATTTTGATTTGGGATAAGTGTTTGAACTATGACTCGGGATTTCCACTGTGGTGTGCTTCTATTGTGACATACTAATATGTATTTTTGTGGTGCGACATAGTGGAAACGTGAGAGCGTAATTGGAATATTTACCCTATACAATATACAATTTAAAATCAGCAGGGAAACTAACTTCAAAGTGAAGCATTTTAGTCACTTGAAGGTGTCACTTGGGACGAACAAAGATATAATTAATATATGTCAAAGCCAGCAGTACTTGAAACACGTTAAATTTTAGTTTAAAAGCATGGGTGATGATTGTGTAGGTAGATAAGAGATTTCAGTTATTTATTAAATAAGACTAAATAATCATCAAATGAACTTCAATAAGCGAATTCAGAAAGTTAATTAACATAAGAGATAGGAAGCGGGGGTCCGCTTAGGGAGGCAACTAGCCTTTAGAGTTGTATAATAAATCTTTCTATATATTTAGTATATTTGTTAATTACAGACAATGTCAATAGCAATCATATCTTCAATCAGGCGCTTACGAATAAGAGAAGTTTTAGGAAAGGTGTGTTGAATATGTTGATAGGTTTCAAATAAGGATTGTTCTGCTTCAGTTTTCGATAAGGTATCAACTAAATCCTTTTGATAAAATTTTCAAAAATCAAATTTATTGAGTGATTTATTGAAAGACACCTTCATTGAAACATTGCATTGCGTTAGAAAACAGTATTCTTCTCTTCTCGGGGCGACCCCTGCGTAGCGGTTAGCATCCATACCTCTCACGCCAAAGTCACGAGTTCAAATCTCACCCCCGG
Organism: Ochlerotatus camptorhynchus; assembly: GCF_037179485.1. Taxonomy (NCBI): domain Eukaryota; kingdom Metazoa; phylum Arthropoda; class Insecta; order Diptera; family Culicidae; genus Ochlerotatus; species Ochlerotatus camptorhynchus. The sequence goes on from NW_027040979.1 coordinate 652,697, forward strand.
ACAAGTCACGAATGACCCAAGAGCGTTAAAGTGACTATAATTTAAAAAAAAGCGAAAATTGACAAGTCATACATCTAACATATTAGTAGTAGCAGTGTCGCATAATCTTATAACAATTGCTGCAAATAGTGCTGGAGGGGCCGGCAGGACTGAATACGGATCAAAACTAACATAACTCTTAAAACTAAAATGATCCCGGAACTAACACTTATCCATTGCACTTTTAGTTATATATTAGTTTTATTTTCCTACTAATTTATCTATGCTTCTTTCTATTGTTTGGATCAAGTACAACTAATACTAATCTACCTTTATGTATGATTTGCTCCCTTTTAACCCATTATCTTTATGAATGGCGAATCATATGACGAGAGACACGTACAAGCTGGAATTCAAAGAAATAACCTAACTCAATGGACTAAAGATAAGAAATAAAAACACTTCGAACAGGATATTAAACAACCCGCATAAACGCGAACCATAAATTGACCTTACCTAAAATGGTTAAAAATTGTTTATAATCCCTGCTAAACTTTAACTGAAATGGTTATGGAACTTTACATGAACGTTTAATGATAAAGTTTCAACCTTATGTATTATGGTTTTTTGGAACTGGACCTTACAAATAATGGGTTGTTAAGAACCATTACCATTCCAAATTATTGTTTTCTCCATACATTTTCAGAAAGAGAACTATATAAGAGCGTTTTTACTTATGATTTGAGAACATTAATGGTAATGGTTATGGTAGTCAGTAAGGTCCATTAATGGTTTTGTATTATCGCTCAACTTTACGTGGAATATATCGTGAATTGGTAATCAGTAAATTACAGGCAACCAATTCGCGATATATTCCACATAAAGTTGATCGATGTTACAAAACCATTCGTGGACCTTACTGACTACCATAACCATTACCATTAAAGTTCTCAAACCATAAGTTAAAAGGTTCTAATATAGTTCTCTTTCTGAAAATTTATGGAGAAAACAAGAATTTGGAACGGTAATGGTTCTTAACAACCCATTATTTGTAAGGTCCAGTTCCAAAAAACCATAATACATAAGGTTGAAACTTTATCATTAAACGTTCATGTAAAGTTCCATAACCATTTCAGTTAAAGTTTAGCAGGGATTATAAACAATTTTTAACCATTTTAGGTAAGGTCAATTTATGGTTCGCGTTTATGCGGGAAATTCAGGACCAATCCAAATGAGACCAGAAACCAACTAGGCATCGGGGCGTTATATACTCGGAGAGGTATTTGACAAATAATCAAAAAGTGGTAAGTTAAAATCATAGTGGAGCCATGGATTATGAGAGGTAATTGTCAATAATTCATTAATAAGTAGAAATCTCGATAGCTTTTTCAGAGGGACGTGTCGGCTTTTGTGGGCGGTGCGTTTGATAGTCGATTTGGAGTGGCTGGTGGCTCGCCCACGCATGCTAGCACTACCATCAGATAGGGAAATTTTCCTCTACCTGCTGATGGTGTTGGTAGGCGTGTGCAAGCTACCAGTTGTGCCGGATCGACGATCGGATGCATTGTTTGCAGGAGCTGATGTGTCCCTTTGAAAAAGTAATCGAGAAATAACTATATTATCGTATAATTTATATTACTATTTTTATATATCAATGAAATTAGTCATGACAGAGTAACAGAACGAGTTAAAAACGGATGGGGAAGGACAATACACAAGACAAAATGACAAAATAAGTGACGACTGGGACAACAATCAACCGTTTAAAAAAACAAGAATGCGCAATTATATTATCAAAACTATTTGGATCAAAACAAAAACAACAGTGACCAAACGGGCACCATAGCCTAGGAACGTCTGTGTGTCGATTTAAAATAGAGGCTCATAGAAGAAAAAAATATGAATAAATGGGGTTCAGTGTAAAGTGCTGCAACTGTGATCACTACAAAAAAAAATGTTTCACATAGGGGAATTTACGTATTCTCGTCAATCTAAGCAGCGTCCGCACTTCTATTAGCATTTTCACAGCGTCACGCACATATATGACGTGTCTGTTTGTTTCAATTCATCTGCTGCTTGCTTCTCCATCCATTCCAATCGACAGAATTCTTCAAAACTGTTTGAAAACGATTTTACAACGCTCTAAACTTCTCAGGTGAGTGTGACTATTGTCGTCAACCTTTTTTTCTTCGGCAACCTTCCCATTAGAACTGCGTGTCAACCAGCTGTTCTATTATCGGCAACTCGAAATCAGCCCCATTTTGTAGTACGTATGCGTCATTTGAAGAAAAATCTGGCATAACAGGATTGCTCGGTCCTACAAATATAATCAGATTGAAGCTGAAAGACTAAAGAATCGTTTGGATACATTCAGGGAAGTGTGTTGATGGTAAAACATAGTGAAATTAACGTTTAAATTTTGGTTGCCGAAAACAGTCAATGGGGGCCGAAGCCGACATTTACCCTAGTTGAAGATGATTTTCCTATTCCGACACATGGAATTATAGGAAGAGATTTTTTTTTTTTTTTGTAAATTATCGTTGTATAAATATAAATAATGAAATTATAACCATTCCAAAAGAAGAAAATATAAAGGGTGACTTCGTTTTACCAAGTCGATGCGAAGTGATTAGACGAATTAAAAACATAGATATCGAAGATGATGAACTTCTTGTTTGTTCACAAGAAATTCAGAACGGAGTATTTATAGGAAATGCTATTATAAATAAAATATTTCCTTATGTTAAATTTATTAATACTTTAAATGAACATGTAGCGGTTAAAATTTTCAAACCAATTGTAGAACCCTTAAGTTGTTACAATATTACGAAGATTACGCAACCAAGAAGTAAACATAGAATTGAAGAGTTGATTCCAAAACTTAATGTTGAAGAAGTATCAAGTGATGCTAAGAAATTTTTTTATAATTTAGTCATGGAATACAATGATGTATTTCATCTCTAAAATGACAATTTAACAACTAATAATTTTTATAAACAATCGATAGAGTTGACTGATAATACGTCCGTATACATTTCAAATTATAAACAAATATATTCACAACAACTCGAAATAAATAAACCGGTTATAAAAATGCTTGAGGAAGGAATAATTGAACCATCCGTATCGCATTTCAACTCACCTATATTATTAGTCCCGAAAAAATCTGACAATGGAAAGAAATGGCGTTTAGTCATAGACTTCCGTCAGTTAAATAAAAGAATACTACTCGACAAATTACCGCTACCAAGAATTGATTCAATTCTTGATCAACTTGGTAGAGCACGATATTTCACTACATTAGACTTAATGTCTGGTTTTCACCAGCTACCTTTGGAAAATAATTCAAAAAAAATTACCGCATTTTCTACTCCTGATGGCCATTACCAATATACAAGATTACCTTTTGGTTTGAATATATCACCAAACAGTTTTCAACGGATGATGACCATCGCAATGGCAGTATTATCACCGGAATGTGCATTTGTTTATGTAGATGACATTGTGGTGATAGGCTGTTCAGAGAATCATCATCTCAAAAATTTACGACGTGTTTTAGAACGATTTAGAAAATATAACTTAAAATTAAATCCCGAAAAAGTGTCTTTTTTAGAAAGAAAGTCACCTACTTAGGCCATAAAATATCAGATAACGGACTAACACCAGACGATTCAAAATTTGCAACTATTGAAAATTATCCAATACCTCAAAATGCCGATGAAGTTAGACGATTCGTTGCATTTTGTAATTATTATAGAAAATTTATACAAAATTTTGCCTCAATAGCTGGACCACTTAACAAACTTTTACGAAAAAATGAAATATTTTCATGAACATCAGAGTGTCAGGAATCATTTGAAAATTTAAAACTTAAATTACTGTCACCGCAGATATTACAATTTCCAGATTTTTCCAATAAAATTATTTTGAAACTGACGATTCATTCTTTGCATGTTGCGCAGTTTTGTCACAAGATATCAATGGACAAGATTTACCAATAGTCTTTGCAAGCAGAACCTTCACCAAAGGTGAAGCTAACAAAGCCGTCATTTAAAAGGAATTGGCCGCAATACATTGGTCAATAAATTATTTTAAACCTTATTTATATGGACAGAAATTTCAAATTAGAACAGATCACACACCACTAGTTTACTTGTTTGGGATGAAAAATCCGACATCCAAGTTAACGAGAATGCGAGTAGATCTGAAAGAATTTGATTTTGAAGTTGAATATATGGCAGGTAAAGTTACAGGCGCTTTATCGCGTATAACGCTTAACTCTGATGGTTTAAAATCCATGTTCGTTTTAACAAGAAACATGGTAAAACAAAACAAGCCTTCAAACACCAATCAAGCAGTCCCCTTGCAGGCTGATCAACTCAAGATGTATGACAGCATATCGAACGAAGAAGTAAGAAATATTCCAAAACTTGAAATTGACATCATACAAACTACAAAGAAAAAGGAAATACTATGCGCAATATATATTATGAGAAAATATTACATAAAGTCTCTTCTATTAGTAGGAGAGTGCAGAATTAACCCACAAGAAACTGTAGCTTTAGAGCACATGTTTCGGGATATAGAAATGGCAACCAGAAAAATCCAGATAAAAATAATAGGCCTTGATATGAATACGCAGCTCATAAAACAATTGGACGTCAACAAATTAAAGAAAATCACGAACAAAATACTTAATAAAATAGACATTGTTCTATTTGAAAGACCAACAATAATAACAGATCCTCATATGATTTCCGAGATCCTGCACAAAAATCCTAACACCCCAACCGGACGTCATATAGGACAAAACAAGCTATATAAAAAGTTAAGAAAGAATACGAATGGATTGGAATGAAGCGTTAAATTTCAGATATTGTTAAAAAATGTAGTACATGTAAAATGAATAAACATCAAAACAAAACTCTGGAGAAAATCATTAAAACAACAACTCCGTACAAACCCTTTGAGATAATTTCGATAGACACAGTAGGACCATTCTTGAAAACAATACAAAATAATAGATACGCTGTAACCATTCAGTGCGATCTAAGTAAATATATTGTCATCATACCAATTCCAAACAAAGAATTACAAACCATAGCAAAAGCTATAGTTGAACATTTCATGTTAACTTATGGTACCAATATAAAAGCAATAAAAACGGATTTAGGCACAGAGTATAAAAATGAATTATTCACATTGGTTGAATGAATACTTAAGAATCTTTTCTAATGAACACAAAAATGATTGGGATGAATGGATAAACTATTATTGTTTTTCATACAACACAACTCCAAATTTGTCAATAAACTATACACCATTCGAGTTAGTTTTTGGAAGAACCGAACAAATGCAAAAAGAATTGTTAGCAACAAATACACAACCAATATATAACGTAGATGATTATAATAAAGAATTATAACACAGATTACAAATTGCTTATAAAAGAGCAAGAGAATATTTGGAAAAAAGGTAAACACGATACACAATCAATAAATTGTAAAACCAATAACAATTCAAATAGAAGACAGAGTAAGCTTAGTAAACGGAAATAGAATAAAATGTTACCAATACAACATATAAGAACAATACAACATACAATAACAAAACAAGTACAAACCGTTCATAAAAATAGAATATTTAAAATTTAAAGATAAGGTTCTCGGGTCATAGAATGATATAACATCATTCTCCCAAAAGGGGAAGGTGTTGTGATAAAACATAACAAAATTTAATTTTCCTACTCAGCAAGAAGCGTGCGTATTGATTGATGTCATACGGACCTAGTGCAGCATGTGTTGAATCAATACCGCGCACGTTTGAATATTTGTAGATTAATTGCGTGTATCGCAGTTTCGCGGCACATCGCTTTTTTGGCCCAGACGTAGTGGCGCCTAGAACCTTTTTGTATAACTTTTACGGGTATAAAAGCCCTCCGAAAAACTCAATAAAGTCAGTCTCTACACGGTACTTACCAAGTAGCATACTTGATCCAGAACCAAGTCTCATTTACTATATCGTAAAATATTCACCGAGATATCACATCCGTGTGAGATGATCGTACCCAACTAAGTAAAACATAGTGCGTGTAATTCAGTAAGACACAGTGGATCCCAATGGTTGGGATAAATTGTAGTGGATCCCAATGGTTGGGACAAAACAAGTACCCCTCCTCTACGCAAATCCTCGCGATCCAGTCGAATAATGTTAAAATCATGAAATGGTAGATCGATATCTGGAGGGAGCTATGATTCACAAAGAGCAAATGCATCTCAATTATTATTGTGGACTAAAAGCTTAAACGATTCTAACTTAGGAATAAGACTTCGACACTTCCACTGTAGAACAGTTATCAAATCCCTATCCTAGTTTGAAAAATTATCCAGTAGGAAACATTACCAGAATAATGCTTTTGAGAGGATCAGAAATATTGAGATACTTGAGGATACCGTCCACAATGTTATCAAATGAAAGCAACCCAAATGAGGAGGGGGCTTCGGTTCCTAAAAATTGGGCAGAAGTCTCAATTTTGACGTAGGACTACGTCTTTGATTTCTATATGGGGGTACACTTTGTGAAAACCGAAAATGGAACATGTAACAAATTAAGAAAGATTTTGAACGTTAATATCTCAGCTGCCCCTGGTCCAATTTCAATAATTTTATCACCAATCGATCAGAAATATGGCTACGCATCGATAACAATGCTTCCGAATAATGATTTTCAACAAGAAACTATTGATAAACTGGTAAATGTCCAGCATTGTCCAAAAGCGTCGAATTAACTAACAAATCCACCAATTACCTACATGCATATGCTGCTTCCCCAGCACAGTCGTCAGAGAGTAGTAAGTAGACGAAACAAGTCGAAGTGGCATTCGCCTCCGATCCTCGGACGCGTGCGAATAGGGAGGATGGAATTGCGTAATTTGTTGCACACTCATCACCATACTCAGAACCACACGCTCCCAACGACCACACCACTGTGTGGTGGTGTTCGGTCGTCGAAATTAGTAGCAGCAGTAGCAGTGCTTTCGGCGTGTGGCGTTTAAAATTGTTCTCCAGTAACAACGAAAGGCTGCCTGCAAGCAGCGAGCTGCAGAGCCCACATAAGCAACCATCAAAGGAGGAAGAAGCTGCACCGCTATGCTATGGATCGGAATCAGTAGCTCTTCGTAAGTCGCTGCGGGTCGGTCATCTATGCCAAGCGTGTCACCCTCGCTCCAGAAGACATACAGCTCGACAGCCTCATCCGCGTTGAACACCCAGCTCAGAATTACGCAACCATCACTACAAAACGGCCCTTTTCAAGGCCACCAAAAATTTGTTAAAGAGTATTATTTGAACATTGGTCAAGGTCATTAGTTCCCGCAAGCAGCTTGCTATCAAGGCGCAACCTGTCTATAGAAGGTGTGGAATTGTAGGCCTGAATATATTGGTTCAATTAGTTTTTCCTCGGCTTTCATTCCGCACGATTCGTTTCTTTCGTTTAATCTATCACCCTTGTAGTGACGTCAAAAAGATTATTTCAATCGGCGCTTACATATGAAATTTAATGTGGATTATAGAATTTTTTGTATGTTATCAAAATTTATGAATGGTTTGCCACTAAATGTTGAGATTATTTATTGATTATTGAATTATCACACTGTATATACCATGATAAACCAGCCTGTTTGTGAGTTTTTGCCTGTTTTTAAGTAAGGAGATATAATAAAAAACAAATCACCAGCGGGTATTTCCCGGCGACTTTACAAATAAATAAAATCAAAAAAAATCATCATGTAGAACTAGCTGGGATTTGTTTTACTTCATATTTCACAAAATTGCTTTCGAGTGCTAAGACATCGTCTCCCGCAAAGTTGACATTTTTCCCTCTACCAACACATACATCAGGGCTAGATAGATCTCCACATAATCTATAGAATCCACGCAATTTCAAAAAACCAAAATGCACAGCATTACGAAAAGAGGTCAGGTTTCGACCATAACTTTGTTAAGAGTATTATTTGGACATTTGTCAAGGTCATCAGTTCCCGCAAGCAGCTAGCTATTAAGGCTCAACCTGGTATCTATAGAAGGTGTGGAATTGTAGGCCCGAATCTATTGGTGAGATTAATCATCGTCCGACCATTTTCCAGAACACGCTGGTAGCAAGTGTTTAAAAATCCTATAGAACTTAAGGGAAGTGGGAATAATTCGCTTTGGGTGTATATTCAGTCCCCAGAAAGCCAATAAAATCAAATTTGTGAGAAAATTAGCTCTCACGAGTTCAATCTCTCGAAGTCCCTCCTTTTTTACATATTCTGCACAAACGATACTTTCCATCCCGCCCCATTCATATAATTTGGAAGGAAATCCTGTGAGGGGTGAATTGAATACACTTTAATACCAAAATGCACATAACTAAAAAATTCATAAATAACAAAACAATTCAAAATACACCTTTTAAAGTCGGGTAGATGAATCGAAAATACTCAAGTTGACAGTCCCTTCGATTCTCTTCATCAACTTTCTCTTTGAAATAAATACTACAAATTTGATACGCTTACAAATAAAAAACGGAGAGAGTTAAGATAATTGATGATTGATAAATTAAAAGAACTAAATGTTCACATTTGTTCCGTCCACTAGCGGTCCTACGTCAAGCTTCCGTTCGTGCCCCTAGGCACAGACCCTTCTACTTTTTTCACCACTCCTTGATTTGGGCAAGCTGATTTCGGGTTCCTGATCTACAACTTTCCATGAACGGATGCGTCTTCGTTTCCGTGAAGAAACTTCCGGAAAACTGAAAGGAGTTCCCTCCTCAGCCAAGTCAGAGTCTGACTCGTCATCTTACAAAAAGCATTTTGTATTTGATCCGTTTTAAATTTTCAAATGCCACATTATTCTCATACACTCATCGGCACCAATAATCCCCTTGTGGCCAGTTACCGATGTCTGGTGTTTTTCTAAATTTCCTGCAACATTTAACTCATACGATTTAGGAATCCAATGTATAGTATAACTTCAGTTTGCTTATGAGTTTATTTGAGCCAATGGAGAAATGACTCACATGAAGGATCAGTTGTCGCTGAAATAGGTACGATATGCTATTTTTTTTAAATTATGCAACGATCATTAAGTGTTTTGACTTTCCTTCAAAATAATAATTAAAGTTTGATTGATATGTTGAGTAAACGGTTTTGCTGCATATATTCAAACCGTTTAAGGGTTTACAAATAGTCAAGATACTTATTCAATTATACCACACCGATAGCGGCCAACACAATTCTAACCAGTTCCTTTCACCGATAAATGTAATTAGAACATAGCTTAATCAAGTGGCTGTCTCATTTCTAGTTCGTCGAGTATTAATTAGAATTCCATTCATCAACGTATTTAGCCTGACAAAAATGATGATTAGACTTTCACACCAATTTGAATCCAAGTTCAACTTCCGCTACCCCGATTGCGGATACTACTTTGTTTCAGTTGAGTCTAGGTTTGCGCTATAGTAATTAGTCGTCGTGTCAAGTTCAAAGCCCGGATCTAATTCGTTGTGGCCAATTTGTTCTCGGTGCGTTCGCGGGGCTTTTGAACGATAGTGACTTCTTATAACGGTAATTATCTTGTACCCGTCAACAAGCGCCAGATTACCCGATGACGATGACGAATTTTATCATGTAAGCCGTTTAAACAACCAAGATCACCGCAACCGGTACTCTTTCGCAGGAGAAGGAAGGGCTTCGCCAAATTATCGCCAGTATTTACAAAATGCGCCTCATTTGCATAAAATTCTAATTAAAGCCCTGCAGCATACATCGCGGGCAATCCACCTAGCAGAATTGAGTGCATTTGATTTTATTTCAGCCATTAATTACAGTTTATGTCCACCTGCTACTGAAATTCGCAAAATTGATTAACGGTGCAGCACCATTACCAGTGTCCCCACAATTTATGTCCAGCAGAAAAAAAGAAGCTTTGGTACTTGATCCTCATTAGTGCATTTACTGACTAACTACGCATGTTCGATACACGCCTTTCGGCCTTTGCGCCAAAGTTGATAAGAAAATGAATTATTGCTTGTTTGGGGGTGCGATGTGATAGCGCCACACGAAGGGACAAGAAGAGTTCTCACTGTTTTTTTTCGCAACAGTCACTATAAAAGACCACTTCAAGGTGGAATGTGGTTTTCAGAATGTTCTAACTACTTTTCTTGCTGAGTTGTTTAACAGTTGCATGTGCTGGATTTTTGTGAAATCAAGTTGTTTTAAATGAAAATGAAGTGTTTTGTGAAAATGAAATCTGAAAAAATAGTGACGAACTGATTCTAACCAGGATTGTATGTGCGGAGAATTTTAACAATGATTAAATACTGGATTTTCGGTGTATTGCTTGGATTACTAACGCTTAGTGCTGCCGACTGGAATTTCTTCAAATGTTTTGAAACGGAAAAAAGGTGTCCCAACGAAAATGTTACATTTTGGCTGTATACCAGGTGTGTTGATAAGGTGCTACTTGTAATGAATTTAAGTGAAGGATTTGATATAAGTTAAGCATAATCGTGATGGTAATCATGAGAAGAATCAGTGATGGAGCTTAGAAATGAGAAGGATAGTCCAACTCAATATCGACAATATTTTTTATTTCACCTGAAATTTTTCGGAAACTTTCCAAACTGACAAAAAATGCCATTTTGCATTTCAGATCACTATTTTTAATTGAGTCTTAATTTGAAAACTGCTAATCGAAAAATGTATGTCCAATCGGTTTAGTAGCTTCAACAATATTCTAGGGAACATCTGAAACTATTTGAAAAAAAAATACACTCTAGAAACAAATTACCTATTTAAAAAAAACTTTTTTTTTATGTTTTAAGAGCCAATGAATTATTTTAGAAAAAAACTCAAGATTTTGAAAAATCATTAAAAACTTGATTCAATTTTTTTTTACTTGATTTGGTACACCAAATTTACATTAAAAAAATGTTTGCATAAAAATTGCTAAGTCACACCGTTTTCAAGATGTAACGGTTTGAACGTAGATTTTTTTATATATTGGTAATTTTCGGCCATTTTTGCGGTTCTCCAGTTCCAACAAAATTTTTGTCCGAAAGGTTGGGAAATTCACATTAGAAAATCTCTTGTCAGCTTATCAATGTGATTAATGTCTTCTTAAATATAAAATAAAACTATCCCAAATAACAATTCAAGCTGAATTGTAAGAACAGAAGCTGATTATTGGTTGATTTAAGGTGTACGAAGCTGATTTACCCCAGGGTGAATATATAGTTGATTAGAAGTGCATAAAACAAATTGTATCCCCATAACTCAACCTCAGTAAGTTAGACTGAACAAGACTTATTTAAGCTTAGCACTACTTCACAAACCAGCCCTGTGCTACAAATATTTTAATAGCCTGATAGAAGAATATTAATTTATTGCACAATATTGTTAATTTTCGTCATGTCACTCAATCAGCCGAAAGCTTAGCAGCAATATAAATTATAAGCTTTTCAAGGCATTAAACAACAGTCTTTTCCAACCCTTGTTCAGCTTTTATTTCAAAAATTAAATGCAAGACCGCTTCTTATCTTACATTTTTTGTGGGACTGCTTTACCTTGATGCTGACTAATTAAATTTTATTATTTATTTTGTTTTTATGTGTCTAAAATTTACCTTTACAATTTTGGAACTCAAACCGGCAGTCGCTGATTCACTGGCGTTAACTATACCCACTGGACCATATAAGCATATTTGTGGCAAAAGGTGTGATCATTAACTTGAATCACGTTAAATTTAAGTTGAATTATAGCAACCGGAAGAGCGTTGTACAGCAATGCAGCATTGTTAACAACAAATTGTGGCAGTAAAACATTCCTTTCGTTTTCAATGGCACTAAATCCAATATGGACACAAGTGCGCGCTGTATTTCGATGCTTTTTTCTGCTATTATTGAATTATATTTTTGAAATGCGGTATGAAAATTAAGTGCAATATAAAGTGATGAACAAACAAAACACAGGAATACAAATGTTAATATATCCGACGTGGTCGCAGTCCACTTCTACCTGGAGCTATCCTTAAAAATCTCCTCTTCATTGTCTCTACTGCTGGCGCTGCTTGGTGATTTTAGAATAATTAAAATGTCGGAAATGCAACAAGTGACATGACGACAATTAACAATATTGTGCAATAAATTCATATTATTCTATCAGGCTATCAAAATATTTGTAGCGCATTGCTGGTTTGTGGAGTAGTGCTGAGCATGAGCATGAGCATCAGCATGATTGACCGCCCACAGTTGCTACTCTGTTATTGCCAGACCGGCTGTAATTATACAGAGAACCAATAGACGATGCTTGGGACTAGCAATCATCCTCAATGTGTAAAAACTGGTGATCTCAAACTAGGCAATACCAGCGCCGGCCGCGCCCGAACACAGGTCAAGAAAGGAAGGGGTAGGAATGTGTTGACGTGACACTCGCTTTGATGGAAGCCGAGAACACCTCTGAACTTCCACGATGAATCACTGGGATATTGGGTAATAGGATTGGGTTTGCAGCAGGGTTCGTTTTGGTAAACGATAAGCTGAATTGATGTCCTAACAATCATATAACGCGAAGGAGCTTGGGATTGAACCCACGGTCTTCTGCTCAGTAAGCAAAAACGTTTTCCACTAGGCAGACGAGCTCCTTTTTAATCATCGAGTTGCTGTTATTACCATGCAGTCATGTAAAAAAACGATTGACGAATCTTGAATGTGGATGGGCTTGAGATTAGACTCACGATGTTCTGCTCAGTAAGCAAAACCGGTTGTGCTAAGGCCACCGAGCCCCTCATATCACATTATAGCGTTACTCAAGTTTTTATGACTATTCAGACAACGAAAAGTTTTACAAAATACACAAACAAGCGATCTAACCATGTATTTTTAATATGAAAGGATCTGGGACCGCGTTTTTCTGCTCAGTAAACAAGCCACTGCAACCGACGATCTTTGAAATCTTTAAACTAAAAGCTACGAAAGAGGCCTTCATTAAGATTCATTTTTACGCGACGTTAAATGTTTCGATTTTCTCTTTACGCATGGTTCAGGTAATCATAACAAGCTATGACCGACGTGACGATTGTTTAAGACCTGGTTGAACAAGCTATTCAAATGAAATTACGTTCTCGACTTTTACTTGGCATGTAATGAACAACTGAAATACGCGATAATTCATATTTTCAGCGGTTGGTGGTCAATTTTAAATATACTAACGGTACTGCCTACGACTACGACGGCGCCTACGACAACGACAACAGCGAATTTGTAACTCACCATTTGTCTACACACTACGAAAAAGACATGTAAATTTCAATGCCCTAAGACCGACACATGCAAGCGGCCCTTTTGACATAAAAATCAGTTGAAAAGGACGAGAAAATCACTTCAATCAAACGCACTTTTCGTCGAGTTGCATACGTTTCAGTTTCAGGACACTTAATTTTACATGCTATGTTTGTTTACGTTCCATGATTTACGTCAAAGCTGAATTACGTTTCGTGTAAAAATAATAATTTCTAAGTGTGTAGGATAAACACCTTTGCCCGGCACCTCCACTGGTTCTTCATGTCCGCTATCTGTCACTGTTTGCAAAATATATAATAGCAATTACCTTCCAATACCAATACTTCCTGTATTGCCATGGTCATCTGGGAGGAGGGTCGCATCTGGTGCTTTCCTCAGGAACCATTCACGGCCACCAGCTACTGCCCGTCCAGTCTTGGGCGTATCCAGTGAGGCATCCTTCAGATTACTTACAATCTCCGACACTCAATGCAAATCGCAGGCACACTTACGCTAGTTACAAAAAAAAAACACACCCGTGCAAAGAAACGGATCAAATAAACGTCACTCTCGCGAAAGCACACCCGTCATCGTCGATCGGCAAAAAAAAAAAGGAATCGGTGGGCAATTTTGTGATACGGCTTTCCAAAATCAACCGGGAATGCATGAATTTCACCACACCCAACTACGAAACACGTTCAGAAGCACTTTTGGTACACTTTCGTTCGAAAACACTTATTTTTTTTCAAAATAGTTGCGAGTGAACCAACATCATCACCGCGTAAATAAACTAAAATTAAAATTATCGCTCGCGATGCCACAAATTTCTGGACCGGGAGAAACAAGCAAACAACGCAGATAGCGTCAAATCTTCTGTTGCTTGCAAACATGATGAATCATGTTTTTCATTGCTGGTTTGTGGAGTAGTGCTAAGCTTAAATAAGTCTTTCAGTCTTACAGGGATTGAATTATGGGGATACAATCCGCTTTATGCACTTTTAATCAACTATATATTCAGCTTGGTGATAATCAGCTTCGTACACATTAAATCAACCAATAATCAGCTTCTGTTCTTACAATTCAGCTTGAATTTTTACTTGAGTAGAACTGAATTAAAATCGTTGAAAGAACACGTGCTAAGCATCAACTTGTTACCTGGGATGCGATCTATTTGCTTTGTACCAAGCTACCGTGTCTTTCAAGTAGTGCATTGACATCAAATCAGATCAAAATAGTACTGGGACATCATGTTGACGGATCATGGGCCGTAGACGACGATTCAAACACTCCCGAACGCAAATTTAAGTGTTCATCGTCTCCTCCGTCGCAAATGGCTTGCCACACTGACATATCGCTTGCAAAACCATGGCATTCTTACCAAATTTTTCTGTAAAAATTGACTTATCGGTCAATCGTCAATTTCCTGACCATCGCGAACTGTGCAGCATTGGTCTCCCGGAAGCGTTTTGTAGTCAAATTGACGTATGTTTCATCGTTCATAATAACGGTTCCGGGTCATTTGACCGAATGTCGTTGGGCCGAATGCCATTTGGCCTAATAAGTCGTTTGGCCGAATGCTGTTTGGCCGAAACTGAACAACAAAACTGCTCATGGAACTGCAGAGAAGGAAAAATCTCCTATTTTTATTAAATTTTGATTTGTATTAATTTATTGCCAAACTGCGTTTACTGTGCAAAAAATAACTAGAACAACAAATTTCCAAAGAAGTGGTCATAACTTTTAATTAATTTTTTTAACAAGCTGCGATTACTGTGCCAACAATTATAAGATCATCAAAACTCCATAGAACTGCTCATGAATATAAGAAAAATAAATTCATCGACAGTATTAAACAATATGCAATTTCACCAAAAATCCCATATTTATAATGTCAAAAAATCATAATTGTGGAAAGTAAAAAAAAGTCCACATAGCTGCCATTTAGGTTCTAGTAGTGTTCAAAAATTGGAAATCTCTTTTCAAGTTTTCGGCCAAATGGCCGGACACCAAATAAACACATATTAGCTATGTTTTGCAAAGTTGGTTTATTCAACCTCCTCTCCTAGGCTAAATACCTTGGACTTAAAGCTACCCTTCAAATCCTGTGCAACACTTCCGCCATCTTCCTTCTTTTTCCAAATCCTTGTCGCTTTTGAAGACCTTCCCTGTTTTCCGGAGCTTGCACTTCATAATCGCCCAGAATTTTTCTATTGGGCGAAGTTCTGGCGAATTTGCCCCTTCGGCATAAAAACAACATAGTTGGCTTCATACCACTCCATCACCGGTTTCGCGTAATGGCACGATGCCAGATCCGGCCAAAACAGAGTGTCATCTTCGAGGGATCGGAGGAAGGACAGCAGGCGCTTCTGGAGGCATTCTTTTCTTTATATATTTGACTGTTGATGGTGCCGGTCATTATGAACGGCTTGCTTGGCCACCCACAGATCGCCTGCCACACTAAGTACTTCTTGGCAAATTTGTCAACATTCTTCTTCCGGAACTTCTCCGGAACATCCAGGCGGAACTTGCCGACGAAAAACTCCAGGCCGGGGATCTGCTTGGCGTTCGCTTTCATGTACGTCTCGTCGTTCATTACGATGCATTTCAGCTGCAACCACTCGCGGTACAGCTTCCTGGCACGGTATTTGGTCACCGTATTCTATTTATCGGTTCGGTAAGGTGCCTTCCTTCGCAAGTAACAATTCAGTAACCATTTGGCATCCACTCTGATTTAAAATAGTTTTATATCGGCAATGAACAATCCATTTGGTTTAAATACAACATTTCAAAGTATAAAACATTCCTGCTTAGTAATTCAGCTTTTTGCTATTTTAAAAACCTTTTATAGTCTGGCAAGAAAGTAAAAAACGCGTTGCTTTAAAAATAAATTTAATACAGTTCTCAATCCCTCCTTAAAACTGTTCTATAATTCAAGCATAAACGTCATTAGCAATGAATAATTAATGTCTTGATCAGTCTTGTAAGTGGTCACCGTAGTCGACATATTTTCTGTAATCATCGACTGCCTTTGCTTCCGACACTTCCAAAACAAGCTATCAAATTACAGTACCAAACTAAAATGTCATATGACAGCTCTGTCATACGACACTGTTGCCGAAGACCGTCATGAATGTATGTATTTTAGTTTTTCTCATAATAAGAGCTGCTGATGGTGGGCTTGAGTCAATTCTGAAAGTATCAAGCAACGATGTCCTAGTAATAAAATTTTTGATCAGAAATGGTTTAATTTACACCTAATTGAGGAATTAGAACGAAATCACACATTGATATATGATAGTTATTATGAAAATTTTCTTTTTGCTCGAATGTTGTTCTACCGTTTGTGTTGTGTAAGAGAGACGACGGTAGAGCATGAGAGTACGAATAAAAACAGACTGTCGCGCATGACAACGAAGCGACCCAGACAACCAGAAGTCGAATAATAATGTACAGACAGTATCGTAAATTGCTACAGTTTAAGTAAAAATCGCATATTAGAATGGCATACCTCGCATTATGTTTAAGTTAAATCGTATAGAATGCAAATTTCCAACTTATATGCGATGACTCATTTTTCCGTCGTACTGTATCACAAATTTAATCGGATTACATCGTAAGACTTTTCAAAATGGATTTGTTATTACGGATCAAATCGCATATGATGTTAAATCAACTCGTTTAAAATTAAACGAAAATATGCACGTATATGGCCTAAACTTTTGTACGTATAAGCCATTTCTTTGCATTCTATACGACTTGTTTGTTTGTATATATGTTTGTATATCACGAAAACAACTTTAAATATACGTGCATTCTGGTTGTCTGGGGAGTGTCGTAAAAAACGTCACCAGTTTCAACCCCTGGTCTTGATATAATACTTTAAAAAATAAATAATTATAAAAGCAACCATAAATCCATTAGGTTTTGCATTAGAACAAAAAGCATTTATTGTTGATTTTTAGGCTTTTTAAAGTGCATCATAAACTCCTCTGTTTACAAAATGAACTTAAATGATGGTTTATCATAGTTAATAAAAGCCAAATTTATGACAAGGAAATCTCGAAGGATAGACGAAGAAGGATGAAAATTTCAAGTCGATTTCATCAAAATTTACTTCTTTAGAAGAACCAGCACTCCATCAACCACTGACCATCTGGCGGAGAAGAGCAAACTGAGCGGGGCCCTCAAATTCATAAAACATTGTCGAAAGTTTAAAAAAACATACCAGCCTTCTCGAGATCTTGCGAAAAGATGACAACCGACAGCAAACCACTGAAACTGTTAGCTAGCATAGATTAACTGGTTTCCGATCCATAGCAGCGATTTTATTCGGCGAAAGAATCAACTCTTCGAAAATTTCATTCAAGCGTACATCCCTGCATCGTTGGATGGTACACTTCTGTAACCATCCGGAAGAAGGGGATCTTTTTTGGAAACGTTTGCGCTTCCAGTTGTTCGAAATGCAAAATGTTGCAAAACATTATCGCAAACTATCTGAGTAATTGCTCACAATCGATCGGGAGAAAACTGCCTGGAAGCTGGATCCCATAGCGCAACTATCGAAAGATAAACAAACTTTGACGTTTAACTTTTTGCAGGCAACTTTACCTCAATAAATGCTACCATGAATCTGAAAGGGTTAGGATCAAGCAAAATAGCTTTAGGTAAATACAATTCAGCCTGCAAGTTTTCTTCATAAAAGCCATTTAAAACTTTATGAATTTGTTAGGGATTTCTTGAAACCAAAACAAATTTTTTAACAACCCAACTAACATTTACAGCTTTATAAGCAATTTTTTCAGCATTTTGCTTTAAAGTAGCAGATACAGTTACAAGCAGAATCTAGCAAAATAGTTTTGGAAAACGTTTACTCAACTTTTTCTCAACCATTATTCAATTTGTCAGTCGCACTGAATAACAGCAGCCAATAATCGCTAATGTCACTTCTATGCAAATATTAATCAACTTTCAAATTGTAGCTGCAAAACAAAGCTAATAAATAGAATATATTACTCATTCTACATGGCTTCTACACAACCAACCACTCTTACTGAATAACATAAACATCAAAATTGCTTTTTCAACAACTAAACAACCTGTACTCAGCTAATAAACTGTGTTAGCGCTACTTTGGAAGTATTTTTACAGTCAACTAGCTTTATTTTCAGACGTTTGCAGTTTTACAGCTTTTATTCTGCTCTTTTACAAAGCTGAATAAACAAGTCGAGAAAGTGATTCATGGGCACTATTATAAAGCCACTACTCAGCGATCTTGTTGTAGCAGGTCATGTGGATTTGTTTACGTCATTTAAAACTGTTGATGTATCGAAGATGGCAGTGTCAAGGTTTGTCAATGCGGTCGTCTTGATTTCGAATCCAGGTTCCGGTGCAGGGTAAGAGTTTGGTGCCTTTAACTGATTTCGAGTAATTTGATTCGCAGCTAAATCAAATCAATAAATTCCTAATTCCTCCATTAAATACAGCAAACAATATCTAACACGGCTTCAAGATAAAGCTGGGTAGTGATTATTGGATAGTCGGGAAGAGTTTGAATAAACGCCTTTCAAGTTCACACACAACTAAACAGCACAATAACAGCTCTGTATAGAAGCGTAAATTAATATGCAATAAAAGCTTGTCACAATCGTCCCAAAAGCCATAAGTAACTGTCTAAGTTTGCCAGATTTGCTTGTATAGAGGTTAAGTGAAGGTTACCTCATATCGTATAGCATTTGAATACAGCTTGAGGCTGTATAAATGAAATGAGGAAAGCTTTTACAATGTGAAAATTGTTAGTTGGGAAATGACCCATGGAAATTAACTTTCGTGCCATCACCATGTTACAACTAGTTTGCTTGTTTTTTACAATCTTCGATTTTCAACCTATATTTCCTTGGATATAACTATATTTTGGTAAATTTAGCAACGAGCAAACATTTAAATGTAAAAATCATAAAAAAATCTCGGCCAAGCTGAAGATTTTTTTTTTTTTTTCAATGGTAAATAATTAGTCAAATCGACGTTTTACGAGGGTGGACTTAATTATTTCGATGTTTTCACGTACATTTCACATAAAATTTATTATGGCACTAGTTTTAGGCCACTTAATGAGAACTATTGTAATAAATTTGGATATTCAACAAGACTTTTATACCATCAGTTTCTATTTTAATTATTTTGATAAGATCGGATTCATAAATCCTTTTCTATCTTGATTGACGCTTTCCTAGTGGATTCAGCTTGCGGCTAGGGGAAATGGCTCGGAAAGGGTTTTTATTGTTGCTAAATAGCTTGTATTGTAGCTTTCAAATGGTTCTCAATGCGTTCGTCATACAACCTTTTGCAGTAAATCAATCTTGACGAGCTTCGAGAATACAACCTTCAGAACCTTCTCCAGGGTGGGCCAACTAGACATATTCTAGTCTTAATGAAGTTTTGGTAGATGTATTAATGACAAAATAGCCTTTTATGAATGTTGTTTTATAGTTGCTTTGTAGTATTCCATTAAACTTTAAATGTTACTTGGATTACCTTGAGCATGAGCATGAGCATGATTGACCCTCCACGGTTGCTACTATGTTATTGCCAGATCAGCTGTAATTACACAGAGAACCAATAGACGATACTTGGGACTAGCAATCATCCGCAATGTGTAAAAACTGGTGATCTCAAATTAGGCAATTCCAGCCTAATTTATTCAAACTCGAACTCCACTGTGGTGCCCTTTACACAAGAATCGGTTAAGCGTCTTCCTTACCTTAAAGCCATGAAGTCCGGCCCGCTTCATTGTCTGCTGGACGAACCAGATGGAAGAATTGACCTTCTTTGCCACGTCCCGAAATCGAAAGGTTCGGATTGCGCTTGAAGTAATCCCTCACCTTCCTTGCGTTCACGGGGTCGGTCGTCTTCGCTTTTTTACACTGCCAGCTCGCCGCTGGGTCGTCTTGCTTCTAAGTCATCTCGATAACCACTTGACCGATTGTAACGAGATAGTGTCCCTTATACTGAGCCCATACATGAATTTCGCAGGACAGAATGTATTGAAAAGTTACCACTAGCAACCAAAAATATCAAATTGTATTATCCAGATGATGCATTGTTCTAAGAAAAATTTAAGAATAAGAGATTATTATCGATGGGCTCAATCTTTAGATTGATATGCCAACATAAGAGCTATTTCCCTTTGTGCTAAAAATCACTGTCATAAAGCATAACAAAAATGAATAAATATGAAAATAAATATTAAATTGGTACATGTATTCATCAATTATACACGAAATAAGTTAATTTAAGTCTATGATATGACTGCTACCTAAATCTACAAATAAGAAAAAAACAACTTACCCAATGACTAATTTCTTTCCTCCGCCACCATCCCGCAGAGAGACCCAAGACAACCCAACCCAGCTGAGCATGTTCCAACCGGAAGCGATAAAGCAAGCCCCCTTCGTTCTGGACCGCCCGCTGATTGTCCTAATTCACGGCTACACAGGTCACCGCGATTACGCACCGAACACCTCAATCCGACCGGCCTACCTGGCGAACGATGAGTTCAACATCATATCACTGGACTACAATCCACTGGTGCTCGAACCGTGCTACTATCAAGGTGTGCGGAACCTTCCAACGGTGGCAAACTGTACCGCGCAGCTGTTGGATTACATGATCGGCGAAGGGATGTTTACGCTAGATGACATTCACGTGGTGGGATTCAGCCTGGGAGGTCAGACGTCCGGCATGATCGCCAATTACATCAAATCAGGGAAGTTGAAACGCATAACCGGCTTGGATCCGGCCAAACCACTCTTCATCACCGCGCCCAACGAGTACAAGCTGGATCAGTCAGATGCGGAATTTGTGCAGGTGATTCACACGGACGTGTTTGCGAGGGGAATTTTGCATCCCAGCGGGCACACGGATTTCTACGTGAACGGAGGAGTGGAACAGCCGGGCTGCCATGCACAGTCTATTATGACCACCGGAGAGTGCAACCACAATCGAGCGCCGCAGTATTACGCGGAATCGATCGCCACGGAAGTCGGATTCTACGGGTATAGGTGCGCCCATTGGTACCTCTATATGCTGGGTCTGTGCAACGCCAACGATGAAACCATGATTGCCCTAATGGGAGCACACACGCCAGCCACGTAAGTATACATGATGATCGGGTGAGTGCGGTTCTTTGTTTTTCTTTTTATTGGATGCAGTCAGTCACATTTGCAGCTCCTGAGGTGGTGTGCTCTGATGTAGCTAGGGGAGAACTGTACAGAACGCACCCCTGGGGCAGAACGCACGAATCAGATTTTTTTTTTAATTCATTTTTGGCAACGAAATTTAGGAATTAGCAGGGAAAATTTCATGTTGATACTCAGAAGTGCTCGACAGAAGCCTGCAATAGTTATGACACATTAATTGCAAACGCAAATGACACATTCCACCAGGATGTATTCACGTTTCTACCCGGATTTTTTAATAGTTTTTGTACTGTAACTGAAAAAAAAAATGAAAAGTATTCCTCAAATATTATTGCAGATTTGGAAAGTGTGATACATTGCCAATTAGAATTGATTATGATTTAAGTTGCTCAAAATAATTTGATGAGCGACTTTGTTACGTGACGTTACTACGTTTTGCACTTCTTAACTACACTACTCAACAACTACTCACCAACACGTTTTGAGCTACTCATATCAGTAACTCTTGATTAATTTTCAAATCTGCAATAATTGTTAAAGGCTAATTTTATTTATTTTTTCAGTCACAGAACAAAAACAGTAAATTAAAACCATTGTAGAGTTACGTATAATGTGTCAAATGAAAGACAACTGGTACGGATGATCCCACTTGTGCGTTTTGTACAGATCTCTCCAATTGCTGTTGCAAGCACCACGGTGGAGTCACAGATGATGCACGCGCAGTTACTATGTCGGCATTGCTTGAATTGCTGTCCACTTATCTGGGTTATTTGGAAAAGCAGACTTGAGATGTTTGAAATCGTTGTATCGTGTTTGGTCTCCTTTGAATTTGAGAATTTTTAAAGAAATTGTAGTTTTACCTTTTTTTTCGTACAAGTAGGAGTAACCTACAGTGGGCTAAAATATCTCGTTAAAAACATTTAATTTCAGAGATATGATTAAAACAGCTAAGTTTATGTCTAACGTTTACAAGAAAGCATTACGCCGCGGATGCACTTGTGTGACTAACTATGAGCATGAGCATGCGCCACTTGCGTTAAAATCAAAAGCCTTGTAAAATATTTACGTATTTGAAAAAAAAATCATTCATCAGTTCATCAGTTCACAGATAAAAATTCGGAATTTTAATAGTGATGTAAACATTCATTCACGTAAACTTATATTTCATTTCACGCAACCGAGTAACTTGCAAACAATATTGTTTACAACAATAGGCTTTTGTATACAATATTTGCTACATTGCATGAAATGTCTCAGAACTTTACATGCTATATAATGTAACTTTATATGATATGTGACGCTCAATTTAAGTGCATCATACTGAACAGAAATTTACACTACTTTTTTGACCTGTGTTGGTCGTATTTTATACGATTTTTACGTGGTACATATCAGAGAACTTCAGAACAGTTCCATTAATTTACGAAAAACTGCAGGAACTTTTAGATATTCTGATATATTCAGGAATATTCAAATCTCTTTAAAGCAATCTAGTCAACTTCAGGGAGCTTCGAATACTTCAGAGATGTTCCAAGAACATCCCAATTTTTTCTAAGACTTATTTTAAGGAACTTTCTACGTTTTTCGATAGAATTTAGCTATAATAGTACAGAAACAGATTTCGCATTTTTATCTGTTTCTTTACTATTGTTTTTAATTTAATAATTAATAATAAAAGTCAAGACCTTTATTTTAAAAGTAAAAAAAGACATTTCATTTGAGATTCTGTTCAAATATATGTATTAAAATTCTTCGTAGAGACCAAACACACAATACGATATTAAAAATATCATATACATACACACAATAAATCTTCAAATCAAGATACTCTATAATATGGATATTTTCAGAACGGAACGATCTGTAGATGCTGAAAACCGAATTCATCGTGGTGGTTCTCGGTTTAAAAAAAAACTATCATATACCCTACAATATGGATATTTTCAGAACCGGCGTAATATGTCGAAAAACTATGTCCCATACATTTTTTTTTAATCAACGATGGTGGCCATTGATTTAAGAAATACTGTAAAATGCTCTACAATATGGATATTTTTGGAACGAAAACGACGAATCGGATTTCCAAAATGTTGTATTCCAAAAATGATTATCCATCTATTGTAGGGTATTTGATAGTTTTATAAACAAGGGGCTGCCATCGTAGATTTCAAAAATTAATCGGAAATCGATTTGGGGCCTCTACCCATTCCAACAACTTTTCTGTTTATCTGTAACTGGAAGCCGCTATCTTGGAATTTAATATCGCATTGGAATTTAATATGGCCCGGAGCAGGTTCTTAGCGCTCCGGAGAAAATGGACAATTTCGAGCATGACTGGATCCATGTTAATATGGATGTCATACTTTAAGATTTTACATGCCAACACCAGTAGCAGTTTCATCAGGTAAGTAACTCGCCATAGCTGCCTTGTAGCAGGTTCTGGATGCCTTGGGAGAAGTGGCCAATTTGGAATATGACCGAAACCATATCAATATGGCTGTCAAACTTCAATATTTTGCATGCCAATGCCAATGAAGGTATGTATTTTCATGTCCACAGCACACCATGGCTACCCTCAAGCAGGTTCTAGATGCCTTTGTTCCCAAAGGTTGCCAATTTGAGACATGGCCGGAACCATATTAATATGGGAACCAAACTTCAAGATTGTGCAAACCATTGCCAATGGTTGATTTTCCATGTCCACAGCTTGTCATGGTAACCTTAAAGCAGGTTCTGGATGCTCCGGGGAATGTGGCCAAGATTTTGCGAACCAATGTCAATGGTACATTTTTCGTCTCCCCAGCTTACCCCAATTACTCTGGAGCAGTTTCTGCGTACCCCGGGGGAAGTGGAGAATTTATTCATCCAGAACCTGCTCCAAGGTAACCGGGGCAAGCTGTGGACATGGAAAATCAACCATTGGCAATGGTTTGCACAATCTTGAAGTTTGGTTTACCGAAACCGATTTCAAGGAAATGGCTAGATCTCGTTTGATTCTCAACAGATCTTGAATCTGTGGCTAACATTGAAATCAAAATTGATTCTAGTATCAGGAAAAATTTTGAATGAAAATAAATTTTTATACAAGAAAAATATACAAGCGATGAAAAAATCAGTTTTTGACATACTCTTCAAATTCCCCGGGGAATGCATCTGGCTACATTAAAATTGGTTTATTTTTCGAAAATACAAAACAATTTTCCCCGATAATTTTGCCTATCACCTGTCTCACTTTGTGAGATCGAATCGGATAAGGAAGTTTAAAGATTTCAAACACTTCAGGGCAGTTTCATGTACTAGATGAAAATCAACTAATATCGCTACACTGCATTTTACGAATTTTACGCGAAATTCAAGACACTCAATAAAACTTCAAGTAGGTTTAAAGATCTTTTGGAAAGATCAGAGAGCTTCGGGAATGTTCTGAGAACTTCATAGCAGTTCCATGAAAATACGAATAATTGTGGGGATTTTATGGAAGCTAATTTAAGTTAGATTTCGAGTACTTCTTGGCCAACTTTTGTTTTTAATTGCATTTTCGGTATTTTAATCACTGCAACCGTTACTTTGATGTATTGTAATATTCCGGTACAATAAAATACCTTTTAAAAAAAAGCAAGTATTTCAAGAACAAAGTCCATGAAACTTCTAAGAAGTTTGGAAGTCCGGGAAATTCGAAAAATATTGAAAGCATTCCATAAGTATGGAATGGTTTAACATCTGAATTAATTGACATATCATGAATTCTGAGATCCGTACAAAATTTCTGAGAATTTCATGAAAAATCCAATGATTTAAAAAATCCGCAAACATCAGGTTAGATCCGAGAACTTAAAGAACCTTTAGAACTTCGGGAAGTTTTAAAATCTTTTAAGGATGGTTGCGATAGATTTCATAGATTTCTGAAAAATTGCGAGAACTTCATTGAAGATCAGAGAGCTCTAGGGTAGGTCAACCTGCCTTCAGCCAAATTGTAGGAACTTAACAGAACGTGTCAAAACTTTAATTGAGTTTAAAGTTCTTAAGGGAAGATACGTGAACTCCGGAACGGTTATGATAACTTAATATCAGTTGCATGAATATCAGAAATTCAAGGAATTTCCTAGAACTTCTGGTTGATTTAGAAAACTTTAGGTCAGTTCCATTAAATTTCGAAATATGAGGAGAAAATTAAAGAAGTTCAAAAAACTAAAGTTGGTCGAAAGAACATCGCGGAAATTAAGAGAACCTAAGCAACAATTCTGAAACTTCCCAGAAGTTCCGAAAAGTTCACGGAAATACAGAAAAGATCGTGAAGATAACATCTCCCAAGTAACAATTTGGGTTTTATGAGGGTTCTGTATACCATGATTTTGACATGTAGAATGCTTAAAAACCACATTAAAACTGGCAATGCTCTTAGGTTACTTTCATTTTCGGGCGAAGAGACGAACCAGTCAAAGATTGAAAATCTCTACAATAGAGCAGTTCCACGCCGAATCGAAAAAAAAAAAATCGATCTTCTTCGATTTTTAGCAAAGCAAGCTTTGCATTATTTTTTTGAATAAATAACTCTTAGTGTGAATGACATCAAAACTAAAAAAATATCATGAAAAATGCAAAAAAATATATGTTTATTATTTTTTTATGTAGAGCCATTTATTTTTACATGCTCAATTAAATATTTACAGAGCCAAGCTATCAGTTGCGTTATACATTATTGATGTATTAAATCTTATTTAGGTTCCCTTCCTTAGGTTCTCTGTCTTAATGTTCTCAGAGCTTCTTTCAATTCTCATGAAGTTCTTCGTACGGTCCTGAATTTAATGGAACTGTGCTGAAAACATTTAAATTTCCCTTACGTTTTCTGAACTTCTATGAAGTTCCCGAAATATTTTTGATGTTTTCTTAAGTTCTCTGTAGTTCTCTGGATATGCCCGTAATTCCCGAAACTTCTAAAGGATGTTCGAAATTTTCTAGAAGTTAAGGGATGGGTCTTGAATCTATTCGAAAAAATCCTTACTGATGTGGACTTTCATTAAGTCTTCCTTAAAACCATTTTCTCAACCTTTCTGAAGTTCTCGTAACTTCCCTAAAATTCTCTGAACATCCCTGAAGTTCTTAAAACTTCTTCCAAGTTCCTGTACCGTTTATTAATTTATTTGATAAGACTCAATCGAATAAACTTTACAACGCCAAGGGGCAAACAAAACTATACAAACAATTGTAAAACTATAGTCAAAAGATGCAACACAATAAACACTATGCTATCCAATAAGCGTCCTTCATCAGAACGGTATCCTCTGTCAGTGGTTTCATTGTATGGCAGTATCACCAACGGGGGGCAGAGTGGTTCCATTGCAGCAAAACGTGGTCATCACTCACACACTCATCACAAAACGGTTGCTTTCCAAAGTCGACGACGCATCGACTGAAAGAACTGGTGATGAAGAACAATGAGGAGGACCACACAATGGTGGCTGCCAAGTAAACAGACGATCGTGTGGCACACATCGAGAGTGGTCTGCTTCTGTCAACAGTCGGTTGAACACTGAACAAAGTTCCTGTAGTTTTGCTGAAGCTAATAGAACCGACTTGATTTTCATGAAACTTTTCTAAACTTCGCAGAATGTTCCAAAAATTTTCAGAACTTCCTTTATTTATTTTTTATGAAACTTCTCTAAAATTTTCTACTTCCTTTCCTCAGAACTCCTTTAAGGTTCTTACATTTTTTGTGAAATTAATGGGACTACCCTAGAGATCTCTAATCTTTCCTGATATTTATAGAACTTCCCTCAAGTTTTTGCTATCCTGATCATGTTCCTGGAAATACCCTCTAATTAATGGAACTGCCCTAAAGATCTAAAAACTTCCTTGAAGTTTTTTTCACTTCCGTGAGTTTTTTGGATGTTCTATGAAGTTACCGAAATTTTTCTTAAGTTTTCTAAATTCCCTTGAAGTTATTTGGACTATCTTTATATTTTTGAACTTATTGAAGGCTTCCGCTATTGTCCGAAAATGAATGGAACTGTTCAAACACTTCTCGAAATTAACCTAAAGTCCTCGGAAACTTTCCTGAAGTTCTCGCATTTTTCCAGATATTCATGGAACTGCCCTGAAATTTTCAGAATTGTTCCAAAGTTTACTGAAAAGTTTATGCATAATTCCTGAAGTTAATAAACACTCCGAATACGATACCTCCGAAAAACGTGTAATGGCAAGTTTGCAATAGCATAACTTAGCCATTTCTTATTGAATTCCAAAAAATTGTGGAACTTCTAGAATCCCTAGGGTCTGTAGATTAGTTTGATTGAAAAAAGATTAAAGATATGGTCATCTACTTTATTGAAAAGCGAAAAGTGTCGATACACGTTTTTTAAAAGGAGTGCTCTAGGATCAGGGGTTTATGGATAGACCACTTTTACGGATGTTCGCATCTTTCGAGGACCGTTCCGTTATCTCCAGGTTCCATATATAGGAACCATGCCTGTATTCTGCCTAATTATGAACATTTACGCCCTTTTTATATAAATTATGGATCTTAAGCCACTTGCAGAACCCATAAACACACCTTAAAAATAAAACGTATAACGTCTCTTTTCGATTTTGAAAAAGTAGACGACCCTATTTTCAATCTTTCTGTAGTTAAAATAATCTACAGAGCCTAGGAATTCTAGAGGTACCACAATTTTTGAAATTCATCAAGAAATGCTTAAGTTTTGTCATTGCAAACTTACTGTTACACGTTTTTCGGAGGCTTCGTAGTCGGTGTAAAGTATTTTAACCACCGTATTCGGAGTGTTAAACTGGCTTGCAGCTCAGTGGTCTTCTTAAAAAAGAATGTTCCAGAATTTATTGGGACTATCGAACATTTGAGGGCATATGCACATAAGGAGTCCAAATAAAATCAAACAATTTGTACCTTCTGGGCGCATCAAATTTTATATAATACTATTCTAATTAATTTTACTAATTCACAAATGGAACAGGCATCGAAAGCTCTCAATTAATAACTGTTGAAGTTCATCGAGAACACAAGGTTGAGAGCACGCAATAAGCTAATACGTT
Organism: Ochlerotatus camptorhynchus; assembly: GCF_037179485.1. Classification (NCBI taxonomy): domain Eukaryota; kingdom Metazoa; phylum Arthropoda; class Insecta; order Diptera; family Culicidae; genus Ochlerotatus; species Ochlerotatus camptorhynchus. The sequence goes on from NW_027040979.1 coordinate 681,235, forward strand.
ATAAGCATTAAGATTGAAATGCGAGGAAGAAAAAGAAGACGCCTGCAGTGCAATGTTGCTCATATGAGCGCATAGTAAACTGGATGGGCATGCAACAATAATCTGATACATTTTGATGCGTATCTTTACTATAAGTAGGCAAGTTGATTGATATTTTTGCACCCCGTTAATATTATTTAAATAATAAGAATAATAGTGAACGGTTTTCGGGCTGGTGACTCTTAAAGTAGCAATGAGACAGGCCTGATATTAACTCCAGATCATTGAAAATTTATGAGATTTAAAAAAAAAAATATAATGCGATGACACCTCAAAACATTATTTCAAGCACAGCGATCAATCAATACGCAATAATATGTAACTTCCATCTAGCTTCGCCTATGTCTGCACGTAGAAACAACATAAGTAGCCTCATTTGTATGCATCACATTTACTCAGAGCAAGCACTTCCTACTACTCCCTTTTACTTTCGATAAATATCACTGTAGGAGGTTGCAGAAACTTGTTTATGCAATCTAGAAGTGACGTAGACGCGGAAAACCCATTTACTATCGTCCGAAAAGCTTCAGTGCTGTGATGCCGACAGATTCACAGCTGCCCTACTTTTTTTTTCGCATTCATGAGCAGCTCAATCTTAGCCAAGTGCGCGGCATAATCAGTCATTACCGTTTACAATCACTGCTCCTTGGCAGTTATATCGCTTTAACAATCTGCGGCTACCACCCCTATTGTGAACTGTACTGGTTAGTTGACAGACTTTTATTAGTGCTTCGGTTGTATCGTTTGCAAAATTTTTTTCCTCTGCTCTTCGAAGGTTATTATTTCCTTTGAGTGGTGCCTCTCTGGTGACTGGCACTCATTCACTTTTAGCTTAACACTTCTCAGAAAAAAAATGTTACCAAAGATTAATAATGCTGTGATTTATCACTTAATGGCAAAACTCAACGAGGTCGGTGAGCAGAATTGGAAAACAAATGGATTTATTTTTCAGTGTAGACTTGTGTAACATTTTTTACGTTTATGTCATCACCAATTTATCAACTTTCATTCTCCTTTCTATTCCAGAACGCGTGGCCTGTACTTCCTGAATGCCAACATGAATCCACCGTACGCTCAGGGCAAAAACTTTTCCCTTAGAGATGAATTTCCCATGCCAGGGTAAGACGTAGAGCACTATAATTGTAATATGGGATCAATAAAAAAAACCGAGCTAGCCAATTCAAACAACTGCTTGATGCAATGTGCCTTCTTATTGCTTTCACACCTCCCAATGCCATATGACCGCTGACGTGTATTTCCATGAAGGTCCAATGCAATGTCCGTCGAATATGCCAATAAATGAACTCCGAGAGCACAGGAATGAATGACCGAGCACTTTTGTTTTGTGCCGGTTACTTACTAACATACACCGGTTGATTGGCTGGCAGGTGCGTTATGGGAGATTGCATATCGAGCACTGCACGCAGTAAGAGTGACGAACGCAATTTCAGAGCTTCATCCGGCGCGCGGCTTCAGTTGGATCGAATGAACTACGGAGAAACTATGTGAAGGTAAGTCGTTTACCACTGGCTGGTGTGTGGTCAGTCTTAGGTTGTTTTTTTTTTGGGACAGAGAACGACAAACCCGAGAACTACGAGAACTGCCGCAACAAGTGTTCTATAGATTCTAGTAGCTGCAGGTGGTTGACCTCTGAGTAAAGCAATAAGGAAGTCGGTTTTATGTGGCCATCAAGATGCTGTGTGTAAAGGTGATTAAAAATTCGTTAATTATGCATCATCTAGATGAAATTCAGATGTTAATTTAAATATGGAGGCATTTAAAGTGATGCGATGGTGTGAGGTGATGGAAGCGGAGAAAACAAAATAATTGCTTGATTCCCACGAACCAATGTGTTCATGGCTGATAACAGATAACTCGGTATCTCACATTGTACTCAAGTTCAGTGTTAGATATTATTATGAGGCTTTTTGCATATGGTGAATTGACCCTGACGGAAAAGAATGCATTTTTCTATGGCATTGCAAATTTAGATAATCTGGTAATTTCCTGTGAAAACATTTTGTTGTTTTGAAAACCGATCATCAAACGATAAATGGTGTCAGGCTAGTGTGAACACGATTCATCTTTCTGTTTGGGTGCCAATGAAAATGGGCACCTTGAATTTCCAAAACCGACCATGTGCAAAATATTTATTACCTCGAAAAAATGCCATACATGCAAAACTTGGGCTCAATCGGCCATGACTTAAAGGTGGCGCAAAGTCGACAAAGTTTGAGTTTGAAAATCGAAAAATCACCAAAGAAGGGGTACATGAAATTTTGGTTTTCGTAATATTTTATTCATGACAAATGACAAAAAATTGCATGAAACTTCGAATTTCTGGGCATTTTTGCGCTAGTTAGAAGCAGGATATGGATCATTGATGCAATGGCTTCTAAAACTATTCACAGCAATCTCCAATTTACTTGCATATCATTTTATAGCATAACTCGCATCTAATACGTGATGCTTCACTTTGGTTTCCTTAGGGTGGCCCTTTTCATTCTTAAAACTTCAAAATACACGCAATAATAATAAGTTATGCATCTAGATTTACCATGTTGTTTTGCGTGGACCTTAAAGGTGGACTGTAAACATTCAGGGATTTCTTTATTGCTCTTCTTGGTGTTCTAACAAGATTACGGTGTTACCCGGTCTGGTTAGGAGCAACAGAATGTTAGTCGAAATCTGAAGTAATAATGAATTGATTTATTGTTGGGTTTATATACATGATTGTTTACAGGTGTGACTTCGAAATAATTTAATGTTTCAATTAGAGCAAAAGGGTTAGACGTATGGAGTGAAAAATTGTTGTAGCATACAAAATATGAATGGCACCAACTCGGAAGTCGTCAGTCTACAAGCATATCCCAACAAACATTCGCCTATTGGAGAAACGACTTCTTGACGCTTTTTATTCAACGGCTTGCTTTATAATTGGTACTTGTACATTTTTTAATAATAACTTCTGTTAAAGCTTTGTTCACACAAATCTGGAGATTTTATTCAACCACAACATGGTGTTGGTTGAGGTATGTCTTTATCTTTATCTTTTTTTTATTAAAGAGACTTTCAGAGGTTGAGGTATGTCGAGAAGCTTTTATATGACTTCCATGTTTTATTATTCAGCGTTTATTGGGCATCTTTGCTTCCTTAAACAGCTATGATGTATACGCTTGATTATCAGATATGATGTATACACTTAATTTTGATGTATACGCTTGATACGCTTGAAGTAACGTTTAAATGAGACACTATTATAAATTTATTAAACGATTATTCAACTGCAGGAAAATTAACCCGAAAATAAAGTACGGTAGTAGAGACCGACAGAGCTGTCTTTTATTTAGTGATTGATACTAGAAAATTTATTACTACATATACACAACATGAGCGTTACATTCCTAGTAGCACACTTGTCGCAAATCGGTGGTAGAAACTTCTATACGACTTATTTAAGCCACAAACAAGTTGCTGCAACTGATTGTGACGAAAGTGTGCTACTCGAGATTGGTTTCGAACCATGTACCTTCCGATCACCAACCGCTTGCCTTGCCATCTGAGCTATCCTAAAATACATCATATGGGCTGCTCAATATTCAATAAAAGCTTGCTTGAAACTGAATACTTATCAGCACTCCCTATCGTCCCAAGACCAATGGATCATATCATTTCCTGCCACTCGAACTTTAACGTGGAACAAATTTTTTGATATTTTTTCATCTACAACCTCGAGAAAATAGGGTCTTATTTGTAATATGCTTGAAAAATTAGGAATTTATTGTTTCATTTCCGTAAAATCACTGGTAGAAGTTTGTCTCAAAACTGCTCGAAAATGTGATTAATTCTATCTCTTCACCTCTCCAATTTTCAAGGAAAGGATGCTGGGTTATTTACTGAATTTGTTGTCGTGAGTGATGTGATCGATGATTAAGATTTAGAAAACAAATAAAAAATGGGTTGAGCTTGGAATTGAACTCGCGAGCTTCTACTTGGAAAGTGGAAACGGTATAGTTTTCTTGCATTTCATCTTCTTGACAAGACTGAACCAGTGTAGTGGAATAATCAATCTAATACGTCGTTTAAAGCATTTAAAAAGCATCAAATGCTGTGCTTAATCATTTATTATTAGTACAGAGCAATAAACAATCTACGGTAATGATTAATCTGTTAATATGCTTTTATAAGTGGATTCAAATACACTTGTGGTAAGCATCAACACTGATCTGGCAACACTAGTGGGCATCTTTTCAATGTGGTAAAGATCCAGATCAGCCCTGGGACCTGGTAGCCTAATTAAGCTACCTCAAGGTTTTGCAAAAGCCCAGGGACTAGGTCATTATCATAAGATTGAGGATACAATATAAAACATCCAAAAAATGCAGCTAAAATAGATTCAGATCCATATTAGTACATGTAACCCTTGCCACCTAGTTTGACAATTCAGAACTTCTACACTGCAGTGTTGGCCTTTGTAATTTAAACAACATTGCAGAAGACCACATTCTTCTATCTAACACATATCACGACATCTTTATTCTATAAAAAAGGATAAAACGAAATTTTCTACAGACACTGACACCACCTATGTAGTGGTAAACGTGGTTGTCTCTCACTCCGAAGGGCCTGGGTTGCGATCTTACACGTAATATCGATTGGAAAAAGTTCAATGAATGTGATAGAATATACTCTAACGTCACAGAAAGGCTTCCACCGTTGGAGGAATATAACTTCATCTCCAATCTGATCTTAGACAGCGCGCTTCAAGCGCAAACTCGCCCGGTTCCAGGAACGTCTTTCCGTAGGAAACCTCCTCCCCCTTGGTAGGACCAGAACTGCACTGAGGTTTATCGTAAAAAAGTCTGACGCATTTATGCTTCTCCGGAAACGTGGAAAACCCGTACATTTCGAAGCGTATTCGGTTCTTGAAAGCGAACTCAAGAGCCAAGAAACGCGGATACTGGCGGCAATTCGTGGACGGATTATCGCGCGAACCGTCGATGAAGACGCTTTGGAACGCGGCGCTAAGGATGCGTAACCGGTCTTCAAACAACGAGAGCGAGGAGTACTCGGATCGTTGGATTCTCAAGTTCGCGCGAAAAAAGGACACACTTATTCCGTGCTGGCACGGATGATTCCTCGCGAAACGACGAATTGGGTAGATGAGATCAGCCAGCCCTTTTCAATGGTAGAGCTCTCACTCGCGCTCCTTTCGTATGGCAATTCGGCTCCGCGGGCTGATAAGATCAAGTTCAACTTTTCTCATGGAAACTCTACAGCTTCTCGATTTAGCTACATGGGTCTCCCCCAGGGCTCATGTTTCTACGTCCGAGAAATTGACTAAGTAACAACTACACGTTGAGACAATTTGCAAATGATGGCGTAGTGTCTATGACAGGGCCCAAAGGAGTCTACTCTTAGACAATTTGTCTACTTGGGCTATCCAGCTAGGTATCGAATTCTCCACGGAGAAAACTGAGTTGGTCGATTTTTTTCTAGGAAGCATAGCCCAGCACAACCAAAGCTTCAATTTTTGGATAAGCCGATCACTCATTCCATGTCTTTCAAAGATCTTGGGGTCTGGTTCGATTCCAAATGCACCTGGAGATCCCACAGTGAGTATCTGAGACGAAAATGCCAACAAAGGATCAATTTTTTCCTAACAATAACCGGAACGTGGTGGGAGCTCATCCGCAAGATCTTCTAACGTTGTACCGGACAACGATTTTATCGGTTTTAGAGTACGGTAGTTTTTGCTTCCAGTCGGCGGCTGAAACACGTATCATCAAACTGGAACGTATCCAGTATAGTTGTCTTCGTATTGCGATAGGATGCATGCACTCGACTCATACGATGAGTCTTGAAGTGTCGGTGGGCATGTTGCCACTCTTTGATCGGTTTTGGGAATCGTCCCTCAGGCTCCTCACATGTTGTGAAGTTATGAACCCACTGGTAATCGAAAACTTTGAGAAGCTTCTTGAGCTAAACCCTCAAACTCGTTTTATGTCATTATACTACGAGTACATAACACAGGATGTCAGCCATTCACAGCATAATTCCCATCGTGTATGCTTCTCCGACTTCGGCAATTCAGTTAGTTTTGATTTATCTATGACGCAAGAGATTCGTAGAATCCATCATCGTTCCATGATTGCTCCGTCAATTTTCGCTGCAAAGTTTGGCCAAGTTGATTCCGCAAGATCTTTCTTCATAGATGGATCATTAATAGAGGCGTCCGCTGGTTTTGGTACTTATAACGAATTTCATAGTGCTTCTTGAATGCTTTAAGCTCCTTGTTCCGTATATGTTGCTGAGGTGGCGGCAATACATTATACGCTAGAACTATCGCCTCACTTTCACCAGATCGCTACTTAATTTTTACGGATAGTCTCAGTTCTGTCAAGGCTATTCGCTTCATGAGGCCGGTAAAGCACTCCTCGTATTTTCTCATGAAAATACGAGATTAGAAGCTTTATATTTAAGATCTTTTGTCATCACCTTTGCATGGGTCCCACTTGCTAAGGTGGGCGCAATGGAAGGCGATATTTACGAACGACAAATCGCCTACGATGAATTTTTCTTCATTTACCGTCATCAGTCACTCGTCAGCTGGCAGAATAAATGGAGCGAGGGGAGTTTGGGACTATGGCTATATTTGATCATCTCTAAGGTGTCGAAGTATCCTTGGTTTAAAGGGTTGGAGGTAGCTTGAGACTTCATTCGTGTGATGCCTCACCTCATGTCCAATCACTACTCGTTAAACGCTCACTTGTTCCGTGTTGGGCTGGGGGACAGCAATCTCTGTGAATGTGGACACGGTTACCAGGACGTAGATCACATTATTTGGTCATGTGCTGAGCACCGTAGAGTCAGATCCATGTTTTACGATTCCCTTCGGACTCGAGGTAGACAACCTAATGTTCCAGCTCGGGATATTTTGGCTAGACGCGATCTGGAGTTTATGCAACACACTTTAAGAATATTAACCATAGATTGTAGACGCCATCTGGAGTTTATGCAACACACTTTAAGAATATTAACCATAGATTGTAAGTTTGATTAACCTCGTGTTTAGTTTGTATTTTGTGTGTGTTTGTATATTTTTTCTGAAATAATTGTATAATTACAGAGTTGATATAACGTTGATAGGATTAACCCAAGTAACAATTCAGTAACCATTTAGCATCCACTCTGATTTATGATGGTTTTATAACGGCAATGAACAATCCATTTAGTTTAAATATAGAATTTTAAAGTGTTAAACATTCCTGCTTAGTAATTCAGCTTTTTACTGTTTTAAAAACCTTTTATAGTCTGGCAAGAAAGTCAAAAACTGTCTTGTTTTAAAAATAAATTTAAAACAGTTATTAATCCCTCCTTAAAACTGTTATGTAATTCAAGCATAAACGTCATTAGCAATTGTTTATTAATGTCTTGATAAAATACTTAATAAACTTGTTCTATCATTATAAAAGCAACCATAAACAATTAGGATTTGCATTAGAGAAAAAAGCATTTATTGTTGCTTTTTGGGCTCATTAACTCCCCAAATACTTTGTTTACAAATTGAGCTTAAAAGATGGTTCCTCATAGCAAATAAATGCCAAATTTATGACAAGGAAATCTCGAAAGATAGACGAAGTAGGATGAAAAAATAAAGTCAACTTCAGATAAATTTACTTCTTTAGAAGAACCAGCACACCACCAACGACTGATCATCTGTCGGAGAAAAGTAAAGTGAGCGGGGCCCTCGAACTCATAAAACATTGTCTAAAGTTGGAAAACATACCAGCCTTCTCAAGATCTTGCGTTAGCGGAGATCAGCTGGTTTCCGATCCAAAGCAGCGATTTTATTCGGCGAAAGACTCTTCGAAAATTTTATTCAACCGTACATCTTTGCATCATTGGATGGTGCACTTCTGTAACCATCCAGAAGAAGGGGATCTTTTTCGGGAACGATTGCGCTTCCAGCTGTTCGAAATGCGAAATGTTGTAAAACAGTATCGCAAACTATCTGAGTAACTGCTCCCAATTCATCGGGAGAAAACCGCCTGGAAGAATCCTGGATCTCACAGCGCAACTATCGAAAGATAAACAAAGTTTGACGTTTAACTATTTGCAGGCAACTTTGCCTCCATAAATGCTGCCATAAATCTGAACGGGTTAGGATCAAGCAAAATGGCTTTAGATAAATACAATTCAGCCTGCAAGTTTTCTTCATAAAAGCCATTTTAAAACCTTTTTAATTTGTTAAGGAATTCTTGAAAGCAAAACAACTTTTTCACAAATGACCTATGAAAATCAACTTTTATGCCACCGCCATGTTACAATTAGTTTGCTTGTTTTTTTACAATCTTCGATTTTCAATCAATATTTCCTTAGATATAACTATATTTTGGTAAATTTAGCAATGAGCAAACATTTAAATGCGAAAATAATAAAAAAAAATCTCGGCCAAGCTCGAACTAAAGAATATATTTTATTTTTTCAATGTTAAATAATTGGACGATTTACGAGGATGGACTTAATTTTTTCGATGTTTTCACGTACATTTCACATAAAATTTATTATGGCACTAGTTTTAGGCCACTTAATGAGAACTATTGTAATAAATTTGGATATTCAACAAGACTTTTATACCATCAGTTTCTATTTTAATTATTTTGATGAGATCGGATTCATAAATCCTTTTCTATCTTGATTGACGCTTTCCTAGTGGATTCAGCTTGCGGCTAGGGGAAATGGCTCGGAAAGGGTTTTTATTGTTGCTAAATAGCTTTTATTGTTGCTTTCAAATGGTTCTCAATGCGTTCGTCATACAACCTTTTTGCAGTAAATCAATCTTGAAGAGCTTCGAGAATACACACTTCAGACTCTTCTCCAGGGTGGGCCAACTAGACATATTCTAGTCTTAATGACGTTTTGGTGGATGCATTAATGACAAAATAGCCTTGACCAGGGTTTTATGGATGTTGTTTTATAGTTGCTTTGTAGTATTTCATAAAACATAAAACTTATTTCGTATTGGTAAAATTCGTTGGTAGCGTGCGTCACTAGGCCAAAAGACATTTCTTGAATCTTTTGTTGATGTACCTATTGCTGATTTTTAGTACTTATTGATTAGTATACAAGTCATAGATAAAAGATGAATTCTTCAGTGGTGTTGAGTACTTGGCACTGATGGAATCTGCAAGTTTTAGACGAAATACGCGTATCTGTCAAAAGATAAGCAATTATAACGGAATTAAAAGGAAATAAATCAATACACTCAAAAAGCTCTTCATAAAAGGATGCCGTTAAAAGTTTCGACAAAATAAAAAGACTGACTTTGATGTTTTCTTTTAAGAATAATTTGTATCAAAATAAAACAATGAATTTGCAAACTATGATCAAATAATTTCCACATTCGTAGAATGTAGTTTAAGAATACACTTTTGAATGTCTAGTAAATTTAGATTTTTTCACCGTTTCGATAATTTCTAAGCTAACTAATGGAAAATGAAATTCATTAATTAATTTCACAACCACAAGACGCTCAGTATTTTGAGGCTAATAAATCGCACCTCTTTTGTATTGCATTCCCCTCAACCTTCTCCACACGGCACAGTAACCTTTCCGAGGGCACCGCATTTTATGCTGCTGTTAATGTGTATGAAAGCTTACACCATATACTTTTTATCTCGTTTTGTTAGGCTACACAAAAAAAATAAGCAAAAACAAAACCAAAACAAAACTATTTACCGCCATCCGTCGGAGTTCCCGTATGAACACTCTCACTCTCTGTTGCTCAAGCATGGCTATGCTACGCCTTACGAACTCCGACAACTTCTCACCAAGCTCGCAAGCGTGTGGTGACGGCGGACGCGACTTCGAAAGAAAATCACATCGCGTCAGTTTTCCTTCAACCGTCGTCGCGATCGGAGTCAACATCTTCTGAAGTGGCGAAGATTAGGCTCCTCAACAGTTGGAGTTGATCGCGTAACAACAACATCCAACCCAGACGCAGAATAGTTCGAATGTAGTTCAGTGATAGCAAGTTTACGGCCGTCGGTAAACTAAGTCGGTTGCGTTGTGGGAGCAACCGAAGATTGAAGGTGCTCCGCTTGAGGAAGGTCGGAGGCTTTTCCGTGCCGGGTTCAGGTGATAAAGTAAACTACGCACTGTAGCTGGGTCATTGCATTTTTTTGGAGATTCCATTTTGGGACAATTTCCAAATTTGCGCCACTTTTATTTACTTTGGATCGTCTGTGCGCGTGAGGAAAAGCTGCAACAATCACGCAATGTATTTTTGTGCTTTCGCATGAGCGCCTCTCTTGGGACCAGAAAACGCTCGGTAGGTTTTGTTTTGGACGTGACCAAAAAAAAAAAAAGTGCAATGAAGTCAGCCAAAGTAGCGCGCGCAATCAGGAGTTGGAAGTGATCGGCGCATAGTGATTGTGCGATGAAGTAATAAGTGACGAGCGTGAACAGGAAAAACGAAACGCTAATAACTTTGACTGCGGGATCGAAGTTGCTGGCTGGTCGACGGACGATGTGCGGAAAGGTTTTTAGTTTTTTGTTGTTTAAGGTCTGAGCAAATGTTTGGTAGCACCGCCAAGAGTTGCACGGTTACATGAATGATTGTTGTCTCACCGAGACGATGCTCGTGGGTTCCGATGTGGGGAGATAAATAGGGGATTGTGCAGGGCTGATAGTGATAAAATGCATTCGAATACAGACATTGGAAAAGTTTTCAAAAACCTGTTAATGAGTGGATCAGTTTATCATCACTCGGTTCTGACAAATTCGGCAGTCAGGATTATTAAGTTTTTAAAAGACAGAATACCAAAGGTACAAAGTTCGTGGCGATGCTGTGAACCACCATGGTTCTCGACAACTGGACAGTCGTGCTGTGTCACAGCATCGCCACGCATTTTGCACCCTAACCACTGTGGTCCAATAAGGCAAAATGTGGATCTTTTTTCATAAAGCCAGAAACTTTTAGTTTTTGCCATAAAGTGTCTTGAGAAAATGTGTTTGTATGTAAAACTAACTTTTTTCCTTGATAATATAGATAAATCTGTCTTCATCAATGTTGCAGAAAATGTCAAAACAGCTACAGAAGTCAAATTTCTAAGTCTTGCATTTTAAGAGAAATGGATTATTTTTCGTTGTTACTCCCTTAAATTTAGTACTTCAGTCATAATTTTTTAATGATTCATTTTTTCAGCGTACTGTGGTTCGAAACGGCAATATAGCGGAAATAAATAATATACTCAGTTTCTCTTCATTTTAGGGAGTTCAAGTCTTACTAGACGATGTTTTCAATTAAATGGGTCTTCTTTTTATAAACAAAATATGATTAGGGTGATCCTCATTTTTACTTAATTCAAAAATCTAATTTTTTATTTTCAACTATAGGAGATTACACTCTTCAACAAAGTAGTCGATACAAATATTTCAAGCAACTTTGTTAAAATCACCTCTAATTTTTTAATGTTAAGGTATTTTTCCGTACATCTCTTTTGAAGACTACTTTTACGAAACATTGAAACAAAAAAAGTTAGAATTGAAAAACATTTTTTTAGGGGCACCCTAGTTTAAAGCAGAAAAATAGTTCTAGAGCATGAAAAAATGAAGAGATAAAAAATATGATTTCAGCAAAGTTGCTTAAAAAAATTGTTTTTGCAACTTTGCTGCAGAATTTCATCATGTTAACCTATAACTTAAAACAGAAAAGTTAGATTCATGATTAAAATTAAAATGAAGACCACTCCCCCATTAACCAACAAGCCCGCTAATTCACCTTTTTACAATACAAGGCTTTTTTTCCTTTATTTACAAGGTTTTTAGCCATTGGCTGGTTCGCTAATATGCTGCTAATTTAAAGCTTTTGATTTTGATTATAAACAACTTCTACAAAAACACTAGTCTCTAAAATGAATAGAAATGTGGTAAGTGGAAACACAAAAACTACCTATTAGCTTAAGGTGAAACGGCACGCAAAAAAGGCTGTTCCCACCATCATTAAATAAACGTGTTTTGGTATGCGTACGAAAGACATCTTCCTACAGAATAGTGAATTACTAATTACATACCTTAAAAATTGTATGAATTAGATCTGGTTACATATTTTCCTCCAAAATATTGTCAATTTTTATCACGTATTCGTAATATTTGCATTGAAAAGTATGCTCAGTTGATTTTTTTTTTCTGCTCAGGGCTTGAAACTTCAATACCTGTTTTCACTAGCTTTCACTTCGCAGCACAACGCTAAAAACAATTACGATGCGTGCTTTTACTAGCACTTGCAAGATAATTCGCTTGTAAAGACGATATTTACTTAAATAATATAATTTGTGTCGGTGAAAACGGGAGCCGTGATTAATTTTGTAAGCTGAAACTGTATTTTTTACCTTTTAGCGTTAGCGTTAGCGTTAGCGTTAGCGTTGTTATGATATACTTCGTAGATTGGATACTAGCGACACTCACGTCTCTTCTGAAATTCTCAGTTAGACTACTTTCAGGAATAATGCTGAGGAGTAAACATTGGTTCCAATCTAAACAAGAGTAACAGAAGCATGACTGTCGCTATTCCCGGCCACGCCCATCTTTACCATAACTAGGGATAGGGAAGGAAATGTTGATGTAGTACTTACTTAACGAGAGGCCACCGACTTAGCGACACCCTCATAAGTGCTACGGAGTTGGAGGGTTGGGTAGGGTATTCGGTTAGGATTCACCTCAAGTTGGCGATGCAACCAAAAGTATGTATTGTTTATTTGTTGTTTATTTAATCTCTCGATAGCCGGCTATCGAAAGAACATATTAATTTTGTTTAGTGATAATGAATTTTAAGAGTCATGATGGAGAGCTTGGGATTAAACCCATGATTTTCTGCTCAGTAAACAAAAACGATCCCTCCAGGGTCATCGAGCATCTCAGAACCATAACGCTTCGCGACAATACAGGACTACGTTTTCGCTTGATATGCAAATAGTTTCCGAGGTTAATGTTCAATATCAAATATACAAATGATGGTGGCGATTTATTGTGCTGTGAAAGAGCTTGGGGTTAAATCCATGATTTTCTGCTCAGTAAGCAAAATCGATCCCTCGAGGGTCATCGAGCATCTTATAATCCACAGCGCTTTGAATAACTATTATTAACGATAATTACATGAAATAAATAAAATATAAACTACAAACAAAACGTGACTGCTAAAATCTCAAAAAGATATTCTCACAAATATATTTCACGCCACCAGGAATCTCAAAACCATTAGACGTTATAATGATTCTCTGTACATATTAGACACAAAAAGAGGCCAAAAAGCAAGCGTCCGACACACAAAACCCGTCAAATCCACTTGCAGTCACAATCAACGATTCTACGAATCGCGAGTGCTCACGAATCATAAAACCGCTGACTGCGACACTCTGAAAGCGAAATTGACAGGCTCTATGCGTCAAACACCCGCCCTCCAACCTCCTCCCGCATCCAACAGCACAAATCTCCATTACAACATCTAACGAATTCAAAACTCCGAAAATCACTCATCTATAACAAGTGAGTGGAAGCAACCCTGCATGCAACCATTCTTAATGATACACTTGTTCTGCCTATATTTCTATTAGGCCTGTGGACATGCGTTAGCTTCGAAACTTCTAACCAAACTGGGTAAATTTTCAGATCACAAAAAAAAACTTGAAAAAAAAAACTTTCAAAGGTAATTACAAGTAAGATAAATATTGATTATTTTACGCGAAAACGAGCAAGTAATATTAAATCTCTTGTATCATATGCTAATGCAAATTGACTGTAACAAAAATAATATGTTTAAATAAAATAAAATATTAATAAAATTATATGCAAAATTTACAAGAAGATCATTACTTTATTGGTGAGAAGTTTTTAATAAGCCCTCCCAGTTCCTCTGTATACAGAACAAATCTGATACTATAATCAGAATTGCTCAGTCTGCATAATGCAGCCGATTGCATCAAAGAAGTTCTATTAACAACCAAGAATTAATCGTTTGAGGTATACTGAAGCATTAAGAAGGTGATATGTGTCACTATAGGAAATCATCATCGTTGCAAATATAAAGAAATTAAACATAACCCTTTGCTTCAGTACCGTCAACCTCCATGTCCATGGGGAGGGAAACTGTATTTTTTTACCTTTTGTGTCCCAGAAAGTAAAATCACAGTTTATCATTGGAATAAAACAACGTTATGTTAATGAACTTAAATTTTTATTTCATACCGCCTCGCACCAACGCCACCGCGGTTTAACGGTCACTTCCGTCGACTGAAACGGTATAGGGCTAAACCGCTATGAAGATACTGCCAAAATCGTTCGTACATTACGAAACAGGAGTTCAAACGCACAAGTAACGACTATAGGAAATACAATAGATTCCTGTATCGACGATAAGTCTTCCGTACGCAATCATCTCTTACCAGAAATCCAAAACGTTTCTGATCGTTTGTAAACTTTAAAAATTGTTCCTCCCGGTGAGCAAACCGCTAAATCTGAACCGGAGAAATGCCGTATTTTTGCTCAACATTTCATGAGTCCTTTCAATGAATCTTCACCCTCACCAATTTAAGTCACGATTGTTACAAGCGATTCTCCAAGAGATGCATTTGAGCTCCGTCCTTTTCACATCAGTGACCATACCGTCAATCTAGCTCTTCAATGGTTGAAACTCTCGTTTGCTACGGACCCAGACGACATTCCTGCGTCCGTTCTGAAGCTGTGTTCGGAATCGTTGCTCACTCTCTTGGTGAAACTATTTAATCTGTCACTACAGGAGAGTAAATTTCCTGAGGCGTGGAAATGTTCGTATATGTTCCCCGTCTTCAAGAAAGGCGATAAAGAGAATGTCTAGAATTACAATGAGGCGCTCTTCAGCTCTTGTAAAAATAATATCTTCACGGCTCAGCATGAATTCTACCCAAAACGGTCAGTTGCAACCAATTTGACCGAATTCGTGTCACTCTGCGTTCGGATCATAGACTCTGGTGGACAAATAGGCGCTGTTTACACTGATCTCAAGGCTGCATTTGACCGAGTAGACCTCAACATTCTTTTGAGCAAGCTTGAGAAACTCGGAGTATCAGGATCCTTCATCTTATGGTTCAAATCTTACCTTACGAACCTTTCGTTTCGTTAGGCGGCCGGGTACATACTTAAAATCAAGTTTTCCTACTCAAATCTCAAACGATCACGTTTTTTCGCAAAATCAGAGCACAAGACCCGTAGAATTTGATTATTCACATCTTTTATCAACAGAAAAGTGTAGAATTGTAATGCAGTATAGGGTAAACGCTCCTATAGTTGCGGTACCTTAGAAGCGTTAGATTCCTATTAATGTTGGTTACTCCCGAACACCTATAGTTGCATATTGAGTCCGTACCACAACTATAGGATCGTTTCCTCTAAGGGGATTTTTTCCCTTGATTTGTTTTCCGTCGATCTTGTTTTCTGTGCTGAGCACCAATGCTACCGACGCCAGGGAGGCAGCTCCCACACCTGGACCCTACAGTTATTTCAATTTCAAGCAGTACAGGCCAATTCGGGTTGAATACGATGGGAGCGACACATCTAAATCTCAATTCTAGATGTTCAACAAATCTCACACTACCGAATCAATCATCAATCAATTAATCTTCTTTTTATATACACAGCGTGCGCGAAGCTAAACACAGTAACACGCAATTTTTCCTGCATCGTAGATAGAGTCACCCTCCTCGGTAAAATAACCCAAATATTATAAATTAACAATATGGTCCACTCTCCTATTATCACAAGACACGATTTTCCCTGATACTACTGAACTGACTCGTCAGAGGTTTCGTAAAACAGCAGAAGTGTTTAAGTTTAACGACAGAATGTAATTTAAAAGTATGTTCAACTTCTTTATAATAACTTGACCTTTTTCCACTTCATGAAATACGTACAAAATCCTAAAACTTAAAACACGCAAGAGGCGGGGGTTTTAAAACTATACTATATTCTGACTTAATTAAACCTAACCCAAGCTAATACCAGTGAGAAGCTGCAATATCCCCCTACCAGACACAGACAATTGTATAAAAATCCAATCCCTCACCACAACAATCAACATGTTCCTGAATAGCGTCATCCTATCATCACTTATTGAATGTTACTTTCCAAGTAACACATAAAACATTTTTTTTGAAAAATAATTAGAATGACTTGTTGAATAAATGATGTAAGTGATGTAGAAAACATCTCACGTTTTATATGAGGTTTATAGATGTTGTCTTCATGCTTCCTAGATTTTAACATTTTCCAAAATAGTTTGCTTTTGCTGTTATCTATAAATGTTTTTTCAAACATCTTACTGTTTTAATACCACTATAAAACTTGTCGTATGCAAAATCAATCTTAGTTGAATTAATAAAACTCTTGAAGAGATTCAGTACTTTGCAGATTGACGTGGACATTGACGGAGCCATTGAGCCGGACTGTCTTATGACGGATCGAATGCGTGTTGCACGAGAATATAATGTTTATTCCATTGGCAAGAACATGATAGATACTTATGATAAAAACTTTTATCAAGCGAGGTTGGTCTAGTTAGGACCAGTGTTCGAATCCCATGCTCAAGTTTTTTGCCGCTGGTTTTTATGATGTTTCCAAAACATACCAATATTTAGTTTTATAAGCTCTGCGTCTTGCACTTTTTGGGTTGTGTTAATGTATTAAATGAAATATATTAAAGTATTATTGATTATTTACGTAAGTAATTGAAAAGTAGTTTCAACTTATTTATGACAAGCCGTGTTGCTTGCGTTGACTCTTTCTGCCCTAAAATTCATTTGATAGCAAACATATGATCGAAGATCTCAAAACTATTTGCATTTGTTGAAATAATAACGTCAATTTTTACCAAATACTTTAAACAAACTAAGCGGGGAGTTCTATTCTAAATATTCAATGTCTAGTTGCCTTCCTATGCGGACCCCCTTGCATCATATTCTTCCCACGAGCCTAAAAGCAAAGACATCATATCAAGAAGACTGGCAACTTTGCCAGAATCCAAGCGACAGATACAATAACACTGCGCTTGAGTGAAGGTAAAAGCAACGTATAGAAAAATGAGCGAATACAAAAACCTTTCTTCTGAGGATGTAATCTTTGCTATCAAATTCGTTCGAAGCATTTACCTTTGAGCGGCAGCTTACGCGATTGTACCTGTCTCATAGCGTTCGTATGAGAAAATGGAAGAGTTGCCAGTCTCTTGATTTGTTGTCTTCGCTAAAATTTAAATTTCCCTGTATCTCCTGATTCTGTTATCTTTACTATATACATTGACCTGCAAAATAAATCTTGCCTTCGTCCGTCTTAAACAACACTTATCTGTGATAAATTGCTTCATTTCGAGATTAGTTTCTTATCTAAACTATATTTAGTTTAGGGTGAGTACTTCATGCCAGGACCAGGGAAAATGGAATATGTCATTTTCAATAAAAGATCTCATCCAATATTTACAGAGATACTTCTGTCACTATCATTGGATGAGAAAACGACGATAGAGATTTTCTTCGAAATCTCATCGAATATTTTTTCATGATAGAACGTGACAGTGTTGTGAGCATCGTAATAACTATCTCACTTAATGCTATTAAAGTTACTTGTACCGAGGAAACCTTAATAATATATTGACTCTACCGATTACATACGGTTGTTTGCTTAAATTCATGTAAATCAGTTAGAAATGTTGAAGTCAAAATCACATAAGAATTATTCTAATGAGTGCTTATTCATTGAAAAATGACAAGAAAGCTAATGATAGGTAGTTTCGTCTCGTGATATTGAGAGGACCTGTTTTCTGATCGTTCCATGACGGCCGTGATATTTACCAGCTCTGAACAGGACATACAGCCATAACAAAAGCATTCGCCCTTTTCGAAAATGAAGCAATACATAAATTATTTATAGTACCAACTGCAATAGATATTTTAGGTATTAAATGATAAGTAATTAATGTAAAATAATAAAAGTACGTCACGCAATTTAAGAGTGCACTTTCAAACGTGTTTCCTTAAGTATTTGGAATATGGATAGAATGACATTATTTAATCTAACTAGTATCGTCCAATTTAAGAGTGAATTGCAACATAACCCACCGGCATCACACCTTATGTCAGTGCCTTTATATAAACGTACTACGACGTATCTAAGAAATTAATGAAAAGAATATATGATGCCATCACTGCACTCAATCGTGGGATGTAAGATTCGCTTACAATTATGTAGGATTCATCAGAGGATGTTAGTGGAGATTGCATGAACCGAGGATGCAATATATCGAGCTGCGGTCCAATGCAAGACAATGGAGGCAAGTGTGTGCGTCGTTCTACCATGTAATACATCTAGATAGAGCTGGAATTAGGGTGTAACAGCTTTTGTAAACAATGAATTCTCTCGATGATTTCTTTGAAGTCATGGCTCTCACTGGCAAATCGACATCACCATCGAGTAGAGGAAGACTTCTTCTACCCGATAGATATGTTGGTTTGTGTAGGCGTGCTTTGAATTCCGAGAAATCAACAAGAGAAGTCATAGTTTACAAAGGCTGCTACGCCCTAATTCCAGCTCTATCTAGACATAACAATCAAGGCAAATGCTTACTTGTGTAAGTGAAAGCATATACAGAACGCGGAATAAAAAAGATTAAAAATCATTGCATCGTCTGCAAGGTCAACTTCTAACATTCTCTGCGATGTTCATGAACAGAGGATGATAGGAAATGGAACTAACATTCATTGTAATAAATTTTTGGTTTGCGTGACAGTGGCGCAGACAGTTAGGTCTCCCAGGTGCTACAGCATTAGATTAAGCTATCCAACCTTCGACAAGGTGCTGTAAAATGGCCTACGGGAGGGATTAATGTATGGAATTAAGTATCTGAACAAAATAATATTAACTTAACTACTTTCATATAACATAAACGAGTATTTTCAACTATCTTTAAGACAAACCACTGAAAAATTCCATAATAAATGCTAAATGGTGCCGTCAACGTCAATTTAGAATGTAAAGACTCTTTTCAAGATTTTTATAATTTCAAGATTGATTTTGCATTCCACATGTTTTGTAGAGAAGCCTCCCTTAGCTCAGTTGATAAAGGCGCCGCTAAAAAGCAAGATCATGCTGGAGGTTCGATTCAGAGTCTGGTCCAGGACTTATACTAATGCAAAAATGGTATACAGGCATCGAAAGCTCTCAATTAATAACTGTGGAAGTGCATCTAAAACACTAAGTTGAGAACACGTAGTATGCTAATATGCGATATGCAATCAGCTTAAACTGCGAAGAAGAAGAAGAATAATAATAATGTTTTGTAGAGGATTGATAAAATGAGATACGATTTTGTAGAATTTTCCAATATTAAATTCAAAAATTATTATGTTAAAATCTGGAAAATATCAAGAAAACATTTAAATACCTCTTATAAAACTTGGGATGTTTTCAGTACCACTTACAATACGTTCAAATCCTTAATTAAAAATATGTTTTGCGTGTTACTTGGGTTCCAGTATAAAGAAAGAGAGAATGATTAGTAATTTACATTTAATGACACTACCTTAGTTGCTTATAATTGACAGATACGACTGCAAATTGTAGACGAAATAGGCGTATCTGTCAAGGATAAGCAACTAATGTAGTGGAATTAAGTGGAAATTACACCAAACATGCCCACATTCATCAGGTTACTTTCTGGTTGTCAACTTACCATACGTTGCATAATTTGTGTAGTATCATTATATTAATCAGTATTCAATTAAATGTTTTTTATATAATGTATTGAATCATCAAATTTTTTGCGATTTATTAAACTTTGATCCAAATGCTGTTACAGTGCAACGCCATAAACATAGCTCAGTATAACTAAACATACCATTAAATTCCACTTAACTTGATCAAGATCTACTAAAACACATATCAAATGATCACATCACATCCACGTAAATTCGGTTTCGCAATATCGCATTCTTCTATATGTTTGCTCAAAACCAACCAACTTTACTTAGCAAAGTGACAAACCCCGCCATCTTTCGCTCCCGCAGCTCACCGTTGTCAATCGAAAATACGCTTTTAGATCAGCCGACTGTAACGCTCCTTCCATACTACCATCAGACTGGTGCAGCGCAGCGAGTGAAGTGATTTGAGCTCCTCCAAGAGAAGGTGACACATTGTAGTGCAAACGAAAGTGAAAGACTGAAGACCAGTTTTCAGGTTGGTGGCCCCTTTTCGTGACTCTCGATAGACCAGGCAGCAAGAAGTGAGGAAATCTGGTGGCCTGGTCAAAGCGGCGTCGGGCGACTACGCTATTACTCAATCGAGCTGTGATATTGGGTGATTCAGAAAAGTGGTGAAGACCATGGTTGGTCGTGTTTTACTTCCGAGGCAGCAGCGGTATTGAAGTGTTTATTTTGCATCAGGTGATAGCAGAAGAAGTAGCAGGAGAAAGAGGAAATCAAGTTCGAGCCCATTTCCTTACTAATCAGGTGTAATACGATACTGCCGCCTAATAGTCGTACGGAGGACCAGTTTAAGATGAAGCTTCCTGGCGTGGCATCAACAGCTTCGTACAACCCGGTAGCCGTAATTGGACTGATCGGTCTCGCTCTGGGACTGCTTGTGAAACCAATTCAAGGTAGGTGTGACTGATGATTTTGTTTTCGTTAGGTTGCTAAACAGTTTTGAAGCTGACACGCGTGGCATTGAATTTTCTGAGACCGTTAGCATCATGACCCGAATGTGAGGAAAAATGGTCATCGATTCAAGGGCTAGGGTTGTGACCTTGGTTGGTTGCGGAGATATTATCATTTGGGAAAAGTTATCGAACTTGGAGAAAGAGGACAATTCTATAATATAAATATATAGGGGGCAAATTAACCCCCGACTAGAGCGCAATCCTATGGGTGACTTTATATAAGAATTACAATAGATTCTCCCATAAAGTACGCCGACAGCATAGGTTGGGCAGATATCGAGTGTCTTCAACTGATCGACTGTCTATGCAGGGGGAGGAGGAGTTATTGAAATCACTCAAAATCCATGTGTAGTTCGACGCTAATTGACGAATCGATTTTAATTTTCCATCTCTGAATTCCATGAAACTTCGCATAATTGTTCACTATGGGCAATGAACCAATTTTGTGCTGGCATTCAGCTATTTTGACTCTCGCCTAACTTTGCCAAATGGTGTATTCGACATTTTTCAATAAATCATAGCACAAAAACGACTCATCTAATCAAAATGATATATGAAACAAACTGGTAACTATTTAGAATTCAGAGTTCATCAGTGCTCCTCGATCTATGGCTCACTGACTTTATATACGCCTGTATGTATGTGCATAGAACTTGAGTCATATTTATTCAACTTAATTGGTTAGTTAACTTTGTGCGCAGTAGTCGAATTGGTTTGCAGTGTTCAAAACAGTTAATCTCAAACATATATGATGTAGAGAAAAGTGTGACAATCAATTTAATATTTTCATTCCGTTTCCAATCATGTTCACATACTCTTTTTAAAATCCTGGTGCAATTTCAGATCGCAACCAAATACCTTCAAATTTTGCAGAGCTGTTGGAAATCTCAATACAAATCGAAAGAGCCATAAAGAGTGAATCATTGTGACCCTTACTTATAACCAGCACTCCAAATAGGGTGATGGTCTTACCCAGAGTATGTTGTTTTCAAAATAATTAACTACATATTATTGATCAAAACTATGTATAATAGGGTGTGACAAACTTCAAATTCCAGTTCCAGTATGATTTCCGAGGGCCTTTTGGGTCCTAGAGTAACTGTGTAAAATCTCAGGTCAGTTGGTAGAGCTATATTTTAGCGCCAGTGGTTTTAATTTTCTATGGGAATACTTACTTTTTCAAATAAAAATGGGTGACCTCATTGTCTTTTTAAAATAAATCAAACCCACTTCTTATGAGGAAATTTTAAAGGAAAACTTTTCTTAGAAGACCGCAAAACGATCCGACGCTTGTGGAGTTAGCCATTAGTGATTGCTAACCAATCGAACTGCTCATTATTCTTATTTTCTAGCACCACTGCCAGGTGCCGCCTGCTGCTGTCTACGCGAGACAGTCACGTTGTGTGGGGTTCACTTAGCATGGAGGAAAGCCGATATCACCCACAAAGAATCTTCAATTTGGATGAAACTTTGCGCAGGGTCATTTGATAACAAGAGTAATTTTAATTTTGGCACACAATTTATTCCAATAATCCTACTTGAAAAACTGTAAGAACAGTTAAAATGAACTGAAAATGTCTAGGTTGTTCTGTGATTAGGTAAAATTTTAGTCAATTTATGAAACTGGTCTTAGAGTTCTGCGGTTTTTTTGAAAGCACTTATAAACAGTGCCCCACAAAGTCAATTTCAATCGAAAATCGTCAAGCGACGATGAAGCTGTCAACCATCACTTTCAATTGAAAGTCATTCTGTCTTCTCTTTGCGCAGATCCCCGTCAACATCAACAGAAAATACCCATATCTTAGGGTATTTGACACTTCATAAAACCAATGGCCACTATCTTGAATTCCAACATGGCGCCGGGTATCGATTTTCAGCATCTACGCGACATACCCGTTCCGCAAATACGCTATTGTAGGGTATTTGACACTTTTCGGGTTCCAAAATAACGTTGAATATCGATTTTTGGCACCTTCGCGTCGTTCCCGTTCCGAAAATACCCATATTGTAGGGTATTTGAGACTTTCCCTGACCTCGATTTAATTTTCGTTTGATATAAAATAATATATTTTTACTACATATAATCCGGATGCCATCCCTATCAGCAACCGATGTTGCGCGGATACTATCCGGATACTAAATTTTGATGCCTGCGTCGTCGGGTAAGGACAAGTCGAATGAGCCACGAATTGAAGTGAAAGTGGAAAAAACTAAGGAAACAGTTTTGGGAGTCATTCATTGCGTCAATTGAAATAAGTATTTGCTTCAAATGAAATGAACTGAAGCACTTGACGAACGAAACAAGTGATAGTCCAGTCATGTTTGAAAAGAAGAATGTTCATGGAAGAATGTTGACTTACACGAAAATGATACTGCTTGAAATGAAGTGATTATGCGGAGAGTTCATTTTCCTTACTTTGTTTCGAAAATGCAGAAGTTATAGAAGACTCATTAGAATTAATTCGGACTTGTGATTGAAAAATTGACCCCGCGGGCTACGGTGTGACCTTTTGAAAGATTAGGAACAGCCGTTAAAATGGTAAAGTCATAAAAATAGTCCTAGAAAGCACTTCTAGAAGACTCATTTGAACAAATTCGGACTTGTGACCGGAAAATGGACACTGTAATCTACTGGATGAGCTTTCGGAAGGTCCTGAACAACAGCGAAAATGGTCAATTCATGAAACTGGGCCTAGAGCTCTGTGTTTTTTTTCGAAAGGGTATCCTTCCAAATAATCCGGAACATTAGTAAAAGTGTTTAATTCATAATACATATTGGTCCTTAAGCTCAGCTTTTTTTAAAGTACTTTTAAAAGACTCATTAGAATAAATTCTGACTTGTGACCGGAAAATGGACCCTATGGGCCACGGGATAGCCTTTTGAAAAATCCAGAACAACCGTAAATTTGTCCTACAGCTCTGCGATTTTTTCGAAAGCACGTATAGAAGGCGTATTATAATGAATTCAGAATTGTGACCAGAAAATGAACTCTAAAGGCCACACTCGGAACTACCTTAAAAGTGTTCAATTCATAAAATTGGTCCTGGATATCTAAGTTTTTTTTTTCGAAAGGACTTCTAGAAGACT
This sequence comes from Ochlerotatus camptorhynchus, assembly GCF_037179485.1. Classification (NCBI taxonomy): domain Eukaryota; kingdom Metazoa; phylum Arthropoda; class Insecta; order Diptera; family Culicidae; genus Ochlerotatus; species Ochlerotatus camptorhynchus. Next base: position 705,099 of record NW_027040979.1, read on the forward strand.
CATTAGAATAAATTTGGACTTGCTACTGGAAAATGGACCCTGAGGGATAACTTTTCAGAAGGTCCAAGCCAAACGTAAAAGTGGTCAATTCATAAAAGATCTCAGTGTTTTTTTAGAAAGCACATATAAAGGACTCAATACAAATAATTTGGACTTGGGACCAGAAAAAGGACCCTAGTGATTATGAGGTAAACTTTAGGAAGATAGTGGTTTCCGGTATGAGAAAAGTGTAAAATACTCCTAAATATGGGTATTTCCGGAACGGGAACAACCCTTAGAGGCTACAAACCGATTATTGACCCAATTTTGAATCAAAGATGACGACCTCCAGTTTGTGAAAAATTGTTAAATACCGTATAATATGTAAGGGGACGATGTCTAGAGATCGTAAATCGATGATTGACGCCATTTTTGACTCCAAGATGGTGACTACCTGTTCATAAAAAAAGAGTCAAATACTCCACAATATGGACATTTCAGGAACGGGGACGACGGGCAGAGGCCGGAAATCGAACATTGACGCCCTTTGGGGATCCAAGACTCCGTTAATTTCTATCCATTGGATTAGTCTATCCGCATAATTTTCTATTCTATTCCTTTTTGAATAATCCGGAATGTTACTCAGTGGCCTCCAGTGTCCATTTTCCAGGTCACAGCCGACGCCGGTGGTGTAGTGGTAAGCGTGACTGCTTTCTAACACCCCAATGGGTCTGGGTTCAATCCCAGCCGAGGTCGGTGGGATTTTTCTGAGGCATAAAAATCTCAGGTCACGTCCTTCTTCGGAAGGGAAGTAAAGCCGTTGGTCCCGGCCCGTGTGTGTTGAATGGGTGCGAAATCCTACACAGGTGTGGAAGCTGCCTTTCTGCATATTCGATTGCCGTCAATGGATGGCAATCGATGTCCGTCGGTGATTAGCACTGAGGCGGAACAGAGACCGACGTTAAATAAAGGAAAAAAGAAGATTTTCCGGTCACAAGTCCAAATTCATTTTATGAGTGCTTTCGAAAAAAAGCTCTAAGACCATTTTCATAAATTTACCACTTTTACTGTTGTTCCTGGTTTCCTGGTGCCCTAGTGTAAGAGTGAAGCTAGATTTCACCAAAGAATGGTCGGTCATCTATTTGCTCAATAACTTTCCCATAGACACCAGGACATTATGTTTCTAAATGTTCAACAGACGGTGGTTCTATTTTTTTCTGTATTTGTAGATACCCCAGTTAAAAAAATTAACAACACTTCTCCGAATGTTGCAGCAACATTTGAAAGAACTGGAATATCTAATAGAAATGCAAGTATGATTTTGGAAGTAATAATTGAAGACAATCACACGAAGTCGTCCAACAATCTGATTACGTTTTAAATTATCAGATCATTTGCTGTTCCCGAATGAAACATCGCGAATATTTAAAAAAAATTGATGTAATTTTATTTTTATGCTGTTCTAAGATTCAAAACTTCTTTAATTCTAAAATTCTAAAATACAAAAACTTTAAAATTCTATGGCTCGAAAATTCTTACATTGAAAAATTCTTAGACTCTTGAATTTTAAAATTATGAAATTCTATAACTCATATATTCTTTAATTTTTAAATTATTTGTATAGATTTCTTTCTTAATTTGTTTGCTATTCAAACATTTTGTTAATTTTGATTGAAAATTTACCAGCTGAAGCAAAGCTTTGAAACTGATGTACCTATGGTAGTACAAATATTCTGCCTGGCATCAACAGAAAGCGCTTTTATCGGCTTCCCAATCTTGTTACTGGAGCAGGGGTGTCTAAACTTCTTTCCGTACCTTCCCTATCAAGTGGAACGCCGGATGCTGAAACAGCTGCGATAATGGAGACAATCAATGAGTGGGGTCTGCAGGAAAGAATAGTTGGAATGAGTTTTGATACAACTAGTGTTAACTCTGGTGTTAAAAATGGTATTTTAACCTGTCTTCCAATTTAACTAAAAAAACATGCTACCATTGCACTATGGGAAGGTCCCATACAAATAGGTGACCAAAAATATGTCGGTTTTCAAAACTATTTTTTTGTTACCCTTGATGTGTGTGATAGCATTTAATATAGCCAAAAGTTGAAACGTTGAACTGATGATTATCATGATGTACCCTTATATCAAAAATGAGTGCTAGAGTGCATAATCGACTTATTTGTAATCCCTCCGGTGTTTGATGAATGAAAACACAAAATTTTCAATTGATGCGTACTCGAAATAGAGCAAGTAAGTGCAGATGTAACCTTCGCTGAAATTTAGCACTAGGATTGTACTTTATTATCTTATGAACAATTGAGCGAACCGTGGGTGACTTTTTTATTGCAACATGTTTTAGTTTTGAAAAATCGTAATATTTTAGAATTTTTTCATGTGACTATCCAAAAGTTTGATCGATTTGTAATGTAGATAACCCCAATGGAAAGCTTAGATTTCAAGCTTTAAAATGGTATGTTTCAATAGGTTTATACTACTGTATATCATATGGGAAACATAAGATTAAAAAGACGCTAGATTTCTATGATTTTCCGCTTGTTTCAACTTTGGTAGCATGTATCTTCCGTTAGCCAATATATTAAGTTGAAATATTTTCAGCTTTTCTTAACTAAAGTATGTACTCTCAATTGGCATATCAATATGTGAAATTAAAAATAGTAAATTTTTCTATTAATGGTGGCCTTCTCCCCACATGCCACCATCACATGGCCGAAATTGTGTTCAAACACGTTTTTTAAATATATGGCGATAAGTCGAAGTCGAACAAAATCGATTCTTTCAATGAATTCAAACAAAAATTCAACCAAAATCGGATCAACCAAAAATTGCGGACCTTTATGGATGATTTGGAGGACACTATCTGGACCATGGAGGAACGGAATCATCGGATTGCGAAAGCTCCTCGAATTGGTCGTAATGTTTCAGTTTAAATGAAATCCGTTCAGTACAAACAATGTTCTAACTTCAGCTTGAGTGCTCTACGCTTCCTCATGGTTCGGTCGCTGGTTACTTTCTTGGAGTGTCAGATAGCGTGCCGGCTAGAGCTCTACTACAGACAATTGAAATGTTTTGCTTCAAAGTCAATGGAACATCTGGAAGTCGGTGCAGGAGTGTTGAAACTGCCCAATTTCGTGATTTTTTCTGCACTTCTGGGTTGACTTCCAGTCGTTTAAAAAAAAATTCACAAACATGTAGCTGTTTTCATACAAAAATTTCTGCAGTCAAGTGTGCAAGGGGGAACGGAGGAGGATGACTTGAAATAACTTAATTTACTTACTGTTTCAATAAAACATAATCAGTACTGATTACTCGGTTGTGGAGTAGAAACATCGCTAGAACTATTCCACAGCCAATGAGCAAGTCAAACGTGCACTCTTTTGCCTGAAGATTTGAAGAAATACTTCAAGTCTCCTCATCCATTTATGTATAAGTCAGGTAAAGGAATGTGTGTTTGACTAGTACTGTCACATTAATGGCACTTCACCCATTTTAAACCACTGTTAAAACTTTCACACTGCTGTACTCTAGCGGAACAATCAACCTACCCTGATAGACCTTCTAGCTAATAAATTAACACTCTAAAGCTTCATGTTGATATAAGATAGCATTTCTAACCAACTATTTATTGCCTCCGATTGAAACATTGGCTGCTCACAGTGTGAGTAGTATAATTAATATTAAATACATGACATATTCCATCTTAAATACTAAACTGGACCAATAAAAGCTTGACCACAAAAGTGTCTTTTTTTTTCCCTTGATGTGTTTCTCGTTGATCTGAGTACCAATGCTACCGACGCCAGGGAGGCAACTCCCACACCTGGACCCTATCAATCGACCCATCAACTCATGGACCGGGGACCAACGGCCTTACTTCTCATCCGAAGGAAAGCATTATCAGAGATTATGCATCAGAAAATCCTGGCAGCGCCGACTGGGTTTGAACCCAGGCCTTTTGGGGTGGAGCCGATCACGCTTACCACTACACCACCGGTGCCCAAAACTACTCTTCTTTCCAAAACGTAAACAATACCAATTCAAAGTATACACAAACAGTAAAACGACTACAACAGTAATTTCAAATTTGACAACTGCGAGCATCACGTTTGGGCAAGGCCATTTGTGTCTGCCGCTTTCTATATTAAAATAACGCAAAGCCCGACGCCGATGTTAATCCATATGAATTATCTAGAACAATTTATGTAAAATTTTTCTATTTTTTCGGTGTAATTCGTCTGACGCTTTCAACTTCAGAAAACTAACGAACTAACTCAATAAATTTCATGCTTCCTTAGCCTTTAATTTTAAGCTATTAAATTTAAATAGCAAAAACACATGTGTTTCAACATAACCCGAATTTCGTTCTGACTCTGTCAACAAACTTGTTATCACAATTTACTCTAATTAAGTGATCTGGCAATTGCAATGGATAACATTTTGTACCTGTAGGCTTCCACTTACGTGTACATAGAGAATCCCATGGAAAAAAAAAATAATGTTGTAATGGTGATTACTTATGATAACGTAATCAAATTTCTTCAGAGAAAACCATTACAGCGCTGATTATGATTACTTGGATCAAAATTTTGTTTCTGTTGTGCCTTTAAAAGCTAAACATCATTTCAATTAGGAAGCTGTTGCGCCTATAAAAGATCCAAAACAACTTTTTATTGATTTATCTATTTACCTTTTATGATACAAATCATGACTAAATTTTCAGCATTGAAGTAGAAGCACTTTCCAAACATTTCATACAGTTATGTTGAGAAGGGGAAATTGATGTAATGTCGGGCTAAATGCCCCTAGTTTGGGCCCATACATAAATCCAGCAATCGACTAAATTTTCAATAGCGACCAAAAATAGCCATTAATACCATCCAAGAGGGAATCTTTCGGGTTGGAAATTATCTCGACTTCCCTGGGCATAGAGTACCATTGTGCTTACCACACAATATACAAATTCATGCAATTGGTATTGGCATCGAAAGCTCTCAATTAATAACTGTGGAAGTGCATTTAGAACACTAACTTGAGAGCACGCAATAAGCTAATATGCACTAAGCAATAAGCTTGAAATGCGAATAAGAAGAAAAAGAACAAGTGGAATCCGGCTGTACCTGTGTCTGAGACAAAACTGGTGAAGACAGTTTCCGTTTTGTACTGTTTTTGGTTCTTAACGTACGACTACTTCTGTGTTTTCTATATGTGGCGTTTAATATTTAATATGTGGCAGTTTAATATTTCAAATAAAAGCTTTGTATAGAAATTTAAAATTTCCCAGCTGCTAATGATTCAAATAACATCTCCTCACTAACAAATGAACCGACAAGTGGATATTAAATATTTACACTACAACAATTTTTGTTTTAAAAACTACATACAGTAAGCCCTTCCCCCTCGACAAACCCGCTGTTTAACAACGCTTATGAGATTGAACAAATATTTTTGAATAATTCATCCTGAACATACCAAATCGATAAAATAAGAAACTCCGAAGTTATTTCAAACTGAAACTATTGATATGAGTGAAGGGGGTGGGGTATATTGTTACCAAACACCCCCCCCCCCCTTACCAACTACGCATATGAGATAGAGCAATTTGTTTTTAAATAATTCATCTGAACATACCAAATCGGTAAGATAAGAAACTCCGATATTATGTCAGTTTGGAATCTGACTTCCATTGGTACACTGCCAACACTGCCAGAAAAAAAGGATTTTTGGTGTTTAATTCAAACCATAAATATTTGAATAGCCATAACTTTTTTTTTTAGATACATTCTAGCACCGTACTTCCTTTGGCAAAGTTTTTAGGCACTTTCTGGACTATATTTGTACTTACTTAGTTGCACGGTTTATGCAAATTTGTGGTTTATAGGGATAAAAATGCAAAAAGTTGGTTTTCCCATACTAATTTCCACACAAATTTTAAATGCAATGCGGAAAGCAGAATTACAACCAATCGTCCTCAAATTTTGCACAGTTGTTTGGGACTCCAAATGGAACCAAAAAAGGGTTGTTCTCGAATGGTGCGGTAAAGTTTGCGTTTTTGCATATAACGATGACCCACTCTAATGTGGATGTTTCTAAAGTTAACTTTTTTCAAAATATTGGTAATGTTTGACCATTTTTGAATGTATTTCGCGATTCTCCAGGTCCAAGAATATTGTTTTCTTTTACTTAATTTAACGTCGGTCTCTGTTCTGCAATCTAGTGCCAATCACCGACGGACATCGATTGCCATCCATTGACGGCAATCGAATGCGCAGGAAGGCAGCTGCCACACCTGCGTAGGATATCGTACCCATTCACAACACACACGGGCCGGGACCAACGGATTTACTTCCTTTCCGAAGGAAGACGTGACCAGAGATTGTTATGCCTCAGAAAAGTCCCACCGACCTCGGCTGGGATTGAACCCAGGCCCATCGGAGTGTTAGAAAGCAGTCACGCTTACCACTACACCACCGGCGCCGGCTAGGAATATTGTTTTCGGAACGATCAGAAAATTTATATTTATAAAAATAGAAAATATATAACATATATAACATAAAATATGACAATAAACAATGTGATCTTTTTTCATGCACCTTATAGGTATCAAAGTTGTATTGAAATATTAGTATACCACCAATTGCATAGCAGTTTCTGGTAGCAAATGGCATGATTTTAACTACACAGCAAAAAAATTATTTTGATATCACATCAAAGTGGATGCACTACAATCATGTCGAAAATTTCATGTAATTTTTAAGACCACATAAATAAACAAATGCAGTTAAAGCAGCGTAATGTCAGTTCATGCATTGTATTAATGATAATTTTGTCCTTTTTAGCAAGTTTTATTACACCATATTTTCGACATGATTGTAGTGCATCCACTTTGACGTGATATCAAAATTATTTTTTTGCTGTGTACCCACGTCTGTCAGTCGTCAGTCATTCCTGACACAAGCTCAACAATAGAAAACAATTCGCTGTGGATCTGTGAAAGTTCAGTGACTCAGAAAATAAAAGAAAAACAAGACCCGACCGAATTGCTGACGTAGGACTACGAAATTTTTGTTCGATTTTCTAGTTTGTTGTTTCGGATATTGTTTTGGAATAAAGTTAATTTCATAACTCAACTCTTTACAGGAGTGTTCGTTACATTGTACACTTAAGACAAATTTTACTCAGAGAGTGAGTCACTTTGCTACATGCTACGATGTCCACGCTGCAGCGAACAATTCCGAGATCAAAGCGTCCAACGTGCAACGTTGAATGATTGTGCGGCTTTGGCTTGTGTCGTTAGGAACCAACTTTCTGACGGCTGTGTTAGGGGTGAGCACCTTGCGGTCGAAGAAAATGTTTGGGAAATTTGAATAGTTCCCTATTTCTTCATTATTAACTAGTTAAATATTTAACAGTTATAATGTGTGACATAAAAAAAACAAATTTTATAACACTGGTGAATTGATTGGCATACAAATCATCAAAATCCATTGATTATTGACCATATGATTAACATTTAAAATCTGACCAATTTTCGATGCATTTCCCTGAATTGGCACCTTTCCCCAAAGACGTAGGTCTACATCAAAAGCTGCTCAAAAAAGTGTCGAAATCTCACGGAAAATAATATTTAGAAATTGGTTGAGCTGGCTTTTGCCGATGAGAATCAACTCAACACTAACATCAATGTTTGTGATTCTTGTCGTACACAGCTTTCAAAACGTACCGAACTATCGAGTAGTGAAAATAAATGTTCCAAGTCAGGAATCTTTGGCCAACAATTTGTACCATCAGTGACATCGCAGAAATAATTGATTCTTATGTTGGTGAATACTCGCAAAGTGTTAACAATTAAATTTTCATCAAGTGCGTATCTAGTATTTTGACATTATCAATTGATATGAAGAAAATTAGTTCCGTAAATCATGCAGTGCAGAAATATCATGAAATAAATCAAAAAATTAAATAGCATTTCTTAGAAATTAATGTAGAAGCTAAGTTAAATAATGAAATTCAAAATTTCAATGAAATTCAAAATTTCAATGAAATTCAAAATTTCAATGAAATTATTGAACAGCTTACAGAAAAGTTTTCGAAAGAAGAGACCACGCACAATGAGAAGCTTAAGCTCTAGACAATGATGACGACTTTACGTGAGTCCTACAACCGATTCAAAGAAATAAATAGTGAAGTGCAGGTTGGGTTTCATCATTTGCAAATCTCAGGCCAAAGAACTGTAACTGTTAACTAGCACAGGGACACATAATTTGAATTGTTTATTGATAAAAACAATATTTTTTAGTTAAAGATGCCAAGTTTCAAATGACAGACTTATATTGGTCATTTTATACAATGAAAGTATAGATTTGATAGTTCCGTTAGAGTATGTGAGTGTGAAAATTGTATATAGAGAGTAGAAAGCGAGCAAGGAAAACTTTAAGGAAAGTACGAATCGGGTTGATCATCTCTCTTTACCAAACTCCCCAGTTGGAGAGGGATGGTGAGGGGAACCCCCCTTCCCACCACCACTGGCAAAAAGAAATGATCACGATTTCATGTACCGACGATGTGTTTGAAACAGTTCTATCGATTGTACCGCACTCACGTCGTTATCTGAAAGGATTCGTACTTTCCTCAAAGTTGCCCTTGCTCGCTTTTTACTCTCTATATACAATTATTACACTGCCGTACTCTAACGGAACAATCACCTCTATACTTTCATCTCTTCATCTGCCGTTTAAAATGACCACTTTAAGTCTGTTATTTGAAACTTAGTATCTTCCTTTAACTATGTACAATCATGAACTTCACTCAGAAGTAATACAAACATAAATAGTTAAAGAAAATAAATTGCTGTTTACGATATTGTGAAAACTACAAAAAATCATGTTTGTTCGAAAAAAAATGTGTAAGAAGAAATTTGAGAAAAAGGCATTGACGAAACACAATTTCATCCGACAGGTGATTTAGAAACGCTAGTTAAACAAAAATGACGGACGAATTTGTGTCTTATTTTATTAGGAAATTAGAAAACATAAATACTCATAATTTTATTAAAGAACGGCAATACACGTTTTTGCAAAACGCAACAAAAAAAATGCGGGACGGTGATTATAATAAATATCTACACAAATTTGAGCAGATTGTACTCATATCTGTCAAACGTAGTGCTACCCTAAAGCAAACAAAGTTTGAACTGACAAGATGACAAATGAACAGCATCGTTCGCATTCCGGTCGATGTTTTCCATTTGACATCTTGTAAGTCTAAACTTTGTCTACTCAATTTTATTTATCTTATTTGTCGTCAATTAGTGTAGACCAATTTACAATGGTTGCCATAAGTGCTATTTTTTAGAATTTTGTCTTTGTTTTATAAATTTCAATAGGTCTTGAAAACAAATTAAAAAAAAAACTACTACTAGCTGACGTTACGCGAGAAATTGAAATATTACTTTAATTTGGGTTTTGTTATTGTAAAGTCAATATTATCGCAGTGCTTATTGTATGTGTCATTCATTTTATTTATCATTTGGTTCAAGGATTCAAATTTGGCATGATTCGTACGATGACGGTTTGTAGCAAATACATTTCCATTTCGTAGATGCCTAGATGGTGTATATAAATTTAAGGATGATTATGAAGTAACATGTGATTTTTCAGAAAACTACACATTTGTATTGCAAGATGAAGTTCAAAGCCATCACTGGAATACTAAGCAGGTAACTATACATCCATTTGTAATTTATTTTAAACAAGAAGGCAAAATTAATCATTCTAGTTATGTAGTCATTTCAGAAGATTTACGCCATGCTGTGTCAGTTAACTTATTTATCTAAAAAATGATTGCATTTCTACGTACAGAACAGCAGTTAATTGAGAATTTAAATTTATTTCATGTCTGACGGAGCTGTATCCCAGTATAAAAACCGGAAAAAATTCTAGTATTTGCCAAAATAGGAATAAATATGGAATAGAAGTTGAATGTAATTTTTTTTCGCAACATCTCATGAAAAAGGACCTTGTGCTGCTATAGGAGGAACACTGAAACGTATGGCTACCAGAGGTAGTCTAGCTAGAGAACGTGAACATCCGATCAAACATGCAAATGAACTATACGACTGGGCTCAGAAGCGAAACGAGAAACAGCTGCTTTAAATTGTCTTTTGTTATGCAACTATTGAAAAATATGAAATTTATAATCAAGAGTTCGTTAAGCTATAACCAAGAACTAAAACCATTCAGGGAACTCAAAAATACCACTAATTTATTCGTATTCCCGCAAATCTAACTGAAGTTTGACATTTTTCAAATTGTGAAGATGGAAAGAAAATTGTTTATATCATTAAGAAGTAAAGTAACAGCTATGTTAATGCAACTGTGTTCAGGCCATATATTTAAAAAAATTGATGGCATTTTTAATCTCCTAAAATATACTAAAAAGTAAAAAATTGCAAAAATCCATTTTTTGAGAAAAAAATATTTTCTACATTTTCTTCTTATATTGTGCAATTTGTTTAAGAGTGCACATATTTTTTTTTTCAAATAGTCCCAATCATTACCTAAGACACCAAACCAATCGGATAAACCATATTCAAGTAACAGTTTTCCGAAGATAAGCTTAATGTTTTCTATTGGCCCTTTTAAAAAATAAAGTTTGATTCAACATTGTGATTTGAAGGTGAAAAAGGCATTTTTGGGCAAAAGGAACGTTTCTGCAAATGTCCATCCATATAACAAAATTCAAGAATAAATGGATCAGCGAATTAGTTTGGAGCGGTACGTGGTATGTGGTTTCTCAAATAAATTATTAATTTATGTTATGATTATTACTATGATGTAGGTAAGAAGTGGTTGTCCGGGTAGCTCAGTTTCGACTTCTTTTAAGGATCCAATGGATCATCTGTAAGTTTTGATAGGTTCCACATTTATAGGTATAACATAATGATTTTACATATCTAAATGCATTGATTGTATGCACATGCAGCCAAAACTTCTACAAATTTCACTGCCACATACAAACAATAATCATAACTGCAGTCTTCCATTTCGGATCTATACGCGCTTGTACAAGGTATCGATAGCAAATCCTACCACGGTGAACCTACAATTTAAAAAAGCACCAACTCAGTCGAGCGTGCAAAAACATATCGTTACATCATAGTCACAGCAAGCAAATCCATTTTACACGGGTGTACTTGGTTGGCACTACACATAGTTAACTGGCGGGTATGTCCCATCCAACAACATGTAATTCGTACCAACACTGTGCAGCGATCAGTTACCAACCGCACATATGCAACATATGAAGCTATATTTTGTTTTCATTCACTGTCCGTTTTATTTTGGATCTCTTGAACAGTCGAGAAACGTTCAGAGCCCCCTTCACAGCTACCGTATCCGGATTCCATGGCACATTCGCATGCGCTTGGGGTAGTTGCCATTGAAATCTCGTGCGGGCCTTCACCCTATCGGTGTGGTCTAGCAGCCACAGCACAAAAAATATATTCCTTGTGTCTAAAACTGTGGCGGTTTGCGTATTTCCCAACTAATTAAAAAAAAAGTGTCGAAACACCTCGTCGAGATCAGAGCAGAGCTGCACTACTTCCGTCATTTGTCAAGGTTTCGAATGAGAAGCGAGTTTTAGATCATTGCGTCATAGAAGTTTTTTTTTGCATTCTTTATTTAACGAGTTATGTAATGAAAAGGTGACTATTTTAAAGGTGTTTACGGCTACTTAAATTCAAGTTGGCTGTAACCAACGTCACATACTATTGCGTTTATGGTGACATGATTAAACATATTTACTGGAATAGAATATCTTGAGAGTACAGCTCATTATTTAGATACCCTCTTTCGGATAATTATTTACTGCGTCAAAAATAATCTTGTCGAAGTTTTATTGAAATTTGATGCATGATTGATTACTCAAATGGACCAAATTATAGTCACAACTATAGAACACACATCGATTTCTAAACAAGTCGGGTATCTTTTCGAATTGGAGATTTTCTTTCGGTGGTCTAAATTACACTGTGCAACACGACCTTCTCGGACGGAAAAGTGTGACCGTATTTGACTTTCCTACGGTCTTCTGAGATTTCATTTTCATTTTATTTTCATTTTATGATGTACAAGGGGGTCAGGGGCCATGTCACCGATGTGAATATTCACACCATCCATAATACACCAGTGAAGGGGAGAGGAGTAAGCAACACAGCATCTTTACCCATGGGAGTTAAACAAGTTCTGTTTGCGCTCTCGTCACACAGCGCATCGATTACATCACACCGTCAATGAAAAAGAAATTAAAAGAGATTGAAAGAGATTATTAGTGAGTTTTAAACTGTGATTTACCTAGCTGGTCAGTACACGGAGACAATTTCACAAATTTATTTCTAATAGGGGAAACGCTCCTAAATATAGTTGCGGTACGTTAGAACCCTTAGATTCCTTTAGTTGTGTATTGAGTCTCCATATACAACTATAGGAACCTAACGCTTCCAACGCACTGCAACTATAGGAGCGTTTCCCCTATTAGAAATAAATTTGTGAAATTGTCTCCGTGTACTGAACAGCCATCCCTCTCGCTCTCCCGCCCCCTAAACGTCTGAAGGAGTGTGACGTCAAACTCCGTCATTTATTCAATCACCCAGAAAACGAAAGAGCGTGCAATGAGCGTCAGCGACTCTAATAAAGGGTGGGGGAGCACCATACGGGACCTCCCTTAGCTCAGTCGGTAAAGGCACAGCTACAAAGCAAGACCATGCTGGAGATGGCTGGGTTCGATTCCCGGAATTTTTCGGGTTGGAAAATTTCTCGACTTCCCTGGGCATAGAGTATGATGGTACTTGCCACACAATTATACTAATGCAAAAATGGTCAGGCATCGAAAGCTCTCAATTAATAGCTGTGGAAATGCATCTAGAACACTAAGTTGAGAGCACGCAATAAGCTAATGCCATACGCAATAAGCTTGAAATGCGAGGAAGAAGAAGGGAGCACCATACATGAACGATACCACAAATCGTGCCACCGTACCACATATTGTTGGGATGATAACCCGAATAGGTTGTTAGGCACTCCTTATGGTTATCGTTTATGCGGGTGTTTCAAAGCAGTTTATATCTAATCAACCCTTTGTGCCCCAACCCGTGCAATGTATTTAATGTTGAGAACCTTGTTATCATGAGTGATCACGGATCTAGCAATCCTCACATGACTATTCGTCCCTGCGACGACGACTACGATCTAGCCGGTTAACAATAAGTTTTATACAAGAGTACTTGAATAGATCGGAGTATACTTACAGTTTCGACGTTCCCATGTACTCCTTGTTTACCTTCAATCCTACTTCCTTCTCTTGTTGTATTGTGTTTCTGGATATGGATACTTCCATCATCCCTCTGACACAAGATAATGGATCCTCGCTCCGGAATGTCTTCAAAACTGGGGGGATTAAAATCGCTCCTCGTGCACAACCCTTCCATATGACAGCCCACTCAGCAACCGAAAGAGCGCTCGATCCGTAATACATTTGATATGGTTTTCAATGTGACATAGAAAACAACAAAAAGAGAAAACCGTAATATTGGCAATAAAACAAAGAAAATAATACAAGCGGAACACTGCATAAGGACCCGAACAAAACTGACAGACTCTCTTCATCGATCCCCACGGCCATGAAAAGACATTTTCAGCCATTTACAGCACACAGTTCGATATGTGCAGCTATTATCTAGCACGGAAAACCCGAAAAGAAACTGTTTTTTAGCAAAGTTATTAACAAAGAAGCAAATCGATAAAGAGACTCGATCAATGTCACCTAGGACCCCACGTACTGCTCAGCTTGTACATATAAACAATATCACATCACTAACCCATTTCCGTATCATTTCGGCAAATCTTAATGATGTGATATTGTCACTGTGGAACTAGCACTTAGCTTCAGGCCTCTACAAGTAGGAACCCTTACTGAGCCCTTGCGGCTCGGCAAGCCGGCCAGTTCAGCGCAAGGGAGTTTCCTACGGTCTCCTGAGTTTTAGACAAAATTTTAGAACTTGTTGTGAAAGGCCAGCGGTTGGACTAGGTATTTAAATTGAAGTAATTTGTTGATACCGGAACAATCGAGATATCGGGAAGGTAATTCTTGTGCAATCGCGTTGTATGTGTTTTTCTTTGTTTTCCATGTTGAGCACTAATGCTACTGACGCACAGTGGGAAAAAATCGACATAAAAGGAGCAACATTCATTATCTCTGATCAGCGCTGATTTACTCAAATTTCTTAAAATTAGGTATACATGACATATATACATCCACAAAAGACGTAGTATTTGAGGAGAGAGAGGGGGAATCAGAAGTTGTGACCGGCCATGTATAAGGTATAGCATCATATGCTACGAGTGGGCAAGCGGGGGTCCAAAATTGTTCAAAAATATACTCCATCATTTATGGATGGTCTCTTACTTCGAATAACCCTATTTGAATATGAAGTTATTGTGGTTAAATTCACCTACTTATTGAACATTTTGGATAGCTTTCGATCTCATTTCCACTGCTGAACAGAATGCACCGAAACTCACTAAAACCAACAAATCCGGCCGAGCTGCACAGATCTCTCTTATTTTCAATGCCAAATAACACCAAAAAAAAACTGACTATAATCAACCTTGAAACGCTCAAACCGTAAGGCGATCGGAATAGTGCCGTAAATCAACGGTGGTCACAGTGTTTAAATTACATTTTGCTTTCAGCCGAACTGGTTCACCTACCAAACATCACATCCCTTATGAATATTTAAAATCTAAATATCATCACTTCGGAGTGCTGGCTGTTGATCTTTGGCTTCAGTAAACCACCAACTTACGTTAACCCCAATCGTTCAAAATATAGACCCATTTACTTTGACAGAGTGACAAACCATACGCCTTGAAGTTGATTGATTATTCAATACCTACTGCAGGTGGTCTCAAGATATGGTAGATCGAAAACAAGCTGTTGATCATTCATTGACCCGATACGACGTGTGGCTCCGTTGTTCCGTGTAGATATCCTTGCTCGAGCTGCCGGCGTTGTTCGCATTGAGAATAAACAATCAGTTTTCATTGTCAAGATTTGCACGTAAAAAATGCTAGGTGGCTGCGCCTGGGGTGCACTTAGCGCTTGCTAGCGTTAGTCGAGGTGAAGTGTGCATGATTAGGAGAAACGGCTACCCGAGTTCGGTTTAAGTGCGAGATGTAAAACATGCATCACTTAAAACTGACTTTGAAGTACATATTGCAGGTTGTAAAGTGACGGTCAAGTTCAAAGGTGATAACCTATGGGTGGCGAGAACTCTGGTTTGGTAGTGAAATGCTATATTTTATATGTTCGAATCAGGCCTGTCATGCTGGTCATGCTCCGAAAACCGATTATTATTAATAATATTATTTTTAATAAATATATACTGGGTGCAGAAATATCTCTCTATATTTGCTCCTCTTATAAAAGCTTCGATCCAAAATACAAATATTAATTGTTGGGCGCTTATTCAGATATCTATGCTCATATGAGCAAAATTGCGCTGAATACATACAACATGAGAAATGTTCTGTCTCAATCTAGATTCAAGCACATATTTCAATTTCAATAATAAACGTTTGACAAAAATCCGCTTCCAAATGTTCCACGAAACGTTTTATGCGCCCATCAGATACAAATTGTTTGGTTTTAATTGGGCTGCCTCGTGAATTCTCATGCGTTCCTATGAACATACCTACATCTACAAATTAATTAAGACATTTTTTAAGTTTAAACGAAAACTTCGCGGACAATTTTAAGACAGTTCTATGAATATCAAGGGAGTTCCAAGAACTTCAGGTAGATTTCAAGAACTTTTGGGCAGTTTAATTAATTTCAGGAAAATATCGGGAACAACCATGAAGTTCCGAAAGATAAAGCATAGTTCAAAACACTTCAGCGAAGTTTAGAGAACTTAAGAAAAATGTCACAAACGTTAAAGAAATTCCTAGAAGCTCACGGAAGTCTAGCGAACTTTAGCGAACCTCACCGGAGTGTTTTGAAAACAGAGTTTAGAGTACACAGGGTAAATGACGGCCTCGGCAATACCATAACCTATTATCGTTAGGGAGGTAAACAACGTCCTTGAGAGCTCAATTTTGGCATGTGGATACATTGTGTTCCAGAGCATCTATTACCCAAGTTTGAGTGCTCTTGAACTTTGTTTACCCCCTGACGATAATAGGTTAAGGTATTGCCGAAGTAGAACAAACAATAAACACACTCTTAACAAGACAGAGCCCCACTGGGGGAGGAGAAGGGAGCCGCCTCTCAGCAGCGATATCCCGACAGCCAAAAGAATAAAATGCACTAGATTTAAAAGGGTGCTGTACGCTAAATTTTGTGGTAGAGCCCGACGTCCCTGAGGAAAACCATCACTGCTACTAGGGTGGAGGGTTCTTTACCGAGAGTATCGCGGATGCTTGCCGAAATCCCGTACACTTAGTTGCCGAAGTTTATCGAACTGTGGACACACGCAAAGGAAGTGTTACATGGAAAGAAGAACGTTTCAAATGTCGCACTCCCTGAGGAAGAGGGTTCCTCTGTAGTCGTGGGGATACCTTGGTATGCCTCGTACTTAGATGAGATGCTTCCTTCTGGTCAGGATGATTGGATAAATCTTCCCATTTGTCGGTGGTCCCCTTGATTTTACGAATGGCCAGCGACCGAGACTACGATCATTCAATCTTCCAGGCCTCGCTAATTGACTTTGCTATCCAGCGTTTGACTGGAAAATCTGGATAGCACTGTGAGAATCAATGATTACCAGTACTGGATCGCCGAACGGAGTGGTTGCTGCAATTTTGATAGCGCTTTTACTAATTTTCATTCAAGTTCAATTTAAATTGGTTTAAAATCCGTTGTTTTTTGAAAATTTAGCACTTCGCTCAACAGGTACAATTTTTCCGAACTGTTAGTTTTTTTAATGTTCGAAGGTATCGTATTAAAAACGTTTCTTCGTTAATTTATGCTGCTTTCTAAAATTAAGCACGCCCAGGGATATTTACCTCTAATATGCTTTCAAGCCACTCTGCATTCTTCTTAAAGATCCGATCCTTACTGTGGGTTTTTGACCATCGCCGATTAAATTGACCAATCCAGTTTCTAACACCTTGCGCAATAGCCGCAGGTGCTTTCGACAGTGCCCTAGACACAAAGTCAAGTAAACGGTTTTTATCTCGACCAGACTCAAAATATTCCTCAACGATATTTTTAATTGACAGCATTTTGCTTAATGAAATTCAGTGGAACACACGTAACACCACGTAAGAACTGCACTACACTGAGCTACTGTCACGCAAAAAACAAGAGTAAACAAATAATTCTTTTGGATTGGGTTTCGATGACGCCATTTCACATTTTCGCGTCAAAGTGGTCTTCGTGGTCGAGTGGTTAGCGGCGTCACCCGTCTAACAGCTATTTTGCTTGTGCCATGGAGCGAGGGTTCGATTCCCGCTCCAGCCGGTGGATTTTTTTTAAAGATATAATATATACAATAATGACCCGATTTTATTAACCCACTTTTTGAAAATATTTTCTAATATTCTACGAAACCCAAGCGCTATTTCAATGGTTTTATTGCACCAAAGTTTACCCTAAACATCGATCAAGAAGATTAATGGAAAGATTTCGAATTATGGATATAGGAAATTACTGAACATTAAAAGAATAATGCGTGAAGGGACTGATAGAATCAGGTCATTACTGTAGTTATATTTTAATGGATATTAAGAGACCAAACTTGCTTATATGTATACACAGCAAAAAAATAATTTTGATATCACGTCAAAGTGGATGCACTACAATCATGTCGTAAATATGGTGTAATATTACTTGCTAAAAAGGACAAAATTATCATTAATACAATGCATGAACTGACATTACGCTGCTTTTACTGCATTTGTTTATTTATGTGGTCATAAAAATTACATGAAATTTTCGACATGATTGTAGTGCATCCACTTTGATGTGATATCAAAATTTGTTTTGCTGTGTAGGAAAAATCCCAATTTATTCACCTATGGTCTGACCCTATTTACACTCAATATGACTACCAATGATCTTATTTAAAAATTCTCACGTCATTTGATGTGGCACATGATTGATTTTAAAAAAGTCAAATCTGGCCACTTCCCCGGTGCAACCCGGAACATATCCGGATTCAGCAAATCTGGTTCAAGGTACTAGATATCATTGTTATTGAACTTGTTTTCAAATTCTGATGTAATTTATTGTGACGCATGATGGGTTTTGAACTTACTCATAAGCTGGTTATTTTCCCTGAGACACTAAGAACTTGTTCCGACCGTATCTCCGGAATTAATCATTTTGTTCGACCATTTTCTGCAGAGATGGCGCTGTTCCGCTGGTGAGAAGTGATAAAAATCCCCATATAGAAATTGAGAGAAGTGGGAATAATTCGCTTTCGGTGCATATTCAGGTGAAAAACATGAACGACAACCTAAAGAAATTAATCAGAGACTTTGTCGTTTAGTTTTTTCCCGGAAATTATTGTTAAACAAGCTACAATCAAATAAAAACGATTTTTCCCCATACAATTTTACCTGCTTTACTACCAGTCCCCAGAGAGCCGAAAAAATTCAAATTTGAGAGAGAAATTCTCTATCACGACCTCAATCTCACAACATGCCATGTATTTTGTTGCCACTCGATTTGTGATTTCCCTTTCACAGATTTCAAAATAGAGTACCTGACACTACAAAACATGTCTGGTACCTCTATATATGCATTTGCTTACACATTTGAAGCCCCTCCTTTTTTACATATTCTGCGCAAAAGATACTTTATGCCCCGCCCCATACATAAAATTCGGCGGGAAATTCTGTGAGGGGTAAGCTATTTTGAGTGCAGAATGTGTAAAAAAAGAGGGACTTCGAATGATAATCTAAATGCATATATAGAAGTACCAGACATGTTTTGCACTGCAGTGTCCTCTGTGTTTTGGAAGCCTGGAGACAAAGTGACGTAGCCATACATTTTCGGAGAAAGAGTAATATGTTTTCACTGTTTCTACGAATAAGTGACGTCCACCATATAAGAATGTTAAAAATTCAAAAGAAGTTTTAAACAGTGAGGTTCATATTTTGCGCTCAATTTTGACATTTTTTAACAGAATGAAATTTTTTTTTGGCAAATTTTTTATAATTATTGCAAGTTTATGCACCCAGATCCATGACTATAATGCACATCATTTTCGTTGTAATTGATGGTGTATGAGATGCTCTAGGCTCTATAAGTTGCTCAGAATATTTGATCTACTGGCTCAACCATGAACTGCACGTTGTCCTCAGCGACAAAACCTAATAAGACATGTTCATAAAGTTTGTGTGGATCGTTTTTGATTTATTTTGATTTATAATCAAGGTTCTCCAAATTGTCTTGAGCTCAGATCAAATGATTTACCTGATCAACCATAACTGATACAACGTCCTTAGCAACTAAACATCTCCAAACAACATCAATTTAAGGTGTATTAGAAGTTCTAGGTTCTTCAAATTGTTCGAAAGGTTAGATTATTTGATCTACTGGATCAACTAAAATCTGCACGATGATCTCACCGACAAAACTTTCCGAAACACGTTTATACAGTTTCTGCTGTTCGTTGATTATGAGGTGTATAAGATACTCACGGTTCTCCAAATTGTCCTTGAGTTCAGATCAAATTCTCATCCAGGTTCACTGATTCAAAGCCCTTTGTATTAAAACATCTCCAAACAGGGTTAAACATATCATGCACATTATTTACGTTTGAATTCGATATGTTTAAGACGTTCTTGGTTCACCAAATTGTCCTCAAAACTTGTTAATTAGGCTACCATCTCGCATTTTAGTTTGACTACATTCATAGATCAGGGGGTCTCCATAAGCTCGGTCGGTAGAGCCTGCGACTATAAAGCAAACCATGCTGGAGGTGGCTGGGTTCGAATTCCGGTTGGTCTAGGATTTCAGATTGGAAAATTTCTCGACTTCCCTGGGCATAGCTTTCAATTAACAACTGTGGAAGTGCATCTAGAGCACTAAGTTGAGCGCTGGCGTTAATTTACAGTTAGGACGTAATAGCCAGAGAAGATCATAGATAGCACTAACTAGCGGAGGAATTCCGAATTGTTCTGTCCATCATTCAACAGTCCTTGACCTCCTGATCAACTTTGCCCAAGAAATCATCCGTTAAAATAGTCAGGGTTTTGAGATACAGCAGCACAAATATATTCACTTTCAATACTCTCTAGCGCCACCTAGTGGAGGAATTCTGGATTGTTCTGTCCATCATCCAACAGTTCTTGACCTCCTGATCAACTTTGCTGAAGAAATTATCCGTCTAAATAGTCAGGATCTTGAGATACAGCAGCACAAACATATACACTTCGAATGCTCACTAGCGCCGCCTATCGGAAGAATTACGATTTGTTCTGTCCATCATCCAACAGTCCTTGACCTCCTGATCAACTTTGCCGAAGAAATAATCCGTCTATATAATCGGTATCTTGAGATACAGCATTCAAATCATGCAAAATAGGAGATTTTAGGGCAAAACTGTAAAAAACCCCATCCCTATCGTGCCCAAGATGAAACCTACTCCAATCGATTTCTGAGACTTTTTTCTATAAGAATGACTATTTTTAAGTCTCTTATTCCAGCGAGCACCGAAGTTATTGAATTTTAACATATTGTTTCGATTTTGTCCCCAGTGTGCGTCGGTGTACTGGTGCGTTAGTTGGGTTAGCTCTGAAACCGACCTTCTCAAAGCTTCGGAGTAATATATCTCCTGCTTTAAATTTGTCCTTTATCCGGTTGTCGATTGTGATTTGAAGAAGTTGCCAATTTCTATTTCCGAGCCAGTGACCCTTGTTCACAGGGGGAGATCCACGTTGGTGGTCGTGTGGAGGTTTCTTTCCCCCTTATCGAGGAGAAAGATCCTATCAGCGTCCGGGTTTTTTTTTTGCGGAGAAAACAGTGGCCTTGTTGGCAATAGCTGCATGTGTGTGGAACCAGAAAGGAAGTATTCCCGCTTCGATGCAGGTTAGAGCGAGGGTTTTAATCAGCTTTTCGGCGACTGAACAGGTGAGCTCAAGGCCGTAGAGCAGCCGGCTGTCGATGATTGCCCTTGTCACTTTAAACTGAATGTTGCGGTTGTTGGATCGGTGCTGCCGATCCGCACCAGGTTTAGCCTGCTACGACAGCTGGACTTGACTGCTTGAAAGTGGGGCTGAAAACAAAGCTTGTGGTCGATTAAGACGCCCAGGACCTTTAATGTTTTCTGCAGCGAGATGGCAGTGTTATTTATAAGTATATATCAGTGGTCCGGTTACTCGATGAAGAGAGGAGCAGACGTGACACCTGACGCTCTCTGCAGCGGATAGCAGGAAACCAGTCGTACGGGCCCATCTGCCCTCCTCCGGGTGCCGTCCAGAGTTCAACCGACGGAAACCACGAGGACGTCATCGGTGTAGACGAAGATAAATATGTTGCGTGGAAGACGACAGAAGACACCGTTCATAGCTATCAAGCGTCACAGCAATGACCGATCCCTGGAGAACACCCGTTTCCTTGCAAAAAGACCGGGACCACGTGTCGTTAATCGTGACTCGGAAAGAACGATCAGTGAGAAAGTTTTTAACGAAGTGGACTGTTTAGCTTTTCAATCCTCAACCGACGAGTTGCTTGAGAACAAGGGGCGTCCACTTCCTGTTAAAAGTCTTAAAGATATCGAGAGAGACCATCTCAATGTTGTCTTCCTGTAAGACGTCTCCAAGTGTCGCAAAGTATGTGGAAGTGCCATACCCTGCCGAAACGCATGTTGTCGGTTGTCGAGAAGATAACCATTCTCGAGGAACTGTTTTAGCCTGTGATTGACCATCCTTTCCATCACCTTTGCAGCAAGGGAGTGCGAATTGCTTTCGAGATTGGCACAACTAGGCTCTGCTTCCTCCTGTCAGGGTACACCCCATTCAGCAAAAGCTGGTTGTATAGCTCTAACAAATTGACCTTGCATGGAACGGGCAAGTGGATCAGGAGGGGTAGCAAACCTCTTCTGGTCCGGCGGATTTGCCAGTGCTTCAGCTTAGCGCAAAGCGGAGCTCCTCCCAGGTGAACCCTAATAAAAATACCTTGAACGAATGATAACCCAAATCATAGAACTATTGCACAAATGGTTTGGATGATACCCGGTACACGTCCTTAAGCCAAATAACCATAACAATTTTATCAAGGAAGGCCTGGTCGTCGCACTCGTTGATAGCGGAAAGACCAGCGAAGTACTTACCGAGTTCGTCCGCGTCAATGTTAGGGTCGGATACTGCGGAGCCATCGACTTGCAGATGTAGTGGAACCATACGCCACTTGCCACTAAGGGTGTCATTTTGACTCCAAAGGTCAGCCGATGACGTTGATGCTGTCAAGGAAGTTCAGGCGACACTGGTTGTTGAGCTTGCGGAGGCGGAGGCGAAGGCATTTGAGCTTTCGAAGTGCCTTTCGATGTGCCTTAACAGCCTTTTTGGTGTCGTCATTTCACCAGCGAAGGGCTTTTCGTCCTAGTCTGCTGCTCGTCCTCGAAACGGAGGAGGCGGCAGCGTCTTGAATCACGTCCGTAAAGTCTAGAATGATATCCGGGTTGCGTTGCTCTAAAATGGAACGGATATTTACGTCGTTTGTTGCCCAGTCGACTTTCTCATATCTCCAGCGGGGTCTGCAGGTGACTGCATGGACGGCGGTGGCGTGAAGCTGAAGTTGGACCGGGTAATGGTCGCTGCCGTAGAGGTCGGAGTTGACACTCCACACGATTTTGCCGGAAAACGTCCGACTAGCTGCTGTAATGTCGATTGCAGAGGCGTGACGTCCGTTGAAGTAGGTGGGAGGCTCCATAGAAGGGTTCGATTCAGTCAGGGATGCACCAGAGTCAGGCGGATTCGTTCCACCCAACCAGGGCGGGGATGACACAACGGAAGGTACGGTTGGCAGGCTCGGGCAGTGAACCAAACTAAACAGAGTCCCACCAAGGGAAGTTCAGGGAAGCTTCGTGAAGATTTAAGAATGGAGATCTTCAGGGCAGTCCCATTAATTTCATATAAATTGTTGGAACTGTGAAGAAATTTTGATGAATTAAAGAAATGCTGATAAGTTCAAGGAAATTTCATAAACAAGCTTCGAGGACATACGAGAATCTTCAATGGAGTTTAAAAAACTTCAAGGCAGTTCTGGTTTCTTCAGTAAAACTGCATATAACTCAAGAAAAACTCAAGAGAACGTCAGAGATGTAGAGAAAATATAATGAAAATTGTGGATTCCAAGTACCTCAGAGAAGCAAGGTCTAGAGATTTTTTACAAAGATCTTATGAGCAGTTCCAATAACTTCAGGGAAGTTCCAAGAACTGCAAAAATGCCCAGACTTTCATGGAAGTTTTAAATGTAAGCGTAAGTTCTGTAAGTGTAAGTTCAGATAAATTCAGAAAAGTTCCATGAACTTCAGAAAAATTTCGAGAGCCCTAAAAAAGTTCCGATAATTTTGAATTAGTCCAGAGATCTCTAGAGAACTTAAGAAAACTTTATTGAAAATTTTCGAGTTTCAAAGAAGCCCAGAGAACAGTTTTATTTGTTTCAGGACAGTACCAAGAACTTCAGGAGAATTCATAAAACTTTGGCTCCTCCGAGATAATTAAAACAAATCAAAGAACCTATAAGGGCAGTTCAATACATTTTAAGGAAACAACAGGAACTTTAAAGAAATTCGGGAAATTCTCGGAATTTATGAAGTTCCGAGTGCTTCATTCAATCTTGAAAAGAAACGTGAGCATGAGGAAATTTTGAGCAGATTTTAAGAGAATTCCGTGATTTTCATGAAGTTTTGCGTTAAAAGGGGATCAGAGATCTCAGAGCAGTTCCATTAATTTAAGAAAAAATGCAGGAAGGTTCATCAAGTTCCAAGGAGTTTTTGAGATAACCCGAGCATTGAAGAAGCTTCATGCATCTCCAAAGAAGTTCAGGAAAAATTTGAATTCTTAGATGAAGTTCCGTGAACTTTTAGAAATTTTTCAAAACATATAGAAAGTTACAGGAATATCTAGGAACCTCAAGGCAATTAAATTAACTTGAGTAATATAAAGGGGACTTTTAAAATATATTGCTAAATTCAAGGAAGCATAGAGTACTCTAACGGCACTATCAATATATCCTCTTTAGAACTTTCTCTAGCTAATAAATTATCGCACTAAAGCTTCATTTTGATATAAGTATCGGATTTCCTCCCAACTCTAATATTCATGAACTTCACGAATGAAGTAACAAAACACTTTGATGGAATTGAAAAACTGTTTATTGTCTTAAAAAGTTTATGGTCTTAAAAAGTGATTTCTTAAAAACGATCATGTTAATTGCAGTTGCTGTTGTTTTACTAAAAATATTATATTTTACCGTTGTCATTTAAAAAATACCTTTCCAATTTTAAACCTCCGTTATGGATTTGGAAAACTCTATGAATTTTATTTAGTCAAATGAGATTATAGACAGTGTTCATTCATATGATATGTTCTAGAAAAAAAAAGATTGAATAAATTTATTCCTAAGGCTTGATTGCATTATTTTAGTGTATATTAACTGTGCAGTAAAACATCCCGATAATAAGCAGGATATAAATACCACGCATCAGTGCAATAGCGTCAATGACAGCCTGCGACCACCCACAACCATATAACTGATTTTCAGTTCCGAACTAGAACTGTGACAAAACAGTATTCAATGGTAGGAATTCCATTTCTAGTACGATAATCAAGCAAGAAAGTTGAAACCAGTTTCTTTTCAATAATAGCATGATGCATCAAAATTGCATAGTACAAGTGCGCCCATCATGTCAAATCACTACTGCTAACGAGATCGCGAGGTGCTATGCATTTAAAAACCACGTGTTATATCATGCAATTGCAGTACAGGTGACCTCGATCTCCATCGCAATCGACGGGATCCAATTCAGAGCTACTGACTCTCATATTTTAAATATAAAAAAAAAACAGCGACTTGACAAATCGCAACAACGTGCTCTATACACTTATATTGCCATCTACGCACACCGGTCATTAATCATGCAGCGGGCGTTTAAAGGTTCAGAAGCATTCAGGGTAGTGAACAGACGGGTGCGTAATTCGGTAGACCTTCATTCAGGCCCTTCGTAGCCTTTCAATGAGAAATTTATTGGAAAACAATGCAGATAGAGCGCTGGGGCCTTCATGAGTATTATTTAAGAAAACGGGTAATTTCTGAGAGATTTTGAAGGTTATTGTATTGAAGGCTGGCAGTTATTTTTTTGTAAATGTTCATTGCTCACCCTACAAAAACAAAAAAACAGTTGTCATCGCCGAGGTACTTATTATGTTGTTCTACTTTTAGTCTAAGAACTTTTCTACGTAATTTAGTTGACATCTTGCAAAGCCATTTATGCCATGTCATTCAGATTGCACCGCACTTTACTGGTCAGCTGTTTTATGAACTCAGACCTTTTATATGTTATGTTTTACATTGGAAACAGCACTCTGATGACAATCTCACACCGTAGCAAACCTCAACTGAAGACATCGCTTCTCAAATCCAGCACGCATCATTGCACATGCTGGTTGTTTATGATCATTGCCTCTTCAACTTACGTAACGTAATAACATGCACTTAACGACTATGCCTGGCAACTGTGACGAAGAAAACTTAAACCATCGATTTACGGCCACTTACCCGCATTTTAACCTTTTTCATTTATTCCTTTTTCCCCACCAGCGCAAAACCAACAAGATACCAGCAATGTCTTCAACACCAGTTCGTGTCTGGAAAAACCATACCGATGTCCTCATCCGCGGATCAAATTCTACCTCTACACCAAGCGAACCCAACAGAATCCGGAGCTGATTGACGTCCTGGATCGAGAGTCCCTCTACAACACCCACTGGAATCCGAAACATCCGGTGAAAATTGTCATCCATGGATTCGGAGGCGGTCGGAATCTATCACCTAGTCCCGACATGCGGAAGGCATACTTCATCCGAGGCAATTATAACATCATCATCGTGGATTACAGCTCGGCAGTAACCGAGCCTTGTCTGAGTCAAATTGAATGGGCACCTCGCTTCGGCAGCCTATGTGTGGCCCAACTGGTCAAATACATTGCCAAGCATCCTCGTGGAGTTCCACCAGATAGTATGCACCTGATTGGATACAGTATAGGAGCACACATTGCCGGATTGGTGGCAAACTTTTTGAGTCCGGAAGAGGGCAAGTTGGGTAGGATTACGGGCTTGGATCCGACCATATTCTTCTATGCTGGTTCGAACAATTCGAGGGATTTGGACATGACCGATGCACATTTCGTGGATATCATTCATACGGGAGCCGGCATTCTGGGGCAGTGGAGTGCCAGTGGACACGCGGACTTCTACGTGAACGGAGGAACTAGTCAACCTGGGTGTGCGAGCAGTACCATATTTCGTAAGTAATGACACACATCTGGTCAAAATTTTTACTTAATCTCGATTGAATTTTAGAAACGCTCGCCTGTGACCACACTAAAGTCACACCATACTTCATCGAATCAATCAACAGTGAAAGAGGCTTCTGGGCTGGCCCATGTACTACACTAGTATCCTATCTACTGGGATGGTGTGAACCAAAGGACTCCGATTACGTACTGATGGGGGAACACCTTTCTCATAGGTTTAATTCCCGATTATTCAAAAAAAAAATGATAAATTCCTATTTCAATTTTTGCAGATCACGAGGAGTCTACTACGTAACCACCAATGCCAAACCACCGTACGCCAGGGGTTTCCCGGGAAAGAACCGGCGAACGGCCAAGAACTCCGACTACAGTGGAGTCCGACGGAAGTGAAATACTGACATCCAGTCATCGAAAGCAAAATGGTTGTGATAACAATACGATACTTAAAAATAACAAACAACAAGCAAATCAAACGCCGAATCAGTGACATATCGAACCAATAACTAGTTTTAAGCGATCGTGCAATCTGGAAGAAGGTGGGGAAAAGTTCAAATTCGCAGCGGTTTAACACTTATCGTTAGGAGTAAAATGAAAGGAGGAGGCTGGTTAGAGAAAGAAAGAATGCTATGGAACACTGATGGATTGAATTGTAAAGCTTGTAGGAGCACGTTGCAGCTAACGAAGCAATATGTAAGAAACTAGCAACTCGCCAAATAGACTAAGATTTCAAAAGAAGTGGAACGCAACTGCCGTGCAAAAACAAGCGATACCTGTTTTGAGGAATGTCACCTAGTTATTATCGAAGAAATGCAAGCGGGGGACTTAGTGATTAGATTAACATGTAGTACGGATAGAAATGTATAAATAAAGTGTTCACTTTATGATAAGTAAAAGCGTGTTTCTTATGGAGTTTCTTAACCGGGATGTTTTCAATCGTTGTTTTTTTTTTATTATAAAAGATTTCGAGCTCCCAAACATGAAAACGTGATTAAAACCATATTAAGGCAGAAAAACGCGATTAAAGATTTCGAAACTCCAAGCATTGAGGGGTGTTATGGACTTAACCCCAAACACCCCTCGATTCGTAATTTAGGCCTTAATTAGGGAGATAAACGCGATTAAAGATTTCAAACACTCTCCGATCCACAATTTTGGTCTTCAGGATTTAAACGTTATTAAATATTTCGGAACTGCCAATCACCCCTCAAATCGTGGTTCAGGCCTTAATTAAGGAGATTAAATATTTCGAACCCCAAACACCTCTCAGATCGTGATTAATTTATTTATAAACACCATCTTTGGCATTGGAGCCACACAGACTGAATAATAGGGACTTAATTCTATTCTTTAAAACTAGTTTACTAATATTAAAATCAAAAGCATCACACACATCATTAAACAGTCTGCAACATTTGTCTGTAGGAAGATTCGGCGGTCGATAGTGTTTGCAGTCCAATAAGTGCACATCTGTGTTCGGTGATAGATGGTAGGTTATCGGGAATTGTCCGTGGAAGCTGTCGAAAGGCGAATCTGACAAAACGTTTCAGGATTCTTTCGATGCGCGATATGTGTACAGCATGATATAAAGCCAAGATTTGAACTTCATATTAAAGAACGCTACGAACCAAGGAGCAGTACAATGTTTTCAAAGCGTGCACATCATAGAATTGCGCAGCGTTGCGACGCAGGAATCCAAGTAAGGCTTTTGTCGTTGACATAAATATGTGCTCGTTGAATCTAAGTTTGCTATCCAAGATCTTTAATAGAATCAACTAATTCAAGCGGCAATTGATTCATCGAATAATGTAATGACAATGCATTTGGCAGTGTTTGCTTGCATTCCGTTCAACTGACACCACGATGTTAACCGCTCGATGTCAGTTTGTAGAGCACAACAATCTAGGATCAATTTGATCAAATGGTAGACTTTCAAATCATCAGCATATAACAAATAACAGGAACTTAAGTGGTCACCAGTCTTGTAAGCGATCACCGCAGTCGATGCATTTTCTGTGATAGTCGACTGCCTTTGATTCCGACTTTTGCAAAACAAGCTACCAAATTACATTACCAAACTAAAATGTCATATGACAGGCTCTGTCATACGACACTGTCACCGCAGGTCGTCGCGAAAGTATGTATTTTAGTTTTTCTCATAATAAGAGCTGCTGATGTTGTGCTTGTGTGAAGTTTAAAAATAGCAAGCAACGATGTCGTAGAATTAACATTTCTGACCAGAAAGGGTTTAATTTCCACCAAATTGAGGAATTGAATTCCACAACTATTCCAAGTCAATTAGGCTTCAAAAAAATGCCCTGAATTTATATAGAGGTTCCCGATCAATAATGAGCTTTCCTGAAATCAAATAATGTTCCCTTAACTTCTACAAAACTCCTCAAACTTAAATAAATTTGCCACTTGTACGCAGTTTTCAGAACATTTCCAAGTTCCTAATTTCTAAGATTTTTCCTGAAGATCTATGAAGTTCCCAGAATTTTTACTAAGTTGCTTCAATGTTTACGATGCACAGCGAAAAATAAATTTTAATATTACATCCAATAGGATGCACTTCAATCATGTTGAAAATCGCATGTACTTTTGATGGCCACAAAAGTAAACAATTGCAGTAAAAGCAGTGTAATGTCAGTTGATGCACTATTTTAATGATATTTTTTTCCTTTTTGGTATGTATTTTTTTTTTATTATAGTCACTTTAACACTCTTGGGTCATTCGTGACTTGTCCGGGGGTGAGATTTGAACCCGTGACTTTGGCGTGAGAGGTATGGATGTTAACCACTATGCCGGGGTCGCCCCCTTTTGGCATGTAATATTACACCATATTTTTGACACGATTGAAAGGCAGCCACTTTGATGTGATATTAAATTTTTTTTTGCTGTGTATAAGAAAAATCTCTAGGCTCATGGCCAATTTGTAGAGCCTAAAGACGTCTTATTATACCATCGGTTAAATGTCGATGTAAAAAAAAAATGTTTCTTCTAGTCTATAACATAATAATAGAAGTCAACATAAATTTGTTTAACAAAATCTTTGGGGAAGGGGGTTCTAGATAATTCTGGAGGGGCGATAGATATTTCTGGAAGGGGCTTGGCCCCTTGCCACCCCCTTAGCTACGCCAATGGTGTTTAAGGCTTCAAAAGCTACTGTTTACCAATAAATACTTCAAATAGTATTGCCTAACTAAAGCCAACCAAGACACCATTGTGGAATGCTCTTTGGCAGGGGAACTATGCCATTAGCCCGAAGCACTGAGATGCTGGCACCAACTAGTATTGTGGTTACTATTTGTTCATCACTTTATTCAATAGGGTCAGATCCATCGTTAGCATAAGATGGGTAAGTGTGTCAGTTTTTGATCTTAGTGTTCCTATAATTGACCCTGCCTGATTCACATGGTAACCTCGTTTTTTTCTTTTTTTTTGCCTGTTCAGGAACCTTAAAGAAAGCCATAATATTTATTTAATTAAATCTTCAACAAAATGTTGAACTGATATTTTCTAGGCTAGGTGTCGAATTCTATGTCTGTAAGTAGACTTACTAATGTTAACATCATATACATCAAACGTTTCATTAAACACACGACAGCACAAAGTCCACAGTTCGTTGAATCCATAGTTGGTCCCGATGGGTAGGTTGTCACAGAAGCGTGTAACTACGTAGAACTCTTTGAGAAGCATTGATGTAGATTTGGCTCACAAGAGAGTTGTAATCCACGTCACCGTTAAGCAATCCAAACACGAAGAGTCACTGAAGTAGTTTCCTCCTTGCTGCCAACGTGTCCAGGTCATGCAGCCTGCACCGTTCTTCGTAAGGCGGCAAATTTACCGAATCGTTCCAGGGCAGAACACGTAAAGCGTATCTTTCGAAGTTTTGCTGAATGGCTTCATTTTTGTTAGCTTGAATAGCGTGCCCACACAATAACAGCATACTCTAGAAGACTGCGGACAAGAGCACAGTATAATGATTTCAGCGCGTAGATGTCCTGGAATGCGTTTGTGTTTCGTTTGAAGAAACCTAATGTGGCGAATGCTTTAGCAGTTATCATGGAGATGTGCTCATTGAATCTGACTTTAGAGTCGATTATAACACCCAAATCCTTAACTGAAGAAACGAAGAGCAAACTACTGAGTCCTATCCTATAGTCATGTCGTAAGGGCTCGCGTGAACGACTAAAATATATTGCGCAGCATTTTGTGACATTAACCTGCATACCGTTCAATGTACACCAGCGCAAAAGGGAATCAATATCCTTCTGGAGTGCGCAACAGTCAAGCCTTGACATAATTGTACGCAAGATCTTTAAGTCATCGGCGAACATAAGAACACAGTCGACTACACAGATCGTTCACGAACAGGATGAAAATTAAAGGCCCCAAATGGCTACCTTTGGGAACACCAGAGGGTATCTCGAAACTAGGCGAATTAACACCGTTAATGCTCACATAGGCTGAGCGGTCATTGTGTGATCTCATTCTTGCTGGATAAAACAAGACAACAAGAATTGCCGCTATATCTAGGTCATATCTCATACCAACCTGACACTACGCATTAGTTTAAGATGAATCCAAGCAATTATAATGTACATTTAGAGATGGAAAAATAAATTTCAGAGATGTCGTTTCAACTTATTGTCAAAACTGTCAATCCCATCCGGTAAGTTTAACGTTAAAATATGGTGCACCTGATTCGTTAGGCAAACTGTGAGTAAAAAAAATTAGTTCTTACGTGAAGAAAAGGATGGATTAAGATCTAAGGTCACACCTTTTAAACAAATAACGATACTCAGATTGGAGCTTAGAGATTGTAGCATCTTTGGCTGTTGCCCTATAATATGTAGTAAGTAAAATCATTCCTTTGCTGTCGTTTAAATGAGCCATGGTTCAGCCGTAAATATTGTTCTGATGGCTTGAATGTTCATGTTCTGGACCAGCTTCAAATATCCTTCAGAACATGTACCGCTAATATCCGAAGTGAAACTTATGGTTTGAGAATTTTCAGCTGTAAAGACTTCTTCGGCTCTACAACAGGTTGAGCAAACGCTGCCCGTATTGTTACCTGCAATTAGATAAAAATTATTAGAAGTTATTAAAGAAAGTGTTTTGTTGATCACTAAAGAGAACTGCGTAAATTAACTACCATCAAAATCTCGGAAAATGTTAGTACGGCGGAACATTTGAAGGAGATGGCCACACTCAGGCTTCGGTTAGTGCCACTAGGGGAAGAAGTGAAGGGCTACTGGTTCGTTGCATTGATGTTGTAAAGCCTCCCCAGTTCGTTCGACGGATTGATTGGATTGGCACTGATTATGGTATTAGAAGTAGGATAGATGCAGATAGATAGACCGTGAAGGGTAAACTGCTTAACGAAGGTCGACGTCGTGCTGAAAGTGAGTGAATGAACACAGCCAAGCCAAAGAGTGCAAGTAAGCATTACGGGAAGAAGGAAGGTTTTTTTTTGTTTATTAAGGTCATTTTACATCTCAGGAAGGTAAGTATGGTCCTCAATCCGGATCTAGATTTTAATAAAGCTTGCCAGCAGGAGGAACCGGTGCAACTGATTTCTGGTATCTGAATTCTGGTGCAACAGCTCATATGACAAGTGACGCGTCGTTGTTGGACGGTTTGGATAAAACCAATGCAACGGTGGTATGCCAAACGGATGAAAAATCGCTCAAGTCAGCTGGAAGCGGTACCAGTTTAAGCTAGTCTCCTTCAAACGGAAATGGCCAGGATTGACGTAACGTTAAAATCGTCAACGTTCTGCATGTCCCATGCCCCATATTGTAGCCTGCATTCGGTGAGTAGGATCACAGATTTGGGGTTTCGGGTGCAGTTTGGGGAAACGGAGTGCCTTTTCTTGAAAGGAGAAGAAACAATGCTAGTTAGGTAGCTTAAAAGTGGCCTGTATCAATGTTTCCGGGTAGAGAGCAGTCGCCTGAAGAGAAGCATAGCGATTCGTGTGAGCATCAGTGGTATCGTCGCCTAGGGAACTGAGATTCGAAGGCTGTAATGAAAATAATGCATGAGATTGGCATGAGATTGGCCAATGTGATGTGAAGTCGGTATGTGGACCTTGTTGCGAGGGAAAGATTATTCGGGTCTCGTTTCCTAAGGCCTGCTTAAATATTCGTCAGAACTTATGCCGCTTATATCCGAAGCGAAACGAATGGCTTGAGAATTCTCAGCTGAGCAGAATTTTTGAAGAACAAATGAATGGTGAAATGGATCAGACTTCCTCGGCTCTACAACAGGTTGATCAAACGCTACCCGTATTGTTACCTGCAATTAGATAGAAATAAATAGAAGTGTTCAAAAAAAGTGTGGAAAATGTTAGTATGGCGGAGATGGCCACAGTCAGGCTTCGGTAAGTGGCACTCAACGGTGGCGATTATTCTGGTGGAAATTTGAACAATGTCGGCATGGCATTTGCCATAGCAGAATGGAGTGGCTGAACGGGAAAACCGTTATCTGAGATGATGCGATGTATGCTGGCTGAGTCGGGTCTGGAGCGAGGTGATCAACACTGCGAATTATTTGCAGAATCGCTTCCCATCGTCGTTGGTTGACCGTACATCGTACGAAGTATGGAACAGGGCAGGGAAGCATACGTCATTCGGCAGGGAAGCATACGTGCATGTTCCGATGGAAAACCGGAAGGCTCTGGACACGTAGTCCTAAAATTGAATCTTGTTGGCTATGCGGACGGTTGATAATCGTATCGTTTTTAGAATATGCAGACGGATTATGTCACGATCAGCACAGACGCAAAGTTTCTGGAGATGTGAAGCGTGAAAGAAGCCTTCCATGCGTTTCGAGTTGCTGGACCTCCAGTCACAGGATTGTTTTTTCGACGTGCTGCTTGCGATGCCTTCGAAAAAATGGAACCAGATATTTTCAGCTGCGACTGTATCCGCAGAAGATGCGGAACCAAAGAACTTCAAGGAAGCTTTGACCTGTAAAAGAAAGGAAAAATGATGAATTGAAATCCAATTTGGAAAATAGAACGTGGGAACTGATTTACCTACTTGAGGGACGCAAGCCTATCGAATGCCGCTGGATTTTCAAGTTTCAAACGGAACGCAGCTGGTGAGGTAGCCAAGCACAAGGCACCCAGAAGTACGGCGAAGATTACACTGATGTTTTCGCACCGGTTACCACACACACACAACACTTCTTCTTCTGTTGGCAACGGTGATCACTAGAGGAATGAACTTTGACGTAAAAACCGTAATTTTAGGAATGGAAAATATGGCTCTATTATTGTTGAGTGTGCAACAGGAGCTAATCTTAATCATGTTAAAATGGTATTGAAAACAACCTGGGTGAAAATTATAGTGCTGTTGTTCCCACTTCCGTGCCAAGATTGAAAATCATGGGCCATAGCTATCAGTACTCCTGTGATGTCTTCATTGACTACCTAAAAGTCAAAATGAAGACATCGCAATTCAAGATGTACAAATTGTCAACATGTTTGAAAATCCACGCTTCACTTACAACAAGTATAGTGTTGTGATTGAAGTCGATGTAGACTAGAATAAATATTAGTAAATGTACGGTTTGCTCGATGCTCGATTGTTCCCGAGATTATTGTGTTGAGATGCTTCAAATGTGGAGAGCACACAGCACAAGAGTATGGATTTCAAAAATTGTGAGAGGTGCTCTATAGATTGTTTAATTTTGTTGAATTACGTGTTTAAGGCTTCAAAAAATCCAGTTGACCAATGAATACTTCAAATAGTATTGCCTAACTAAAGCTAACCAAGACACCATTATGGAATGCTCTTCGGCAGGGGAACTATGCCATTAGCGCGAAGCATTTTTAAACCACTGATGCTGGCGCCAACTAGTATTGTGTTTACTATTTGTTCTTCACTTTTCAATAGGATCAGATCCACCTTTAGCACAAGATGGGTAAGTGTATCAGTTTTTGAGCTTAATGTTCCTATAATTGACCCTGTCTTGCGGTGGTAATCTCGGTTCATTCTTGCTGGATAAAATTATAAACAAGAATTGCCGCTCTATCTAGGTCATATCACATACCAACCCAACGCTACCCATTAGTTCCAGATGGATCCAATAAATTAGAATGCACATTTCAAGTTTTGAAAAATTAGTTTCAGAGAAGGATCTTTCGTTTGAGCTTATTGTCAAAACTGTCATGTCTATCACGTACGTTTGACGTTAAATATGGTGCACTCGATTCGTTAAGCAAACTGCGAGTAAATAAAGTAGTTATTACGTGAAGAAAAGGATGGATAAAGGTCTAAGGTCACACCTTTCAAACAAATAGCTATAACCAGATTGGAGCTTTTTGTAGCATCTTTGGCTGTTGCGCTATAAAAGTAAATAAAGTCATACCTTTGTTGCCGTTTAAATGAGCCGTGGTTCGGCCGGCAACATTGTTCTGGTGGCTTGAATGTGCAAGTTCTGGACCAGCTTCGAATATTCGTCAGAACTTCTGCCACTAATATCCGAAGCGTAACGAACGGTTTAAGAATTCTCAGCTGAGAAGAATTTGTGAAGTACAAATGAATGGAGGAATGGATCAGACTTCTTCGGCTCTACAATAGGTTGAGCAAACGCTACCCGTATTTTTACCTGCAATGAGATAAAAATTATTAGAAGTGATTAAAGAAAGTGTTTTGAAAATCACTAAAGAGAACTGCGTAAATTAATTACCATCAAAATAACGGAAAATGTTAGTATGGCAGAATATTTGAAAGAGATGGCCACACTCAGGCTTCGTGGCACTCAACGGTGGCGATTATTCTGGTGGAAATTTGAAGAACGGCGGCATGGTATTTGCCACAGCAAAATAGAGTGGCTTAACGGAAAAACAATTATTTGAGATGATGCGATGTATCCTGGCTTAGTCGGGTTTGGGGCGAAGTGATCGACACTGCGAACTGTTTGCAAAATCGCTGCCCATCGTCGTTGGTACACTGAACAGGAAGAAGTCTTTCGGCGGGGAAGCATACGTGCATGTTCCGATGTAAAAACGGAAGGCTCTGGACACGTAGTCCGAAAAGTTGAATTTTGTTGTCTATGCGGTTGATGAACGTATCGTTTCTAGAATATGCAGACGGGTTATGTCATGATCAGCACAGACGCAAAGTTTCTAGAAATGTGTAGCGTTAAAGAAGCCTTCCATGCGTTTCGAGTTTCCGGACATCCAGTCGCAGGAGGTTTTTTCGTCTTGCCGCTTGCGATGCCTTCGAAAAAATGGAACCAGATATTTTCAGCTGCGACTGTATCCGCAGAAGATGCGGAACCAAAGAACTTCAAGGAAGCTTTGACCTGTAAAAGAAAGGAAAAATGATGAATTGAAATCCAATTTGGAAAATAGAACGTGGGAACTGATTTACCTACTTGAGGGACGCAAGCCTATCGAATGCCGCTGGATTTTCAAGTTTCAAACGGAACGCAGCTGGTGAGGTAGCCAAGCACAAGGCACCCAGAAGTACGGCGAAGATTACACTGATGTTTTCGCACCGGTTACCACACACACATAACACTTCTTCTTCTGTTGGCAACGGTGATCACTAGAGGAATGAACTTTGACGTAAAAACCGTAATTTTAGGAATGGAAAATATGGCTCTATTATTGTTGAGTGTGCAACAGGAGCTACTCTTAATCATGTTAAAATGGTATTGAAAACAACCTGGGTGAAAATTATAGTGCTGTTGTTCCCACTTCGGTGCCAAGATTGAAAATCATGGGCCATAGCTATCAGTATTCCTCTGATGTCTTCATTGACTACCTAAAAGTCAAAATGAAGACATCACAATTCAAGATGTGCAAATTGTCAACATGTTTGAAAATCCACGCTTCACTTACAACAAGTATAGTGTTGGGATTAAAGTCGATGTAGACTAGAATAAATATAAGTAAATGTAAGGTTTTCTCGGTGCTCGATTGTTCCCGAGATTATTTTGTTGAGATGCTTCAAATGTGGAGAGCACACAGCACAAGAGCATGGATTTCAAAAATTGTGAGAGGTGCTCTATAGATTGTTTAATTTTGTTGAATTACGTGTTTAAGGCTTCAAAAAATCCAGTTGACCAATGAATACTTCAAATAGTATTGCCTAACTAATGTCGTTTTCGGTTTTTAACCTGGGTCAGAGTCAACTTTGACTCTCAATAAACGAATGAAAATCGATCCGAGTAGGATCTGAGGTCGAGTCAGTATGATGGTGTTAGTGCAATCGTTCGAACTGTCAAAGTCAGAGTAAAGAAATCGACGAAATCCTAGCAGCCCATTTTTGTGCAGTGCTTCAGAAGTTCAGTATTTTAAAATTGTAAAATGATAGAAGCGGAAATCGATTTGTCCAACTATCAGCTTGTCCTGAATGAAGAAGGGAATGTGCTACAGCAAGATGGACTTATATCTCTCAGAAACATTGCAGGTAAATATTTGTTTCATATCGTTCTAATGGAAAAACACTGAAGCAAGCATAGGAAATCCCCGATGTGTACGGCTGCGTGATATTTTCAAATTGCGTTAGGCCCGATGCACACGTGCGGCAAATATTTGCATTTGAATACGAGTATTCCTAAATTGCAGCGGAACCCGCTGCATGATTTGCCGCACTTGTGCATCGGGCCTTAGATGAACACCTTACTATTCGGGGGTTTTCTGCAATCTTGTCTTTTCCAAACAAAATTTATCCGGTTTTTTTAAAGTAATACAAGCCTTCCCCCGTATTTCAAAGGATTTATCCTAGAATTAATAACTTGCATTTTTTTTGTCAGATGGTAGTATCGTCGGAGTAAACTACACTGATGTTTCCAATTATTATGGTCTGCAAGCGGTGCATAATCCAGTGACTGAACCTGACGAAAATCAAATGAGCCAGGCGGGGTCATCGTCATCTCCGGCATGTGAATCAAATCAACCAGTTGCAACTCCAAGAACGGTGGTGTCCTGGACAGATGAACAAACGAAGTTCATGCTCGCTAAGTACAAGAAGTACATGGACAAGGTTGGACCATTAAACAAATTCAAAAATAAAAAACAACTGTGGTCCAAAATTAGCCAGGAGATTGAAGAGGCGCTGGGTGTCGAGTTCACTCCATCACAGGTGGAGAATCGATGGAAAAATGTCCTGAAGCGGACGAAAATTGCAGCCAAAAATAATAAGACGTCCGGGAGCACCATCATGCGGACAGCATTTGATGATGAGATGGCGCAAATCGCTGCGCTTGATGACTCGATTGAGCCAGAAGTGCTAATGACCCCAACAACCATCAAACGCAAAGCTCCAGTTCCCACTTGCTCTTCACCACACCCCAGCACAGCTGCTAAACGCAGATTGGTTGTCCATGAGAACACCAGTGAAGAACACCAGCCTTCAACA
Organism: Ochlerotatus camptorhynchus; assembly: GCF_037179485.1. NCBI lineage: Eukaryota > Metazoa > Arthropoda > Insecta > Diptera > Culicidae > Ochlerotatus > Ochlerotatus camptorhynchus. Next base: position 743,016 of record NW_027040979.1, read on the forward strand.
TCCTCCGCTTCAACAAGCTCCGAGCAAACCACCGACAATCCAGATCATCCTTCGTCCCCTCTGCCACCGGAAAGTCGCCGTAATGTTCAGGCAAAGTTTTTGGAAGCATACCTCATGGAGTGCGAAAACCGCCAAACTCGCGCGGAGGAAAAGCAGAAACGACATGCTGAGAAAATGGAAAAGCTTGAGAAACTTACTGACATTTTTGCAATCATCGCTAACAACTTGGCCACTCGCTGAGCATTAATTTCATTTTAACTTGTAACCTGTTCTGAATAAACATGTTTAAAAAAACTAATAAAGTAATAAGGGAGATTATCTTTCACTTTGAGATAAGGTAAACGCTTCAATAGTGGTCGTACGTTAGAGCCGTTTGTTGCTTTAGTGGATTATTGTAGTCTCCAACTTCATAATGGAGTAAAGTAGAATTGAAAATTTTGGGATCGCTTGAATATGAAGTGAATCAGATCTGAAAAGCTTATAATCACTTGAATATGAATTGAATTAGTCCAAAAAATTATGTAATCACTTGGGGATGAAATGAAATTGTGCTGAAAAGTTAGTAATCGCTTGAACCAAGCCTGAAAAGTTTGGAGTAGTTTGAATATAAAGTGAATCATTTATAAACCTTTTATAATCGCTTGGAAATTAAGTGACTTCGAACTGAAAAGTTTGGAAGCACTTGAATGTGAAGTGAATTTGTCCTTAAAAGTTTAAAATCTTTTGAAAATTACGTGAATTTGAAGTAAACTGTAGTAAAGTAGTAAAACAAGAATTTTCTCAAATGTTTTAATTTTTTTTATGTTTTTCATGTAATTTATACTCTGTTTTGAAAACTATTTTTGAGACATTCCATCGTTTCCAGTGATAAAATAGGGTTAGGTTTCATAATAAGTGGATACATTTTTATTTTTATTTTTATTTTTATTTATTGTGAGTTTCTAGAGTATAAAATTTTTATTGGAAACTATCTGCAATATTATTCCTCTTAATTTCTCCAAGTCTTCTGAGGGCTGCATTGCGGATATCTGGATTATTAGGTGCAACGTCAATAACATCTCTAGCATGATTGTTTTCATGTTGAGTTGTCTCCGCATCAACTTCAATATTGTCATTGAAACTGATACATATGTTGTGCAGAACGCAGCATGCAGTTACAAATTTGCACATTCTCTCCACAAAGAAAAAATCCAACCGCATCAACTGCCTAAATCGCGTTTTCAACAATCCGAAAGCATTTTCAATCAATACTCTTGTCTGAGCATGTTTCAGATTATATTTTCGCTTTTTTTGGTTCATCCTCCCATCATTTCTGTATGGTGTTAGCAGGTACTCACGTAGAGGATAGGCGGCATCTCCAAGCAAATGAAATTTTTGGTGGCAAATTTGCGGTAAATCGTCGCTGAGTGGTGATAACGTAAAAATTCGTGAGTCGTGAATTTTGCTTGGAGATCCAACGCAGATATCCATAAATGACTTGTTTGCATCACAGACACCTTGAAGAGTTATGGATAGCATGTCGTGTCTGTTTACATAGGTAGATTTGATTTTTTTGGCTGGTTTACGGATTGATACATATGATCCGTCTATACATCCAAGAACGTTGTCGAATTTGGAAATCTGTAAAAAAAGAATTTAGTACGTATCAAAATTTAAAATATTAAAATATATATACAGTCGCTGATCCAAATTGCCGAATTATACATTTAAAAAAAGTGTTTTGGACACTTATGACTGCTTCAATTAGAAGTGTTCAAAAATCAAGGTGGATATACTTCTTTTACAAATGTATCTGAATCAAGTAAATGAGCAATCTACCTTACCCTACTATTACAGCTAAAAACTACTGGGAACAATCATTGCAGACTTTCATTTGCAGAAAGAACAAGGCTACAACCAGTGCACAGTGGTCTAGAATGTAAATTTAGGTGGAAGGATATATTTTCAGCCTGAAATTGAAACTGTGACAAAAAGTGTCTTCTACAAAGCTGTTCTTTATAGCCCTTATTTTTATGACTCTAAATTCTAGGGTGGTTCTTATTATCATTGAAATCAAAAATTTAACGTTTTTGTTTGACGAAATAAAGATATACATTCTTTGGCAAAGTTGTAGCTGAGCTAACTTCAAGCAACTTTGTATAAAAGTACTTTTTGGTATATCTTGAATTGACCGATTTGAGCAATTTTTCTAATTTGCGTTAGGGTGTTACTAAAAAAACAATGTTTTGCTCTATTTTTATTATTTAAAATTTCTCCACAAATGTGTCTACAAAAAACTTTTAGATTTAGATTCTAAGACTCAAATTAACTATATAAGTAAAACAACTTTTTTTACTGTCTCAACCAGAGATATTAACATTTGAAAAGGGAATATTTTTATTAGAAAAACGTCAATAACTCTTGATCGGCGAAAGATGTCAACAAGCTCTCTGCTACAAAAATGTTCGTCTTGAAAATATCTAAAAGTTATTAAAAGACACTTGAACACATATTTTTTACAAAGTTGCTTTAAATTAGCTCAGCTACAACTTTGCCGAAAAATGTATACCTTTAATTCGTCAAACAAAAAAGCTAAATTTTTTATTTCATTTATAATAAGAACCATTTTAGGATTCATAAAAATGAGGGTTAGGCTAAAACCTTATTCTTCCACCTATATCCGCATTCTGGACCATTGTGCAAGGTTTCATTTACTTGGCAGTATATTATGAACCATTTACTAGATTTAGCACAATAGCTTGATTAATCCAAAGTTCTATACTGTATGGATCAAATTTGGAGGACCTGGCAAATTGGAATTCAGCATTATAGATTGATTACAGTACCCACCTTCTTAAAATTCGCTGCAACTCGTTCTTTTCCATCTTCGGTTTCTGGAAATTTTATTATATGTTTGGAGATGTCATAGAAGAAATCTAATATTGAATTCAGATGGTTGCAAAACGTTGACTCTGCCATGTCAAACAAAGTGCATACTTCTCTATACGAGTTTTTATTTGCGCTGAACCTGTAATATATTATTGTGTTTTAGAAAATGTGTTCAAAGAAAGTATCATTAAAGAATCCTTACCACAGAAAAGCTAATATTTGGTTTTTGGGAGTAATTCCTTTCCTGCCTTTACCTTCGTTGACGTGGCCGAACGTAGATGACTTGTATTTATCAATGATAAATTCCGCAGTGCATCTTTTCAATCTGAATTGTTGGCGAAACTGCAATGTAAAAAATACCGTTAGACATAAAAAATATACTGTGTCTGGATCAATCCTATGTCTGGAATGATAAAGCTTGGTAGTTATCAGTTATCGAAGATAATGGGGGGAGGGGGGGTCATGACTCTAGCTGCCAAGACATAAACCATCGGTACTATGACGAGGGGGGTTACCTTATCCTATGTATTTGAACTATTTGCATTATGTTTATTGATTTAAACGATTTCAAACGTGTTATAAAAATGATCCTATATTCAGGTTGCTATTTTGAGGCTTCCGGCTTCAATAAACTTTACATTTACATATAACGAGTTTCATTTTTCGGTTGCCTTCAGCAAAAGTTTTAAGAACGTGTTCAGGACCAACCTTTTTTTTCATAAATTCATTTTCAACGTTTAAGTAAGGCTGGTGGTGAAAATCGTCCTTTCGGGACGAATTTTTGTTCTGCTCGTATTGAATACGGTTCACTGATTTTTCGACTGTTTTCATCACAATTTGATTCAAAAAAGTAAATAACATGCAAAAAAAATTGTTTTGGGATGTCCTAGGCATTCAAACTATCCTGGAGTAATAATCATTGATCAAATCATTAAAAACTTTGGAGTAATAACCGAAAGGACAGCACGTAGTAAAAAAAAATAAATATCAATTACGATACATTTTCAAGTACACCCGATGTTCTGATAGATCAACCAATACTGGGACAATGTCTGTAGTATTGAGATATGTCCAAACAGATGCATAGTGTCTATGTGGATAAGGCATGACCTATAGTCAAGTACACCGGATGGTTAAGGTTCTCCAAATCGTCCTGGAATTCAGGTGATATGTTTTTCTGGATCTACATAGACTGGAACATAGTCTGTATTTTAAATTTTATAGGAGGAATACTAGTTTTTTTTGTATTTATGTTAAATCTCTTTCATCAAATGAAATATTGTCAATATCTTTTAAATTAACTTTTATAGCAATCTTAAAAGCTATAACTTTTATATATATTTTTTTTTTTTCATTTTTTATAGATTAATCAATCATTGAACATTTTATTAATAATAGTGGAATGAAGGGCCTCCCTTAGCTCAGTCGGTAAAGGCGCAGTTACAAAGCAAGACCATGCTGGAGGTGGCTGGGTTCGATTCCCGGTCCGGTCTAGGAATTTTTCAGGTTGGAAAATTTCTCGACTTCCCTGGGCATAGAGTATGATTGTACTTGCCACACAATTATACTAATGCAAAAATGGTACTGGCATCGAAAGCTCTCAATTAATAACTGTGAAAGTGCATCTAGGACGCTAAGTTGAGAGCACGCAATAAGCTAATATGCGATAAGCAATAAGCTTGAAATGCGAAGAAGAAGAAGAAGGAATGAAGTATTTTTTTCTAATTTTTTATACCAGAAAATTTTATTGAATAAAATAAAACATATCATTTTCTCACTAATTCAATTACTTTATTATTAATTTATTATTTCTTTCTAACTTTATTAATATCAGTAAAAAAAAAATATTATTTAAATTTTAATAACACCCCAGTAAAATTTTTTATTCTTCTATAAATTATTATATTACGTATTATTATTATAAAGTTGAGATGCTAATTTCAAATAACAGACTAAAGTGGTCATTTTTATACGATAGATGAGGAGATGAAAGTATAGAATTGATAGTTCCGTTAGAGTACAGCAGTATGAAAATTATATATAGAAAGTAAAAAGCGAGCAAGGAACATTGAGGAAGGTACGAATCGGTCGTCATCTATTTTTGCCAAGCTCTTCCGTCGAAGAGGGATGGTGAGGAGTTATTGGCCCCACTACCACCACAAAAATAGACGAGGACCGATTTGCTCATATACCTCCGCTGTAATGAAACAGTTCTATCGATTTGTACCCGCACTTAAGCTGCTATCTGAAGGGAGGCATCCAGTCGTAAGTTTTGAAATTTGCAGCTTTATTTTTTACATAAATATAAATTTATTTTATATAAAGATTAATATTTTATAAATAAATATATAGGGGAAATTGATGTAATGTACATTATATTGTAAATCATTTATATTATATATATAATATCTATGTATTCATTTATTTATATAGGTAAGTTAAATAATAAAGTTTAATTTTTATATTAAATATGTTGATTTTTAATTAAATATAAATATATATTTATTAATTAAAAAATATATTCATTGATAAAACAAACTTTTATGTATCTATATTTTTTTAAGTAAATTATATTCTTTTAATAAGATTGATTTAGATTAAAAGATATTTTTTCATTCAGATAAAAACAAAGGGAATTGCCTGAAAAAAAGGATTACCTTGATAGGGTTAATCATAAAGGTTTAATGCTTTTTTTATTATTATATTTAATAGAATTAAACTATTTCCAAAAGCTTCAGAAACTTTTGTGCATCTTACACCAAAATATAAAAAGATTAGCTTATTAAGTTATTGAGTTCATACTGTAGTTATGTAGGTTAAAATTCTTTTCTTTTTATTTAAAATTAAAATAAAATTAAAAATAATTTTCTTAGTATATTAATTTCAGGTTCTTTAATTGCAATTTCCTAAAATTCTTGAATTCTTGAAGCATAAATAGGATAAGAAGTTAATTTACCTTCATTTATTGCCCTAATAAATGAAGGTAAAAAATTTTAATAACCTCAGAAAGTAGATTAAAATATTTCTTAACTCAAGCTTTTGCTTCATCTATTTTATTATTTGCAATTATTTTAATAATATTATTTGTAATAAAAATTGAATAGTTAATAATAATTTTAATGATTTATTAATTTAATCAACTATTACTAAAAAGAGGAGGTGCTCTTTTCCATTTTAAATTCCCATGAGTAATAGAAGGCTTAAGTTCAATTAATAGTTTAATTTAAATAACTTGACAAAAAATAATTTCCTTTATTGTTGATTTCATAAAATGTTATTTATAATTTGATCTTAATTTCTTTTATTTTATCAATAATTGTTGGAGCCATAGGAGGATTAAATCAAACTTCATTACGTAAATTAATAGCATTTTCTTTAATTACTCATTCAGGTTAAATACTTATAGCTATTATGAGTAATGAATTATTATGATTTACTTTTTTTTTTACTATGCTCCATTTTATCAATATCTATTTTTTTGATATTCAACAATTTTAAATTATTTCAGTTTAATCAAAATTTTAATGTTTCAATAATAAATCCTTCAATTAAGTTTTTCATCGACTTTAGTGACTGGCTTGAAAAAAGTTACAAAGTCACTAAAAAGTGACTCGCTAGCAGCCCTGCTTTAAAGGAATTCCTAGAAGTATCCCAAGGCAATTCTGAGAAATATTCACACGTAGTTCTTTTATGTATACCAAGAGGCTTGTCAACAAATTTGCAAGAGAATGTTTGCAAGATAATTATGGAGAGAAATTAAAGCGGATTCTAATTATTATTAAGAATTTGAAGAGAATTGCTGAACAAATACTAGCGTTTTCTGTTGTTAGAATGTTATAGAGAAAATTACAGAACCCCAAGATGAGGGGACTAGAAGGGAACAACTTTGAGGGAAGTTGCTGCTCCGTTTTCATATAACGTCAATGATTTCAATTCGATTGCGTTGAGGTGAAAATACATGGAAAAATAGATAATCGGGTTAGGACAAGCTGCCTACATTTTGATATGTTGTATTCGATTGTAATTTTGAAAATTCCCTGAATATTCCAGGTTTTCCAGGAAAAATGAAATTCCGTGAGGATTCCTAGTTTTTATGTAGTAGGCACCCTGCTTTAGTACCCCAAGGATTTCCGGAACATTTTTCTACCATGTGTACTTTAATGAGTCTATATGCGTGAATCTAAACAAGAATTCCTTTTTTGATGACTTCAGACCATTTCAGCCCAATCTTCAAAATTTGTCTATGCTAATTTTTTTTTGCTTGTTACCTTGATAAATCGCTCGGAACACTTTACAGAATATCTTCGGAATGTTCTCAAGTTCATTAGAATCATTCCCCTTCTAAGAGTTCTTTTTAGAATACCACTAAAACTAAAATAATCTTAAAATTTTCAATGGTATTCCTTTGAAATTTTCTTAATAACAGTCGACAAAATTTTCGAATTTTTTAGAATAGCCAAAAAAATTCGCAGAAGTTTCCTTTCATAATTCTACTTAAACTTCGCATGCAATTCATTTCAGATATGCTTTGAAATTCTGCACAGTACTATCTTGGGATTCTCCTCTCCTCCTCCTTCTCCTTCAGAAATCACTATGAATTGTCTGAACTTATTTGGGATACTCATTAGAATTGAACCTGGAATTTTCCTCGCAATCGTCAAAACGAACGGATTTACCTTGGAAGTCGAAGATTTCCGCCAGATTTACTTCCAAGAGAACTATGACTATTGAGGATGACTATTGCATGTAGAAAAAAGACGAAGGCCAATTATTAGTCACAAATGGGGAATAAATAGGAAATTTAAAATCGCAGCAGAGTTTATTCTGGAAAATCAGGAAAAATATCGATGCAATGCAAAAATATAATGTTCCGGTATTTATTAATTCCGTCTTATTATTAATTGTTGTACAGATTGACGTGATGAGACATACGCCTCTTCCAACATGTTAATCGTCAGTTTAAACTTGCAGCAGGTACAAATAAGGCACAATAAATTTAAGAAATCTCAGTGTAAAGCTTACTTGCACATTATATTGGTTCAATTTATGGTTGGTTTTGGGTGGCCTATTTGAATCCGGGATAATATTACAGTCACCCCAGTATTATGGGCCACTTCCATTTGATTAACACGCAGAAATGACTGACCCATAATATTGTCTAGCTGGCCCATAATACTGGGGTGATTGTAATTTCTTTCGATTGCCGATGGTAATTAATAATGTCACTCGGCCTGAGACAGCAATTCCAATAAAAACCGGTAATAAATACATGACCACTATGTGGTAGCTGGTGCACAATAATGATGAGGCCACTGTTGCCTTGTCTGTCGTGAAAACTTCCGGAACCCCGAAGGCCTCCTATTAAAACCAAACTAATTTTACACATATAATATGAAGGTAATTACCTGCTCATCGCTGTAGTTATCCACAAAATCTTCAACGAAATTGTAGATCCTTATTTTTTTCCTTTGTGGGCCATCTGAGGAATCAAGATTACTGAACAAGATCTCGGTGTCGGAGTCATCATCAGACGAACTTGACGATGATGATAATAACATTTCAATAAATTCCATGTTCTGTAACGAAAACGTACGAATTAAATACAATTAAACAATCTTATCACAACACTTACCTCAATTTTTCTATGCTGATTATCAATCCGTTTAACATTCGATTACATTCGCGAATGGTGAATAATGTAAACAACATTTGATTTTGACAGCTAGCGTTTGTGTGTATTGGTGAACCCAGGTTGGATCTCAAAAAATCGACAGAGCGAACCTCTTCAAGTTTGAGTCAGACCCAGGGCGGATCTGGATCCAACCCACTCGAATAAAGAAACGTTTTGACAGCTGTTAGGGCGGATCTAGGGCGGAACTAGTTTCGCACTAGAAATAACCGAAAACGACATAAAGCTAACCAAGACACCATTATGGAATGCTCTTCGGCAGGGGAACTATGCCATTAGCGCGAAGCATTTTTAAACCACTGATGCTGGCGCCAACTAGTATTGTGTTTACTATTTGTTCTTCACTTGATTCAATAGGGTAAGATCCACCTTTAGCACAGTCAATTTTTGATCTTAATGCTCCTTTAATTGACCCTGTCTTGCGGTGGTAATCTCGGTTCATTCTTGCTGGATAAAATTATAAACAAGAATTGCCGCTATATCTAGGTCATATCACATACCAACCCGACGCTACCCATTAGTTCCAGATGGATCCAATAAATTAGAGTGTAAATTTAAGTTTTGAAAAATTAGTTTCAGAGAAGGATCTTTCGTTTCAGCTAATTGTCAAAACTGTCATGTCTATCACGTAAGTTCGACGTTAAATATGGTGCACTCGATTCGTTAGGCAAACTGCGAGTAAATAAAGTAGTTATTACGTGAAGAAAAGGATGGATAAAGGTCTAAGGTCACACCTTTCAAACAAATAACTATAACCAGATTGGAGCTTTTTGTAGCATCTTTGGCTGTTGCGCTATAAAAGTAAGTAAAGTCATACCTTTGTTGCCGTTTAAATGAGCCGTGGTTCGGCCGGCAACATTGTTCTGGTGGCTTGAATGTGCAAGTTCTGGACCAGCTTCGAATATTCGTCAGAAATTCTGCCACTAATATCCGAAGCGAAACGAACGGTTTAAGAATTCTCAGCTGAGCAGAATTTGTGAAGTACAAATGAATGGTGGAATGGATCAGACTTCTTCGGCTCTACAATAGGTTGAGCAAACGCTACCCGTATTTTTACCTGCAATGAGATAAAAATTATTAGAAGTGATTAAAGAAAGTGTTTTGAAAATCACTAAAGAGAACTGCGTAAATTAATTACCATCAAAATAACGGAAAATGTTAGTATGGCAGAATATTTGAAAGAGATGGCCACACTCAGGCTTCGTGGCACTCAACGGTGGCGATTATTCTGGTGGAAATTTAAAGAACGTCGGCATCGTATTTGCCACATCACAATGGAGTGGCTTGACGAAAAAACAATTATTTGAGATGATGCGGTGTATCCTGGCTTAGTCGGGTTTGGGGCGAAGTGATCGACACTGCGGAACTGCTTGCAGAATCGCTGCCCGCTGCCCAACTGTTTGCAGAATCGCTGCCCATCGTCGTTGGTACACCGAACAGGAAGAAGTCTTTCGGCGGGGAAGCATACGTGCATGTTCCGATGTAAAAACGGAAGGCTCTGGACACGTAGTCCGAAAAGTTGAATTTTGTTGTCTATGCGGACGGTTGATGAACGTATCGTTTCTAGAATATGCAGACGGGTTATGTCATGATCAGCACAGACGCAAAGTTTCTGGAGATGTGTAGCGTTAAAGAAGCCTTCCATGCGTTTCGAGTTGCCGGACTTCCAGTCACAGGATTGTTTTTTCGACGTGCTGCTTGCGATGCCTTCGAAAAAATGGAACCAGATATTTTCAGCTGCGACTGTATCCGCAGAAGAAGCGGAACCAAAGAACTTCAAGGAAGCTTTGACCTGTAAAAGAAAGGAAAAATGATGAATTGAAATCCAATTTGGAAAATAGAACGTGGGAACTGGTTTACCTACTGGAGGGACGTAAGCCTATCGAATACCGCTGGATTTTCAAGTTTCAAACGGAACGCAGCTGGTGAGGTAGCCAAGCACCAGGCACCCAGAAGTACGGCGAAGATTACACTGATGTTTTCGCACCGGTTACCACACACACACAACACTTCTTCTTCTGTTGGCAACGGTGATCACTAGCGGAATGAACTTTGACGTAAAAACCGTAATTTTAGGAATGGAAAATATGGCTCTATTATTGTTGAGTGTTCAACAGGAGCTAATCTTAATCATGTTAAAATGGTATTGAAAACAACCTGGGTGAAAATTATAGTGCTGTTGTTCCCACTTCGGTGCCAAGATTGAAAATCATGGGCCATAGCTATCAGTACTCCTGTGATGTCTTCATTGACTACCTAAAAGTCAAAATGAAGACATCGCAATTCAAGATGTACAAATTGTCAACATGTTTGAAAATCCACGCTTCACTTACAACAAGTATAGTGTTGTGAGTGAAGTCGATGTAGACTAGAATAAATATTAGTAAATGTACGGTTTGCTCGATGCTCGATTGTTCCCGAGATTATTGTGTTGAGATGCTTCAAATGTGGAGAGCACACAGCACAAGAGTATGGATTTCAAAAATTGTGAGAGGTGCTCTATAGATTGTTTAATTTTGTTGAATTACGTGTTTAAGGCTTCAAAAAATCCAGTTGACCAATGAATACTTCAAATAGTATTGCCTAACTAAAGCTAACCAAGACACCATTATGGAATGCTCTTCGGCAGGGGAACTATGCCATTAGCGCGAAGCATTTTTAAACCACTGATGCTGGCGCCAACTAGTATTGTGTTTACTATTTGTTCTTCACTTTTCAATAGGATCAGATCCACCTTTAGCACAAGATGGGTAAGTGTATCAGTTTTTGATCTTAATGTTCCTATAATTGACCCTGTCTTGCGGTGGTAATCTCGGTTCATTCTTGCTGGATAAAATTATAAACAAGAATTGCCGCTATATCTAGGTCAATTCACATACCAACCCGACGCTACCCATTAGTTCCAGATGGATCCAATGAATTAGAATGCACATTTCAAGTTTTGAAAAATTAGTTTCAGAGAAGGATCTTTCGTTTCAACTAATTGTCAAAACTGTCATGTCTATCACGTACGTTTGACGTTAAATATGGTGCACTCGATTCGTTAGGCAAACTGCGAGTAAATAAAGTAGTTATTACGTGAAGAAAAGGATGGATAAAGGTCTAAGGTCACACCTTTCAAACAAATAACTATAACCAGATTGGAGCTTTTTGTAGCATCTTTGGCTGTTGCGCTATAAAAGTAAATAAAGTCATACCTTTGTTGCCGTTTAAATGAGCCGTGGTTCGGCCGGCAACATTGTTCTGGTGGCTTGAATGTGCAAGTTCTGGACCAGCTTCGAATATTCGTCAGAAATTCTGCCACTAATATCCGAAGCGAAACGAACGGTTTAAGAATTCTCAGCTGAGCAGAATTTGTGAAGTACAAATGAATGGTGGAATGGATCAGACTTCTTCGGCTCTACAATAGGTTGAGCAAACGCTACCCGTATTTTTACCTGCAATGAGATAAAAATTATTAGAAGTGATTAAAGAAAGTGTTTTGAAAATCACTAAAGAGAACTGCGTAAATAAATTACCATCAAAATAACGGAAAATGTTAGTATGGCGGAGATGGCCACAGTCAGGCTTCGGTCAGTGGCACTCAACGGTGGTGATTATTCTGGTGGAAATTTAAAGAACGTCGGCATCGTATTTGCCACATCACAATGGAGTGGCTGAACGGAAAAACAATTATTTGAGATGATGCGGTGTATCCTGGCTTAGTCGGGTTTGGGGCGAAGTGATCGACACTGCGGAACTGCTTGCAGAATCGCTGCCCGCTGCCCAACTGTTTGCAGAATCGCTGCCCATCGTCGTTGGTACACCGAACAGGAAGAAGTCTTTCGGCGGGGAAGCATACGTGCATGTTCCGATGGAAAAACGGAAGGCTCTGGACACGTAGTCCGAAAAGTTGAATTTTGTTGTCTATGCGGACGGTTGATGAACGTATCGTTTCTAGAATATGCAGACGGGTTATATCATGATCAGCACAGACACAAAGTTTCTAGAAATGTGTAGCGTTAAAGAAGCCGTCATTGCGGTCCCAGTTTCCGGACATCCAGTCGCAGGAGGTTTTTTCGTCTTGCCGCTTGCGATGCCTTCGGAAAAATGGAACCAGATATTTTCAGCTGCGACTGTATCCGCAGAAGAAGCGAAACCAAAGAACTTCAAGGAAGCTTTGACCTGTAAAAGAAAGGAAAAATGATGAATTGAAATCCAATTTGGAAAATAGAACGTGGGAACTGATTTACCTACTTGAGGGACGCAAGCCTATCGAATGCCGCTGGATTTTCAAGTTTCAAACGGAACGCAGCTGGTGAGGTAGCCAAGCACAAGGCACCCAGAAGTACGGCGAAGATTACACTGATGTTTTCGCACCGGTTACCACACACACATAACACTTCTTCTTCTGTTGGCAACGGTGATCACTAGAGGAATGAACTTTGACGTAAAAACCGTAATTTTAGGAATGGAAAATATGGCTCTATTATTGTTGAGTGTGCAACAGGAGCTACTCTTAATCATGTTAAAATGGTATTGAAAACAACCTGGGTGAAAATTATAGTGCTGTTGTTCCCACTTCGGTGCCAAGATTGAAAATCATGGGCCATAGCTATCAGTATTCCTCTGATGTCTTCATTGACTACCTAAAAGTCAAAATGAAGACATCACAATTCAAGATGTGCAAATTGTCAACATGTTTGAAAATCCACGCTTCACTTACAACAAGTATAGTGTTGGGATTAAAGTCGATGTAGACTAGAATAAATATAAGTAAATGTAAGGTTTTCTCGGTGCTCGATTGTTCCCGAGATTATTTTGTTGAGATGCTTCAAATGTGGAGAGCACACAGCACAAGAGCATGGATTTCAAAAATTGTGAGAGGTGCTCTATAGATTGTTTAATTTTGTTGAATTACGTGTTTAAGGCTTCAAAAAATCCAGTTGACCAATGAATACTTCAAATAGTATTGCCTAACTAAAGCTAACCAAGACACCATTATGGAATGCTCTTCGGCAGGGGAACTATGCCATTAGCGCGAAGCATTTTTAAACCACTGATGCTGGCGCCAACTAGTATTGTGTTTACTATTTGTTCTTCACTTTTCAATAGGATCAGATCCACCTTTAGCACAAGATGGGTAAGTGTATCAGTTTTTGATCTTAATGTTCCTATAATTGACCCTGTCTTGCGGTGGTAATCTCGGTTCATTCTTGCTGGATAAAATTATAAACAAGAATTGCCGCTATATCTAGGTCAATTCACATACCAACCCGACGCTACCCATTAGTTCCAGATGGATCCAATGAATTAGAATGCACATTTCAAGTTTTGAAAAATTAGTTTCAGAGAAGGATCTTTCGTTTCAACTAATTGTCAAAACTGTCATGTCTATCACGTACGTTTGACGTTAAATATGGTGCACTCGATTCGTTAGGCAAACTGCGAGTAAATAAAGTAGTTATTACGTGAAGAAAAGGATGGATAAAGGTCTAAGGTCACACCTTTCAAACAAATAACTATAACCAGATTGGAGCTTTTTGTAGCATCTTTGGCTGTTGCGCTATAAAAGTAAATAAAGTCATACCTTTGTTGCCGTTTAAATGAGCCGTGGTTCGGCCGGCAACATTGTTCTGGTGGCTTGAATGTGCAAGTTCTGGACCAGCTTCGAATATTCGTCAAAAATTCTGCCACTAATATCCGAAGCGAAACGAACGGTTTAAGAATTCTCAGCTGAGCAGAATTTGTGAAGTACAAATGAATGGTGGAATGGATCAGACTTCTTCGGCTCTACAATAGGTTGAGCAAACGCTACCCGTATTTTTACCTGCAGTGAGATAAAAATTATTAGAAGTGATTGAAGAAAGTTTTTTGAAAATCACTAAAGAGAACTGCGTAAATAAATTACCATCAAAATAACGGAAAATGTTAGTATGGCAGAATATTTGAAAGAGATGGCCACACTCAGGCTTCGTGGCACTCTACGGTGGCGATTATTCTGGTGGAAATTTAAAGAACGTCGGCATCGTATTTGCCACATCACAATGGAGTGGCTTAACGGAAAAACAATTATTTGAGATGATGCGGTGTATCCTGGCTTAGTCGGGTTTGGGGCGAAGTGATCGACACTGCGGAACTGCTTGCAGAATCGCTGCCCGCTGCCCAACTGTTTGCAGAATCGCTGCCCATCGTCGTTGGTACACCGAACAGGAAGAAGTCTTTCGGCGGGGAAGCATACGTGCATGTTCCGATGGAAAAACGGAAGGCTCTGGACACGTAGTCCGAAAAGTTGAATTTTGTTGTCTATGCGGACGGTTGATGAACGTATCGTTTCTAGAATATGCAGACGGGTTATATCATGATCAGCACAGACACAAAGTTTCTAGAAATGTGTAGCGTTAAAGAAGCCGTCATTGCGGTCCCAGTTTCCGGACATCCAGTCGCAGGAGGTTTTTTCGTCTTGCCGCTTGCGATGCCTTCGGAAAAATGGAACCAGATATTTTCAGCTGCGACTGTATCCGCAGAAGAAGCGAAACCAAAGAACTTCAAGGAAGCTTTGACCTGTAAAAGAAAGGAAAAATGATGAATTGAAATCCAATTTGGAAAATAGAACGTGGGAACTGATTTACCTACTTGAGGGACGCAAGCCTATCGAATGCCGCTGGATTTTCAAGTTTCAAACGGAACGCAGCTGGTGAGGTAGCCAAGCACAAGGCACCCAGAAGTACGGCGAAGATTACACTGATGTTTTCGCACCGGTTACCACACACACATAACACTTCTTCTTCTGTTGGCAACGGTGATCACTAGAGGAATGAACTTTGACGTAAAAACCGTAATTTTAGGAATGGAAAATATGGCTCTATTATTGTTGAGTGTGCAACAGGAGCTACTCTTAATCATGTTAAAATGGTATTGAAAACAACCTGGGTGAAAATTATAGTGCTGTTGTTCCCACTTCGGTGCCAAGATTGAAAATCATGGGCCATAGCTATCAGTATTCCTCTGATGTCTTCATTGACTACCTAAAAGTCAAAATGAAGACATCACAATTCAAGATGTGCAAATTGTCAACATGTTTGAAAATCCACGCTTCACTTACAACAAGTATAGTGTTGGGATTAAAGTCGATGTAGACTAGAATAAATATAAGTAAATGTAAGGTTTTCTCGGTGCTCGATTGTTCCCGAGATTATTTTGTTGAGATGCTTCAAATGTGGAGAGCACACAGCACAAGAGCATGGATTTCAAAAATTGTGAGAGGTGCTCTATAGATTGTTTAATTTTGTTGAATTACGTGTTTAAGGCTTCAAAAAATCCAGTTGACCAATGAATACTTCAAATAGTATTGCCTAACTAAAGCTAACCAAGACACCATTATGGAATGCTCTTCGGCAGGGGAACTATGCCATTAGCGCGAAGCATTTTTAAACCACTGATGCTGGCGCCAACTAGTATTGTGTTTACTATTTGTTCTTCACTTTTCAATAGGATCAGATCCACCTTTAGCACAAGATGGGTAAGTGTATCAGTTTTTGATCTTAATGTTCCTATAATTGACCCTGTCTTGCGGTGGTAATCTCGGTTCATTCTTGCTGGATAAAATTATAAACAAGAATTGCCGCTATATCTAGGTCAATTCACATACCAACCCGACGCTACCCATTAGTTCCAGATGGATCCAATGAATTAGAATGCACATTTCAAGTTTTGAAAAATTAGTTTCAGAGAAGGATCTTTCGTTTCAACTAATTGTCAAAACTGTCATGTCTATCACGTACGTTTGACGTTAAATATGGTGCACTCGATTCGTTAGGCAAACTGCGAGTAAATAAAGTAGTTATTACGTGAAGAAAAGGATGGATAAAGGTCTAAGGTCACAATGAAATAAATCAAACAAATAACTATAACCAGATTGGAGCTTTTTGTAGCATCTTTCGCTGTTGCGCTATAAAAGTAAATAAAGTCATACCTTTGTTGCCGTTTAAATGAGCCGTGGTTCGGCCGGCAACATTGTTCTGGTGGTTTGAATGTGCAAGTTCTGGACCAGCTTCGAATATTCGTCAGAACTTCTGCCACTAATATCCGAAGCGAAACAAACGGTTTGAGAATTCTCAGCTGAGCAGAATTTGTGAAGTACAAATGAATGGTGGAATGGACCAGACTTCATCGGCTCTACAACAGGTTGAGCAAACGTAATCGGTATTGTTACCTGCAATAAGATAGAAATAATTAGAAGTGTTTAAAGAAAGTGCAAAAGAATTTTTTGTTATTAGCTACAGAGAACTGCGTAAAATAATTACCATCAAAATAACGGAAAATGTTAGTATGGCGGAGATGGCCACACTCAGGCTTTAGTCAGTGGCACTCAATGGTGGCGATTATTCTGGAGGAAATTTGAAGAATTTCGGCATGGTATTTGCCACAGCAAAATGGAGTGGCTGAACGGAAAAATCATTATTTGAGATGATGCGATGTATCGTGGCTTAGTCGGGCTTGGGGCGAAGTGATCGACACTGCGAACTGTTTGCAGAATCGCTTCCCATCGTCGTTGGTTGACCGTGCATCGTACGAAGTGTCGAACTGGAAGAAGTCTTTCGGCAGGGAAGCCTCCGTGCATGTTCCGATGTTAAAACGGAAGGGTCTGGACACGTTGTCCGAAAAGTTGAATTTTGTTGTCTATGCGGACGGTTGATGAACGTATCGTTTCTAGAATATGCAGACGGGTTATGTCATGATCAGCACAGACGCAGAGTTTCTGGAGATGTGTAGCGTGAAAGAAGCCTTCCATGCGTTTCCTGTTGCCGGACCTCCTGTCGCATGATTGTTTTTTCGACGTGCCGCTTGCGATGCCTTCGGAAAAATGGGACCAGGAACGGGATTTTGAAGAATGAAGGGCGTTCCCCAAAGCTGGTTGATAGAGGAGATATTTTCAGCTGCGACTGTTTCCGCAGAAGAAGTGGAACCAAAGAACTCCAAGGAAGCACTGACCTGTAAAAGAAAGGAATAATGATGAGTTGAAATATCTTTCGGAAAATGATTATGGGAACTGATTAACTAACGTAAGCCTGTTGGTTGCCGCTGGGTTTTCAAGCTTTAAACGGAATGCAGCTGGTGAGGTAGCCAAGCTTAAGGCACCCAGAAGTACGGCGCAAAATACGCTGAAGTTTTCCGCTTAGGTTACCACACACACACAACGCTTCTTCTTCTGTTGACAACGGCTAGTACAAGAGGACTGAAGTTGAAAAACTTTGACGTAAAAACCGCCTACTAGCATATGGTGAAACCACCACGTCCATTAGGACAAGAAGAGCATGGTGTGTCACTCGAGGAGGAGTATTTACGGGCTGCTGCAGTCTACTAGCTGCTGGAACAGGCGACTGTTTGCTGTTCTTTAAAGTATGGGGTTTGAGCTAAGCATTGCCCATACCTGTATGTACACAGCAAAAAAATAATTTTGATATCACATCAAAGTGGATGCACTACAATCATGTCGAAAATTTCATGTAATTTTTATGACCACATAAATAAACAAATGCAGTAAAAGCAGCGTAATGCCAGTTCATGCATTGTATTAATGATAATTTTGTCCTTTTTAGCAAGTAATATTACACCATATTTTCGACATGATTGTAGTGCATCCACTTTGACGTGATATCAAAATTATTTTTTTGCTGTGTACACTTGCGAAGATACTCGAAAGTTTTTGTTGCCGTTTAAATGAGCCATGGTTCGGCCGTCAACATTGTTCTGGTGGCTTGAATGTTCATGTTCTGGACCAGCCTCAAATATTCGTCAAAAGTTGTGCCGCTCATATCCAAAGTGAAATGAACAGTTGTCATCGCAGGTATGAGAATTCTGAGCTGTGCAGAATTTGTGAACCACAAATGAATGGTGGAATGGACCAGACTTCCTCGGCTCCACAAGAGGTTGAGCAAACATTACCCGCTATCTGAAATTTTATAATAATAGAAAGAAGTGTTTAAAGAAAGAGCAAAAGATTTTTTTTATTCGCTAAAGAGATCTACGTAAATTAAATACCATCGAAATTACGGAACATGTAATTATGGCTGAACAAAAACGAAAACACAGCAAAATGATATATAATTTTACTATCAATATTTATTTATTTATTTCATATTTATTTATTTATTTATTTATTTATTTATTTATTTATTTCGTCAACCAACGTAGACTAGTACATATTCGAATACATTTTTGTTTTCTTAAATTTTTTAACTTATTTCGTCTTGGACAAAAGGTTAAAAGTATAATTGTGTCTTTATTAAAAATTAAACAGTGTCAGCTTTCCTATTTTTTTTTTATGAGTTATAATACCTTATGGAGTAAAAATATTGTTTTAGTTTATGCCGAGACATTGTAAAGTCAATGATTCAATATCAATATCAATATCAATACTGCGAGATTGTAAGAGGCCATCATGCGGTTTAATGGCCCATATATTGCATAATTTGTGCGATGATGTTTTATGGCAAATAAATTTCGATTTCGGAGTTGCCGAGTAGGTGCATGGAAATTTAATTTTGATAAAGTTCTGTGGAGTCAATGCGATGCGAAACGATATTGTTTACAAATGAGGGATTCCATCCAGAATGAGCTGAAAAAAACCTGAAATCGTGCTCGACCATCTTCGATTTGGATGATACTTTGCCCATATTCTCAGTATGATAGACCAAGTATTTTCCGCAGGAGAGGAGACCCTTTTGACTCAAGGGTTATTTTTAAAAAGGGCCTATGTGTTTTTGCACACATACTTAAAAAAAATGTAGTTCGAAAACAGTTGGTTGTAGAAAAAAATTTACTAAGAAAGAGTTGTAGGAAACTAATAAAGCTTTATTAAAAAAATAAACACGGAATTTTTTTTTCTTTTTTTTACAAAAAAAAATAAAAATAAACATCAAAATTCAAATAACAAAAAAACCTATTTTTGATTTTTTTTATACTTTTTTTTAATAAAAACTTGAATAGAAAGAAGTTTTCAAAACAATTTTAGGATGGACAAACTTTCAATAAAAAAGTTTTTTCTAAGAGCAACTTTTGAGGCATTTTTGAAAATTTCATTATTAACGGCAAAATGTTCAGTTTGATGTTAGTATATGATTATAAAAATCATTTCAAACGATAGTGCCTATATCAATAAACTTCCTAAATATAACCGTTTTCGAGATATTTCAAATTTACTTTCATCAAAATCAATTTTTTGTAGAAAATAAGCCATTTTCATAAGTTAATTGTGACTCTCCATCAGCATTGATAAGTTTAGCAAGATACACATATATTTACCTTCAATTTGTCTTTTGACGATTGAACGATCAGACAACCCGTTTAGAATTTACAGGGGAAATGAAAACACTATTATTTTAAATATCAAGCGTAGAGTCATCCTATTTAAGTTGTAGGTACTATCCATCTTATTATTTTAGGTACATTATAATGTCTTCCATGGTATTTTTCATGAAAAAAAGAGCTTGTCTGCTAGAATAGCTTCAATACCAAAACAATATTTATACCTGAATATCCAAATGGTACCTACGTTTGTATATAAGCATGACCATCCTTTTGAAAACAGACATCACTAAAAAAATCTTTTTGAGTGAACAAGTATAATTTGAATATGGAATTCAAGAAGGTCGAGTGTTGCAAGCCATTTCCTAATAAACGGTGTTTGTCAAAGCTTCGTAAATTATCCGAAAATTTGATTGAAAAACATAAGTTCCTAGAGTGGAAATTTAATTTGGATACATCTCTATCAATCTGTGATACGTGTCGCTTGAATTTAAATAGAATCGAACCATGTGCTGAAAATCTGGAACTAGAAGTGCAACCGTCAGTCATGGACATCGCGGAGCCGCAGCCATTTACATCTCGACATGGCCTCGAAGAAATACCATCAACTACGTCAACAACAACAGCATCATCTCAGGATAGTGGAGAGCAACAATTTTCCAGCACGCATAATATTGAGCTATTCAACAAGGGCATAGCTGGTATCAACGTTTCGCCAATATCGACAAAAAAATTCCAGAATGTTAACTATCCCCGGAGAAAGTATATGGACATTACCAATGGCATTAAGAAACGCATCTTCGGTTTTCAAGCGGAAGAACTAAAATTGAAAGCTGCGAAACACAATGAGATGATCGGAAAACTGAAGGAGAGATTTGCTGATCCAGGTTCATCGAGCGACGATCAAATAAGGATTCTGACGATTTTGCCGAAATCTTGGTCATCGCAAACGGTAATGGACGAGTTTGAAACAAATAAATACATTGTATTGCAAGCTCGATGCTTGGCAAACGGGAAAGGAGTATTGGCCACCCCCAACGAAAGGTTAGGACACGGTTTGGATCCCGAAATTAAAAACGAGGTATTGCAGTTCTTCGAAAGCGACCAGATAAGCAGAGCCACGCCAGGACTAAACGATTACGTTTCAGTGAAGAAGGAAGGTAAGAAGATTCATATTCAAAAGCGTAAGTTTAGTTTGTAAATTGCGATAAGCTTTTATTAAATTTCAAGAAGTTAGTAAAAATAGCATTGGATTTAGTCCATTTGCAGCATCAAAACCAAAGCATTGCAAATTACTTGGTAGTTCAGGTTCTCACAATATTTGTGTTTGTACTATGAAAATATTAATTTAATGCTTCTTGTCTTAGAAAATATTCATTCGAAAAAGATTTCAACCATTATTTTGAAGAAATATTATGCAGCTCATCATCCAGAACTAAACATTGTTATCTCCGCGAATGCGAACGTTGTCCAGGTCTCTCAAATTTTGAAAGAAGTTTTTCAGAAAAATTCGAGGAACAGGGTATATCTGAAATATGTTTTGAACAATGGGTTTCAACTGATCGATGTAGTTTAGAGAAACTTGTAAAACCAATAGATGGATTTGTTCCTTATTTTTGCGAAAAGTTGGATAAACTGGTATCCCATGATTATATTAAAACTCAGCAGTCTAGTTTCTTGAGAAATACAAAAATACTCTTAAAAATGGAGAAGTTGTCATAATTTGTGATTTTTCCTAAAATTATTCATTTGTTCTTCAAGATGCTGCCCAAAGTAGTTACTGGAATAATCAACAAGCTACTATTCATCCTTTTTGCATTTATTATTCAGAATCAGGTATAATTAAAAAATTAAGTTTGATCGTAATCTCTGAAGTTTTAAAACACGATACAATTGCGGTGCAAGTATTTATTTCAAAATTACTGACCTTTTTGCAAACAAAAATACAAGTGAAAAAAGCGATGTTTATATCTGATGGAGCTGCATCCCAATATAAAAATAGCAAAAATTTTGCAAGTCTTTGTAAATTTAAAACGAAGTACAATATTGATGTTGGATGGCACTTTTTTTTTTTAACTCTTTATTTGTTCCAAATTCAAAATAAATTACATTTCATTTTAACCTAGGTGCTCCAGTTACTGCAGTAACGTACCAGCCTTAATTGTTATGATATATATCTAAGTGTTTTTACATTGTTCATGTCTTGGCAATTCAGTATTTTAAACAGGTTTTTTAACCTGCATGTCAGTATAACAATTGATATCTTAAAACTAAAAACTAAAACTAAATCTTATCTAAGTATAAAGGGAATTAATCGTTGCAATTGAGGATTGCAACGATTTTTGCCTGAAATTATTAATTATTTTGTTGGACATTTGTGCTAAAGTCTCAACATTCGAAATTCTATGTACTTCGGTTGTACTGTACCAGGGAGGCAACTTCAAAATCATTTTCAGAATTTTGTTCTGAATCCTTTGAAGTGCTTTTTTCCTGGTAGTGCAGCAACTAGACCATATTGGCACAGCGTAAAGCATGGCCGGTCTAAAAACTTGTTTAAATATTAGAAGTTTATTCGTCAGGCAAAGTTTGGATTTCCTGTTTATAAGAGGATACAAACATTTTATATATTTGTTACATTTGGCTTGAATGCCCTCAATGTGATCTTTAAAAGTTAATTTTTGGTCAAGTATTAATCCAAGATATTTCACTTGGTTTGACCAGGAAATTGGAACTCCGTTCATAGTGACTATGTGACTACTACTAGGTTTCAAAAACGAAGCTCTAGGCTTATGTGGAAATATTATAAGTTGAGTTTTGGAAGCGTTGGGAGAAATCTTCCATTTTTGTAAATAAGAAGAGAAAATATCTAAACTTTTCTGCAGTCTGCTGTAAATAACACGAAGACTTCTTCCTTTAGCGGAAATGCCTGTGTCATCAGCGAACAAAGATTTGTGGCAACCCTGAGGCAAATCAGGGAGGTCCGAAGTGAAAATGTTATACAATATAGGCCCAAGAATGCTACCCTGAGGAACTCCTGCCCTAACAGGTAGTCGATTAGATTTGGAATTTTGATAATTTACTTGAAGAGTTCTGTCAGTTAAATAATTTTGAACTAATTTCATAATATAAAGTGGAAAATTAAACTTTTTCAATTTAGCAATCAAACCTTCATGCCAAACACTGTCGAATGCTTGTTCTATGTCTAGAAGAGCAACTCCAGTTGAGTGGCCTTCAGATTTGTTTGAACGAATTAAATTGTTAACTCTTAAGAGTTGATGAGTAGTTGAATGCCCATGGCGAAATCCAAACTGCTCATCTGCAAAAATTGAGTTCGTATTGATGTGAAGCAAAATTCTATTCAAAATTATCTTTTCAAATAGTTTACTTATTGAAGAAAGCAAACTTATTGGACGGTAGCTAGAAGCTTCAGCTGGATTTTTATCCGGCTTCAAAATTGGAACAACTTTTGCATTTTTCCATTTATCAGGAAAGTATGCCAAATGGAAACATCTGTTAAATAATTTTACCAAGAAAGACAAGGTACTCTCTGGGAGTTTTTTGATGAGGATATAGAAAATTCCATCATCACCTGGAGCTTTCATATTTTGAAATTTTTTAGTTATAGACCTTACTTCGTCCAAATCAGTCCCCCAGGAATCATCAAAAATATTTTCCCGAGAGAAAATATTCAGAAAATCCCGAGCAACCTGATTCTCAATAGGACTAGTAAGACCCAAACTGAAATTATGGGAACTCTCGAATTGCTTAGCAAGTTTCTGAGCTTTTTCCAAATTTGTGATCAAAATTTTACCACCTTCTTTAAGCGCTGGAATAGGCTTTTGAGGTTTTTTCAAAATTTTTGTGAGTTTCCAAAAGAGTTTGGAACTCGGGTCTAATTTAGAAATATTATTTTCAAAAGTTTTGTTCCTCAGGGCAGAGAATCGCTTTTTAATTTGTTTTTTGCAAATCCCGCCAGATAACTTTCATGGCAGGATCGCGTGTTCTTTGATATTGTCTCCTATGGACATTTTTAAGACGGATCAAGAGCTGAAGATCATCGTCTATTATAATTGAATCGAATTTAACCTCGCATTTTGGTACTGAGGCAGCTCTTGCTTCAACTATAGAAGTAGTCAGAGATTCAAGAGCATAATTAATTTCATCTTTGGTTTGCAAAGGAATGTTTGGATCGAAGTTATATTCCATAAATGTTCGATACTGCTCCCAATCAGCTCTATGGTAATTGAAAGTAGAACTGTTGGGATTAGAAATTATTTCTTGGGATATTTCAAAAGTTACTGGAAGGTGATCAGAACCGAAGTCAGCATGGGTAACCAATTGGCTACAAAGTTGACATGAATCAGTTAAGACCAAATCAATAGTGGGGGGATTTCTTGCAGAAGAAAAGCATGTTGGGCTGTTTGGATATTGAATAGTGTAATAACCTGCAGAACAATCATCAAACAGAATATTACCATTGGAATTGCTTTGAGCATTATTCCATGAGCGGTGTTTTGCATTAAAAATCACCAATAATGAAGAATTTAGACCTATGACGGGTAAGTTTCTGGAAGTCACCCTTGAGAAAATTCTTTTGCTGGCCTACGCATTGGAATGGCAAATAGGCAGCTATAAACGTAAGTTGTCCAAATTTTGTTTCAACAGAAACTCCCAAAGTTTCAAAAACTTTGGTTTCAAATGAAGAAAGAATTTTATGTTGGATTCATCTATGAATAATGATGGCAACGCCACCACAGGGTCCATCAAGACGATCATTTCTATAAATCAAGTAATTTGCGTCCTTCTTAACCTTATGGGCAGGTTTAAGGAACGTTTCAGTTATAACGGCAATATGCACGTTATGAACTCTCAAAAAGTTAAATAGCTCGTCTTCATTACCTTTAAGAGATCGAGCATTCCAATTTACAATATTTAATGCTTTAAAATCCATTACTGAATTTTAAAGTCATGACAATATTATTTGCAAATTTTACTCCAGTTTGAATAGCATCAAACATGGAGTTAGATTTAAGCATATCAGAAATCATGTCAATTAATGATTTCTGTAAAAAATCCATTTTAGGGGCAGTAATGCTTCCTAAGTCAAAATTGTCCAAATTTCCGTTAGAACGTTGGTTAGTATTTTGATTTCTACCCGCTCCATTAACTCGCTGAACATTGTTAGCAGCGAGGGGAGTAGGTACAGATGGAACATTTGAAGCAGGGGAGATATTTGTACCTACGGGTACGAATGTAGAATTTGTTCCTCGCTGACCGTTGTTAACAGCAGAGGAATTTGTACCTGTTCGGAAACGTGGAGCGTTTCCTACCTGACGGTTAGAACGAGATTGTAGGATCGCTTTGCGAGTCTTACATTCCCAAAAATTGGATTTGTGGTTTTCACCACAATTTGAACATTTAAATTTCTTAGGATCTTCCTTCACAGGACAGTCGTCCTTTGCGTGAGAGGAATCACCACAATTCATGCATTTAGCTGGCATGTAGCAATTTTTAGTTCCGTGACCCCATCCCTGGCACTTACGGCACTGGGTGAGGTTTTGGAAATTTCCTCCAGTCTTCCTGAAGTGTTCCCACTTCACTCGGACATGGAGCATAAGGCTAGCTTTTTCTAAGGCCTTAAGGTTGTTTAGTTCACTAGACTTGAAGTGAACTAAATAAAAATCATTAGAAATCCCGTTGCGCGAATCGCCAGGACGGGATTTCATTTTCATTTTGATTACTTGGAGTGGCACAACTCCAAGTAATTTTACCAGTTCATCTTTGATCTGATCCAGGGATTCACCACTGGGCAGTCCTTTCATGACAACCTTGAACACACGTTCAGTTTTGGTGTCGTAAGTAAAAAAATTGTGCTTCTTCTCAGTAAGATACTTGAGAAGACATTTAAATCCGTCCAAGGTTTCAGCCAATACACGGCATTCACCCCGACGTCCAATTTGTAGTGAAAACTTAACTTTCACGAAATTCAAAAGTTCCATGCGAAGAGCATGGAAATCGGTAGTGGTTATCACAATAGGGGGAATCTTTTCCTTCTTGGCATTAAGCCGGGAAAGTTTACTAGAATTTTTCTTGGATGATGGATCATTCTCATCATCCGTGAGCAAATCAAATTGATTACTCAAATTAATTTCATCAGAAGGGGGGTCAAGAGTTTGCCCCTTTCTTTTGCGTTTAGGCGCCATGGCGGCAGTAAATTTTTATCCAAATCGACTTCCAAGCAGATTACTATAAGAATCTGAAGGATCGAAGAGGAATTTTCCAAATCGATATCCAAGAAGGATTACCTCGGGTAGGGTCCAAACAAGGATCGAAGAGGAATACGAGTTGAACAAGGTAGAAATTTTTTTACAGGTTGGGCACTGAAAAGTGCTGTTTAAATTTGTTGTAGCTTTAGGTAGTAGTAACACTTCCTTCAGCAAAAAGCAAATAGATCCGCACGGCAAGAGAGCACGATGCGGACTGATGTTGAATGGCACTTTTTTGCAACTTCGCATAGCAAGGGACCATGTGACGCGATTGGTGGCACATTAAAACGAATGGCAAGGAACGCAAGTGTGGCTGTAGAACACGAACATCCAATCACAAGTGCAGCAGAGTTATATGCATGGGCTAACCAGAAGAGTAATGATTATTTAACAAAAATGTCATTTTGTTTTGTGTCACAAAAGGAATACGAATAGGGGGCTGCAGAATGGAAAAGCATTTTTGAAAAGGCCTAAACGATCCCAGGTACAAGAAAATATCACTGTATTGTTCCGATTTCCGAAAATAAAATATCAGCGAAACTATTTTCGAATGACGAAGAACGCACCATTCATAACATATAAAAACATGCCAATCAAAAGTTCATCAAATAAAAATATATCTAACGAAAAGGTTTATGTACAAATTATTATTATTAAAGACGATCGAAAGTAATAAATGTAAGATGCAAATAAAAACGCATGGGTATTTCATTTATTTATCTTATTTATCTTACAAGTTTAAAACCAATTTTTCAATAGTCTATTGGTGCAAGGTTGAGTTGAAGGTAAGTACATGCATATCTTGGAAAACTTATCATATTTGATGCACAATCACATATAACTTACGAAAAGGGCATATTTTCTACAAAAAATTGATTATGATGAAAGTAAATTTGAAATATCTCGAAAACTGTTACATATAGGAAGTTTATCGATATGCGCATTATCGTTTGAAATGATTTTTTATAATTAAATACTGACATCAAACTGAGCATTTTGCCGTAAATAATGAAAGTTTCAAAAATGCCTTAAAAGTTGCTCTTAGAAAAACTTTTTCATTAAAAGTTTGTCCATCCTGGAGTTGTTTTCAAAACATCTGCTTTCTAGTCAAGCTTTTATTAAAAATATAAAAAAAAAAATCAAAAATACGTTTTTTTTTGTTATTTGAATTTTGAGGTTTATTTTAAATTTTTTTTTTTGTTAAAAAACGAAAAAAAAATTCCGTGTATATTTTTTTTATAAAGCCTTATTAGTTTCCTACAACTCCTTTTAAGTAAATTTTTTTCTACAACCAACTGTTTTCGAACTACATTTTTTTAAAAGTATGTGTGCAAAAACACATAGGCCCTTTTCAAAAATTACCCTTGAGTCAAAAGGGTCTCCTCTCCTGCGGAAAATACTTGGTCTATCATACTGAAAATATGTGCCATGTATCATCCAGATCGAAGATAGTCAAGTTTGGTGACTGATCGATTTGGCGTGGAATGCCAGTGGCAAATGCAACCATTGCATATTCACGACGGTCTTTTAATGTTTTTATGTTTATAAGCATGCCGCGTGCTTCATATGATGGAAGAGGAAATGATGTCTAACCTAATTCAAGAAAAGCGTATAATAGAAATTGTTTTTGTACGGATTCTAATCTTTCTTCCAGTATTGACCTCACATAGGCAATATATAGTGCTTTAATTGTGTATGGGTCCTGAAAGTTATAGCAAAAGCGCTTGATATAGCCTAGCATGTTTTTGACATGTGAATAATTGTGTTGTAATGGTCTATGAAAGTTAGTTTAGAGTCTAAGATAATTCCTAAATCCCTAACTCTTTCACATTTTTCTACATTTTGATTTCCTAGTGCAATTGAAATATTTGAAGTTGTTCTTTTCCTGATAAATGATATTGAGTTGCATTTTTTTACATTCAATTCTAGTAGACTTTTTTTGCACCATATGTAGAACACGTGTATTTCATTGCGGAATATATTGATGGCTTCTTCATTTCTTATTTCCAAAAAGAGCTTTATGTCGTCGGCATAAATAAGCAATTTAAGTTTTTTGAGAATGAAAGAAATGTCGTTTACGTTTAGAATAAAAAGAAGAGGTCCCAAATGAGAGCCTTGGGGGACGCCTGAAATGACTTGAATTGGACTTGATTTCTTTCCGTTGAATTTAATTATTTGTTGGCGTTTAGTTAAATATGATTCAAGCCATTTTAGGAGCCCTGACTCAATTCCAGTTTTTTGCAATTTAAAAAGTAGCATTGGTATGTCTATGCGGTCAAATGCCTTGCTAAAGTCTGTATAGAGAGCTTCTACGTGGTTTCCATTATCCATTGCATTCAATGAATAGTCTATAAATTCAAGTTAATTCTATTTTTGATTTGGAGAAATAATTTTTCGTTGACAATTGCCTCGAAAAGTTTAGCAAGAGATAATGACTATACCACGATAATTACGTACGTCAGATTTTCGGCCAGATTTAAAGATAGGCACTAGGAATGAGCTTTTCCAAGTTTTTGGGAAGGTTCCAGATTCCAGGGACATATTAAAAATCCAGAACAATGGAGCAGTGAGTTCCATTGCTAGACATTTAATAAATACTGGAGGAATTCCGTCAGGTCCAGGACCTATTGAGGTGTCTAAATTTTTTAAAGCCTGCAAAATATCCTGCATTTGAAGTTGATTGAGCCCAATGTCCCTTAAAAATTCTGGAAAAAATGTAAAATAATGTCGTATAGATTTCTTGAAAAAATATTATATTATGTTATTGGTAAGTTGCGTGCTGTAACATGTGAATAACTCATTCTAATTTGCTATTTTTATTATATTTTGAAAACCAAAATTAATATTTTAAAATAAAACTATACAAATCAATTAAGTATTGATAACAGAATGTGTTATTACTATGTTATTGATTTAATTTAATGAACAACAAACCAATAGCTTAATGAGGTATAATAGATTGCTATGTACCATCAGGATTTGCTAACACTTTGGTTGCTTCATAGAATTTACAAAGAATTTCAACATAGACATTTATGCAATCAATTAAAATCAATAATAATGTGTACTACCGACAATATCTTATCCATAACAAATTACTATATTTTGGAATATTTTGAAAATCACACTGTGTGTAAAGTTCATGCGATACCATATTTGCTGTATTTTCCTCTTTAAAAAGTATAACCATGACAACCGAAGAAACTGTTGGTCCTTTTTCCTCCTACCTTCAACAAGCAGATCTGCTATCTATATAGCTGAGCGGTCAGCAAACGAGACAGTCTTGCAAACGATTTGAGTTCTCAAGCCTCGTTGAATCCGTACTATAGCTTATTCAATTTTTTGTTTTTCTGTAATAGCTCGATATGATATTGTTATTGTGAAGCTCAAAAACTCTGTTATTGATGAGATATGCCAATGGCTTATTTTGCTATTTCTCAGGTATTAGCCCATAGATTTTCTAATATTTTTTTTTTACATTTTACTTCTTATATCGATCAAACCAACAACAAAAAGAGTTATTTAGATTTCCTGTTTTTATTATCAAAATTTGCTATTGGTTAGATATTTTATTCTACTCGAGAATTGAGTTGATTGGGACTGATTGTGGTGTTGAAAGTCGGATGGATGCAGACCATTAGGGATAAACTGCTTGATGAACACAGCCAAGCCAAAGAGTGCAAGAAGGTGAAGAAGGTGTAAAATTATAAATTAGGCCGGAACAAATCACAAGTTTTTCTTTTGTCATTCGTTGCTCGCACCAGTCGAGGGGGGGGGGGATAAAACATAAACAAAAAAAAAATAAAACATTTAAAATTCGTTTTACATTATTGGCGTCTTGCAGTGAAACTTTTCCAAGCTTTCGCCACCTACATTTCGAAGTGAGAACTACTAGAAGGAGGATAGTTTCCAAATTCTCCAAGTAAAACAGACGCTTTTTGGGGCAAATCGGTCCATAAAGAAAAATTAATAATTTCCCGTGGTAATTTTTGCTTGAATCGTGTAAGAAAACGTGTTTGAAAACTATTTGGTATTATTTCGGTATGGATCGGAGATGTTTTCATGGCAAATTATGCATAATTAGTTTGCACCCACAGGGAGAGGTTACTTCCTGCGCAGCTGCATTTTCAGAAAAAAAATGGTAAATACGTGCGATTTTCACTAAGATGAAAGCGGAAATTAAGTGCATTTACTTAGGAAAAGTTGTATCATGCTGGTGGTAATAGAGAATCGGTTGTTTAGGACGCCAATATTCAATAAATGTTCATTTTGGCTTTTTTTAAGCAACCATATTAATACTCAAAATTTTCGACGGAAAACGCACCGGAACATGATTTACTCAACACGCACCATACTATAAAATGGTGCTAGATGGTCTTCAAAGTGATAATAAGATGACAAATCATCTTTAGTTTGAGTAATTGAGCAATTTACTTCTGTTTACCATCATATTTACGATGCAGCATTGATGGAGCCATGAAATGAAATGAATATATCTTATGAAAGTTCACCTGGAAAAGTCAAAGATGCACATCAGTCTGATTGTAAAAACGTTTTCTTCTTCAATTCGAATGTTATATTGGAAGGATTTCACGCAGGCTTGATGAAAATTATGATTTAATGCTAATTTTCACGAATTTTATATGCAGTCTGTCAACATTATCATCATCATGCAGTGGCGACATCTGCGTTGAGCTTTTGCGGCAATCTTCCAATACCTAAACCGTATATTTCAAACGCTAACATTTTTTCTTATCCTCCGCTTTAGCCTTATACTTCTTTGAAGCTGTGATTTTTGACACTAATACCACAAATGTTGACTTTATTATGTTTAACACTCGAGTTATCATCAAGACATTTCGCGCAAAAGTTTTTGTATCCTTGCAAGGAAGAACATTGGTAATAATGTAGATGAATAGGATCAAAGCAATTGATTTTTGGATATTGATAAATTCCGGATAAACCATCAAGCGGAATGGTATTCTTATGAAAAAAAACGTTCTGTTTTCGATACTTTCTCCTTATCCAATTATAACTCAGTTTTCTCAACAATTGTTCGTGCTTCAAAAAATCTAACTAGACGTATGGATTCAGAAAGGTCTCTTAAACAAAATCCAAGCGTAATATTCAAAGAAAGGGGCCAAAATCCATCTTGGCTGAGCATAAAAACAAAATTTTAACAAAAATACGTAGTTTTGTCAATTTAAACCTGGCTTTGGGTGTGTTAAAAAAATAATCATCACATATGAATAAAGCAAGGTCAATTCTATAAAATCTAAGCTTAACTTTCAAAGGAGAGTATCATAATCCAACTTAGCAGAAAAAAAAAACCAAAAAAAAACCTTTTCGAATTAAAAACCCGGTTCAACCTTTACGTATGGATTGAGATATGAGCCAAAATACAATTTGGCAGAACTGAAAACCCAAATTTCTATGAAAATACGGATGGATTCAGTAATTCGGTAAATTCCACTCCTAGTTTTCAACATTCAATATAATTCAATCACTCAACAGAAAAGTTTGGACTCCCTAAGGAAGGTTGTGAACCACTTCAGAAAAGGTTGGACACCATTTGGAAAATTTAAGCTCACAAAATTGCCGGTTCACTTCGGAAAACTTTCTACACTTTCACTAAGCAAGAATGTGTCCTTACCAAATACCAAAGCAGGAAAATATCAAACCCGTTCTGACTAGTTTGGTTTCAGTTCGGAAAAAGTTGAATCAATTCAGGAAACCTTGGATTCATTAATGAAAAGGATTAACCAGCTAATGTTGCCTCACTTCAGAAAATGCGAAACCAATTCTTTAAAGATTGGATTTGGAATATGTTGAATCACTTCAGGAAAGTTTTGACAACTTTAAAAATGATTGAATAACATAAAAGAAAAGTTTGGACTCAGTTTTGAATCTGCTCAGTTAGGAATTTCCTGAATCGTTTCTGATTTGGTCTAACTTCTAAAAATTGTAAACCACTTTTGAAAATATTGAATTTAGTTCGGAAATTGTTGAATCATTGTAGAAAAGAAGCGAATCATTAAGTATCATTGCAGAAGGTTTGTAATGTAACGAAATGTAGATCGAATGCAAAAATCTGGCGACAACGGTGGGCTGGGCACATCGTAATAATGTCGGATAACGACCCACTGAAAATGGTTCTTGGTAGTGATCCGACTGGAACAAGACGAAGATGTGCGCAACGATCAGATTGAAGGTGGCTTACCTAGTGAGTTGCCAAACAAGATTAGGAATAATGTTCGATAAAATCCGTTTTCAACAACTGAAACCGGCTGATCCGATTTCAAGGACCTGTCATGCCGTACTGGTCAAGTACCAATTTATGTGAAAATTCTTTAAAAGAACAAGGTGATACATCAACAACAACAACAACAACAACATAATAAAATCTAGCAAAGCGAGTATCCATACCCAAATGAATTTGCGAAAAATTAATATACACTGAAAGTTTTACTTTATTTCCCCCTTGGTGATATTTTGAAGGGGGGGAAGTGGCAAAAGAAAAACTTGATATTTGTTCCGGCCTTATTGGTAAAAATATTTAACAGAACAATTAACAATTTTGAAGCCGGATAAAAATCCAGCTGATGCTTCTAGCTACCGTCTAATAATTTTGTTTGTTTTGAAAAGATAATTTTGAATAGAATGATCAATACAAACTCCATTTCTGCAGATGAGCAGTTTGAATTTCGCCATGGGCATTCAACTTCTCATCAACTATTAAGAGTTACTTATTTAATTCACTCAAACAAATCTGAAGGCTTCTCAACTGGTGTTGCTTCTCTAGACAAACAAACAAAGCATTCGAAGGTGTTTGGTATGAAGGTTTGATTGCCAAATGAATGATATTAATTCAAAATAATTTAACTGACAGAACTCTATAGGTAAATTATCAAAACTCCAAATCTGAACGACTACCTGTTAGCACAAGAGTTCCTCAGGGTAGCATTCTTGGGCCTTTTATATTGTATAACCATTTTACTATTTTTTAAGTTGCCTCAGGGTTGCCACAAATCTTTATTCGTCGATGACAGGCATTTTCGTCAAAGGAGAAGTCTTCGAGTAATTTTCAGCAGACTGTAGAAAAGTTTAGATATTTTCTCTTCTTATTTCTTCTTATGTAAGTAAAACAGTTAGATATAATATTGCGTTTTCTTCAACCTCGAGAGCAATGGCAGACATCCTCTAGTGTTTCTACTGCCATCAGTTATTGCCATATTGATGGACTTCGACGATACCTAAAAGTGTACTGTGCACTTCACATGCAATACAAAAGGTTGCTGGATGAGCTACCGGAAGTTCAGTATTCTGAAGCAGCATATCATCAAGAAGCATCCGGCATCAGATTTCCACCACCAACAGGGGCATAAACAATACCACCAACAATTCGATCAGTTACAGCCAGACAATTCCAGTTGCACTGAGGAGAACATCGCACTCATTATGGGCGCTGGAACCGCAAACCTGGTTGATGAGAAATTAGGCGAATCTCTTCGAAAGTTTGCATCGGTTGCTGTGAGCAAGCTTCGTGCAGATGCGTCATTCACACAAGCCAAGATTGTGAAAGATGCGGACTTCTGCGAAAGCATTGTTGAGCAAATGAACATGCTGGTGTCGCAGCGGATAGATTCATTTATAAGATCTTTAAAAACGCAATTCACCTCAGATGACATCGTAAAACTCAAAAATGATGTTTCTGTGGTATTTTTTTAAAGCGCTTGGCTCAATTTCAGAGCCAATATCAATTATGTTGCGTTCTCATGAAGCATTGAGTGTGGGTCCAACCAACTACACTTCGAAACGGAAAACCCCATTCAGTAATTGCATGCCGAATAAGCGATTTTTGCACGTGCTATAACCAGGTTGATTAATAAATCTGTGGAAGGTCAAAAAGTCCAAAATTATGTGATATGAAAATTGGATCATTACTGTAATTTGTAGTTTCAAATCGATTTGAAAAAAAACTAGCAAATTATTTTATAAAAGCTTGGGACGTTATCAGATCATCAGATTTGCTATTTTTAAAATTTGTGAAATTTTAAAATCTAAACTTCGTGTGCTTCCAAAATCGGATCTTTTTTGTTGTAGCAATCAATATACAAGCTTGATTGATTGATTTTTAGACACTAAAGAAATTTATTTGGAAATCTTTGTATTGACTTTGGATTCAAAGTCAAACCTTCAATACACAAAAGAAGCTCAACTTGCACAGATCTATTGCGAATTGATTCTGTTTTGGCCAACCGTACCATCTGAAGCGCCCATACTCCGTTGCGCATCCATGTTTCACTCCCGTGTTGAAGTGCCCAACGTAGAGCAACAACTCGCGTGGTCTTTCTTTCTCCGTAAAATGAAAGACAGTGCAATTCCATTTCTACTGTATGGAAAAAGCTCTTTGATGAATCAGTTATCCTGAGGTTGGAACTGTGCTCGTCCGCACCTAGCAAACCTCGGATAATAAACTCATCAGAACAACTGCCCCGATTCTTTATTATTGGAAACCTTTTATACATGAATTTGTTACTTAAACTCTACACAATAGTTTTTCTCCAGTATGTACATATAAAGCGAGACAGATAGTTTTTCTCTTTGAAAGTCGGTGTCTGTTTTTTTTTTAACAAGAATTAATGCTCCTCGCGGTAGGAACGGCTATGTATGATGCTTACTCACCAATGTTTACTTTGACCTTTCTCGAAGCACCTAGTTAAGCCAGCGCGCATCGCTGACGACGCGGTAGCAACTGTTTATAAACAACTGACCCTGGAAGTGTGCGACATTGTCACTGCTGCTGTTAAGTTGTGTATTTGCTCCTACCGTATGGGGGTCTATTACTGGTTAATTTCTTACTCAGATTGATATTGGAATTTGAGGCCTTTGCATCCCCTCTTACTTAACCAGCTTGAGAATAATATCTAAGAGATTCTTCTCAAGGATATGTGCTGGTATCTATTCTATATTTGCTAATTTTGTTTACTGGATCTTCTTACTATTGTTCTTACTCCTACTGTGCCTTTCTTAAGACCCTACTTTGTACTATTGATAAACATATTCAGTCGTTCATACTTTAACTAAATTTTGTCATTTGGCTAAATCATCTGTGTTAACAAGTTTTATCACGCGTTTTGCTGATATGAAAATTTGCCTAACTGACTTACGTTAATTATGCGTTTAGTTGAGTTATACCATTCTTGTTGCAATTGATATTTTAGAATTTGGGGTTGTTGCACCATCAGTGTACCAACTACCACTCATGTTCCAATAAGTGCTGATTGGTGATCAAAACTGCCATGATGTGATGGCCATTTGTAACAATGAAACGTGATGGCAAAATAATACAACTTATGGTCCTATAGATATTTTTTACAGATTAAAAATGAATTATTGAGTATGGATTCCTTCAATAAATATGCGAATAATAAATCATTATGAATTAATAACACAAACCATGACTAAATCGATTTGTAGTTCTTCTGCTTCCAAATACATAGATATATTAGCCAATCTGCTATTTTCTAAAGACAGTTCTGTTGCCTATTTCATGTGTCTGAAACTGTAAAAAATCACTATTGAGCATTGATTTTTGAAAAATAATAAAATAAGATTATTACATATATTTTCTTCAGAGAATGGCTTCAGATGAGAGTCCATTAATTCAAAAGTAGAAGCGCAATATTTGCTGCTGCTTTGGAATGCCTTTCTTCTTCTTCTTCTTCTTCTTCTTTCCTTTATTTAACGTCGGCCTCTATTCCGCAATCTAGTGCCAATCACCGACGGACGTCGATTGCCATCCATTGACGGCATTCGAATGTGCAGGAAGACAGCTTCCACACCTGCGTAAGATATCGCACCCATTCAAACACACATGGGCCGGGAAGACGTGACCAGACATTTTTATGCCTCAGAAAAATCCCACCGACCTCTACTGGGATTGAACCCAGACCCATTTGGGGTGAGAAAGCAGTCACGCTTATCACTACACCACCGGCGCCGGCCATGAAAGGCCTTTGAGAAGGTGAAAATTTCGGTTCGTTCTCAAACTGTCACTCTACCAACAACTCAACGTACATGGCTACTTTGATTAATTTATGTTCATTTTCAACCATTATTGCTCGTTTTCCAAGCATTTTCTTCTTACTGTCCATCACTTTTTTTTTTAAAATTGTAGCAATCTAAGTACGAACTTTTATTATTTTAAGTCATCATAATATGCACTACAAGGATATTATTGCCAGATCCTGAAATTTTTTCTACAAATAGAAGTCATTACCATCTGCCTTCGGAGAAAATTTTAGCTTGATGAGTTGTGCCGTTAATTTTTAAAAAATAGTGATAGGTTTATTACACAAAAAAGTATAATTATTCCACAACAAACGTAAAACGTGGAAATCACTCTATCTCTAACCCCAACCGTCAGATTGGCCTGAAATTTTTCTACAAGTAGAAGTCATTACCAACTGCCTTCTGTAAAAATTTCAGCTTGATGAGTTGTGCCGTTAGTTTTTAAAAAATAGTGATAGGTTTATTACACAAAAAAAAGTATAATTATTCCACAACAAACGTAAAACGGGGAAATTACTCTATCTCTAACAACAAACATCGGATTGGCCTGAATTTTTTTCTAGAAATAGAAGTCAATACCATCTGCCTTCTGTGAAAATTTCAGCTTGATGAGTTGTGCCGTTTATTTAAAAAAAAAATAGTGATAGGTTTATTACACAAAAATAAACAGGAAAATAGCTCTATCTCTAACCCCAACCTTCAGAGTGGCCTGAAATTGTTTCTACAATTAGAAATTATTGCAACCTCAACCATTAAGGAGTAGTAACTACAAGGCGCACAAAAAAAAATGTTTAGAATCCCTTACACAGACATCAGATTTCAGGTGTTAAGACTCATTGCCGTGTCTCATGGGGAAGCTTTGCGCCAGGCTTCCACTTTTAATAAGGTAGTTTCCACGCCGATTGTTTTGTTCGATTCTAAACCCAATCACCCCGTTTGCAAGCAGGTTGAACGTTACTTAGTACAACCAACAATCCGAGATGTTTTTTAATGTCCTATATGAAGACTGCTTTTCTTTTGTTAAAAATCTTCAATTATTTTTTTCCACAACAAAAGTAAACCGGGGAAATCACTCTATCTCTAACCCCAACCGTCACATTGGCCTGAAATTTTTTCTACAAGTAGAAGTCATTACCATCTGCCTTCTGTAAAAATTTCAGCTTCATGAGTTGTGCCGTTAATTTTTAAAAAATAGTGATAGGTTTATTACACAAAAAAGAATAATTATTCCACAACAAACGTAAAACGGGGAAATCACTCTATCTCAAACAACAAACATCAGATTGGCCTGAAATTTTTTCTACAAGTAGAAGTCATTACCATTTGCCTTCAGAGAAAATTTCAGCTTGATGAATTGTGCCGTTAATTTTTCAAAAATAGTGATAGGTTTATTACACAAAAAAGTATAATTATTCCACAACAAACGTAAAACGGGGAAATCACTCTATCTCAAACAACAAACATCAGATTGGCCTGAAATTTTTTCTACAAGTAGAAGTCATTACCAACTGCCTTCTGTGAAAATTTCAGCTTGATGAGTTGTGCCGTTAATTTTTAAAAAATAGTGATAGGTTTATTACACAAAAAAGTATAATTATTCCACAACAAACGTAAAACGGGGAAATCACTCTATCTCAAACAACAAACATCAGATTGGCCTGAAATTTTTTCTACAAGTAGAAGTCATTACCATCTGTCTTCAGAGAAAATTTCAGCTTGATGAGTAGTGTCGTTAATTTTTAAAACATAGTGATAGGTTTATTACACAAAAAAGTATAATTATTCCACAACAAACGTAAAACGGGGAAATCACTCTATCTCAAACAACAAACATCAGATTGGCCTGAAATTTTTTCTACAAGTAGAAGTCATTACCATCTGCCTTCAGAGAAAATTTCAGCTTGATGAGTTGTGCCGTTAGTTTTTAAAAAATAGTGATAGGTTTATTACACAAAAAAGTATAATTATTCCACAACAAACGTAAAACGGGGAAATCACTCTATCTCAAACAACAAACATCAGATTGGCCTGAAATTTTTTCTACAAGTAGAAGTCATTACCAACTGCCTGCTGTAAAAATTTCAGCTTGATGAGTTGTGCCGTTAATTAAAAAAAATAGTGATAGGTTTATTACACAAAAAAGTATAATTATTCCACAATAAACGTAAAACGGGGAAATCACTCTATCTCAAACAACAAGCATTAGATTGTCCTGAAGTTTTTTCTACAAGTAGAGGTCACTACCAACTGCCTTCTGTGAAAATTTCAGCTTGATGAGTTGTGCCGTTAATTAAAAAAAAATCGTAATAGATTTATTACACAACAGTAAAACAGGCAAATCGCTCTATCTCTAACCCCAACCTTCAGATTGGCCTGAAATTGTTTCTACAAGTAGAAATTATTGCAAACTCAACCATTATGGAGTAGTCACAACAAAGCGCAAAAAAAAAAAAAAAAAAAAAAAAAAAAAGTTTGGATTCCCTAACACAGACATCAGATTTCAGGTGTTAAGACTCATTGCCGTGTCCCATGGGGAAACTTTTAGCCAGGCTTCCCCTTTTTAATAAGGTAGTTTCTACGCCGATTTTTTTTTTCCGATTTTAAACCCAATCACCCCGTTTGCAAGCAGGTTGAACGTTACTAAGAACAACCAACAATCCGAGATGGTTTTTAATGTCCTATATGAAGACTGCTTTTCTTTTGTTAAAAATCTCCAATTAATTTTTTCCACAACAAAAGTAAACCGGGGAAATCACTCTATCTCTAACCCCAACCGTCAGATTGGCCTGAAATTTTTTCTACAAGAAGATGTCATTACCAACTGCCTTCTAAAAAAATTTCAGCTTGATAAGTTGTGCCATTAATTTTTAAAAAATAGTGATAAGTTTATTATACAAAAAAGTATAATTATTCCACAACAAACGTAAAACGGGGAAATCACTCTATCTCAAACAACAAACATCAGATTGGCCTGAAATTTTTTCTACAAGTAGAAGTCATTACCATCTGCCTTCAGAGAAAATTTCAGCTTGATGAGTTGTGACGTTAATTTTAAAAAAATAGTGATCGGCTTATTACACAAAAAAGTATAATTATTCCACAACAAACGTAAAACGGGGAAATCACTCTATCTCAAACAACAAACATCAGATTGGCCTGAAATTTTTTCTACAAGTAGAAGTCATAACCATCTACCTTCAGAGAAAATTTCAGCTTGATGAGTTGTGCCGTTAATTTTAAAAAAAATATTGATAGGTTTTTTACATTAAAAAGTATAATTATTCCACAACAAACGTAAAACGGGGAAATCACTCTATCTCAAACAACAAACATCAGATTGGCCTGAATTTTTTTCTACAAGTAGAAGTCATTACCAACTGCCTTCTGTGAAAATTTCAGCTTGATGAGTTGTGCCGTTAAGTTAAAAAAAAATAGTGATAGGTTTATTACACAAAAAAGTATAATTATTCCACAACAAACGTAAAACGGGGAATTCACTCTACCTCAAAGAACAAACATCAGATTGGCCTGAAATTTTTTCTACAAGTAGAAGTCATTACCATCTGCCTTAAGAGAAAATTTCAGCTTGATGAGTTGCGCCGTGAATTTAAAAAAAATAGTGATAGGTTTATTACACAAAAAAGTATAATTATTCCACAACAAACGTAAAACGGGGAATTCACTCTATCTCAAAGAACAAACATCAGATTGGCCTGAAATTTTTTCTACAAGTAGAAGTCATTACCATCTGCCTTCAGAGAAAATTTCAGCTTGATGAGTTGTGCCGTTAATTTTTAAAAAATAGTGATAGGTGTATTACACTGAAAATATAATTATTCCATAACAAACGTAAAACGGGGAAATCACTCTATCTCAAACAACAAACATCAGATTGGCCTGAAATTTTTTCTACAAGTAGAAGTCATTACCATCTGCCTGCTGTAAAAATTTCAGCTTGATGAGTTGTGCCGTTAATTTTTAAGAAATAGTGATAGGTTTATTACACAAAAAAGTAAAATTATTCCACAACAAACGTAAAACGGGGAAATCACTCTATCTCAAACAACAAACATCAGATTGGCCTGAAATTTTTTCTACAAGTAGAAGTCATTACCATCTGCCTGCTGTAAAAATTTCAGCTTGATGAGTTGTGCCGTTAATTTTTAAGAAATAGTGATAGGTTTATTACACAAAAAAGTAAAATTATTCCACAACAAACGTAAAACGGGGAAATCACTCTATCTCAAACAACAAACATCAGATTGGCCTGAAATTTTTTCTACAAGTAGAAGTCATAACCATCTACCTTCAGAGAAAATTTCAGCTTGATGAGTTGTGCCGTTAATTTTAAAAAAATATTGATAGGTTTTTTACATTAAAAAGTATAATTATTCCACAACAAACGTAAAACGGGGAAATCACTCTATCTCAAACAACAAACATCAGATTGGCCTGAATTTTTTTCTACAAGTAGAAGTCATTACCAACTGCCTTCTGTGAAAATTTCAGCTTGATGAGTTGTGCCGTTAAGTTAAAAAAAAATAGTGATAGGTTTATTACACAAAAAAGTATAATTATTCCACAACAAACGTAAAACGGGGAATTCACTCTACCTCAAAGAACAAACATCAGATTGGCCTGAAATTTTTTCTACAAGTAGAAGTCATTACCAACTGCCTTCTGTGAAAATTTCAGCTTGATGAGTTGTGCCGTTAATTTTTAAGAAATAGTGATAAGTTTATTACACAAAAAAGTATAATTATTCCACAACAAACGTAAAACGGGGAAATCACTCTATCTCAAACAACAAACATCAGATTGGCCTGAAATTTTTTCTACAAGTAGAAGTCATTACTATCTGCCTTCTATAAAAATTTCAGCTTGATAAGTTGTGCCGTTAATTTTTAAAAAATAGTGATAGGTTTATTACACCAAAAAGTATAATTATTCCACAACAAACGTAAAACGGGGAAATCACTCTATCTCAAACAACAAACATCAGATTGGCCTGAAATTTTTTCTACAAGTAGAAGTCATTACCATCTGCCTTCTGTGAAAATTTTAGCTTGATGAGATGTGCCGTTAATTTTTAAAAAATAGTGATAGGTTTATTACACAAAAAAGTATAATTATTCCACAACAAACGTAAAACGGGGAAATCACTCTATCTCAAACAACAAACATCAGATTGGCCTGAAATTTTTTCTACAAGTAGAAGTCATTACCAACTGCCTTCTGTGAAAATTTCAGCTTGATGAGTTGTGCCGTTAATTTAAAAAAAAATAGTGATCGGTTTATTACACAAAAAAGGATAATTATTCCACAACAAACGTAAAACGGGGAAATCACTCTATCTCAAACAACAAACATCAGATTGGCCTGAAATTTTTTCTACAAGTAGAAGTCATTACCATCTGCCTGCTGTAAAAATTTCAGCTTGATGAGTTGTGCCGTTAATTTTTAAAAAATAGTGATCGGCTTATTACACAAAAAAGTATAATTATTCCACAACAAACGTAAAACGGGGAAATCACTCTATCTCAAACAACAAACATCAGATTGGCCTGAAATTTTTTCTACAAGTAGAAGTCATTACCAACTGCCTGCTGTAAAAAATTCAGCTTGATGAGTTGTGCCGTTAATTAAAAAAAATAGTGATCGGTTTATAACACAAAAAAGTATAATTATTCCACAACAAACGTAAAACGGGGAAATCACTCTATCTCAAACAACAAACATCAGATTGGCCTGAAATTTTTTCTACAAGTAGAAGTCATTACCAACTGCCTGCTGTAAAAATTTCAGCTTGATGAGTTGTGCCGTTAATTTTTAAAAAATAGTGATAGGCTTATTACACAAAAAAGTATAATTATTCCACAACAAACGTAAAACGGGGAAATCACTCTATCTCAAACAACAAACATCAGATTGG
The DNA here is from genome assembly GCF_037179485.1 of Ochlerotatus camptorhynchus. Lineage (NCBI taxonomy): Eukaryota > Metazoa > Arthropoda > Insecta > Diptera > Culicidae > Ochlerotatus > Ochlerotatus camptorhynchus. Next base: position 785,134 of record NW_027040979.1, read on the forward strand.
CCTGAAATTTTTTCTACAAGTAGAGGTCACTACCAACTGCCTTCTGTGAAAATTTCAGCTTGATGAGTTGTGCCGTTAATTAAAAAAAAATCGTAATAGATTTATTACACAACAGTAAAACAGGCAAATCGCTCTATCTCTAACCCCAACCTTCAGATTGGCCTGAAATTGATTCTACAAGTAGAAATTATTGCAAACTCAACCATCATGGAGTAGTCACCACAAAGCGCAAAAAAAAAAAAAAAAAAAAAAAAAAAAAAAAAAAAAAAAAAAAAAAAAAAAAAAAGTTTGGATTCCCTAACACAGACATCAGATTTCAGGTGTTAAGACTCATTGCCGTGTCTCATGGGGAAACTTTGAGCCAGGCTTCCCCTTTTTAATAAGGTAGTTTCTACGCCGATTTTTTTTTTCCGATTCTAAACCCAATCACCCCGTTTGCAAGCAGGTTGAACGTTACTAAGAACAACCAACAATCCGAGATGGTTTTTAATGTCCTATATGAAGACTGCTTTTCTTTTGTTAAAAATCTTCAATTAATTTTTTCCACAACAAAAGTAAACCGGGGAAATCACTCTATCTCTAACCCCAACCGTCAGATTGGCCTGAAATTTTTTCTACAAGAAGATGTCATTACCAACTGCCTTCTATAAAAATTTCAGCTTGATAAGTTGTGCCATTAATTTTTAAAAAATAGTGATAAGTTTATTATACAAAAAAGTATAATTATTCCACAACAAACGTGAAACGGGGAAATCACTCTATCTCAAACAACAAACATCAGATTGGCCTGAAATTTTTTCTACAAGTAGAAGTCATTACCAACTGCCTTCTGTGAAAATTTCAGCTTGATGAGTTGTGCCGTTAATTTTTAAAAAATAGTGATAGGTTTATTACACAAAAAAGTATAATTATTCCACAACAAACGTAAAACGGGGAAATCACTCTATCTCAAACAACAAACATCAGATTGGCCTGAAATTTTTTCTACAAGTAGAAGTCATTACCATCTACCTACAGAAAAAATTTCAGCTTGATGAGTTGTGCCGTTAATTTTAAAAAAAATATTGATAGGTTTTTTACATTAAAAAGTATAATTATTCCACAACAAACGTAAAACGGGGAAATCACTCTATCTCAAACAACAAACATCAGATTGGCCTGAATTTTTTTCTACATGTAGAAGTCATTACCAACTGCCTTCTGTGAAAATTTCAGCTTGATGAGTTGTGCCGTTAATTTAAAAAAAAATAGTGATAGGTTTATTACACAAAAAAGTATAATTATTCCACAACAAACGTAAAACGGGGAATTCACTCTATCTCAAACAACAAACATCAGATTGGCCTGAAATTTTTTCTACAAGTAGAAGTCATTACCATCTGCCTTAAGAGAAAATTTCAGCTTGATGAGTTGCGCCGTGAATTTTAAAAAAATAGTGATAGGTTTATTACACAAAAAAGTATAATTATTCCACAACAAACGTAAAACGGGGAATTCACTCTATCTCAAAGAACAAACATCAGATTGGCCTGCAATTTTTTCTACAAGTAGAAGTCATTACCATCTGCCTGCTGTAAAAATTTCAGCTTGATGAGTTGTGCCGTTAATTTTTAAGAAATAGTGATAGGTTTATTACACAAAAAAGTATAATTATTCCACAACAAACGTTAAACGGGGAATTCACTCTATCTCAAAGAACAAACATCAGATTGGCCTGAAATTTTTTCTACAAGTAGAAGTCATTACCAACTGCCTTCTGTGAAAATTTCAGCTTGATGAGTTGTGCCGTTAATTTAAAAAAAAATAGTGATAGGTTTATTACACAAAAAAGTATAATTATTCCACAACAAACGTAAAACGGGGAAATCACTCTATCTCAAACAACAAACATCAGATTGGCCTGAAATTTTTTCTACAAGTAGAAGTCATTACCAACTGCCTTCTGTGAAAATTTCAGCTTGATGAGTTGTGCCGTTAATTTTTAAGAAATAGTGATAGGTTTATTACACAAAAAAAGTATAATTATTCCACAACAAACGTAAAACGGGGAAATCACTCTATCTCAAACAACAAACATCAGATTGGCCTGAAATTTTTTCTACAAGTAGAAGTCATTACTATCTGCCTTCTATAAAAATTTCAGCTTGATAAGTTGTGCCGTTAATTTTTAAAAAATAGTGATAGGTTTATTACACCAAAAAGTATAATTATTCCACAACAAACGTAAAACGGGGAAATCACTCTATCTCAAACAACAAACATCAGATTGGCCTGAAATTTTTTCTACAAGTAGAAGTCATTACCATCTGCCTTCTGTGAAAATTTTAGCTTGATGAGTTGTGCCGTTAATTTTTAAAAAATAGTGATAGGTTTATTACACAAAAAAGTATAATTATTCCACAACAAACGTAAAACGGGGAAATCACTCTATCTCAAACAACAAACATCAGATTGGCCTGAAATTTTTTCTACAAGTAGAAGTCATTACCAACTGCCTTCTGTGAAAATTTCAGCTTGATGAGTTGTGCCGTTAATTTTTAAGAAATAGTGATAGGTTTATTACTCCAAAAAGTATAATTATTCCACAACAAACGTAAAACGGGGAAATCACTCTATCTCAAACAACAAACATCAGATTGGCCTGAAATTTTTTCTACAAGTAGAAGTCATTACCATCTGCCTTCTGTGAAAATTTTAGCTTGATGAGTTGTGCCGTTAATTTTTAAAAAATAGTGATAGGTTTATTACACAAAAAAGTATAATTATTCCACAACAAACGTAAAACGGGGAAATCACTCTATCTCAAACAACAAACATCAGATTGGCCTGAAATTTTTTCTACAAGTAGAAGTCATTACCAACTGCCTTCTGTGAAAATTTCAGCTTGATGAGTTGTGCCGTTAATTTTTAAGAAATAGTGATAGGTTTATTACACAAAAAAGTATAATTATTCCACAACAAACGTAAAACGGGGAAATCACTCTATCTCAAACAACAAACATCAGATTGGCCTGAAATTTTTTCTACAAGTAGAAGTCATTACTATCTGCCTTCTATAAAAATTTCAGCTTGATAAGTTGTGCCGTTAATTTTTAAAAAATAGTGATAGGTTTATTACACCAAAAAGTATAATTATTCCACAACAAACGTAAAACGGGGAAATCACTCTATCTCAAACAACAAACATCAGATTGGCCTGAAATTTTTTCTACAAGTAGAAGTCATTACCATCTGCCTTCTGTGAAAATTTTAGCTTGATGAGTTGTGCCGTTAATTTTTAAAAAATAGTGATAGGTTTATTACACAAAAAAGTATAATTATTCCACAACAAACGTAAAACGGGGAAATCACTCTATCTCAAACAACAAACATCAGATTGGCCTGAAATTTTTTCTACAAGTAGAAGTCATTACCAACTGCCTTCTGTGAAAATTTCAGCTTGATGAGTTGTGCCGTTAATTTTTAAGAAATAGTGATAGGTTTATTACTCCAAAAAGTATAATTATTCCACAACAAACGTAAAACGGGGAAATCACTCTATCTCAAACAACAAACATCAGATTGGCCTGAAATTTTTTCTACAAGTAGAAGTCATTACCATCTGCCTTCTGTGAAAATTTTAGCTTGATGAGTTGTGCCGTTAATTTTTAAAAAATAGTGATAGGTTTATTACACAAAAAAGTATAATTATTCCACAACAAACGTAAAACGGGGAAATCACTCTATCTCAAACAACAAACATCAGATTGGCCTGAAATTTTTTCTACAAGTAGAAGTCATTACCATCTGCCTTCTGTGAAAATTTTAGCTTGATGAGTTGTGCCGTTAATTTTTAAGAAATAGTGATAGGTTTATTACTCCAAAAAGTATAATTATTCCACAACAAACGTAAAACGGGGAAATCACTCTATCTCAAACAACAAACATCAGATTGGCCTGAAATTTTTTCTACAAGTAGAAGTCATTACCATCTGCCTTCTGTGAAAATTTTAGCTTGATGAGTTGTGCCGTTAATTTTTAAAAAATAGTGATAGGTTTATTACACAAAAAAGTATAATTATTCCACAACAAACGTAAAACGGGGAAATCACTCTATCTCAAACAACAAACATCAGATTGGCCTGAAATTTTTTCTACAAGTAGAAGTCATTACCAACTGCCTGCTGTAAAAATTTCAGCTTGATGAGTTGTGCCGTTAATTTTTTAAAAATAGTGATAGGTTTATTACACAAAAAAGTATAATTATTCCACAACAAACGTAAAACGGGGAAATCACTCTATCTCAAACAACAAACATCAGATTGGCCTGAAATTTTTTCTACAAGTAGAAGTCATTACCAACTGCCTGCTGTAAAAAATTCAGCTTGATGAGTTGTGCCGTTAATTAAAAAAAATAGTGATCGGTTTATTACACAAAAAAGTATAATTATTCCACAATAAACGTAAAACGGGGAAATCACTCTATCTCAAACAACAAGCATTAGATTGTCCTGAAATTTTTTCTACAAGTAGAGGTCACTACCAACTGCCTTCTGTGAAAATTTCAGCTTGATGAGTTGTGCCGTTAATTAAAAAAAATCGTAATAGATTTATTACACAACAGTAAAACAGGCAAATCGCTCTATCTCTAACCCCAACCTTCAGATTGGCCTGAAATTGTTTCTACAAGTAGAAATTATTGCAAACTCAACCATTATGGAGTAGTCACAACAAAGCGCAAAAAAAAAAAAAAAAAAAAAAAAAGTTCGGATTCCCTAACACAGACATCAGATTTCAGGTGTTAAGACTCATTGCCGTGTCCCATGGGGAAACTTTTAGCCAGGCTTCCCCTTTTTAATAAGGTAGTTTCTACGCCGATTTTTTTTTTTCCGATTCTAAACCCAATCACCCCGTTTGCAAGCAGGTTGAACGTTACTAAGAACAACCAACAATCCGAGATGGTTTTTAATGTCCTATATGAAGACTGCTTTTCTTTTGTTAAAAATCTTCAATTAATTTTTTCCACAACAAAAGTAAACCGGGGAAATCACTCTATCTCTAACCCCAACCGTCAGATTGGCCTGAAATTTTTTCTACAAGAAGATGTCATTACCAACTGCCTTCTATAAAAATTTCAGCTTGATAAGTTGTGCCATTAATTTTTAAAAAATAGTGATAAGTTTATTATACAAAAAAGTATAATTATTCCACAACAAACGTGAAACGGGAAAATCACTCTATCTCAAACAACAAACATCAGATTGGCCTGAAATTTTTTCTACAAGTAGAAGTCATTACCAACTGCCTTCTGTGAAAATTTCAGCTTGATAAGTTGTGCCGTTAATTTTTAAAAAATAGTGATAGGTTTATTACACAAAAAAGTATAATTATTCCACAACAAACGTAAAACGGGGAAATCACTCTATCTCAAACAACAAACATCAGATTGGCCTGAAATTTTTTCTACAAGTAGAAGTCATTACCATCTGCCTTCAGAGAAAATTTCAGCTTGATGAGTTGTGCCGTTAATTTTTAAAAAATAGTGATCGGCTTATTACACAAAAAAGTATAATTATTCCACAACAAACGTAAAACGGGGAAATCACTCTATCTCAAACAACAAACATCAGATTGGCCTGAAATTTTTTCTACAAGTAGAAGTCATTACCATCTACCTTCAGAAAAAATTTCAGCTTGATGAGTTGTGCCGTTAATTTTTAAAAAATATTGATAGGTTTTTTACATTAAAAAGTATAATTATTCCACAACAAACGTAAAACGGGGAAATCACTCTATCTCAAACAACAAACATCAGATTGGCCTGAATTTTTTTCTACAAGTAGAAGTCATTACCAACTGCCTTCTGTGAAAATTTCAGCTTGATGAGTTGTGCCGTTAATTTAAAAAAAAATAGTGATAGGTTTATTACACAAAAAAGTATAATTATTCCACAACAAACGTAAAACGGGGAATTCACTCTACCTCAAAGAACAAACATCAGATTGGCCTGAAATTTTTTCTACAAGTAGAAGTCATTACCATCTGCCTTAAGAGAAAATTTCAGCTTGATGAGTTGCGCCGTGAATTTAAAAAAAATAGTGATAGGTTTATTACACAAAAAAGTATAATTATTCCACAACAAACGTAAAACGGGGAATTCACTCTATCTCAAAGAACAAACATCAGATTGGCCTGCAATTTTTTCTACAAGTAGAAGTCATTACCATCTGCCTTCAGAGAAAATTTCAGCTTGATGAGTTGTGCCGTTAATTTTTAAAAAATAGTGATAGGTGTATTACACTGAAAATATAATTATTCCATAACAAACGTAAAACGGGGAAATCACTCTATCTCAAACAACAAACATCAGATTGGCCTGAAATTTTTTCTACAAGTAGAAGTCATTACCATCTGCCTGCTGTAAAAATTTCAGCTTGATGAGTTGTGCCGTTAATTTTTAAGAAATAGTGATAGGTTTATTACACAAAAAAGTATAATTATTCCACAACAAACGTTAAACGGGGAATTCACTCTATCTCAAAGAACAAACATCAGATTGGCCTGAAATTTTTTCTACAAATAGAAGTCATTACCAACTGCCTTCTGTGAAAATTTCAGCTTGATGAGTTGTGCCGGTAATTTTAAAAAAAATAGTGATAGGTTTATTACACAAAAAAGTATAATTATTCCACAACAAACGTAAAACGGGGAAATCACTCTATCTCAAACAACAAACATCAGATTGGCCTGAAATTTTTTCTACAAGTAGAAGTCATTACCAACTGCCTTCTGTGAAAATTTCAGCTTGATGAGTTGTGCCGTTAATTTTTAAGAAATAGTGATAAGTTTATTACACAAAAAAGTATAATTATTCCACAACAAACGTAAAACGGGGAAATCACTCTATCTCAAACAACAAACATCAGATTGGCCTGAAATTTTTTCTACAAGTAGAAGTCATTACCATCTGCCTTCTATAAAAATTTCAGCTTGATAAGTTGTGCCGTTAATTTTTAAAAAATAGTGATAGGTTTATTACACCAAAAAGTATAATTATTCCACAACAAACGTAAAACGGGGAAATCACTCTATCTCAAACAACAAACATCAGATTGGCCTGAAATTTTTTCTACAAGTAGAAGTCATTACCATCTGCCTTCTGTGAAAATTTTAGCTTGATGAGTTGTGCCGTTAATTTTTAAAAAATAGTGATAGGTTTATTACACAAAAAAGTATAATTATTCCACAACAAACGTAAAACGGGGAAATCACTCTATCTCAAACAACAAACATCAGATTGGCCTGAAATTTTTTCTACAAGTAGAAGTCATTACCAACTGCCTTCTGTGAAAATTTCAGCTTGATGAGTTGTGCCGTTAATTTAAAAAAAAAATAGTGATAGGTTTATTACACAAAAAAGTATAATTATTCCACAACAAACGTAAAACGGGGAATTCACTCTATCTCAAACAACAAACATCAGATTGGCCTGAAATTTTTTCTACAAGTAGAAGTCATTACCATCTGCCTTCAGAGAAAATTTCAGCTTGATGAGTTGTGCCGTTAATTTTTAAAAAATAGTGATCGGCTTATTACACAAAAAAGTATAATTATTCCACAACAAACGTAAAACGGGGAAATCACTCTATCTCAAACAACAAACATCAGATTGGCCTGAAATTTTTTCTACAAGTAGAAGTCATTACCATCTGCCTTCAGAGAAAATTTCAGCTTGATGAGTTGTGCCGTTAATTTAAAAAAAAATAGTGATAGGTTTATTACACTAAAAATATAATTATTCCATAACAAACGTAAAACGGGGAAATCACTCTATCTCAAACAACAAACATCAGATTGGCCTGAAATTTTTTCTACAAGTAGAAGTCATTACCATCTGCCTGCTGTGAAAATTTCAGCTTGATGAGTTGTGCCGTTAATTTTTAAAAAATAGTGATAGGTTTATTACACAAAAAAGTATAATTATTCCACAACAAACGTAAAACGGGGAAATCACTCTATCTCAAACAACAAACATCAGATTGGCCTGAAATTTTTTCTACAAGTAGAAGTCATTACCAACTGCCTGCTGTAAAAATTTCAGCTTGATGAGTTGTGCCGTTAATTTTTTAAAAATAGTGATAGGTTTATTACACAAAAAAGTATAATTATTCCACAACAAACGTAAAACGGGGAAATCACTCTATCTCAAACAACAAACATCAGATTGGCCTGAAATTTTTTCTACAAGTAGAAGTCATTACCAACTGCCTTCTGTGAAAATTTCAGCTTGATGAGTTGTGCCGTTAATTTAAAAAAAAATAGTGATCGGTTTATTACACAAAAAAGTATAATTATTCCACAACAAACGTAAAACGGGGAAATCACTCTATCTCAAACAACAAACATCAGATTGGCCTGAAATTTTTTCTACAAGTAGAAGTCATTACCAACTGCCTTCAGAGAAAATTTCAGCTTGATTTGTTGTGCCGTTAATTTTTAAAAAATAGTGATAGGTTTATTACACAAAAAAGTATAATTATTCCACAACAAACGTAAAACGGGGAAATCACTCTATCTCAAACAACAAACATCAGATTGGCCTGAAATTTTTTCTACAAGTAGAAGTCATTACCAACTGCCTGCTGTAAAAATTTCAGCTTGATGAGTTGTGCCGTTAATTTTTAAAAAATAGTGATAGGTTTATTACACAAAAAAGTATAATTATTCCACAATAAACGTTAAACGGGGAAATCACTCTATCTCAAACAACAAGCATTAGATTGTCCTGAAATTTTTTCTACAAGTAGAGGTCACTACCAACTGCCTTCTGTGAAAATTGCAGCTTGATTTGTTGTGCCGTTAATTAAAAAAAAAATCGTAATAGATTTATTACACAACAGTAAAACAGGCAAATCGCTCTATCTCTAACCCCAACCTTCAGATTGGCCTGAAATTGTTTCTTCAAGTAGAAATTATTGCAAACTCAACCATTATGGAGTAGTCACTACAAAGCGCAAAAAAAAAAAAAAAAAAAAAAAAAAGTTTGGATTCCCTAACACAGACATCAGATTTCAGGTGTTAAGACTCATTGCCGTGTCTCATGGGGAAACTTTGAGCCAGGCTTCCCCTTTTTAATAAGGTAGTTTCTACGCCGATTTTTTTTTCGATTCTAAACCCAATCACCCCGTTTGCAAGCAGGTTGAACGTTACTAAGAACAACCAACAATCCGAGATGGTTTTTAATGTCCTATATGAAGACTGCTTTTCTTCTGTTAAAAATCTTCAATTAATTTTTTCCACAACAAAAGTAAACCGGGGAAATCACTCTATCTCTAACCCCAACCGTCAGATTGGCCTGAATTTTTTTCTACAAGTAGATGTCATTACCATCTGCCTTCTATAAAAATTTCAGCTTGATAAGTTGTGCTATTAATTTTTTAAAAATAGTGATAAGTTTATTACACAAAAAAGTATAATTATTCCACAACAAACGTAAAACGGGGAAATCACTCTATCTCAAACAACAAACATCAGATTGGCCTGAAAATTTTTCTACAAAGAGAAGTCATAACCAACTGCCTGCTGTAAAAATTTCAGCTTGATGAGTTGTGCCGTTAATTTAAAAAAATAGTGATAAGTTTATTACAGAAAAAAGTATAATTATTCCACAACAAACGTAAAACGGGGAAATCACTCTATCTCAAACAACAAACATCAGATTGAACTGAATTTTTTTCTACAAGTAGAAGTCATTACCAACTGCCTGCTGTAAAAATTTCAGCTTGATGAGTTGTGCCGTTAATTTTTAAAAAATAGTGATAGGTGTATTACACTAAAAAGTATAATTATTCCACAATAAACGTTAAACGGGGAAATCACTCTATCTCAAACAACAAGCATTAGATTGTCCTGAAATTTTTTCTATAAGTAGAGGTCACTACCAACTGCCTTCTGTGAAAATTTCAGCTTGATTTGTTGTGCCGTTAATTAAAAAAAATCGTAATAGATTTATTACACAAAAAAGTATAATTATTCCACAACAAACGTTAAACGGGGAAATCACTCTATCTCAAACAACAAACATCAGATTGGCCTGAAATTTTTTCTACAAGTAGAAGTAATTACCATCTGCCTTCTGTTGAAATTTCAGCTTGATGAGATGTGCCGTTAATTTTTAAAAAATAGTGATAGGTTTATTACACAAAAAAGTATAATTATTCCACAAAAAACGTAAAACGGGGAAATCACTCTATCTCAAACAACAAACATCAGATTGGCCTGAAATTTTTTCTACAAGTAGAAGTAACTACCATCTGCCTTCAGAGAAAATTTCAGCTTGATGAGTTGTGCCGTTAATTTTTAAAAAATAGTGATAGGTTTATTACACAAAAAAGTATAATTATTCCACAACAAACGTAAAACGGGGAAATCACTCTATCTCAAACAACAAACATCAGATTGGCCTGAAATTTTTTCTACAAGTAGAAGTCATTACCAACTGCCTTCTGTGAAAATTTCAGCTTGATGAGTTGTGCCGTTAATTTAAAAAAATAGTGATAAGTTTATTACAGAAAAAAGTATAATTATTCCACAACAAACGTAAAACGGGGAAATCACTCTATCTCAAACAACAAACATCAGATTGGCCTGAAATTTTTTCTACAAGTAGAAGTCATTACCATCTGCCTTCAGAGAAAATTTCAGCTTGATGAGTTGTGCCGTTAATTTTTAAAAAATAGTGATAGGTTTATTACACAAAAAAGTATAATTATTCCACAACAAACGTTAAACGGGGAAATCACTCTATCTCAAACAACAAACATCAGATTGGCCTGAAATTTTTTCTACAAGTAGAAGTCATTACCATCTGCCTTCTGTGAAAATTTCAGCTTGATGCGATGTGCCGTTAATTTAAAAAAAATAGTGATAGGTTTATTACACAAAAAAGTATAATTATTCCACAAAAAACGTAAAACGGGGAAATCACTCTATCTCAAACAACAAACATCAGATTGGCGTGAAATTTTTTCTACAAGTAGAAGTCATTACCATCTGCCTTCAGAGAAAATTTCAGCTTGATGAGTTGTGCCGTTAATTTTTAAAAAATAGTGATAGGTTTATTACACAAAAAAGTATAATTATTCCACAACAAACGTAAAACGGGGAAATCACTCTATCTCAAACAACAAACATCAGATTGGCCTGAAATTTTTTCTACAAGTAGAAGTCATTACCAACTGCCTTCTGTGAAAATTTCAGCTTGATGAGTTGTGCCGTTAATTTAAAAAAAAATAGTGATCGGTTTATTACACAAAAAAGTATAATTATTCCACAACAAACGTAAAACGGGGAAATCACTCTATCTCAAACAACAAACATCAGATTGGCCTGAAATTTTTTCTACAAGTAGAAGTCATTACCAACTGCCTGCTGTAAAAATTTCAGCTTGATGAGTTGTGCCGTTAATTTTTAAAAAATAGTGATAGGTTTATTACACAAAAAAGTATAATTATTCCACAATAAACGTTAAACGGGGAAATCACTCTATCTCAAACAACAAGCATTAGATTGTCCTGAAATTTTTTCTACAAGTAGAGGTCACTACCAACTGCCTTCTGTGAAAATTGCAGCTTGATTTGTTGTGCCGTTAATTAAAAAAAAAATCGTAATAGATTTATTACACAACAGTAAAACAGGCAAATCGCTCTATCTCTAACCCCAACCTTCAGATTGGCCTGAAATTGTTTCTTCAAGTAGAAATTATTGCAAACTCAACCATTATGGAGTAGTCACTACAAAGCGCAAAAAAAAAAAAAAAAAAAAAAAAAAAAAAAAAAAAAAAAAAAAGTTTGGATTCCCTAACACAGACATCAGATTTCAGGTGTTAAGACTCATTGCCGTGTCTCATGGGGAAACTTTGAGCCAGGCTTCCCCTTTTTAATAAGGTAGTTTCTACGCCGATTTTTTTTTTCCGATTCTAAACCCAATCACCCCGTTTGCAAGCAGGTTGAACGTTACTAAGAACAACCAACAATCCGAGATGGTTTTTAATGTCCTATATGAAGACTGCTTTTCTTCTGTTAAAAATCTTCAATTAATTTTTTCCACAACAAAAGTAAACCGGGGAAATCACTCTATCTCTAACCCCAACCGTCAGATTGGCCTGAATTTTTTTCTACAAGTAGATGTCATTACCATCTGCCTTCTATAAAAATTTCAGCTTGATAAGTTGTGCTATTAATTTTTTAAAAATAGTGATAAGTTTATTACACAAAAAAGTATAATTATTCCACAACAAACGTAAAACGGGGAAATCACTCTATCTCAAACAACAAACATCAGATTGGCCTGAAAATTTTTCTACAAAGAGAAGTCATAACCAACTGCCTGCTGTAAAAATTTCAGCTTGATGAGTTGTGCCGTTAATTTAAAAAAATAGTGATAAGTTTATTACAGAAAAAAGTATAATTATTCCACAACAAACGTAAAACGGGGAAATCACTCTATCTCAAACAACAAACATCAGATTGAACTGAATTTTTTTCTACAAGTAGAAGTCATTACCAACTGCCTGCTGTAAAAATTTCAGCTTGATGAGTTGTGCCGTTAATTTTTAAAAAATAGTGATAGGTGTATTACACTAAAAAGTATAATTATTCCACAATAAACGTTAAACGGGGAAATCACTCTATCTCAAACAACAAGCATTAGATTTTCCTGAAATTTTTTCTATAAGTAGAGGTCACTACCAACTGCCTTCTGTGAAAATTTCAGCTTGATTTGTTGTGCCGTTAATTAAAAAAAATCGTAATAGATTTATTACACAAAAAAGTATAATTATTCCACAACAAACGTTAAACGGGGAAATCACTCTATCTCAAACAACAAACATCAGATTGGCCTGAAATTTTTTCTACAAGTAGAAGTAATTACCATCTGCCTTCTGTTGAAATTTCAGCTTGATGAGATGTGCCGTTAATTTTTAAAAAATAGTGATAGGTTTATTACACAAAAAAGTATAATTATTCCACAAAAAACGTAAAACGGGGAAATCACTCTATCTCAAACAACAAACATCAGATTGGCCTGAAATTTTTTCTACAAGTAGAAGTAACTACCATCTGCCTTCAGAGAAAATTTCAGCTTGATGAGTTGTGCCGTTAATTTTTAAAAAATAGTGATAGGTTTATTACACAAAAAAGTATAATTATTCCACAACAAACGTAAAACGGGGAAATCACTCTATCTCAAACAACAAACATCAGATTGGCCTGAAATTTTTTCTACAAGTAGAAGTCATTACCAACTGTCTTCTGTGAAAATTTCAGCTTGATGAGTTGAGCCGTAAATTTTAAAAAAATAGTGATAGGTTTATTACACAAAAAAGTATAATTATTCCACAAAAAACGTTAAACGGGGAAATCACTCTATCTCAAACAACAAGCATTAGATTGTCCTGAAATTTTTTCTACAAGTAGAGGTCACTACCAACTGCCTTCTGTGAAAATTTCAGCTTGATTTGTTGTGCCGTTAATTAAAAAAAAATCGTAATAGATTTATTACACAACAGTAAAACAGGCAAATCGCTCTATCTCTAACCCCAACCTTCAGATTGGCCTGAAATTGTTTCTACAAGTAGAAATTATTGCAAACTCAACCATTATGGAGTAATCACTACAAAGCGCAAAAAAAAAAAAAAAAAAAAAAAAGTTTGGATTCCCTAACACAGACATCAGATTTCAGGTCTTAAGACTCATTGCCGTGTCTCATGGGGAAACTTTGAGCCAGGCTTCCCCTTTTTAATAAGGTAGTTTCTACGCCGATTTTTTTTTCGATTCTAAACCCAATCACCCCGTTTGCAAGCAGGTTGAACGTTACTAAGAACAACCAACAATCCGAGATGGTTTTTAATGTCCTATATGAAGACTGCTTTTCTTTTGTTAAAAATCTTCAATTAATTTTTTCCACAACAAAAGTAAACCGGGGAAATCACTCTATCTCTAACCCCGACCGTCAGATTGGCCTGAAATTTTTTCTACAAGTAGAAGTAATTACCATCTGCCTTCAGAGAAAATTTCAGCTTGATGAGTTGTGCCGTTAATTTTTAAAAAATAGTGATAGGTTTATTACACAAAAAAGTATAATTATTCCACAAAAAACGTAAAACGGGGAAATCACTCTATCTCAAACAACAAACATCAGATTGGCCTGAAATTTTTTCTACAAGTAGAAGTAATTACCATCTGCCTTCAGAGAAAATTTCAGCTTGATGAGTTGTGCCGTTAATTTAAAAAAAATAGTGATAGGTTTATTACACAAAAAAGTATAATTATTCCACAACAAACGTAAAACGGGGAAATCACTCTATCTCTAACCCCAACCGTCAGATTGGCCTGAAATTTTTTCTACAAGTAGAAGTAATTACCATCTGCTTTCAGAGTAAATTTCAGCTTGATGAGTTGTGCCGTTAATTTAAAAAAAAATAGTGATAGGTTTATTACACAAAAAAGTATAATTATTCCACAACAAACGTAAAACGGGGAAATCACTCTATCTCAAAAAACAAGCATCAGATTGGCCTGAAATTTTTTCTACAAGTAGAAGTCATTACCAACTGTCTTCTGTGAAAATTTCAGCTTGATGAGTTGTGCCGTTAATTTTTAAAAAATAGTGATAGGTTTATTACACAAAAAAGTATAATTATTCCACAACAAACATAAAACGGGGAAATCACTCTATCTCAAACAACAAACATCAGATTGGCCTGAAAATTTTTCTACAAAGAGAAGTCATTACCACCTGCCTGCTGTAAAAATTTCAGCTTGATGAGTTGTGCCGTTAATTTTTAAAAAATAGTGATAGGTTTATTACACAAAAAAGTATAATTATTCCACAACAAACGTAAACGGGGAAATCACTCTATCTCAAACAACAAACATCAGATTGGCCTGAAATTTTTTCTACAAGTAGAAGTCATTACCATCTGCCTTCAGAGAAAATTTCAGCTTGATGAGTTGTGCCGTTAATTTTTAAAAAATAGTGATAGGTTTATTACACAAAAAAGTATAATTATTCCACAACAAACGTAAAACGGGGAAATCACTCTATCTCAAACAACAAACATCAGATTGGCCTGAAATTTTTTCTACAAGTAGAAGTCATTACCAACTGTCTTCTGTGAAAATTTCAGCTTGATGAGTTGAGCCGTTAATTTTTAAAAAATAGTGATAGGTTTATTACACAAAAAAGTATAATTATTCCACAAAAAACGTAAAACGGGGAAATCACTCTATCTCAAACAACAAGCATTAGATTGTCCTGAAATTTTTTCTACAAGTAGAGGTCACTACCAACTGCCTTCTGTGAAAATTTCAGCTTGATTTGTTGTGCCGTTAATTAAAAAAAAATCGTAATAGATTTATTACACAACAGTGAAACAGGCAAATCGCTCTATCTCTAACCCCAACCTTCAGATTGGCCTGAAATTGTTTCTACAAGTAGAAATTATTGCAAACTCAACCATTATGGAGTAGTCACTACAAAGCGCAAAAAAAAAAAAAAAAAAAAAAGTTTGGATTCCCTAACACAGACATCAGATTTCAGGTGTTAAGACTCATTGCCGTGTCTCATGGGGAAACTTTGAGCCAGGCTTCCCCTTTTTAATAAGGTAGTTTCTACGCCGATTTTTTTTTCGATTCTTAACCCAATCACCCCGTTTGCAAGCAGGTTGAGCGTTACTAAGAACAACCAACAATCCGAGATGGTTTTTAATGTCCTATATGAAGACTGCTTTTCTTTTGTTAAAAATCTTCAATTAATTTTTTCCACAACAAAAGTAAACCGGGGAAATCACTCTATCTCTAACCCCAACCGTCAGATTGGCCTGAAATTTTTTCTACAAGTAGATGTCATTACCTACTGCCTTCTATAAAAATTTCAGCTTGATTAGTTGTGCCATTAATTTTTAAAAAATAGTGATAAGTTTATTACACCAAAAAAGTATAATTATTCCACAACAAACGTAAAACGGGGAAATCACTCTATCTCAAACAACAAACATCAGATTGGCCTGAATTTTTTTCTACAAGTAGAAGTCATTACCAACTGCCTGCTGTAAAAATTTCAGCTTGATGAGTTGTGCCGTTAATTAAAAAAAATCGTAATAGATTTATTACACAACAGTAAAACAGGCAAATCGCTCTATCTCTAACCCCAACCTTCAGATTGGCCTGAAATTGTTTCTACAAGTAGAAATTATTGCAAACTCAACCATTATGGAGTAGTCACTACAAAAGTAACAAAAGTAAACCGGGGAAATCACTCTATCTCTAACCCCAACCGTCAGATTGGCCTGAAATTTTTTCTACAAGTAGATGTCATTACCATCTGCCTTCTATAAAAATTTCAGCTTGATAAGTTAAGCCATTAATTTTTAAAAAATAGTGATAAGTTTATTACACAAAAAAGTATAATTATTCCACAACAAACGTAAAACGGGGAAATCACTCTATCTCAAACAACAAACATCAGATTGGCCTGAAAATTTTTCTACAAAGAGAAGTCATAACCAACTGCCTGCTGTAAAAATTTCAGCTTGATGAGTTGTGCCATTAATTTAAAAAAATAGTGATAAGTTTATTACAGAAAAAAGTATAATTATTCCACAACAAACGTAAAACGGGGAAATCACTCTATCTCAAACAACAAACATCAGATTGGCCTGAAATTTTTTCTACAAGTAGAAGTCATTACCATCTGCCTTCAGAGAAAATTTCAGCTTGATGAGTTGTGCCGTTAATTTTTAAAAAATAGTGATAGGTTTATTACACAAAAAAGTATAATTATTCCACAACAAACGTTAAACGGGGAAATCACTCTATCTCAAACAACAAACATCAGATTGGCCTGAAATTTTTTCTACAAGTAGAAGTAATTACCATCTGCCTTCTGTGAAAATTTCAGCTTGATGCGATGTGCCGTTAATTTAAAAAAAATAGTGATAGGTTTATTACACAAAAAAGTATAATTATTCCACAAAAAACGTAAAACGGGGAAATCACTCTATCTCAAACAACAAACATCAGATTGGCGTGAAATTTTTTCTACAAGTAGAAGTCATTACCATCTGCCTTCAGAGAAAATTTCAGCTTGATGAGTTGCGCCATTAATTTTTAAAAAATAGTGATAGGTTTATTACACAAAAAAGTATAATTATTCCACAACATACATAAAACGGGGAAATCACTCTATCTCAAACAACAAACATCAGATTGGCCTGAAATTTTTTCTACAAGTAGAAGTCATTACCAACTGCCTTCTGTGAAAATTTCAGCTTGATGAGATGTGCCGTTAATTTTTAAAAAATAGTGATAGGTTTATTACACAAAAAAGTATAATTATTCCACAACAAACGTAAAACGGGGAAATCACTCTATCTCAAACAACAAACATCAGATTGGCCTGAAATTTTTTCTACAAGTAGAAGTCATTACCAACTGTCTTCTGTGAAAATTTCAGCTTGATGAGTTGTGCCGTTAATTTTTAAAAAATAGTGATAGGTTTATTACACAAAAAAGTATAATTATTCCACAACAAACGTAAAACGGGGAAATCACTCTATCTCAAACAACAAACATCAGATTGGCCTGAAATTTTTTCTACAAGTAGAAGTCATTACCAACTGTCTTCTGTGAAAATTTCAGCTTGATGAGTTGTGCCGTTAATTTTTAAAAAATAGTGATAGGTTTATTACACAAAAAAGTATAATTATTCCACAAAAAAACGTAAAACGGGGAAATCACTCTATCTCAAACAACAAACATCAGATTGGCGTGAAATTTTTTCTACAAGTAGAAGTCATTACCATCTGCCTTCAGAGAAAATTTCAGCTTGATGAGTTGCGCCGTTAATTTTTAAAAAATAGTGATAGGTTTATTACACAAAAAAGTATAATTATTCCACAACAAACATAAAACGGGGAAATCACTCTATCTCAAACAACAAACATCAGATTGGCCTGAAAATTTTTCTACAAAGAGAAGTCATTACCACCTGCCTGCTGTAAAAATTTCAGCTTGATGAGTTGTGCCGTTATTTTTAAAAAATAGTGATAGGTTTATTACACAAAAAAGTATAATTATTCCACAACAAACGTAAAACGGGGAAATCACTCTATCTCAAACAACAAACATCAGATTGGCCTGAAATTTTTTCTACAAGTAGAAGTCATTACCATCTGCCTTCAGAGAAAATTTCAGCTTGATGAGTTGTGCCGTTAATTTTTAAAAAATAGTGATAGGTTTATTACACAAAAAAGTATAATTATTCCACAACAAACGTAAAACGGGGAAATCACTATATCTCAAACAACAAACATCAGATTGGCCTGAAATTTTTTCTACAAGTAGAAGTCATAACCAACTGTCTTCTGTGAAAATTTCAGCTTGATGAGTTGTGCCGTTAATTTTTAAAAAATAGTGATAGGTATATTACACAAAAAAGTATAATTATTCCACAAAAAACGTAAAACGGGGAAATCACTCTATCTCAAACAACAAACATCAGATTGGCCTGAAATTTTTTCTACAAGTAGAAGTAATTACCATCTGCCTTCAGAGAAAATTTCAGCTTGATGAGTTGTGCCGTTAATTTTTAAAAAAATAGTGATAGGTTTATTACACAAAAAAGTATAATTATTCCACAACAAACGTAAAACGGGGAAATCACTCTATCTCAAACAACAAACATCAGATTGGCCTGAAATTTTTTCTACAAGTAGAAGTCATTACCAACTGTCTTCTGTGAAAATTTCAGCTTGATGAGTTGTGCCGTTAATTTTTAAAAAATAGTGATAGGTTTATTACACAAAAAAGTATAATTATTCCACAAAAAACGTAAAACGGGGAAATCACTCTATCTCAAACAACAAGCATTAGATTGTCCTGAAATTTTTTCTACAAGTAGAGGTCACTACCAACTGCCTTCTGTGAAAATTTCAGCTTGATTTGTTGTGCCGTTAATTAAAAAAAAATCGTAATAGATTTATTACACAACAGTAAAACAGGCAAATCGCTCTATCTCTAACCCCAACCTTCAGATTGGCCTGAAATTGTTTCTACAAGTAGAAATTATTGCAAACTCAACCATTATGGAGTAGTCACTACAAAAGTAACAAAAGTAAACCGGGGAAATCACTCTATCTCTAACCCCAACCGTCAGATTGGCCTGAAATTTTTTCTACAAGTAGATGTCATTACCATCTGCCTTCTATAAAAATTTCAGCTTGATAAGATAAGCCATTAATTTTTAAAAAATAGTGATAAGTTTATTACACAAAAAAGTATAATTATTCCACAACAAACGTAAAACGGGGAAATCACTCTATCTCAAACAACAAACATCAGATTGGCCTGAAAATTTTTCTACAAAGAGAAGTCATAACCAACTGCCTGCTGTAAAAATTTCAGCTTGATGAGTTGTGCCGTTAATTTAAAAAAATAGTGATAAGTTTATTACAGAAAAAAGTATAATTATTCCACAACAAACGTAAAACGGGGAAATCACTCTATCTCAAACAACAAACATCAGATTGGCCTGAAATTTTTTCTACAAGTAGAAGTCATTACCATCTGCCTTCAGAGAAAATTTCAGCTTGATGAGTTGTGCCGTTAATTTTTAAAAAATAGTGATAGGTTTATTACACAAAAAAGTATAATTATTCCACAACAAACGTTAAACGGGGAAATCACTCTATCTCAAACAACAAACATCAGATTGGCCTGAAATTTTTTCTACAAGTAGAAGTAATTACCATCTGCCTTCTGTGAAAATTTCAGCTTGATGCGATGTGCCGTTAATTTAAAAAAAATAGTGATAGGTTTATTACACAAAAAAGTATAATTATTCCACAAAAAACGTAAAACGGGGAAATCACTCTATCTCAAACAACAAACATCAGATTGGCGTGAAATTTTTTCTACAAGTAGAAGTCATTACCATCTGCCTTCAGAGAAAATTTCAGCTTGATGAGTTGCGCCATTAATTTTTAAAAAATAGTGATAGGTTTATTACACAAAAAAGTATAATTATTCCACAACATACATAAAACGGGGAAATCACTCTATCTCAAACAACAAACATCAGATTGGCCTGAAATTTTTTCTACAAGTAGAAGTCATTACCAACTGCCTTCTGTGAAAATTTCAGCTTGATGAGATGTGCCGTTAATTTTTAAAAAATAGTGATAGGTTTATTACACAAAAAAGTATAATTATTCCACAACAAACGTAAAACGGGGAAATCACTCTATCTCAAACAACAAACATCAGATTGGCCTGAAATTTTTTCTACAAGTAGAAGTCATTACCAACTGTCTTCTGTGAAAATTTCAGCTTGATGAGTTGTGCCGTTAATTTTTAAAAAATAGTGATAGGTTTATTACACAAAAAAGTATAATTATTCCACAACAAACGTAAAACGGGGAAATCACTCTATCTCAAACAACAAACATCAGATTGGCCTGAAATTTTTTCTACAAGTAGAAGTCATTACCAACTGTCTTCTGTGAAAATTTCAGCTTGATGAGTTGTGCCGTTAATTTTTAAAAAATAGTGATAGGTTTATTACACAAAAAAGTATAATTATTCCACAAAAAAACGTAAAACGGGGAAATCACTCTATCTCAAACAACAAACATCAGATTGGCGTGAAATTTTTTCTACAAGTAGAAGTCATTACCATCTGCCTTCAGAGAAAATTTCAGCTTGATGAGTTGCGCCGTTAATTTTTAAAAAATAGTGATAGGTTTATTACACAAAAAAGTATAATTATTCCACAACAAACATAAAACGGGGAAATCACTCTATCTCAAACAACAAACATCAGATTGGCCTGAAAATTTTTCTACAAAGAGAAGTCATTACCACCTGCCTGCTGTAAAAATTTCAGCTTGATGAGTTGTGCCGTTATTTTTAAAAAATAGTGATAGGTTTATTACACAAAAAAGTATAATTATTCCACAACAAACGTAAAACGGGGAAATCACTCTATCTCAAACAACAAACATCAGATTGGCCTGAAATTTTTTCTACAAGTAGAAGTCATTACCATCTGCCTTCAGAGAAAATTTCAGCTTGATGAGTTGTGCCGTTAATTTTTAAAAAATAGTGATAGGTTTATTACACAAAAAAGTATAATTATTCCACAACAAACGTAAAACGGGGAAATCACTATATCTCAAACAACAAACATCAGATTGGCCTGAAATTTTTTCTACAAGTAGAAGTCATAACCAACTGTCTTCTGTGAAAATTTCAGCTTGATGAGTTGTGCCGTTAATTTTTAAAAAATAGTGATAGGTATATTACACAAAAAAGTATAATTATTCCACAAAAAACGTAAAACGGGGAAATCACTCTATCTCAAACAACAAACATCAGATTGGCCTGAAATTTTTTCTACAAGTAGAAGTAATTACCATCTGCCTTCAGAGAAAATTTCAGCTTGATGAGTTGTGCCGTTAATTTTTAAAAAAATAGTGATAGGTTTATTACACAAAAAAGTATAATTATTCCACAACAAACGTAAAACGGGGAAATCACTCTATCTCAAACAACAAACATCAGATTGGCCTGAAATTTTTTCTACAAGTAGAAGTCATTACCAACTGTCTTCTGTGAAAATTTCAGCTTGATGAGTTGTGCCGTTAATTTTTAAAAAATAGTGATAGGTTTATTACACAAAAAAGTATAATTATTCCACAAAAAACGTAAAACGGGGAAATCACTCTATCTCAAACAACAAGCATTAGATTGTCCTGAAATTTTTTCTACAAGTAGAGGTCACTACCAACTGCCTTCTGTGAAAATTTCAGCTTGATTTGTTGTGCCGTTAATTAAAAAAAAATCGTAATAGATTTATTACACAACAGTAAAACAGGCAAATCGCTCTATCTCTAACCCCAACCTTCAGATTGGCCTGAAATTGTTTCTACAAGTAGAAATTATTGCAAACTCAACCATTATGGAGTAGTCACTACAAAGCGCAAAAAAAAAAAAAAAAAAAAAAAGTTTGGATTCCCTAACACAGACATCAGATTTCAGGTGTTAAGACTCATTGCCGTGTCTCATGGGGAAACTTTGAGCCAGGCTTCCCCTTTTTAATAAGGTAGTTTCTACGCCGATTTTTTTTTCGATTCTAAACCCAATCACCCCGTTTGCAAGCAGGTTGAACGTTACTAAGAACAACCAACAATCCGAGATGGTTTTTAATGTCCTATATGAAGACTGCTTTTCTTTTGTTAAAAATCTTCAATTATTTTTTTCCACAACAAAAGTAAACCGGGGAAATCACTCTATCTCTAACCCCAACCGTCAGATTGGCCTGAAATTTTTTCTACAAGTAGATGTCATTACCAACTGCCTTCTATAAAAATTTCAGCTTGATTAGTTGTGCCATTAATTTTTAAAAAATAGTGATAAGTTTATTACACCAAAAAAGTATAATTATTCCACAACAAACGTAAAACGGGGAAATCACTCTATCTCAAACAACAAACATCAGATTGGCCTGAAATTTTTTCTACAAGTAGAAGTCATTACCAACTGCCTGCTGTAAAAATTTCAGCTTGATGAGTTGTGCCGTTAATTTTTAAAAAATAGTGATAGGTTTATTACACTAAAAAGTATAATTATTCCACAATAAACGTTAAACGGGGAAATCAC
Source organism: Ochlerotatus camptorhynchus (assembly GCF_037179485.1). Lineage (NCBI taxonomy): Eukaryota > Metazoa > Arthropoda > Insecta > Diptera > Culicidae > Ochlerotatus > Ochlerotatus camptorhynchus. The sequence goes on from NW_027040979.1 coordinate 807,834, forward strand.
TCTATCTCAAACAACAAGCATTAGATTGTCCTGAAATTTTTTCTACAAGTAGAGGTCACTACCAACTGCCTTCTGTGAAAATTTCAGCTTGATTTGTTGTGCCGTTAATTTAAAAAAATCGTAATAGATTTATTACACAACAGTAAAACAGGCAAATCGCTCTATCTCTAACCCCAACCTTCAGATTGGCCTGAAATTGTTTCTACAAGTAGAAATTATTGCAAACTCAACCATTATGGAGTAGTCATTACAAAGCGCAAAAAAAAAAAAAAAAAAAAAAAGTTTGGATTCCCTAACACAGACATCAGATTTCAGGTGTTAAGACTCATTGCCGTGTCTCATGGGGAAACTTTGAGCCAGGCTTCCCCTTTTTAATAAGGTAGTTTCTACGCCGATTTTTTTTTTCGATTCTAAACCCAATCACCCCGTTTGCAAGCAGGTTGAACGTTACTAAGAACAACCAACAATCCGAGATGGTTTTTAATGTCCTATATGAAGACTGCTTTTCTTTTGTTAAAAATCTTCAATTAATTTTTTCCACAACAAAAGTAAACCGGGGAAATCACTCTATCTCTAACCCCAACCGTCAGATTGGCCTGAAATTTTTTCTACAAGTAGATGTCATTACCATCTGCCTTCTATAAAAATTTCAGCTTGATAAGCTGTGCCATTAATTTTTAAAAAATAGTGATAAGTTTATTACACAAAAAAGTATAATTATTCCACAACAAACGTAAAACGGGGAAATCACTCTATCTCAAACAACAAACATCAGATTGGCCTGAAAATTTTTCTACAAAGAGAAGTCATTACCAACTGCCTGCTGTGAAAATTTCAGCTTGATGAGTTGTGCCGTTAATTTAAAAAAAATAGTGATAAGTTTATTACAGAAATAAGTATAATTATTCCACAACAAACGTAAAACGGGGAAATCACTCTATCTCAAACAACAAACATCAGATTGGCCTGAAATTTTTTCTACAAGTGAAAGTCATTACCATCTGCCTTCAGAGAAAATTTCAGCTTGATGAGTTGTGCCGTTAATTTAAAAAAAATAGTGATAGGTTTATTACACAAAAAAGTATAATTATTCCACAAAAAACGTAAAACGGGGAAATCACTCTATCTCAAACAACAAACATCAGATTGGCCTGAAATTTTTTCTACAAGTAGAAGTAATTACCATCTGCCTTCAGAGAAAATTTCAGCTTGATGAGTTGTGCCGTTAATTTTTAAAAAATAGTGATAGGTTTATTACACAAAAAAGTATAATTATTCCACAAAAAACGTAAAACGGGGAAATCACTCTATCTCAAACAACAAGCATTAGATTGTCCTGAAATTTTTTCTACAAGTAGAGGTCACTACCAACTGCCTTCTGTGAAAATTTCAGCTTGATTTGTTGTGCCGTTAATTAAAAAAAATCGTAATAGATTTATTACACAACAGTAAAACAGGCAAATCGCTCTATCTCTAACCCCAACCTTCAGATTGGCCTGAAATTGTTTCTACAAGTAGAAATTATTGCAAACTCAACCATTATGGAGTAGTCACTACAAAGCGCAAAAAAAAAAAAAAAAAAAAAAAAGTTTGGATTCCCTAACACAGACATCAGATTTCAGGTGTTAAGACTCATTGCCGTGTCTCATGGGGAAACTTTGAGCCAGGCTTCCCCTTTTTAATAAGGTAGTTTCTACGCCGATTTTTTTTTCGATTCTAAACCCAATCACCCCGTTTGCAAGCAGGTTGAACGTTACTAAGAACAACCAACAATCCGAGATGGTTTTTAATGTCCTATATGAAGACTGCTTTTCTTTTGTTAAAAATCTTCAATTAATTTTTTCCACAACAAAAGTAAACCGGGGAAATCACTCTATCTCTAACCCCAACCGTCAGATTGGCCTGAAATTTTTTCTACAAGTAGATGTCATTACCATCTGCCTCCTATAAAAATTTCAGCTTGATAAGTTGTGCCATTAATTTTTAAAAAATAGTGATAAGTTTATTACACAAAAAAGTATAATTATTCCACAACAAACGTAAAACGGGGAAATCACTCTATCTCAAACAACAAACATCAGATTGGCCTGAAAATTTTTCTACAAAGAGAAGTCATTACCAACTGCCTGCTGTAAAAATTTCAGCTTGATGAGTTGTGCCGTTAATTTAAAAAAAATAGTGATAAGTTTATTACAGAAAAAAGTATAATTATTCCACAACAAACGTAAAACGGGGAAATCACTCTATCTCAAACAACAAACATCAGATTGGCCTGAAATTTTTTCTACAAGTAGAAGTCATTACCATCTGCCTTCAGAGAAAATTTCAGCTTGATGAGTTGTGCCGTTAATTTAAAAAAAATAGTGATAGGTTTATTACACAAAAAAGTATAATTATTCCACAACAAACGTTAAACGGGGAAATCACTCTATCTCAAACAACAAACATCAGATTGGCCTGAAATTTTTTCTACAAGTAGAAGTAATTACCATCTGCCTTCTGTGGAAATTTCAGCTTGATGAGATGTGCCGTTAATTTTTAAAAAATAGTGATAGGTTTATTACACAAAAAAGTATAATTATTCCACAAAAAACGGTAAACGGGGAAATCACTCTATCTCAAACAACAAGCATTAGATTGTCCTGAAATTTTTTCTACAAGTAGAGGTCACTACCAACTGCCTTCTGTGAAAATTTCAGCTTGATTTGTTGTGCCGTTAATTAAAAAAAAATCGTAATAGATTTATTACACAACAGTAAAACAGGCAAATCGCTCTATCTCTAACCCCAACCTTCAGATTGGCCTGAAATTGTTTCTACAAGTAGAAATTATTGCAAACTCAACCATTATGGAGTAGTCACTACAAAGCGCAAAAAAAAAAAAAAAAAAAAAGTTTGGATTCCCTAACACAGACATCAGATTTCAGGTGTTAAGACTCATTGCCGTGTCTCATGGGGAAACTTTGAGCCAGGCTTCCCCTTTTTAATAAGGTAGTTTCTACGCCGATTTTTTTTTCGATTCTAAACCCAATCACCCCGTTTGCAAGCAGGTTGAACGTTACTAAGAACAACCAACAATCCGAGATGGTTTTTAATGTCCTATATGAAGACTGCTTTTCTTTTGTTAAAAATCTTCAATTAATTTTTTCCACAACAAAAGTAAACCGGGGAAATCACTCTATCTCTAACCCCAACCGTCAGATTGGCCTGAAATTTTTTCTACAAGTAGATGTCATTACCTACTGCCTTCTATAAAAATTTCAGCTTGATTAGTTGTGCCATTAATTTTTAAAAAATAGTGATAAGTTTATTACACCAAAAAAGTATAATTATTCCACAACAAATGTAAAACGGGGAAATCACTCTATCTCAAACAACAAACATCAGATTGGCCTGAATTTTTTTTCTACAAGTAGAAGTCATTACCAACTGCCTGCTGTAAAAATTTCAGCTTGATGAGTTGTGCCGTTAATTTTTAAAAAATAGTGATAGGTGTATTACACTAAAAAGTATAATTATTCCACAACAAACGTAAAACGGGGAAATCACTCTATCTCAAACAACAAACATCAGATTGGCCTGAAATTTTTTCTACAAGTAGAAGTCATTACCATCTGCCTTCAGAGAAAATTTCAGCTTGATGAGTTGTGCCGTTAATTTTTAAAAAATAGTGATAGGTTTATTACACAAAAAAGTATAATTATTCCACAACAAACGTTAAACGGGGAAATCACTCTATCTCAAACAACAAACATCAGATTGGCCTGAAATTTTTTCTACAAGTAGAAGTAATTACCATCTGCCTTCTGTGAAAATTTCAGCTTGATGAGATGTGCCGTTAATTTAAAAAAAATAGTGATAGGTTTATTACACAAAAAAGTATAATTATTCCACAAAAAACGTAAAACGGGGAAATCACTCTATCTCAAACAACAAACATCAGATTGGCCTGAAATTTTTTCTACAAGTAGAAGTAATAACCATCTGCCTTCAGAGAAAATTTCAGCTTGATGAGTTGTGCCGTTAATTTTTAAAAAATAGTGATAGGTTTATTACACAAAAAAGTATAATTATTCCACAACAAACATAAAACGGGGAAATCACTCTATCTCAAACAACAAACATCAGATTGGCCTGAAATTTTTTCTACAAGTAGAAGTCATAACCAACTGTCTTCTGTGAAAATTTCAGCTTGATGAGATGTGCCGTTAATTTTTAAAAAATAGTGATAGGTTTATTACACAAAAAAGTATAATTATTCCACAAAAAAACGTAAAACGGGGAAATCACTCTATCTCAAACAACAAACATCAGATTGGCGTGAAATTTTTTCTACAAGTAGAAGTCATTACCATCTGCCTTCAGAGAAAATTTCAGCTTGATGAGTTGTGCCGTTAATTTTTAAAAAATAGTGATAGGTTTATTACACAAAAAAGTATAATTATTCCACAAAAAAACGTAAAACGGGGAAATCACTCTATCTCAAACAACAAACATCACATTGGCGTGAAATTTTTTCTACAAGTAGAAGTCATTACCATCTGCCTTCAGAGAAAATTTCAGCTTGATGAGTTGCGCCGTTAATTTTTAAAAAATAGTGATAGGTTTATTACACAAAAAAGTATAATTATTCCACAACAAACATAAAACGGGGAAATCACTCTATCTCAAACAACAAACATCAGATTGGCCTGAAATTTTTTCTACAAGTAGAAGTCATAACCAACTGTCTTCTGTGAAAATTTCAGCTTGATGAGATGTGCCGTTAATTTTTAAAAAATAGTGATAGGTTTATTACACAAAAAAGTATAATTATTCCACAAAAAAACGTAAAACGGGGAAATCACTCTATCTCAAACAACAAACATCAGATTGGCGTGAAATTTTTTCTACAAGTAGAAGTCATTACCATCTGCCTTCAGAGAAAATTTCAGCTTGATGAGTTGTGCCGTTAATTTTTAAAAAATAGTGATAGGTTTATTACACAAAAAAGTATAATTATTCCACAAAAAAACGTAAAACGGGGAAATCACTCTATCTCAAACAACAAACATCACATTGGCGTGAAATTTTTTCTACAAGTAGAAGTCATTACCATCTGCCTTCAGAGAAAATTTCAGCTTGATGAGTTGCGCCGTTAATTTTTAAAAAATAGTGATAGGTTTATTACACAAAAAAGTATAATTATTCCACAACAAACATAAAACGGGGAAATCACTCTATCTCAAACAACAAACATCAGATTGGCCTGAAAATTTTTCTACAAAGAGAAGTTATTACCTCCTGCCTGCTGTAAAAATTTCAGCTTGATGAGTTGTGCCGTTAATTTTTAAAAAATAGTGATAGGTTTATTACACAAAAAAGTATAATTACTCCACAAAAAACGTAAAACGGGGAAATCACTCTATCTCAAACAACAAGCATTAGATTGTCCTGAAATTTTTTCTACAAGTAGAGGTCACTACCAACTGCCTTCTGTGAAAATTTCAGCTTGATTTGTTGTGCCGTTAATTAAAAAAAAATCGTAATAGATTTATTACACAACAGTAAAACAGGCAAATCGCTCTATCTCTAACCCCAACCTTCAGATTGGCCTGAAATTGTTTCTACAAGTAGAAATTATTGCAAACTCAACCATTATGGAGTAGTCACTACAAAGCGCAAAAAAAAAAAAAAAAAAAAAAAGTTTGGATTCCCTAACACAGACATCAGATTTCAGGTGTTAAGACTCATTGCCGTGTCTCATGGGGAAACTTTGAGCCAGGCTTCCCCTTTTTAATAAGGTTGTTTCTACGCCGATTTTTTTTTCGATTCTAAACCCAATCACCCCGTTTGCAAGCAGGTTGAACGTTACTAAGAACAACCAACAATCCGAGATGGTTTTTAATGTCCTATATGAAGACTGCTTTTCTTTTGTTAAAAATCTTCAATTAATTTTTTCCACAACAAAAGTAAACCGGGGAAATCACTCTATCTCTAACCCCAACCGTCAGATTGGCCTGAATTTTTTTCTACAAGTAGATGTCATTACCATCTGCCTTCTATAAAAATTTCAGCTTGATAAGTTGTGCCATTAATTTTTAAAAAATAGTGATAAGTTTATTACACAAAAAAGTATAATTATTCCACAACAAACGTAAAACGGGGAAATCACTCTATCTCAAACAACAAACATCAGATTGGCCTGAAAATTTTTCTACAAAGAGAAGTCATTACCAACTGCCTGCTGTAAAAATTTCAGCTTGATGAGTTGTGCCGTTAATTTAAAAAAATAGTGATAAGTTTATTACAGAAAAAAGTATAATTATTCCACAACAAACGTAAAACGGGGAAATCACTCTATCTCAAACAACAAACATCAGATTGGCCTGAAATTTTTTCTACAAGTAGAAGTCATTACCATCTGCCTTCAGAGAAAATTTCAGCTTGATGAGTTGTGCCGTTAATTTTTAAAAAATAGTGATAGGTTTATTACACAAAAAAGTATAATTATTCCACAACAAACGTTAAACGGGGAAATCACTCTATCTCAAACAACAAACATCAGATTGGCCTGAAATTTTTTCTACAAGTAGAAGTTATTATCATCTGCCTTCTGTGGAAGTTTCAGCTTGATGAGATGTGCCGTTAATTTTTAAAAAATAGTGATAGGTTTATTACACAAAAAAGTATAATTATTCCACAAAAAACGTAAAACGGGGAAATCACTCTATCTCAAACAACAAACATCAGATTGGCCTGAAATTTTTTCTACAAGTAGAAGTAACTACCATCTGCCTTCAGAGAAAATTTCAGCTTGATGAGTTGTGCCGTTAATTTTTAAAAAATAGTGATAGGTTTATTACACAAAAAAGTATAATTATTCCACAACAAACGTAAAACGGGGAAATCACTCTATCTCAAACAACAAACATCAGATTGGCCTGAAATTTTTTCTACAAGTAGAAGTCATTACCAACTGTCTTCTGTGAAAATTTCAGCTTGATGAGTTGTGCCGTTAATTTTTAAAAAATAGTGATAGGTTTATTACACAAAAAAGTATAATTATTCCACAAAAAACGTAAAACGGGGAAATCACTCTATCTCAAACAACAAGCATTAGATTGTCCTGAAATTTTTTCTACAAGTAGAGGTCACTACCAACTGCCTTCTGTGAAAATTTCAGCTTGATTTGTTGTGCCGTTAATTAAAAAAAAATCGTAATAGATTTATTACACAACAGTAAAACAGGCAAATCGCTCTATCTCTAACCCCAACCTTCAGATTGGCCTGAAATTGTTTCTACAAGTAGAAATTATTGCAAACTCAACCATTATGGAGTAGTCACTACAAAGCGCAAAAAAAAAAAAAAAAAAAAAAAAAAAAAGTTTGGATTCCCTAACACAGACATCAGATTTCAGGTGTTAAGACTCATTGCCGTGTCTTTTGGGGAAACTTTGAGCCAGGCTTCCCCTTTTCAATAAGGTAGTTTCTACGCCGATTTTTTTTTCGATTCTAAACCCAATCACCCCGTTTGCAAGCAGGTTGAACGTTACTAAGAACAACCAACAATCCGAGATGGTTTTTAATGTCCTATATGAAGACTGCTTTTCTTTTGTTAAAAATCTTCAATTATTTTTTTCCACAACAAAAGTAAACCGGGGAAATCACTCTATCTCTAACCCCAACCGTCAGATTGGCCTGAAATTTTTTCTACAAGTAGATGTCATTACCAACTGCCTTCTATAAAAATTTCAGCTTGATAAGTTGTGCCATTAATTTTTAAAAAATAGTGATAAGTTTACTACACTAAAAAAGTATAATTATTCCACAACAAACGTAAAACGGGGAAATCACTCTATCTCAAACAACAAACATCAGATTGGCCTGAAATTTTTTCTACAAGTAGATGTCATTACCATCTGCCTTCAGAGAAAATTTCAGCTTGATGAGTTGTGCCGTTAATTTTTAAAAAATAGTGATAGGTTTATTACACAAAAAAGTATAATTATTCCACAATAAACGTTAAACGGGGAAATCACTCTATCTCAAACAACAAGCATTAGATTGTCCTGAAATTTTTTCTACAAGTAGAGGTCACTACCAACTGCCTTCTGTGAAAATTTCAGCTTGATTTGTTGTGCCGTTAATTAAAAAAAATCGTAATAGATTTATTATACAACAGTAAAACAGGCAAATCGCTCTATCTCTAACCCCAACCTTCAGATTGGCCTGAAATTGTTTCTACAAGTAGAAATTATTGCAAACTCAACCATTATGGAGTAGTCACTACAAAGCGCAAAAAAAAAAAAAAAAAAAAAAAAAAAAGTTTGGATTCCCTAACACAGACATCAGATTTCAGGTGTTAAGACTCATTGCCGTGTCTCATGGGGAAACTTTGAGCCAGGCTTCCCCTTTTTAATAAGGTAGTTTCTACGCCGATTTTTTTTTCGATTCTAAACCCAATCACCCCGTTTGCAAGCAGGTTGAACGTTACTAAGAACAACCAACAATCCGAGATGGTTTTTAATGTCCTATATGAAGACTGCTTTTCTTTTGTTAAAAATCTTCAATTATTTTTTTCCACAACAAAAGTAAACCGGGGAAATCACTCTATCTCTAACCCCAACCGTCAGATTGGCCTGAAATTTTTTCTACAAGTAGATGTCATTACCATCTGCCTTCTATAAAAATTTCAGCTTGATAAGTTGTGCCATTAATTTTTAAAAAATAGTGATAAGTTTATTACAGAAAAAAGTTTAATTATTCCACAACAAACGTAAAACGGGGAAATCACTCTATCTCAAACAACAAACATCAGATTGTCCTGAAATTTTTTCTACAAGTAGAAGTAATTACCATCTGCCTTCTGTGGAAATTTCAGCTTGATGAGATGTGCCGTTAATTTTTAAAAAATAGTGATAGGTTTATTACACAAAAAAGTATAATTATTCCACAAAAAACGTAAAACGGGGAAATCACTCTATCTCAAACAACAAACATCAGATTGGCCTGAAATTTTTTCTACAAGTAGAAGTCATTACCATCTGCCTTCAGAGAAAATTTCAGCTTGATGAGTTGTGCCGTTAATTTTTAAAAAATAGTGATAGGTTTATTACACAAAAAAGTATAATTATTCCACAACAAACGTAAAACGGGGAAATCACTCTATCTCAAACAACAAACATCAGATTGGCCTGAAATTTTTTCTACAAGTAGAAGTCATTACCAACTGTCTTCTGTGAAAATTTCAGCTTGATGAGTTGAGCCGTTAATTTTTAAAAAAATAGTGATAGGTTTATTACACAACAGTAAATTATTGCAAACTCAACCATTATGGAGTAGTCACTACAAAGCGCAAAAAAAAAAAAAAAAAAAAGTTTGGATTTCCTAACACAGACATCAGATTTCAGGTGTTAAGACTCATTGCCGTGTCTAATGGGGAAACTTTGTGCCAGGCTTCCCCTTTTTAATAAGGTAGTTTCTACGCCGATTTTTTTTTCGATTCTAAACCCAATCACCCCGTTTGCAAGCAGGTTGAACGTTACTAAGAACAACCAACAATCCGAGATGGTTTTTAATGTCCTATATGAAGACTGCTTTTCTTTTGTTAAAAATCTTCAATTATTTTTTTCCACAACAAAAGTAAACCGGGGAAATCACTCTATCTCTAACCCCAACCGTCAGATTGGCCTGAAATTTTTTCTACGAGTAGATGTCATTACCATCTGCCTTCTATAAAAATTTCAGCTTGATAAGTTGTGCCATTAATTTTTAAAAAATAGTGATAAGTTTATTACAGAAAAAAGTTTAATTATTCCACAACAAACGTAAAACGGGGAAATCACTCTATCTCAAACAACAAACATCAGATTGGCCTGAAATTTTTTCTACAAGTAGAAGTCATTACCATCTGCCTTCAGAGAAAATTTCAGCTTGATGAGTTGTGCCGTTAATTTAAAAAAACTAGTGATAGGTTTATTACACAAAAAAGTATAATTATTCCACAACAAACGTTAAACGGGGAAATCACTCTATCTCAAACAACAAACATCAGATTGGCCTGAAATTTTTTCTACAAGTAGAAGTAATTACCATCTGCCTTCTGTGGAAATTTCAGCTTGATGAGATGTGCCGTTAATTTTTAAAAAATAGTGATAGGTTTATTACACAAAAAAGTATAATTATTCCACAAAAAACGGTAAACGGGGAAATCACTCTATCTCAAACAACAAGCATTAGATTGTCCTGAAATTTTTTCTACAAGTAGAGGTCACTACCAACTGCCTTCTGTGAAAATTTCAGCTTGATTTGTTGTGCCGTTAATTAAAAAAAAATCGTAATAGATTTATTACACAACAGTAAAACAGGCAAATCGCTCTATCTCTAACCCCAACCTTCAGATTGGCCTGAAATTGTTTCTACAAGTAGAAATTATTGCAAACTCAACCATTATGGAGTAGTCACTACAAAGCGCAAAAAAAAAAAAAAAAAAAAGTTTGGATTCCCTAACACAGACATCAGATTTCAGGTGTTAAGACTCATTGCCGTGTCTCATGGGGAAACTTTGAGCCAGGCTTCCCCTTTTTAATAAGGTAGTTTCTACGCCGATTTTTTTTTCGATTCTAAACCCAATCACCCCGTTTGCAAGCAGGTTGAACGTTACTAAGAACAACCAACAATCCGAGATGGTTTTTAATGTCCTATATGAAGACTGCTTTTCTTTTGTTAAAAATCTTCAATTAATTTTTTCCACAACAAAAGTAAACCGGGGAAATCACTCTATCTCTAACCCCAACCGTCAGATTGGCCTGAAATTTTTTCTACAAGTAGATGTCATTACCTACTGCCTTCTATAAAAATTTCAGCTTGATTAGTTGTGCCATTAATTTTTAAAAAATAGTGATAAGTTTATTACACCAAAAAAGTATAATTATTCCACAACAAATGTAAAACGGGGAAATCACTCTATCTCAAACAACAAACATCAGATTGGCCTGAATTTTTTTTCTACAAGTAGAAGTCATTACCAACTGCCTGCTGTAAAAATTTCAGCTTGATGAGTTGTGCCGTTAATTTTTAAAAAATAGTGATAGGTGTATTACACTAAAAAGTATAATTATTCCACAACAAACGTAAAACGGGGAAATCACTCTATCTCAAACAACAAACATCAGATTGGCCTGAAATTTTTTCTACAAGTAGAAGTCATTACCATCTGCCTTCTGTGAAAATTTCAGCTTGATGAGATGTGCCGTTAATTTAAAAAAAATAGTGATAGGTTTATTACACAAAAAAGTATAATTATTCCACAAAAAACGTAAAACGGGGAAATCACTCTATCTCAAACAACAAACATCAGATTGGCCTGAAATTTTTTCTACAAGTAGAAGTAATAACCATCTGCCTTCAGAGAAAATTTCAGCTTGATGAGTTGTGCCGTTAATTTTTAAAAAATAGTGATAGGTTTATTACACAAAAAAGTATAATTATTCCACAACAAACGTTAAACGGGGAAATCACTCTATCTCAAACAACAAACATCAGATTGGCCTGAAATTTTTTCTACAAGTAGAAGTAATTACCATCTGCCTTCTGTGAAAATTTCAGCTTGATGAGATGTGCCGTTAATTTAAAAAAAATAGTGATAGGTTTATTACACAAAAAAGTATAATTATTCCACAAAAAACGTAAAACGGGGAAATCACTCTATCTCAAACAACAAACATCAGATTGGCCTGAAATTTTTTCTACAAGTAGAAGTAATAACCATCTGCCTTCAGAGAAAATTTCAGCTTGATGAGTTGTGCCGTTAATTTTTAAAAAATAGTGATAGGTTTATTACACAAAAAAGTATAATTATTCCACAACAAACGTAAAACGGGGAAATCACTCTATCTCAAACAACAAACATCAGATTGGCGTGAAATTTTTTCTACAAGTAGAAGTCATTACCATCTGCCTTCAGAGAAAATTTCAGCTTGATGAGTTGCGCCGTTAATTTAAAAAAAATAGTGATAGGTTTATTACACAAAAAAGTATAATTATTCCACAACAAACATAAAACGGGGAAATCACTCTATCTCAAACAACAAACATCAGATTGGCCTGAAATTTTTTCTACAAGTAGAAGTCATAACCAACTGTCTTCTGTGAAAATTTCAGCTTGATGAGATGTGCCGTTAATTTTTAAAAAATAGTGATAGGTTTATTACACAAAAAAGTATAATTATTCCACAACAAACGTTAAACGGGGAAATCACTCTATCTCAAACAACAAACATCAGATTGGCCTGAAATTTTTTCTACAAGTAGAAGTAATAACCATCTGCCTTCAGAGAAAATTTCAGCTTGATGAGTTGTGCCGTTAATTTTTAAAAAATAGTGATAGGTTTATTACACAAAAAAGTATAATTATTCCACAACAAACGTAAAACGGGGAAATCACTCTATCTCAAACAACAAACATCAGATTGGCCTGAAATTTTTTCTACAAGTAGAAGTCATTACCAACTGTCTTCTGTGAAAATTTCAGCTTGATGAGTTGTGCCGTTAATTTTTAAAAAATAGTGATAGGTTTATTACACAAAAAAGTATAATTATTCCACAAAAAAACGTAAAACGGGGAAATCACTCTATCTCAAACAACAAACATCAGATTGGCGTGAAATTTTTTCTACAAGTAGAAGTCATTACCATCTGCCTTCAGAGAAAATTTCAGCTTGATGAGTTGTGCCGTTAATTTTTAAAAAATAGTGATAGGTTTATTACACAAAAAAGTATAATTACTCCACAAAAAACGTAAAACGGGGAAATCACTCTATCTCAAACAACAAACATCAGATTGGCGTGAAATTTTTTCTACAAGTAGAAGTCATTACCATCTGCCTTCAGAGAAAATTTCAGCTTGATGAGTTGCGCCATTAATTTAAAAAAAATAGTGATAGGTTTATTACACAAAAAAGTATAATTATTCCACAACAAACATAAAACGGGGAAATCACTCTATCTCAAACAACAAACATCAGATTGGCCTGAAATTTTTTCTACAAGTAGAAGTCATTACCAACTGTCTTCTGTGAAAATTTCAGCTTGATGAGTTGTGCCGTTAATTTTTAAAAAATAGTGATAGGTTTATTACACAAAAAAGTATAATTATTCCACAAAAAAACGTAAAACGGGGAAATCACTCTATCTCAAACAACAAACATCAGATTGGCGTGAAATTTTTTCTACAAGTAGAAGTCATTACCATCTGCCTTCAGAGAAAATTTCAGCTTGATGAGTTGCGCCGTTAATTTTTAAAAAATAGTGATAGGTTTATTACACAAAAAAGTATAATTATTCCACAACAAACATAAAACGGGGAAATCACTCTATCTCAAACAACAAACATCAGATTGGCCTGAAAATTTTTCTACAAAGAGAAGTTATTACCTCCTGCCTGCTGTAAAAATTTCAGCTTGATGAGTTGTGCCGTTAATTTTTAAAAAATAGTGATAGGTTTATTACACAAAAAAGTATAATTACTCCACAAAAAACGTAAAACGGGGAAATCACTCTATCTCAAACAACAAGCATTAGATTGTCCTGAAATTTTTTCTACAAGTAGAGGTCACTACCAACTGCCTTCTGTGAAAATTTCAGCTTGATTTGTTGTGCCGTTAATTAAAAAAAAATCGTAATAGATTTATTACACAACAGTAAAACAGGCAAATCGCTCTATCTCTAACCCCAACCTTCAGATTGGCCTGAAATTGTTTCTACAAGTAGAAATTATTGCAAACTCAACCATTATGGAGTAGTCACTACAAAGCGCAAAAAAAAAAAAAAAAAAAAAAAGTTTGGATTCCCTAACACAGACATCAGATTTCAGGTGTTAAGACTCATTGCCGTGTCTCATGGGGAAACTTTGAGCCAGGCTTCCCCTTTTTAATAAGGTTGTTTCTACGCCGATTTTTTTTTCGATTCTAAACCCAATCACCCCGTTTGCAAGCAGGTTGAACGTTACTAAGAACAACCAACAATCCGAGATGGTTTTTAATGTCCTATATGAAGACTGCTTTTCTTTTGTTAAAAATCTTCAATTAATTTTTTCCACAACAAAAGTAAACCGGGGAAATCACTCTATCTCTAACCCCAACCGTCAGATTGGCCTGAATTTTTTTCTACAAGTAGATGTCATTACCATCTGCCTTCTATAAAAATTTCAGCTTGATAAGTTGTGCCATTAATTTTTAAAAAATAGTGATACACTGATAGGCAAAATAAAGTGCCCACCCCATCATTTTTTGAATTTCTCTCATTTATTTGGTTCAAATTAAAGTAAATACACTGTAGTATTTTTTATATCTTATTCTTTATATTCTTTTTAAGTTTCACTTATAGAATACCAGATAAAAAGAAGAGACTGACTCGAAGAAAAAAAAATCAAAATGGGTGTAAAAAAGAACAGTGACAAAAAAAAGTGCCCACTGCATTTTAACTCCAGAAAACATAAAATAAAGTAAAAGAATACCAGCCTAATAGTTAATGTGTCCTCCTTTGGCCTTCAGGACCAGCTGCAGGCGCTTCGGCATGCTCTCCACTAGATTCTTCAGGTGCTGTGGATCTAGTTCTTCCCAGGCGCGCTCCAGGGCTTCAAAATAGTTATTTTTATTGGTAACACCAGTTTTGTCAACCCTGGCATCGAGAATCGCCCACAAATTCTCGATGGGGTTGAGGTCCGGGCTTTGTGGAGGCCATTCCAGTGGTTTAATTCGACATGACCGGAAGAAAGACTTAGTCTTCTTGGCAGTATGCTTCGGATCGTTGTCCTGCTGGAATACGAATTTCTCCTCAAGGCCCGTCTGGATCAGCGAAACTTCCAGATTTTCCCGCAGGATGTCGATGTAGGAATCTGCCGTCATTATCCCGTCGATTTTCACCAGGCTTCCCACTCCACCCCACGAAAAGCACCCCCAGACCATCACATTTCCTCCTCCATGCTTCACCGTGCCTTGTATGTGGCGCTCCTGAAGCTCCTCACCCGATCTACACCACACACGAACCCGTCGCTTCCGGTTGAACAGTTCGAATTTTGATTCGTCCGTCCAGAGAACCGTTTTCCAGAACTCTAGGGGCTTATCAGCATGCTCCTTAGCAAACTTAAGCCGTTTGACTTTGTTTGCCTTGCTGATAAATGGGCGCTTCCGAGCAACTTTGCTGTTCAACCCCTGTGCTACGAGACGGCGACGAACAGTTCGACTGGAAACTGTTAGCTGAAGAGCCTCCTGGATCTCGCGGACAGTTACCTTCGGGTTCTTCTTCACTTCACGCATGATCTTGGTGTCCGTTCTCGCATCCGTTTTGCGCATCCTGCCTCTGCCAGGGCGATCCACCACTGATCCGAACGATTTCATTTTCTGCAGAATTTTCCCGACCGCTGTTTTGCTGATATTGTACTTCCTAGCGACAGACCGGTGCGATTCACCGTTTTGCACATCACGAACAACCAATTTTCGGATACACACGGGAATTGCTTTCGAAATCACTACGTCCTCCATTTTTTTCAACTGATTCAAATGCGATCACGTGTACAAATGCACCAGTTCCACCCGTTTGCTTCAATACATGTCAAACTTTCAAAACAAAAACAATCGAGGGGTTTTCCGATGGAAACTTATCGAAAACATACCGATTTTTGAAGTGGGCACTTTTTTTTGTCACTGTTTTCTTTTTCAATCCAAATTGATTTTCTTTTACTTCAAGTAAAACTTTATATTTTCAGTATTCCATAGGTGTAACTTTAAAAGAATAATAAAGGTAAGACATCGAAACAGACTACGGTGTGTTTATTTGAATTTGAACCAAATAAATGAGAGAAATTTCAAAAATGATGGGGTGGGCACTTTATTTTGCCTATCAGTGTAAGTTTATTACACAAAAAAGTATAATTATTCCACAACAAACGTAAAACGGGGAAATCACTCTATCTCAAACAACAAACATCAGATTGGCCTGAAAATTTTTCTACAAAGAGAAGTCATTACCAACTGCCTGCTGTAAAAATTTCAGCTTGATGAGTTGTGCCGTTAATTTAAAAAAATAGTGATAAGTTTATTACAGAAAAAAGTATAATTATTCCACAACAAACGTAAAACGGGGAAATCACTCTATCTCAAACAACAAACATCAGATTGGCCTGAAATTTTTTCTACAAGTAGAAGTCATTACCATCTGCCTTCAGAGAAAATTTCAGCTTGATGAGTTGTGCCGTTAATTTTTAAAAAATAGTGATAGGTTTATTACACAAAAAAGTATAATTATTCCACAACAAACGTTAAACGGGGAAATCACTCTATCTCAAACAACAAACATCAGATTGGCCTGAAATTTTTTCTACAAGTAGAAGTTATTACCATCTGCCTTCTGTGGAAGTTTCAGCTTGATGAGATGTGCCGTTAATTTTTAAAAAATAGTGATAGGTTTATTACACAAAAAAGTATAATTATTCCACAAAAAACGTAAAACGGGGAAATCACTCTATCTCAAACAACAAACATCAGATTGGCCTGAAATTTTTTCTACAAGTAGAAGTAACTACCATCTGCCTTCAGAGAAAATTTCAGCTTGATGAGTTGTGCCGTTAATTTTTAAAAAATAGTGATAGGTTTATTACACAAAAAAGTATAATTATTCCACAACAAACGTAAAACGGGGAAATCACTCTATCTCAAACAACAAACATCAGATTGGCCTGAAATTTTTTCTACAAGTAGAAGTCATTACCAACTGTCTTCTGTGAAAATTTCAGCTTGATGAGTTGTGCCGTTAATTTTTAAAAAATAGTGATAGGTTTATTACACAAAAAAGTATAATTATTCCACAAAAAACGTAAAACGGGGAAATCACTCTATCTCAAACAACAAGCATTAGATTGTCCTGAAATTTTTTCTACAAGTAGAGGTCACTACCAACTGCCTTCTGTGAAAATTTCAGCTTGATTTGTTGTGCCGTTAATTAAAAAAAAATCGTAATAGATTTATTACACAACAGTAAAACAGGCAAATCGCTCTATCTCTAACCCCAACCTTCAGATTGGCCTGAAATTGTTTCTACAAGTAGAAATTATTGCAAACTCAACCATTATGGAGTAGTCACTACAAAGCGCAAAAAAAAAAAAAAAAAAAAAAAAAAAAGTTTGGATTCCCTAACACAGACATCAGATTTCAGGTGTTAAGACTCATTGCCGTGTCTCATGGGGAAACTTTGAGCCAGGCTTCCCCTTTTCAATAAGGTAGTTTCTACGCCGATTTTTTTTTCGATTCTAAACCCAATCACCCCGTTTGCAAGCAGGTTGAACGTTACTAAGAACAACCAACAATCCGAGATGGTTTTTAATGTCCTATATGAAGACTGCTTTTCTTTTGTTAAAAATCTTCAATTATTTTTTTCCACAACAAAAGTAAACCGGGGAAATCACTCTATCTCTAACCCCAACCGTCAGATTGGCCTGAAATTTTTTCTACAAGTAGATGTCATTACCAACTGCCTTCTAAAAAAATTTCAGCTTGATAAGTTGTGCCATTAATTTTTAAAAAAAAAGTGATAAGTTTATTACACCAAAAAAGTATAATTATTCCACAACAAACGTAAAACGGGGAAATCACTCTATCTCAAACAACAAACATCAGATTGGCCTGAAATTTTTTCTACAAGTAGATGTCATTACCATCTGCCTTCAGAGAAAATTTCAGCTTGATGAGTTGTGCCGTTAATTTTTAAAAAATAGTGATAGGTTTATTACACAAAAAAGTATAATTATTCCACAATAAACGTTAAACGGGGAAATCACTCTATCTCAAACAACAAGCATTAGATTGTCCTGAAATTTTTTCTACAAGTAGAGGTCACTACCAACTGCCTTCTGTGAAAATTTCAGCTTGATTTGTTGTGCCGTTAATTAAAAAAAATCGTAATAGATTTATTATACAACAGTAAAACAGGCAAATCGCTCTATCTCTAACCCCAACCTTCAGATTGGCCTGAAATTGTTTCTACAAGTAGAAATTATTGCAAACTCAACCATTATGGAGTAGTCACTACAAAGCGCAAAAAAAAAAAAAAAAAAAAAAAAAGTTTGGATTCCCTAACACAGACATCAGATTTCAGGTGTTAAGACTCATTGCCGTGTCTCATGGGGAAACTTTGAGCCAGGCTTCCCCTTTTTAATAAGGTAGTTTCTACGCCGATTTTTTTTTCGATTCTAAACCCAATCACCCCGTTTGCAAGCAGGTTGAACGTTACTAAGAACAACCAACAATCCGAGATGGTTTTTAATGTCCTATATGAAGACTGCTTTTCTTTTGTTAAAAATCTTCAATTATTTTTTTCCACAACAAAAGTAAACCGGGGAAATCACTCTATCTCTAACCCCAACCGTCAGATTGGCCTGAAATTTTTTCTACAAGTAGATGTCATTACCATCTGCCTTCTATAAAAATTTCAGCTTGATAAGTTGTGCCATTAATTTTTAAAAAATAGTGATAAGTTTATTACAGAAAAAAGTTTAATTATTCCACAACAAACGTAAAACGGGGAAATCACTCTATCTCAAACAACAAACATCAGATTGTCCTGAAATTTTTTCTACAAGTAGAAGTAATTACCATCTGCCTTCTGTGGAAATTTCAGCTTGATGAGATGTGCCGTTAATTTTTAAAAAATAGTGATAGGTTTATTACACAAAAAAGTATAATTATTCCACAAAAAACGTAAAACGGGGAAATCACTCTATCTCAAACAACAAACATCAGATTGGCCTGAAATTTTTTCTACAAGTAGAAGTCATTACCATCTGCCTTCAGAGAAAATTTCAGCTTGATGAGTTGTGCCGTTAATTTTTAAAAAATAGTGATAGGTTTATTACACAAAAAAGTATAATTATTCCACAACAAACGTAAAACGGGGAAATCACTCTATCTCAAACAACAAACATCAGATTGGCCTGAAATTTTTTCTACAAGTAGAAGTCATTACCAACTGTCTTCTGTGAAAATTTCAGCTTGATGAGTTGAGCCGTTAATTTTTAAAAAAATAGTGATAGGTTTATTACACAACAGTAAATTATTGCAAACTCAACCATTATGGAGTAGTCACTACAAAGCGCAAAAAAAAAAAAAAAAAAAGTTTGGATTTCCTAACACAGACATCAGATTTCAGGTGTTAAGACTCATTGCCGTGTCTAATGGGGAAACTTTGTGCCAGGCTTCCCCTTTTTAATAAGGTAGTTTCTACGCCGATTTTTTTTTCGATTCTAAACCCAATCACCCCGTTTGCAAGCAGGTTGAACGTTACTAAGAACAACCAACAATCCGAGATGGTTTTTAATGTCCTATATGAAGACTGCTTTTCTTTTGTTAAAAATCTTCAATTATTTTTTTCCACAACAAAAGTAAACCGGGGAAATCACTCTATCTCTAACCCCAACCGTCAGATTGGCCTGAAATTTTTTCTACAAGTAGATGTCATTACCATCTGCCTTCTATAAAAATTTCAGCTTGATAAGTTGTGCCATTAATTTTTAAAAAATAGTGATAAGTTTATTACAGAAAAAAGTTTAATTATTCCACAACAAACGTAAAACGGGGAAATCACTCTATCTCAAACAACAAACATCAGATTGGCCTGAAAATTTTTCTACAAAGAGAAGTCATTACCAACTGCCTGCTGTAAAAATTTCAGCTTGATGAGTTGTGCCGTTAATTTAAAAAAAAATAGTGATATGTTTATTACAGAAAAAAGTATAATTATTCCACAACAAACGTAAAACGGGGAAATCACTCTATCTCAAACAACAAACATCAGATTGGCCTGAAATTTTTTCTACAAGTAGAAGTCATTACCATCTCCCTTCAGAGAAAATTTCAGCTTGATGAGTTGTGCCGTTAATTTTTAAAAAATAGTGATAGGTTTATTACACAAAAAAGTATAATTATTCCACAAAAAACGTAAAACGGGGAAATCACTCTATCTCAAACAACAAACATCAGATTGGCCTGAAATTTTTTCTACAAGTAGAAGTAATTACCATCTGCCTTCTGTGGAAATTTCAGCTTGATGAGATGTGCCGTTAATTTTTAAAAAATAGTGATAGGTTTATTACACAAAAAAGTATAATTATTCCACAAAAAACGTAAAACGGGGAAATCACTCTATCTCAAACAACAAACATCAGATTGGCCTGAAATTTTTTCTACAAGTAGAAGTAACTACCATCTGCCTTCAGAGAAAATTTCAGCTTGATGAGTTGTGCCGTTAATTTTTAAAAAATAGTGATAGGTTTATTACACAAAAAAGTATAATTATTCCACAACAAACGTAAAACGGGGAAATCACTCTATCTCAAACAACAAACATCAGATTGGCCTGAAATTTTTTCTACAAGTAGAAGTCATTACCAACTGTCTTCTGTGAAAATTTCAGCTTGATGAGTTGAGCCGTTAATTTTTAAAAAATATTGATAGGTTTATTACACAAAAAAGTATAATTATTCCACAAAAAACGTAAAACGGGGAAATCACTCTATCTCAAACAACAAGCATTAGATTGTCCTGAAATTTTTTCTACAAGTAGAGGTCACTACCAACTGCCTTCTGTGAAAATTTCAGCTTGATTTGTTGTGCCGTTAATTAAAAAAAAATCGTAATAGATTTATTACACAACAGTAAAACAGGCAAATCGCTCTATCTCTGACCCCAACCTTCAGATTGGCCTGAAATTGTTTCTACAAGTAGAAATTATTGCAAACTCAACCATTATGGAGTAGTCACTACAAAGCGCAAAAAAAAAAAAAAAAAGTTTGGATATCCTAACACAGACATCAGATTTCAGGTGTTAAGACTCATTGCCGTGTCTCATGGGGAAACTTTGAGCCAGGCTTCCCCTTTTTAATAAGGTAGTTTCTACGCCGATTTTTTTTTCGATTCTAAACCCAATCACCCCGTTTGCAAGCAGGTTGAACGTTACTAAGAACAACCAACAATCCGAGATGGTTTTTAATGTCCTATATGAAGACTGCTTTTCTTTTGTTAAAAATCTTTGATGAAACATAATGTGAAGTTTTTGGTAGCGAGCCCATACAGCACCGCATTTTCGCCCGTTCAGGCGAAATTATCTAGTTATACTGGCAACCTTATGTCTTCGGTTACTTGTATTCGGGTTTTTCGTCATGATCATCATTTCCTCCCATCATCATTTGTTTAGATCAGTCAGTCTTTAGTAGTAGCTCAAAGTGAATAAACCTAAAATTTAAACTTAATATTTCTGGTGAAATAAAAGGTGTGGAAGAACTCTTCTTGTTCTAAGTTTGGTGCAATCCAAAACCTGCAAGTGTGTGTATTGCTCTGGTCGTCTTGTCAGTGACATTCGGAGTACTGGCATCTCTGCTATTGTGAAGTGCATCGTATGCACTTTCTTCCCTGTGCGCACACTGGGGCCGTGCTGTGGCCACAATTCGTAAAGTTGAGACACAACGTAGGAGTAAGTTTGAACATTTTTTGGTGCCGTGACCAGGATAAACGGCCGGTGGACACTACGGGACCGCCATTATTCCAGTCCGGAACAATAGAAGACCGGCTGAACGCGCCATTGCTGGTCGAAGGTGAAGCACCTGCTAGCTGTCGATTGTTCGAGTTTTTCTGATTTGTATTTGATACAAGGCTCGCTCAATCGGATTCCAGGTAATTACCTGTCCGATTCTTCCCACGTATCTCTCAGGTACGCTTTAGATCTTCGTTTCTTTCCGTTCAAGCACCTGTCTCGAAGGTTCGAGAACTCGATTGCCGCCATCCTTGATTGGGGCACACCACGTTGGCCATCCGGCGCCATCTTCGAGCTGTTTCATTGTGTGGATCACAATACAGGTCCGCTTCTGTTCTTCGGCGGACAATTGAGGCTTTCTTCTGGAGCATTCTTCAGCCAAGCCGCGCATTTTCTACATCGCTACGCACGTGCATCAAGCATACAGTTGCGTATTCAGCGCATTGATTTTCATCTCGGTGGCTGTTTCGTCGAATACCTGAAGATTTTGATTAAATCAAGGCACGCTAAGCCTTGGACTAGTGCTCGTCATTCTTGGCTACATCCCGTTGGAGTTGGATTCGTCGCTGCACTATGGAAGAACCCAGGAGCAACAACCAAGCGCTGCTTTCACGGAGGGAGAGTCTTCTCGCTGCTCTGGGTCGGGCTGAGGCATTTCTTGAGGCCTACGATGCTGCGAGGGACGCAAGACAGGTTCAGATTCGGCTGGACCACATAGAAAACGTTTGGGCTAGGTTGGAGGACGTGCAGACGGAGCTGGAGTCCATCGAGCAGGACGAACAAGGTAAGCGAATGCATGAGGAGGTACGTACTGCCTTTGAAGAGAGGCTGTTCGCAATAAAAGCCGATCTAACATCTAAACTTCCTGTTCTTTCTAATGACGCTCGAATCCCTCAACCTATTGGCCATAATTCCGCTCTCTCTGGGTTAAAGCTGCCCACAATTTCACTCCCCGAGTTCGATGGGGACTATATGCAGTGGTTGGGTTTCCATGACACGTTCTTGGCTTTAATTCACGCAAATCCCGACGTGCCAGAAATTCAAAAGTTTCATTACTTGAAAGCCGCAGTGAAAGGGGAAGCTGCACAGCTAATTGAAACGATCGCAATCAGTGCAGCGAACTACAACTTGGCTTGGGATACTTTGGTAAAGCGCTATGCGAACGATTATCTTTTGAAGAAGCGACATTTGCAGGCACTCTTCGATATTCAACGCATGAAGAAGGAGACATCATCGACGCTGCACGCCTTGGTGGACGAGTTCGAACGCCACACGAAGACCTTGAGGCAGATGGGGGAACCTACCGGTCAATGGAGCAGCATTCTTGAGCATCTGCTCTGTACTCGGCTACATGACGACACTCTCAAGGCGTGGGAGGTGCACGCATCGACCGTGGAGAATCCGGACTACCCGTGCCTCATCGACTTTCTGCAGCGACGAGTACGTGTGCTGGAATCTATTTCAGTCAACCACCATGCTCCTCCATCCATTCCAAGTTCGTATCATGGGGCAAAACGACAGCAGCAATTTCGGCTTACTTCGTGTGCTTCTACTACCAAAGCGATGGTCAAATGTCCAGTGTGCTCGCAAGAACATTACATCAGCAGGTGCCAAAAGTTCCTTGGTCTCTCGGTGGCACAACGTCAGCAACTTGCTATGAAGAAGCGACTCTGCCACAACTGTTTGAAAGGAGAACACATAGCGAAAAATTGTTCGTCCGACTTCAACTGCAAACATTGCAATCGACGCCACCACTCTCTTTTGCATGCCGGTACTAGCGATGGAACCCAGGGAGCCACTTCTGACGCACCCGTCCCGAGTACATCTGCTGTGGTACAGGCTCACCAAAATCATCCAACTTCTTCGATGGGAAATCCTATTCAATCTGCGGTCGCAGCCATCGAAAATGTTCCAGATTGTGAAGTCAGCGTTCCGATTCAACATCCCAAGGAGAACGTCTTTCTTCTGACAGCTCTGGTGAGAGTCGTTGATGCCTTTGGTCAGGGTCATCTGGTTCGTGCACTTTTGGACAGCGGATCGCAGCCTGACATCGTCAGTGAGCGTATGGCCCGTCAACTACGACTGAAGAAAACAAATGTGGATGTGACTATACAGGGAGCCGGCCAGCTTGAGCAGTCGGTACGTGAGTCCATCGTGGCGCAAGTCAAGTCAAGGAATGGAAACTTCGAAGCCGAAATCAAGTTCTTAGTCATGAACAAGGTAACAGCAAATCTTCCGGCGCACGACATCTCCACTGATGATTGGCAGATTCCCGAAGAGTTAGCCCTTGCTGATCCTGGATTCAACAAGAGCCAGCGCATCGATATGGTTCTCGGGGCAAAACATTTTCAATCCTTCTTCCCCAGCGCCGTTCGCATTCATCTTGGTGAACATCGTCCGCTACTTGTGAAAAGCGTCTTCGGATGGGTGGTAACCGGTTCTGCACTAACACAGCCCAATCAATCGCCCACTCCATATTCTCTCTCGTACAGTATCCTGAACGTTTCGACGGTAACGTTAGAGGAGAGTATCGAACGTTTTTGGAAAACGGAGGACCTGTCAATGAAGGACAATTATTCGGTTGAGGAGCGCTACTGTGAATCTCTCTTCAAGTCCACGACGACCCGCACCGCTGAGGGTCGTTACATGGTTCGACTGCCACGAAAACCTGAATTCGAAGCCATGATGGGAGAGTCCCAGATCAACGCCTATCGTCGATACGAAATGCTGGAGCGGAGATTTGAGAGGAGCCCAACACTGAAGGAGGATTACCACAAATTCTTGAAGGAGTACCTGTCCCTCGGCCATATGCGGTTGGTCGAGTCCGACAACGAAGGCAATTCTACAGCATACTATTTGCCACACCATCCCGTGCTGAAGGAGTCGAGCACAACAACGAAGCTCCGAGTAGTGTTCGACGGCTCGGCTAAAACCTCGACTGGCCACTCGCTCAATGAGGCGCTCTGTGTAGGTCCTGTAGTACAGGATGACCTCATAACGATTCTTTTAAGGTTTCGCACCTTCTTGGTTGCACTTGTCGCGGACATAGCAAAAATGTACAGACAAGTTCTGGTACACCCTGACGACACCCATCTGCAACGCATCCTGTGGCGAGTTTCTGCCAGCACAGTTATCCATGTTTTCGAGCTGCTTACCGTTACTTACGGTCTTGCTCCTTCGTCGTTCTT
The DNA here is from genome assembly GCF_037179485.1 of Ochlerotatus camptorhynchus. Classification (NCBI taxonomy): domain Eukaryota; kingdom Metazoa; phylum Arthropoda; class Insecta; order Diptera; family Culicidae; genus Ochlerotatus; species Ochlerotatus camptorhynchus. The sequence goes on from NW_027040979.1 coordinate 832,582, forward strand.
GGCAACCCGTGTGCTTCAGCAGCTAGCTATAGATGAAGGCGATGCATTTCCTCTCGCCGGACCAGCGTTGCGAAAAAGCTTCTACGTAGATGATTTCATCGGTGGTGCCAATTCCATAGAAGAAGCGATCAGTCTCCGTGAGCAATTAGAAGATTTGATGCAACGGGGTGGATTCGACTTGCGTAAGTGGACGTCCAGTCGTTTCGAAGTTCTGCAGGGATTGGACAAAGAGCACATCGGCACCCAGTCAACGCTTTGCTTTACCCCCAACGAGTCCATTAAGGCACTAGGAATCGTCTGGGAGCCCGAAAATGATGCCTTTCGATTTGATTCAGCGATCCAGCTACGTGACGCTCCACCTACGAAGAGATCGATACTATCGGATATCGCCAAGCTGTTTGACCCTCTAGGACTGATAGCTCCTGTAGTCGTACGCGCAAAAATCCTTATGCAGGAGTTGTGGTTGCTTTCTTCGGATTGGGACGAACCAGTTCCCGATTCCATTCGCATCAGATGGGAGAGTATTTGCAATGAGTACCCCCTCATCTCATCCTTCCGAGCTGAACGCTACGCTTTTCTTCCAAACTCCCGAGTTAAGCTTCACACCTTCGCGGATGCATCGGAATCGGCGTACGGAGCATGTACTTACGCTCGCTGCGAAAATGACCAGGGAGAAGTGTCTGTCCAACTGCTCATGTCGAAATCCAGAGTATCACCTCTCAAGCGTCTAACCATCCCTCGCCTGGAGTTGTGCGCCTCTGTCCTTGCAGCGCACTTGTATCACCGTATCAGACAAGCCATCGACATACCCATTTCTGCAGCGTTCTTCTGGTCCGATTCTGCTGTCACGCTGCAGTGGCTTCGCTCTCCACCCAACGTTTGGAAAACTTTTGTCGCCAACCGTGTGTCTGAGGTGCAGCATTTCACGCATGGATGCCAGTGGAACCATATTTCCGGGGTGGAGAACCCTGCTGACCTAGTGTCCCGAGGTCTTTCCGTTGGAGAATTTCTGCGCAGCGATTTGTGGAAGCGTGGGCCGTCATGGTTATCCGAACAGTCGAGATCCTGGCCAATATCAAGACCACCTAACGTTCCTGAAGAAGCACTTGAGGCAAAGCAAGTCGTCGCAATCGTTCATACAACCCCAGAGCCCAATCCGTTATTCGTCCGCTGGAGTACCTACCGTCGCTTGCTGCACGTGACTGCCTACTGTTTGCGCTTCATCAACAATGCCCGTATCAAAGCCAGAACTCAACATATTCCCACCACTGAGCCAAGCCAAGAAGCAAACACCGTCGAGCATTTAGCACGAGCCAAATCGTTGCTAATCCGCCTTGCCCAGAGAGATGCGTTTCGGGATGAAATCAAAGCCATTAAAGACAGGAATGTTTTACCCAAACGATCATGCATTCGCCGAATGAATCCTTTCATTGATCCTGAAGGGATATTGAGAGTTGGAGGCCGATTAAACCTTTCGCAATTGCCCTATCAGACAAAACACCCTGCCCTCCTCCCAGCCAACCACCCACTTTCCAGCCTAATAGCCAAGTACTATCACCTTAACCTTCTTCACGGCGGCGGGCGCCTTCTACTAACAGCCATACGTGAGGAATTTTGGCCAATACGTGGCCGCCAATTAGTACGCTCTACAGTCCGCAACTGCTTTCGCTGCGTGCGCCTTAATCCCGTTCCAGCACAGCAGCAAATTGGCCAGCTACCTACCTCGAGAATCACGCCAGGTCGCCCGTTCTCCGTCACTGGCGTAGATTACGCTGGACCTCTATACTTACGACCAATCCACAAGCGAGCCGCACCTGTAAAAACTTACCTGTGCCTCTTCGTATGCTTCGTAACAAAAGCAGTCCACTTGGAATTGGTTTGCGATTTATCAACCCAAGCCTTCATCGCTGCCTTGCGACGGTTTATTGCTCGACGTGGACGACCAAGCCACATACATTCGGACAATGGAAAGAACTTCGAAGGCGCCAAGGGAGAACTCACCGAAATGTTCGAAATTTTTCGGAAACGTAACGAGAGAGAAACAATAGTATCCACCTGCGCCGAGGAGGGAATAGTGTGGCATTTCACTCCGCCAAAAGCCCCCCACTTTGGAGGCTTGTGGGAGGCGGCCGTCAAGGTAGCCAAGAGGCATTTATTCCGTCAACTAGGTGCGTCGCGGTTGAGCTACGAGGATATGGCCACTGTCCTCTGCCAAATCGAAGCCGTGATGAATTCAAGGCCACTTCTGCCGATGTCGGATGATCCCAATGATTTGGCTGCACTCACTCCGGCTCATTTCCTAATCGGCACCTCCATGCACGCCTTGCCCGACCCAGACCTGCTGCACATCACGGAGAGTCGACTGGAGCACTACCACAAGCTGCAACTGCACGTACAGCAATTCTGGATCCACTGGCGTAAGGAATACCTGCAGGAACTCCAAAAGGACACGAAATCGGCGGAGCGCAACAACTCCATCCAACCGGGACGAATGGTCGTCATCGTCAATGAGCAGCTAGCACCAATTCGCTGGCCGCTAGCCAGAATAGTCGATCTGCGCCCTGGAACGGATCAAATAACTCGTGTGGTCACGCTTCGCACTGCAAGAGGAATAATTACCCGTCCAATAACGAAAATCTGCTTGCTTCCTGACGTTTCCGCGGAATCCGGCGATGGACATCGACTTCCCGAGGAGATCGACCCGTGAATCATCTGCTGAAAATAGATTAAGAAGATTAAATTAGATTAATTAAGCTAGAATTTCTCTTGAATTGAATTTACATACCTGTTAGTTGTCATCTCTAAGATTGTTTGTAAAATATTGAATTGCTTCAAGGCGGCGGGTATGATGAAACATAATGTGAAGTTTTTGGTAGCGAGCCCATACAGCACCGCATTTTCGCCCGTTCAGGCGAAATTATCTAGTTATACTGGCAACCTTATGTCTTCGGTTACTTGTATTCGGGTTTTTCGTCATGATCATCATTTCCTCCCATCATCATTTGTTTAGATCAGTCAGTCTTTAGTAGTAGCTCAAAGTGAATAAACCTAAAATTTAAACTTAATATTTCTGGTGAAATAAAAGGTGTGGAAGAACTCTTCTTGTTCTAAGTTTGGTGCAATCCAAAACCTGCAAGTGTGTGTATTGCTCTGGTCGTCTTGTCAGTGACATTCGGAGTACTGGCATCTCTGCTATTGTGAAGTGCATCGTATGCACTTTCTTCCCTGTGCGCACACTGGGGCCGTGCTGTGGCCACAATTCGTAAAGTTGAGACACAACGTAGGAGTAAGTTTGAACATTTTTTGGTGCCGTGACCAGGATAAACGGCCGGTGGACACTACGGGACCGCCATTATTCCAGTCCGGAACAATAGAAGACCGGCTGAACGCGCCATTGCTGGTCGAAGGTGAAGCACCTGCTAGCTGTCGATTGTTCGAGTTTTTCTGATTTGTATTTGATACAAGGCTCGCTCAATCGGATTCCAGGTAATTACCTGTCCGATTCTTCCCACGTATCTCTCAGGTACGCTTTAGATCTTCGTTTCTTTCCGTTCAAGCACCTGTCTCGAAGGTTCGAGAACTCGATTGCCGCCATCCTTGATTGGGGCACACCACGTTGGCCATCCGGCGCCATCTTCGAGCTGTTTCATTGTGTGGATCACAATACAGGTCCGCTTCTGTTCTTCGGCGGACAATTGAGGCTTTCTTCTGGAGCATTCTTCAGCCAAGCCGCGCATTTTCTACATCGCTACGCACGTGCATCAAGCATACAGTTGCGTATTCAGCGCATTGATTTTCATCTCGGTGGCTGTTTCGTCGAATACCTGAAGATTTTGATTAAATCAAGGCACGCTAAGCCTTGGACTAGTGCTCGTCATTCTTGGCTACATCCCGTTGGAGTTGGATTCGTCGCTGCACTATGGAAGAACCCAGGAGCAACAACCAAGCGCTGCTTTCACGGAGGGAGAGTCTTCTCGCTGCTCTGGGTCGGGCTGAGGCATTTCTTGAGGCCTACGATGCTGCGAGGGACGCAAGACAGGTTCAGATTCGGCTGGACCACATAGAAAACGTTTGGGCTAGGTTGGAGGACGTGCAGACGGAGCTGGAGTCCATCGAGCAGGACGAACAAGGTAAGCGAATGCATGAGGAGGTACGTACTGCCTTTGAAGAGAGGCTGTTCGCAATAAAAGCCGATCTAACATCTAAACTTCCTGTTCTTTCTAATGACGCTCGAATCCCTCAACCTATTGGCCATAATTCCGCTCTCTCTGGGTTAAAGCTGCCCACAATTTCACTCCCCGAGTTCGATGGGGACTATATGCAGTGGTTGGGTTTCCATGACACGTTCTTGGCTTTAATTCACGCAAATCCCGACGTGCCAGAAATTCAAAAGTTTCATTACTTGAAAGCCGCAGTGAAAGGGGAAGCTGCACAGCTAATTGAAACGATCGCAATCAGTGCAGCGAACTACAACTTGGCTTGGGATACTTTGGTAAAGCGCTATGCGAACGATTATCTTTTGAAGAAGCGACATTTGCAGGCACTCTTCGATATTCAACGCATGAAGAAGGAGACATCATCGACGCTGCACGCCTTGGTGGACGAGTTCGAACGCCACACGAAGACCTTGAGGCAGATGGGGGAACCTACCGGTCAATGGAGCAGCATTCTTGAGCATCTGCTCTGTACTCGGCTACATGACGACACTCTCAAGGCGTGGGAGGTGCACGCATCGACCGTGGAGAATCCGGACTACCCGTGCCTCATCGACTTTCTGCAGCGACGAGTACGTGTGCTGGAATATATTTCAGTCAACCACCATGCTCCTCCATCCATTCCAAGTTCGTATCATGGGGCAAAACGACAGCAGCAATTTCGGCTTACTTCGTGTGCTTCTACTACCAAAGCGATGGTCAAATGTCCAGTGTGCTCGCAAGAACATTACATCAGCAGGTGCCAAAAGTTCCTTGGTCTCTCGGTGGCACAACGTCAGCAACTTGCTATGAAGAAGCGACTCTGCCACAACTGTTTGAAAGGAGAACACATAGCGAAAAATTGTTCGTCCGACTTCAACTGCAAACATTGCAATCGACGCCACCACTCTCTTTTGCATGCCGGTACTAGCGATGGAACCCAGGGAGCCACTTCTGACGCACCCGTCCCGAGTACATCTGCTGTGGTACAGGCTCACCAAAATCATCCAACTTCTTCGATGGGAAATCCTATTCAATCTGCGGTCGCAGCCATCGAAAATGTTCCAGATTGTGAAGTCAGCGTTCCGATTCAACATCCCAAGGAGAACGTCTTTCTTCTGACAGCTCTGGTGAGAGTCGTTGATGCCTTTGGTCAGGGTCATCTGGTTCGTGCACTTTTGGACAGCGGATCGCAGCCTGACATCGTCAGTGAGCGTATGGCCCGTCAACTACGACTGAAGAAAACAAATGTGGATGTGACTATACAGGGAGCCGGCCAGCTTGAGCAGTCGGTACGTGAGTCCATCGTGGCGCAAGTCAAGTCAAGGAATGGAAACTTCGAAGCCGAAATCAAGTTCTTAGTCATGAACAAGGTAACAGCAAATCTTCCGGCGCACGACATCTCCACTGATGATTGGCAGATTCCCGAAGAGTTAGCCCTTGCTGATCCTGGATTCAACAAGAGCCAGCGCATCGATATGGTTCTCGGGGCAAAACATTTTCAATCCTTCTTCCCCAGCGCCGTTCGCATTCATCTTGGTGAACATCGTCCGCTACTTGTGAAAAGCGTCTTCGGATGGGTGGTAACCGGTTCTGCACTAACACAGCCCAATCAATCGCCCACTCCATATTCTCTCTCGTACAGTATCCTGAACGTTTCGACGGTAACGTTAGAGGAGAGTATCGAACGTTTTTGGAAAACGGAGGACCTGTCAATGAAGGACAATTATTCGGTTGAGGAGCGCTACTGTGAATCTCTCTTCAAGTCCACGACGACCCGCACCGCTGAGGGTCGTTACATGGTTCGACTGCCACGAAAACCTGAATTCGAAGCCATGATGGGAGAGTCCCAGATCAACGCCTATCGTCGATACGAAATGCTGGAGCGGAGATTTGAGAGGAGCCCAACACTGAAGGAGGATTACCACAAATTCTTGAAGGAGTACCTGTCCCTCGGCCATATGCGGTTGGTCGAGTCCGACAACGAAGGCAATTCTACAGCATACTATTTGCCACACCATCCCGTGCTGAAGGAGTCGAGCACAACAACGAAGCTCCGAGTAGTGTTCGACGGCTCGGCTAAAACCTCGACTGGCCACTCGCTCAATGAGGCGCTCTGTGTAGGTCCTGTAGTACAGGATGACCTCATAACGATTCTTTTAAGGTTTCGCACCTTCTTGGTTGCACTTGTCGCGGACATAGCAAAAATGTACAGACAAGTTCTGGTACACCCTGACGACACCCATCTGCAACGCATCCTGTGGCGAGTTTCTGCCAGCACAGTTATCCATGTTTTCGAGCTGCTTACCGTTACTTACGGTCTTGCTCCTTCGTCGTTCTTGGCAACCCGTGTGCTTCAGCAGCTAGCTATAGATGAAGGCGATGCATTTCCTCTCGCCGGACCAGCGTTGCGAAAAAGCTTCTACGTAGATGATTTCATCGGTGGTGCCAATTCCATAGAAGAAGCGATCAGTCTCCGTGAGCAATTAGAAGATTTGATGCAACGGGGTGGATTCGACTTGCGTAAGTGGACGTCCAGTCGTTTCGAAGTTCTGCAGGGATTGGACAAAGAGCACATCGGCACCCAGTCAACGCTTTGCTTTACCCCCAACGAGTCCATTAAGGCACTAGGAATCGTCTGGGAGCCCGAAAATGATGCCTTTCGATTTGATTCAGCGATCCAGCTACGTGACGCTCCACCTACGAAGAGATCGATACTATCGGATATCGCCAAGCTGTTTGACCCTCTAGGACTGATAGCTCCTGTAGTCGTACGCGCAAAAATCCTTATGCAGGAGTTGTGGTTGCTTTCTTCGGATTGGGACGAACCAGTTCCCGATTCCATTCGCATCAGATGGGAGAGTATTTGCAATGAGTACCCCCTCATCTCATCCTTCCGAGCTGAACGCTACGCTTTTCTTCCAAACTCCCGAGTTAAGCTTCACACCTTCGCGGATGCATCGGAATCGGCGTACGGAGCATGTACTTACGCTCGCTGCGAAAATGACCAGGGAGAAGTGTCTGTCCAACTGCTCATGTCGAAATCCAGAGTATCACCTCTCAAGCGTCTAACCATCCCTCGCCTGGAGTTGTGCGCCTCTGTCCTTGCAGCGCACTTGTATCACCGTATCAGACAAGCCATCGACATACCCATTTCTGCAGCGTTCTTCTGGTCCGATTCTGCTGTCACGCTGCAGTGGCTTCGCTCTCCACCCAACGTTTGGAAAACTTTTGTCGCCAACCGTGTGTCTGAGGTGCAGCATTTCACGCATGGATGCCAGTGGAACCATATTTCCGGGGTGGAGAACCCTGCTGACCTAGTGTCCCGAGGTCTTTCCGTTGGAGAATTTCTGCGCAGCGATTTGTGGAAGCGTGGGCCGTCATGGTTATCCGAACAGTCGAGATCCTGGCCAATATCAAGACCACCTAACGTTCCTGAAGAAGCACTTGAGGCAAAGCAAGTCGTCGCAATCGTTCATACAACCCCAGAGCCCAATCCGTTATTCGTCCGCTGGAGTACCTACCGTCGCTTGCTGCACGTGACTGCCTACTGTTTGCGCTTCATCAACAATGCCCGTATCAAAGCCAGAACTCAACATATTCCCACCACTGAGCCAAGCCAAGAAGCAAACACCGTCGAGCATTTAGCACGAGCCAAATCGTTGCTAATCCGCCTTGCCCAGAGAGATGCGTTTCGGGATGAAATCAAAGCCATTAAAGACAGGAATGTTTTACCCAAACGATCATGCATTCGCCGAATGAATCCTTTCATTGATCCTGAAGGGATATTGAGAGTTGGAGGCCGATTAAACCTTTCGCAATTGCCCTATCAGACAAAACACCCTGCCCTCCTCCCAGCCAACCACCCACTTTCCAGCCTAATAGCCAAGTACTATCACCTTAACCTTCTTCACGGCGGCGGGCGCCTTCTACTAACAGCCATACGTGAGGAATTTTGGCCAATACGTGGCCGCCAATTAGTACGCTCTACAGTCCGCAACTGCTTTCGCTGCGTGCGCCTTAATCCCGTTCCAGCACAGCAGCAAATTGGCCAGCTACCTACCTCGAGAATCACGCCAGGTCGCCCGTTCTCCGTCACTGGCGTAGATTACGCTGGACCTCTATACTTACGACCAATCCACAAGCGAGCCGCACCTGTAAAAACTTACCTGTGCCTCTTCGTATGCTTCGTAACAAAAGCAGTCCACTTGGAATTGGTTTGCGATTTATCAACCCAAGCCTTCATCGCTGCCTTGCGACGGTTTATTGCTCGACGTGGACGACCAAGCCACATACATTCGGACAATGGAAAGAACTTCGAAGGCGCCAAGGGAGAACTCACCGAAATGTTCGAAATTTTTCGGAAACGTAACGAGAGAGAAACAATAGTATCCACCTGCGCCGAGGAGGGAATAGTGTGGCATTTCACTCCGCCAAAAGCCCCCCACTTTGGAGGCTTGTGGGAGGCGGCCGTCAAGGTAGCCAAGAGGCATTTATTCCGTCAACTAGGTGCGTCGCGGTTGAGCTACGAGGATATGGCCACTGTCCTCTGCCAAATCGAAGCCGTGATGAATTCAAGGCCACTTCTGCCGATGTCGGATGATCCCAATGATTTGGCTGCACTCACTCCGGCTCATTTCCTAATCGGCACCTCCATGCACGCCTTGCCCGACCCAGACCTGCTGCACATCACGGAGAGTCGACTGGAGCACTACCACAAGCTGCAACTGCACGTACAGCAATTCTGGATCCACTGGCGTAAGGAATACCTGCAGGAACTCCAAAAGGACACGAAATCGGCGGAGCGCAACAACTCCATCCAACCGGGACGAATGGTCGTCATCGTCAATGAGCAGCTAGCACCAATTCGCTGGCCGCTAGCCAGAATAGTCGATCTGCGCCCTGGAACGGATCAAATAACTCGTGTGGTCACGCTTCGCACTGCAAGAGGAATAATTACCCGTCCAATAACGAAAATCTGCTTGCTTCCTGACGTTTCCGCGGAATCCGGCGATGGACATCGACTTCCCGAGGAGATCGACCCGTGAATCATCTGCTGAAAATAGATTAAGAAGATTAAATTAGATTAATTAAGCTAGAATTTCTCTTGAATTGAATTTACATACCTGTTAGTTGTCATCTCTAAGATTGTTTGTAAAATATTGAATTGCTTCAAGGCGGCGGGTATGATGAAACATAATGTGAAGTTTTTGGTAGCGAGCCCATACAGCACCGCATTTTCGCCCGTTCAGGCGAAATTATCTAGTTATACTGGCAACCTTATGTCTTCGGTTACTTGTATTCGGGTTTTTCGTCATGATCATCATTTCCTCCCATCATCATTTGTTTAGATCAGTCAGTCTTTAGTAGTAGCTCAAAGTGAATAAACCTAAAATTTAAACTTAATATTTCTGGTGAAATAAAAGGTGTGGAAGAACTCTTCTTGTTCTAAGTTTGGTGCAATCCAAAACCTGCAAGTGTGTGTATTGCTCTGGTCGTCTTGTCAGTGACATTCGGAGTACTGGCATCTCTGCTATTGTGAAGTGCATCGTATGCACTTTCTTCCCTGTGCGCACACTGGGGCCGTGCTGTGGCCACAATTCGTAAAGTTGAGACACAACGTAGGAGTAAGTTTGAACAATCTTCAATTAATTTTTTCCACAACAAAAGTAAACCGGGGAAATCACTCTATCTCTAACCCCAACCGTCAGATTGGCCTGAAATTTTTTCTACAAGTAGATGTCATTACCATTTCAGCTTGCTAAGTTGTGCCATTAATTTTTAAAAAATAGTGATAAGTTTATTACAGAAAAAATTTTAATTATTCCACAACAAACGTAAAACGGGGAAATCACTCTATCTCAAACAACAAACATCAGATTGGCCTGAAATTTTTTCTACAAAGAGAAGTCATTACCAACTGCCTGCTGTAAAAATTTCAGCTTGATGAGTTGTGCCGTTAATTTAAAAAAAATAGTGATATGTTTATTACAGAAAAAGTATAATTATTCCACAACAAACGTAAAACGGGGAAATCACTCTATCTCAAACAACAAACATCAGATTGGCCTGAAATTTTTTCTACAAGTAGAAGTCATTACCATCTGCCTTCAGAGAAAATTTCAGCTTGATGAGTTGTGCCGTTAATTTTTAAAAAATAGTGATAGGTTTATTACACAAAAAAGTATAATTATTCCACAACAAACGTTAAACGGGGAAATCACTCTATCTCAAACAACAAACATCAGATTGGCCTGAAATTTTTTCTACAAGTAGAAGTAATTACCATCTGCCTTCTGTGGAAATTTCAGCTTGATGAGATGTGCCGTTAATTTTTACAAAATAGTGATAGGTTTATTACACAAAAAAGTATAATTATTCCACAAAAAACGTAAAACGGGGAAATCACTCTATCTCAAACAACAAACATCATATTGGCCTGAAATTTTTTCTACAAGTAGAAGTAACTACCATCTGCCTTCAGAGAAAATTTCAGCTTGATGAGTTGTGCCGTTAATTTTTAAAAAATAGTGATAGGTTTATTACACAAAAAAGTATAATTATTCCACAACAAACGTAAAACGGGGAAATCACTCTATCTCAAACAACAAACATCAGATTGGCCTGAAATTTTTTCTACAAGTAGAAGTCATTACCAACTGTCTTCTGTGGAAATTTCAGCTTGATGAGTTGAGCCGTTAATTTTTAAAAAATAGTGATAGGTTTATTACACAAAAAAGTATAATTATTCCACAAAAAACGTAAAACGGGGAAATCACTCCATCTCAAACAACAAGCATTAGATTGTCCTGAAATTTTTTCTACAAGTAGAGGTCACTACCAACTGCCTTCTGTGAAAATTTCAGCTTGATGAGTTGTGCCGTTAATTTTTAAAAAATAGTGATAGGTTTATTACACAAAAAAGTATAATTATTCCACAACAAACGTAAAACGGGGAAATCACTCTATCTCAAACAACAAACATCAGATTGGCCTGAAATTTTTTCTACAAGTAGAAGTCATTACCAACTGTCTTCTGTGAAAATTTCAGCTTGATGAGTTGAGCCGTTAATTTTTAAAAAATAGTGATAGGTTTATTACACAAAAAAGTATAATTATTCCACAAAAAACGTAAAACGGGGAAATCACTCTATCTCAAACAACAAGCATTAGATTGTCCTGAAATTTTTTCTACAAGTAGAGGTCACTACCAACTGCCTTCTGTGAAAATTTCAGCTTGATTTGTTGTGCCGTTAATTAAAAAAAAATCGTAATAGATTTATTACACAACAGTAAAACAGGCAAATCGCTCTATCTCTAACCCCAACCTTCAGATTGGCCTGAAATTGTTTCTACAAGTAGAAATTATTGCAAACTCAACCATTATGGAGTAGTCACTACAAAGCGCAAAAAAAAAAAAAAAAAAAAGTTTGGATTCCCTAACACAGACATCAGATTTCAGGTGTTAAGACTCATTGCCGTGTCACATGGGGAAACTTTGAGCCAGGCTTCCCCTTTTTAATAAGGTAGTTTCTACGCCGATTTTTTTTTCGATTCTAAACCCAATCACCCCGTTTGCAAGCAGGTTGAACGTTACTAAGAACAACCAACAATCCGAGATAGTTTTTAATGTCCTATATGAAGACTGCTTTTCTTTTGTTAAAAATCTTCAATTAATTTTTTCCACAACAAAAGTAAACCGGGGAAATCACTCTATCTCTAACCCCAACCGTCAGATTGGCCTGAAATTTTTTCTACAAGTAGATGTCATTACCATCTGCCTTCTATAAAAATTTCAGCTTGATAAGTTGTGCCATTAATTTTTAAAAAATAGTGATAAGTTTATTACACAAAAAAGTATAATTATTCCACAACAAACGTAAAACGGGGAAATCACTCTATCTCAAACAACAAACATCAGATTGGCCTGAAAATTTTTCTACAAAGAGAAGTCATTACCAACTGCCTGCTGTGAAAATTTCAGCTTGATGAGTTGTGCCGTTAATTTTAAAAAATAGTGATAAGTTTATTACAGAAAAAAGTATAATTATTCCACAACAAACGTAAAACTGGGAAATCACTCTATCTCAAACAACAAACATCAGATTGGCCTGAAATTTTTTCTACAAGTAGAAGTCATTACCATCTGCCTTTAGAGAAAATTTCAGCTTGATGAGTTGTGCCGTTAATTTTTAAAAAATAGTGATAGGTTTATTACACAAAAAAGTATAATTATTCCACAACAAACGTTAAACGGGGAAATCACTCTATCTCAAACAACAAACATCAGATTGGCCTGAAATTTTTTCTACAAGTAGAAGTAATTACCATCTGCCTTCTGTGGAAATTTCAGCTTGATGAGATGTGCCGTTAATTTTTAAAAAATAGTGATAGGTTTATTGCACAAAAAAGTATAATTATTCCACAAAAAAACGTAAAACGGGGAAATCACTCTATCTCAAACAACAAACATCAGATTGGCCTGAAATTTTTTCTACAAGTAGAAGTAACTACCATCTGCCTTCAGAGAAAATTTCAGCTTGATGAGTTGTGCCGTTAATTTTTAAAAAATAGTGATAGGTTTATTACACAAAAAAGTATAATTATTCCACAACAAACGTAAAACGGGGAAATCACTCTATCTCAAACAACAAACATCAGATTGGCCTGAAATTTTTTCTACAAGTAGAAGTAACTACCATCTGCCTTCAGAGAAAATTTCAGCTTGATGAGTTGTGCCGTTAATTTTTAAAAAATAGTGATAGGTTTATTACACAAAAAAGTATAATTATTCCACAACAAACGTAAAACGGGGAAATCACTCTATCTCAAACAACAAACATCAGATTGGCCTGAAATTTTTTCTACAAGTAGAAGTCATTACCAACTGTCTTCTGTGAAAATTTCAGCTTGATGAGTTGAGCCGTTAATTTTTAAAAAATAGTGATAGGTTTATTACACAACAGTAAAACAGGCAAATCGCTCTATCTCTGACCCCAACCTTCAGATTGGCCTGAAATTGTTTCTACAAGTAGAAATTATTGCAAACTCAACCATTATGGAGTAGTCACTACAAAGCGCAAAAAAAAAAAAAAAAAAAAAAAAAAAAAGTTTGGATTTCCTAACACAGACATCAGATTTCAGGTGTTAAGACTCATTGCCGTGTCTCATGGGGAAACTTTGAGCCAGGCTTCCCCTTTTTAATAAGGTAGTTTCTACGCCGATTTTTTTTTCGATTCTAAACCCAATCACCCCGTTTGCAAGCAGGTTGAACGTTACTAAGAACAACCAACAATCCGAGATGGTTTTTAATGTCCTATATGAAGACTGCTTTTCTTTTGTTAAAAATCTTCAATTAATTTTTTCCACAACAAAAGTAAACCGGGGAAATCACTCTATCTCTAACCCCAACCGTCAGATTGGCCTGAAATTTTTTCTACAAGTAGATGTCATTACCATCTGCCTTCTATAAAAATTTCAGCTTGATAAGTTGTGCCATTAATTTTTAAAAAATAGTGATAAGTTTATTACAGAAAAAAGTTTAATTATTCCACAACAAACGTAAAACGGGGAAATCACTCTATCTCAAACAACAAACATCAGATTGGCCTGAAAATTTTTCTACAAAGAGAAGTCATTACCAACTGCCTGCTGTAAAAATTTCAGCTTGATGAGTTGTGCCGTTAATTTAAAAAAAATAGTGATATGTTTATTACAGAAAAAGTATAATTATTCCACAACAAACGTAAAACGGGAAAATCACTCTATCTCAAACAACAAACATCAGATTGGCCTGAAAATTTTTCTACAAGTAGAAGTCATTACCATCTGCCTTCAGAGAAAATTTCAGCTTGATGAGTTGTGCCGTTAATTTTTAAAAAATAGTGATAGGTTTATTACACAAAAAAGTATAATTATTCCACAACAAACGTTAAACGGGGAAATCACTCTATCTCAAACAACAAACATCAGATTGGCCTGAAATTTTTTCTACAAGTAGAAGTAATTACCATCTGCCTTCTGTGGAAATTTCAGCTTGATGAGATGTGCCGTTAATTTTTAAAAAATAGTGATAGGTTTATTACACAAAAAAGTATAATTATTCCACAAAAAAACGTAAAACGGGGAAATCACTCTATCTCAAACAACAAACATCATATTGGCCTGAAATTTTTTCTACAAGTAGAAGTAACTACCATCTGCCTTCAGAGAAAATTTCAGCTTGATGAGTTGTGCCGTTAATTTTTAAAAAATAGTGATAGGTTTATTACACAAAAAAGTATAATTATTCCACAACAAACGTAAAACGGGGAAATCACTCTATCTCAAACAACAAGCATTAGATTGTCCTGAAATTTTTTCTACAAGTAGAGGTCACTACCAACTGCCTTCTGTGAAAATTTCAGCTTGATTTGTTGTGCCGTTAATTAAAAAAAAATCGTAATAGATTTATTACACAACAGTAAAACAGGCAAATCGCTCTATCTCTAACCCCAACCTTCAGATTGGCCTGAAATTGTTTCTACAAGTAGAAATTATTGCAAACTCAACCATTATGGAGTAGTCACTACAAAGCGCAAAAAAAAAAAAAAAAAAAAAAAGTTTGGATTCCCTAACACAGACATCAGATTTCAGGTGTTAAGACTCATTGCCGTGTCACATGGGGAAACTTTGAGCCAGGCTTCCCCTTTTTAATAAGGTAGTTTCTACGCCGATTTTTTTTTCGATTCTAAACCCAATCACCCCGTTTGCAAGCAGGTTGAACGTTACTAAGAACAACCAACAATCCGAGATGGTTTTTAATGTCCTATATGAAGACTGCTTTTCTTTTGTTAAAAATCTTCAATTAATTTTTTCCACAACAAAAGTAAACCGGGGAAATCACTCTATCTCTAACCCCAACCGTCAGATTGGCCTGAAATTTTTTCTACAAGTAGATGTCATTACCATCTGCCTTCTATAAAAATTTCAGCTTGATAAGTTGTGCCATTAATTTTTAAAAAATAGTGATAAGTTTATTACACAAAAAAGTATAATTATTCCACAACAAACGTAAAACGGGGAAATCACTCTATCTCAAACAACAAACATCAGATTGGCCTGAAAATTTTTCTACAAAGAGAAGTCATTACCAACTGCCTGCTGTGAAAATTTCAGCTTGATGAGTTGTGCCGTTAATTTTAAAAAATAGTGATAAGTTTATTACAGAAAAAAGTATAATTATTCCACAACAAACGTAAAACTGGGAAATCACTCTATCTCAAACAACAAACATCAGATTGGCCTGAAATTTTTTCTACAAGTAGAAGTCATTACCATCTGCCTTTAGAGAAAATTTCAGCTTGATGAGTTGTGCCGTTAATTTTTAAAAAATAGTGATAGGTTTATTACACAAAAAAGTATAATTATTCCACAACAAACGTTAAACGGGGAAATCACTCTATCTCAAACAACAAACATCAGATTGGCCTGAAATTTTTTCTACAAGTAGAAGTAATTACCATCTGCCTTCTGTGGAAATTTCAGCTTGATGAGATGTGCCGTTAATTTTTAAAAAATAGTGATAGGTTTATTACACAAAAAAGTATAATTATTCCACAAAAAACGTAAAACGGGGAAATCACTCTATCTCAAACAACAAACATCAGATTGGCCTGAAATTTTTTCTACAAGTAGAAGTAACTACCATCTGCCTTCAGAGAAAATTTCAGCTTGATGAGTTGTGCCGTTAATTTTAAAAAAATAGTGATAGGTTTATTACACAAAAAAGTATAATTATTCCACAACAAACGTAAAACGGGGAAATCACTCTATCTCAAACAACAAACATCAGATTGGCCTGAAATTTTTTCTACAAGTAGAAGTAACTACCATCTGCCTTCAGAGAAAATTTCAGCTTGATGAGTTGTGCCGTTAATTTTTAAAAAATAGTGATAGGTTTATTACACAAAAAAGTATAATTATTCCACAACAAACGTAAAACGGGGAAATCACTCTATCTCCAACAACAAACATCAGATTGGCCTGAAATTTTTTCTACAAGTAGAAGTCATTACCAACTGTCTTCTGTGAAAATTTCAGCTTGATGAGTTGAGCCGTTAATTTTTAAAAAATAGTGATAGGTTTATTACACAACAGTAAAACAGGCAAATCGCTCTATCTCTGACCCCAACCTTCAGATTGGCCTGAAATTGTTTCTACAAGTAGAAATTATTGCAAACTCAACCATTATGGAGTAGTCACTACAAAGCGCAAAAAAAAAAAAAAAAAAAAAAAAAAAAAAGTTTGGATTTCCTAACACAGACATCAGATTTCAGGAGTTAAGACTCATTGCCGTGTCTCGTGGGGAAACTTTGAGCCAGGCTTCCCCTTTTTAATAAGGTAGTTTCTACGCCGATTTTTTTTTCGATTCTAAACCCAATCACCCCGTTTGCAAGCAGGTTGAACGTTACTAAGAACAACCAACAATCCGAGATGGTTTTTAATGTCCTATATGAAGACTGCTTTTCTTTTGTTAAAAATCTTCAATTAATTTTTTCCACAACAAAAGTAAACCGGGGAAATCACTCTATCTCTAACCCCAACCGTCAGATTGGCCTGAAATTTTTTCTACAAGTAGATGTCATTACCATCTGCCTTCTATAAAAATTTCAGCTTGATAAGTTGTGCCATTAATTTTTAAAAAATAGTGATAAGTTTATTACAGAAAAAAGTTTAATTATTCCACAACAAACGTAAAACGGGGAAATCACTCTATCTCAAACAACAAACATCAGATTGGCCTGAAAATTTTTCTACAAAGAGAAGTCATTACCAACTGCCTGCTGTAAAAATTTCAGCTTGATGAGTTGTGCCGTTAATTTAAAAAAATAGTGATATGTTTATTACAGAAAAAGTATAATTATTCCACAACAAACGTAAAACGGGGAAATCACTCTATCTCAAACAACAAACATCAGATTGGCCTGAAAATTTTTCTACAAGTAGAAGTCATTACCATCTGCCTTCAGAGAAAATTTCAGCTTGATGAGTTGTGCCGTTAATTTTTAAAAAATAGTGATAGGTTTATTACACAAAAAAGTATAATTATTCCACAACAAACGTTAAACGGGGAAATCACTCTATCTCAAACAACAAACATCAGATTGGCCTGAAATTTTTTCTACAAGTAGAAGTAATAACCATCTGCCTTCTGTGGAAATTTCAGCTTGATGAGATGTGCCGTTAATTTTTAAAAAATAGTGATAGGTTTATTACACAAAAAAGTATAATTATTCCACAAAAAAACGTAAAACGGGGAAATCACTCTATCTCAAACAACAAACATCATATTGGCCTGAAATTTTTTCTACAAGTAGAAGTAACTACCATCTGCCTTCAGAGAAAATTTCAGCTTGATAAGTTGTGCCGTTAATTTTTAAAAAATAGTGATAGGTTTATTACACAAAAAAGTATAATTATTCCACAACAAACGTAAAACGGGGAAATCACTCTATCTCAAACAACAAACATCAGATTGGCCTGAAATTTTTTCTACAAGTAGAAGTCATTACCATCTGCCTTTAGAGAAAATTTCAGCTTGATGAGTTGTGCCGTTAATTTTTAAAAAATAGTGATAGGTTTATTACACAAAAAAGTATAATTATTCCACAACAAACGTAAAACGGGGAAATCACTCTATCTCAAACAACAAACATCAGATTGGCCTGAAATTTTTTCTACAAGTAGAAGTCATTACCAACTGTCTTCTGTGAAAATTTCAGCTTGATGAGTTGAGCCGTTAATTTTTAAAAAATAGTGATAGGTTTATTACACAAAAAAGTATAATTATTCCACAAAAAACGTAAAACGGGGAAATCACTCTATCTCAAACAACAAGCATTAGATTGTCCTGAAATTTTTTCTACAAGTAGAGGTCACTACCAACTGCCTTCTGTGAAAATTTCAGCTTGATTTGTTGTGCCGTTAATTAAAAAAAAATCGTAATAGATTTATTACACAACAGTAAAACAGGCAAATCGCTCTATCTCTAACCCCAACCTTCAGATTGGCCTGAAATTGTTTCTACAAGTAGAAATTATTGCAAACTCAACCATTATGGAGTAGTCACTACAAAGCGCAAAAAAAAAAAAAAAAAAAAAAAGTTTGGATTCCCTAACACAGACATCAGATTTCAGGTGTTAAGACTCATTGCCGTGTCTCATGGGGAAACTTTGAGCCAGGCTTCCCCTTTTTAATAAGGTAGTTTCTACGCCGATTTTTCTTTCGATTCTAAACCCAATCACCCCGTTTGCAAGCAGGTTGAACGTTACTAAGAACAACCAACAATCCGAGATGGTTTTTAATGTCCTATATGAAGACTGCTTTTCTTTTGTTAAAAATCTTCAATTAATTTTTTCCACAACAAAAGTAAACCGGGGAAATCACTCTTTCTCTAACCCCAACCGTCAGATTGGCCTGAAATTTTTTCTACAAGTAGATGTCATTACCATCTGCCTTCTATAAAAATTTCAGCTTGATAAGTTGTGCCATTAATTTTTAAAAAATAGTGATAAGTTTATTACACAAAAAAGTATAATTATTCCACAACAAACGTAAAACGGGGAAATCACTCTATCTTAAACAACAAACATCAGATTGGCCTGAAAATTTTTCTACAAAGAGAAGTCATTACCAACTGCCTGCTGTAAAAATTTCAGCTTGATGAGTTGTGCCGTTAATTTAAAAAAAATAGTGATAAGTTTATTACAGAAAAAAGTATAATTATTCCACAACAAACGTAAAACGGGGAAATCACTCTATCTCAAACAACAAACATCAGATTGGCCTGAAATTTTTTCTACAAGTAGAAGTCATTACCATCTGCCTTCAGAGAAAATTTCAGCTTGATGAGTTGTGCTGTTAATTTTAAAAAAATAGTGATAGGTTTATTACACAAAAAAGTATAATTATTCCACAACAAACGTTAAACGGGGAAATCACTCTATCTCAAACAGCAAACATCAGATTGGCCTGAAATTTTTTCTACAAGTAGAAGTAATTACCATCTGCCTTCTGTGGAAATTTCAGCTTGATGAGATGTGCCGTTAATTTTTAAAAAAATAGTGATAGGTTTATTACACAAAAAAGTATAATTATTCCACAAAAAACGTAAAACGGGGAAATCACTCTATCTCAAACAACAAACATCAGATTGGCCTGAAATTTTTTCTACAAGTAGAAGTAACTACCATCTGCCTTCAGAGAAAATTTCAGCTTGATGAGTTGTGCCGTTAATTTTTAAAAAATAGTGATAGGTTTATTACACAAAAAAGTATAATTATTCCACAACAAACGTAAAACGGAGAAATCACTCTATCTCAAACAACAAACATCAGATTGGCCTGAAATTTTTTCTACAAGTAGAAGTCATTACCAACTGTCTTCTGTGAAAATTTCAGCTTGATGAGTTGAGCCGTTAATTTTTAAAAAATAGTGATAGGTTTATTACACAAAAAACTATAATTATTCCACAAAAAACGTAAAACGGGGAAATCACTCTATCTCAAACAACAAGCATTAGATTGTCCTGAAATTTTTTCTACAAGTAGAGGTCACTACCAACTGCCTTCTGTGAAAATTTCAGCTTGATTTGTTGTGCCGTTAATTAAAAAAAAATCGTAATAGATTTATTACACAACAGTAAAACAGGCAAATCGCTCTATCTCTAACCCCAACCTTCAGATTGGCCTGAAATTGTTTCTACAAGTAGAAATTATTGCAAACTCAACCATTATGGAGTAGTCACAAAGCGCAAAAAAAAAAAAAAAAAAAAAAAAAACAAAAGTTTGGATTCCCTAACACAGACATCAGATTTCAGGTATTAAGACTCATTGCCGTGTCACATGGGGAAACTTTGAGCCAGGCTTCCCCTTTTTAATAAGGTAGTTTCTACGCCGATTTTTTTTTCGATTCTAAACCCAATCACCCCGTTTGCAAGCAGGTTGAACGTTACTAAGAACAACCAACAATCCGAGATGGTTTTTAATGTCCTATATGAAGACTGCTTTTCTATTGTTAAAAATCTTCAATTAATTTTTTCCACAACAAAAGTAAACCGGGGAAATCACTCTATCTCTAACCCCAACCGTCAGATTGGCCTGAAATTTTTTCTACAAGTAGATGTCATTACCATCTGCCTTCTATAAAAATTTCAGCTTGGTAAGTTGTGCCATTAATTTTTAAAAAATAGTGATAAGTTTATTACACAAAAAAGTATAATTATTCCACAACAAACGTAAAACGGGGAAATCACTCTATCTCAAACAACAAACATCAGATTGGCCTGAAAATTTTTCTACAAAGAGAAGTCATTACCAACTGCCTGCTGTAAAAATTTCAGCTTGATGAGTTGTGCCGTTAATTTAAAAAAAAATAGTGATAAGTTTATTACAGAAAAAAGTATAATTATTCCACAACAAACGTAAAACGGGGAAATCACTCTATCTCAAACAACAAACATCAGATTGGCCTGAAATTTTTTCTACAAGTAGAAGTAATTACCATCTGCCTTCTGTGGAAATTTCAGCTTGATGAGATGTGCCGTTAATTTTTAAAAAATAGTGATAGGTTTATTACACAAAAAAGTATAATTATTCCACAAAAAACGTAAAACGGGGAAATCACTCTATCTCAAACAACAAACATCAGATTGGCCTGAAATTTTTTCTACAAGTAGAAGTAACTACCATCTGCCTTCAGAAAAAATTTCAGCTTGATGAGTTGTGCCGTTAATTTTTAAAAAATAGTGATAGGTTTATTACACAAAAAAGTATAATTATTCCACAACAAACGTAAAACGGGGAAATCACTCTATCTCAAACAACAAACATCAGATTGGCCTGAAATTTTTTCTACAAGTAGAAGTCATTACCAACTGTCTTCTGTGAAAATTTCAGCTTGATGAGTTGAGCCGTTAATTTTTAAAAAATAGTGATAGGTTTATTACACAAAAAAGTATAATTATTCCACAAAAAACGTAAAACGGGGAAATCACTCTATCTCAAACAACAAGCATTAGATTGTCCTGAAATTTTTTCTACAAGTAGAGGTCACTACCAACTGCCTTCTGTGAAAATTTCAGCTTGATTTGTTGTGCCGTTAATTAAAAAAAAATCGTAATAGATTTATTACACAACAGTAAAACAGGCAAATCGCTCTATCTCTAACCCCAACCTTCAGATTGGCCTGAAATTGTTTCTACAAGTAGAAATTATTGCAAACTCAACCATTATGGAGTAGTCACTACAAAGCGCAAAAAAAAAAAAAAAAAAAGTTTGGATTCCCTAACACAGACATCAGATTTCAGGTGTTAAGACTCATTGCCGTGTCTCATGGGGAAACTTTGAGCCAGGCTTCCCCTTTTTAATAAGGTAGTTTCTACGCCGATTTTTTTTTCGATTCTAAACCCAATCACCCCGTTTGCAAGCAGGTTGAACGTTACTAAGAACAACCAACAATCCGAGATGGTTTTTAATGTCCTATATGAAGACTGCTTTTCTTTTGTTAAAAATCTTCAATTAATTTTTTCCACAACAAAAGTAAACCGGGGAAATCACTCTATCTCTAACCCCAACCGTCAGATTGGCCTGAAATTTTTTCTACAAGTAGATGTCATTACCATCTGCCTTCTATAAAAATTTCAGCTTGATAAGTTGTGCCATTAATTTTTAAAAAATAGTGATAAGTTTATTACACAAAAAAGTATAATTATTCCACAAAAAACGTAAAACGGGGAAATCACTCTATCTCAAACAACAAACATCAGATTGGCCTGAAATTTTTTCTACAAGTAGAAGTAACTACCATCTGCCTTCAGAGAAAATTTCAGCTTGATGAGTTGTGCCGTTAATTTTAAAAAAATAGTGATAGGTTTATTACACAAAAAAGTATAATTATTCCACAACAAACGTAAAACGGGGAAATCACTCTATCTCAAACAACAAACATCAGATTGGCCTGAAATTTTTTCTACAAGTAGAAGTAACTACCATCTGCCTTCAGAGAAAATTTCAGCTTGATGAGTTGTGCCGTTAATTTTTAAAAAATAGTGATAGGTTTATTACACAAAAAAGTATAATTATTCCACAACAAACGTAAAACGGGGAAATCACTCTATCTCCAACAACAAACATCAGATTGGCCTGAAATTTTTTCTACAAGTAGAAGTCATTACCAACTGTCTTCTGTGAAAATTTCAGCTTGATGAGTTGAGCCGTTAATTTTTAAAAAATAGTGATAGGTTTATTACACAACAGTAAAACAGGCAAATCGCTCTATCTCTGACCCCAACCTTCAGATTGGCCTGAAATTGTTTCTACAAGTAGAAATTATTGCAAACTCAACCATTATGGAGTAGTCACTACAAAGCGCAAAAAAAAAAAAAAAAAAAAAAAAAAAAAAGTTTGGATTTCCTAACACAGACATCAGATTTCAGGTGTTAAGACTCATTGCCGTGTCTCGTGGGGAAACTTTGAGCCAGGCTTCCCCTTTTTAATAAGGTAGTTTCTACGCCGATTTTTTTTTCGATTCTAAACCCAATCACCCCGTTTGCAAGCAGGTTGAACGTTACTAAGAACAACCAACAATCCGAGATGGTTTTTAATGTCCTATATGAAGACTGCTTTTCTTTTGTTAAAAATCTTCAATTAATTTTTTCCACAACAAAAGTAAACCGGGGAAATCACTCTATCTCTAACCCCAACCGTCAGATTGGCCTGAAATTTTTTCTACAAGTAGATGTCATTACCATCTGCCTTCTATAAAAATTTCAGCTTGATAAGTTGTGCCATTAATTTTTAAAAAATAGTGATAAGTTTATTACAGAAAAAAGTTTAATTATTCCACAACAAACGTAAAACGGGGAAATCACTCTATCTCAAACAACAAACATCAGATTGGCCTGAAAATTTTTCTACAAAGAGAAGTCATTACCAACTGCCTGCTGTAAAAATTTCAGCTTGATGAGTTGTGCCGTTAATTTAAAAAAATAGTGATATGTTTATTACAGAAAAAGTATAATTATTCCACAACAAACGTAAAACGGGGAAATCACTCTATCTCAAACAACAAACATCAGATTGGCCTGAAAATTTTTCTACAAGTAGAAGTCATTACCATCTGCCTTCAGAGAAAATTTCAGCTTGATGAGTTGTGCCGTTAATTTTTAAAAAATAGTGATAGGTTTATTACACAAAAAAGTATAATTATTCCACAACAAACGTTAAACGGGGAAATCACTCTATCTCAAACAACAAACATCAGATTGGCCTGAAATTTTTTCTACAAGTAGAAGTAATAACCATCTGCCTTCTGTGGAAATTTCAGCTTGATGAGATGTGCCGTTAATTTTTAAAAAATAGTGATAGGTTTATTACACAAAAAAGTATAATTATTCCACAAAAAAACGTAAAACGGGGAAATCACTCTATCTCAAACAACAAACATCATATTGGCCTGAAATTTTTTCTACAAGTAGAAGTAACTACCATCTGCCTTCAGAGAAAATTTCAGCTTGATGAGTTGTGCCGTTAATTTTTAAAAAATAGTGATAGGTTTATTACACAAAAAAGTATAATTATTCCACAACAAACGTAAAACGGGGAAATCACTCTATCTCAAACAACAAACATCAGATTGGCCTGAAATTTTTTCTACAAGTAGAAGTCATTACCATCTGCCTTTAGAGAAAATTTCAGCTTGATGAGTTGTGCCGTTAATTTTTAAAAAATAGTGATAGGTTTATTACACAAAAAAGTATAATTATTCCACAACAAACGTAAAACGGGGAAATCACTCTATCTCAAACAACAAACATCAGATTGGCCTGAAATTTTTTCTACAAGTAGAAGTCATTACCATCTGCCTTTAGAGAAAATTTCAGCTTGATGAGTTGTGCCGTTAATTTTTGAAAAATAGTGATAGGTTTATTACACAAAAAAGTATAATTATTCCACAACAAACGTTAAACGGGGAAATCACTCTATCTCAAACAACAAACATCAGATTGGCCTGAAATTTTTTCTACAAGTAGAAGTAATTACCATCTGCCTTCAGCTTGATGAGATGTGCCGTTAATTTTTAAAAAATAGTGATAGGTTTATTACACAAAAAAGTATAATTATTCCACAAAAAACGTAAAACGGGGAAATCACTCTATCTCAAACAACAAACATCAGATTGGCCTGAAATTTTTTCTACAAGTAGAAGTAACTACCATCTGCCTTCAGAGAAAATTTCAGCTTGATGAGTTGTGCCGTTAATTTTTAAAAAATAGTGATAAGTTTATTACAGAAAAAAGTATAATTATTCCACAACAAACGTAAAACGGGGAAATCACTCTATCTCAAACAACAAACATCAGATTGGCCTGAAATTTTTTCTACAAGTAGAAGTCATTACCATCTGCCTTTAGAGAAAATTTCAGCTTGATGAGTTGTGCCGTTAATTTTTAAAAAATAGTGATAGGTTTATTACACAAAAAAGTATAATTATTCCACAACAAACGTAAAACGGGGAAATCACTCTATCTCAAACAACAAACATCAGATTGGCCTGAAATTTTTTCTACAAGTAGAAGTCATTACCAACTGTCTTCTGTGAAAATTTCAGCTTGATGAGTTGAGCCGTTAATTTTTAAAAAATAGTGATAGGTTTATTACACAAAAAAGTATAATTATTCCACAAAAAACGTAAAACGGGGAAATCACTCTATCTCAAACAACAAGCATTAGATTGTCCTGAAATTTTTTCTACAAGTAGAGGTCACTACCAACTGCCTTCTGTGAAAATTTCAGCTTGATTTGTTGTGCCGTTAATTAAAAAAAAATCGTAATAGATTTATTACACAACAGTAAAACAGGCAAATCGCTCTATCTCTAACCCCAACCTTCAGATTGGCCTGAAATTGTTTCTACAAGTAGAAATTATTGCAAACTCAACCATTATGGAGTAGTCACTACAAAGCGCAAAAAAAAAAAAAAAAAAAAAAAAGTTTGGATTCCCTAACACAGACATCAGATTTCAGGTGTTAAGACTCATTGCCGTGTCTCATGGGGAAACTTTGAGCCAGGCTTCCCCTTTTTAATAAGTTAGTTTCTACGCCGATTTTTCTTTCGATTCTAAACCCAATCACCCCGTTTGCAAGCAGGTTGAACGTTACTAAGAACAACCAACAATCCGAGATGGTTTTTAATGTCCTATATGAAGACTGCTTTTCTTTTGTTAAAAATCTTCAATTAATTTTTTCCACAACAAAAGTAAACCGGGGAAATCACTCTTTCTCTAACCCCAACCGTCAGATTGGCCTGAAATTTTTTCTACAAGTAGATGTCATTACCATCTGCCTTCTATAAAAATTTCAGCTTGATAAGTTGTGCCATTAATTTTTAAAAAATAGTGATAAGTTTATTACACAAAAAAGTATAATTATTCCACAACAAACGTAAAACGGGGAAATCACTCTATCTTAAACAACAAACATCAGATTGGCCTGAAAATTTTTCTACAAAGAGAAGTCATTACCAACTGCCTGCTGTAAAAATTTCAGCTTGATGAGTTGTGCCGTTAATTTAAAAAAAATAGTGATAAGTTTATTACAGAAAAAAGTATAATTATTCCACAACAAACGTAAAACGGGGAAATCACTCTATCTCAAACAACAAACATCAGATTGGCCTGAAATTTTTTCTACAAGTAGAAGTCATTACCATCTGCCTTCAGAGAAAATTTCAGCTTGATGAGTTGTGCTGTTAATTTTAAAAAAATAGTGATAGGTTTATTACACAAAAAAGTATAATTATTCCACAACAAACGTTAAACGGGGAAATCACTCTATCTCAAACAGCAAACATCAGATTGGCCTGAAATTTTTTCTACAAGTAGAAGTAATTACCATCTGCCTTCTGTGGAAATTTCAGCTTGATGAGATGTGCCGTTAATTTTTAAAAAAATAGTGATAGGTTTATTACACAAAAAAGTATAATTATTCCACAAAAAACGTAAAACGGGGAAATCACTCTATCTCAAACAACAAACATCAGATTGGCCTGAAATTTTTTCTACAAGTAGAAGTAACTACCATCTGCCTTCAGAGAAAATTTCAGCTTGATGAGTTGTGCCGTTAATTTTTAAAAAATAGTGATAGGTTTATTACACAAAAAAGTATAATTATTCCACAACAAACGTAAAACGGAGAAATCACTCTATCTCAAACAACAAACATCAGATTGGCCTGAAATTTTTTCTACAAGTAGAAGTCATTACCAACTGTCTTCTGTGAAAATTTCAGCTTGATGAGTTGAGCCGTTAATTTTTAAAAAATAGTGATAGGTTTATTACACAAAAAACTATAATTATTCCACAAAAAACGTAAAACGGGGAAATCACTCTATCTCAAACAACAAGCATTAGATTGTCCTGAAATTTTTTCTACAAGTAGAGGTCACTACCAACTGCCTTCTGTGAAAATTTCAGCTTGATTTGTTGTGCCGTTAATTAAAAAAAAATCGTAATAGATTTATTACACAACAGTAAAACAGGCAAATCGCTCTATCTCTAACCCCAACCTTCAGATTGGCCTGAAATTGTTTCTACAAGTAGAAATTATTGCAAACTCAACCATTATGAAGTAGTCACAAAGCGCAAAAAAAAAAAAAAAAAAAAAAACAAAAGTTTGGATTCCCTAACACAGACATCAGATTTCAGGTATTAAGACTCATTGCCGTGTCACATGGGGAAACTTTGAGCCAGGCTTCCCCTTTTTAATAAGGTAGTTTCTACGCCGATTTTTTTTTCGATTCTAAACCCAATCACCCCGTTTGCAAGCAGGTTGAACGTTACTAAGAACAACCAACAATCCGAGATGGTTTTTAATGTCCTATATGAAGACTGCTTTTCTATTGTTAAAAATCTTCAATTAATTTTTTCCACAACAAAAGTAAACCGGGGAAATCACTCTATCTCTAACCCCAACCGTCAGATTGGCCTGAAATTTTTTCTACAAGTAGATGTCATTACCATCTGCCTTCTATAAAAATTTCAGCTTGGTAAGTTGTGCCATTAATTTTTAAAAAATAGTGATAAGTTTATTACACAAAAAAGTATAATTATTCCACAACAAACGTAAAACGGGGAAATCACTCTATCTCAAACAACAAACATCAGATTGGCCTGAAAATTTTTCTACAAAGAGAAGTCATTACCAACTGCCTGCTGTAAAAATTTCAGCTTGATGAGTTGTGCCGTTAATTTAAAAAAAAATAGTGATAAGTTTATTACAGAAAAAAGTATAATTATTCCACAACAAACGTAAAACGGGGAAATCACTCTATCTCAAACAACAAACATCAGATTGGCCTGAAATTTTTTCTACAAGTAGAAGTAATTACCATCTGCCTTCTGTGGAAATTTCAGCTTGATGAGATGTGCCGTTAATTTTTAAAAAATAGTGATAGGTTTATTACACAAAAAAGTATAATTATTCCACAAAAAACGTAAAACGGGGAAATCACTCTATCTCAAACAACAAACATCAGATTGGCCTGAAATTTTTTCTACAAGTAGAAGTAACTACCATCTGCCTTCAGAAAAAATTTCAGCTTGATGAGTTGTGCCGTTAATTTTTAAAAAATAGTGATAGGTTTATTACACAAAAAAGTATAATTATTCCACAACAAACGTAAAACGGGGAAATCACTCTATCTCAAACAACAAACATCAGATTGGCCTGAAATTTTTTCTACAAGTAGAAGTCATTACCAACTGTCTTCTGTGAAAATTTCAGCTTGATGAGTTGAGCCGTTAATTTTTAAAAAATAGTGATAGGTTTATTACACAAAAAAGTATAATTATTCCACAAAAAACGTAAAACGGGGAAATCACTCTATCTCAAACAACAAGCATTAGATTGTCCTGAAATTTTTTCTACAAGTAGAGGTCACTACCAACTGCCTTCTGTGAAAATTTCAGCTTGATTTGTTGTGCCGTTAATTAAAAAAAAATCGTAATAGATTTATTACACAACAGTAAAACAGGCAAATCGCTCTATCTCTAACCCCAACCTTCAGATTGGCCTGAAATTGTTTCTACAAGTAGAAATTATTGCAAACTCAACCATTATGGAGTAGTCACTACAAAGCGCAAAAAAAAAAAAAAAAAAAGTTTGGATTCCCTAACACAGACATCAGATTTCAGGTGTTAAGACTCATTGCCGTGTCTCATGGGGAAACTTTGAGCCAGGCTTCCCCTTTTTAATAAGGTAGTTTCTACGCCGATTTTTTTTTTCGATTCTAAACCCAATCACCCCGTTTGCAAGCAGGTTGAACGTTACTAAGAACAACCAACAATCCGAGATGGTTTTTAATGTCCTATATGAAGACTGCTTTTCTTTTGTTAAAAATCTTCAATTAATTTTTTCCACAACAAAAGTAAACCGGGGAAATCACTCTATCTCTAACCCCAACCGTCAGATTGGCCTGAAATTTTTTCTACAAGTAGATGTCATTACCATCTGCCTTCTATAAAAATTTCAGCTTGATAAGTTGTGCCATTAATTTTTAAAAAATAGTGATAAGTTTATTACACAAAAAAGTATAATTATTCCACAACAAACGTAAAACGGGGAAATCACTCTATCTCAAACAACAAACATCAGATTGGCCTGAAATTTTTTCTACAAGTAGAAGTCATTACCATCTGCCTTCAGAGAAAATTTCAGCTTGATGAGTTGTGCCGTTAATTTTTAAAAAATAGTGATAGGTTTATTACACAAAAAAGTATAATTATTCCACAACAAACGTTAAACGGGGAAATCACTCTATCTCAAACAACAAACATCAGATTGGCCTGAAATTTTTTCTACAAGTAGAAGTAATTACCATCTGCCTTCTGTGAAAATTTCAGCTTGATGAGGTGTGCC
Organism: Ochlerotatus camptorhynchus; assembly: GCF_037179485.1. NCBI lineage: Eukaryota > Metazoa > Arthropoda > Insecta > Diptera > Culicidae > Ochlerotatus > Ochlerotatus camptorhynchus. The sequence continues at coordinate 861,730 of NW_027040979.1, forward strand.
GTTAATTTTAAAAAAATAGTGATAGGTTTATTACACAAAAAAGTATAATTATTCCACAACAAACGTTAAACGGGGAACTGCCTTCTGTGAAAATTTCAGCTTGATTTGTTGTGCCGTTAATTAAAAAAAAAATCGTAATAGATTTATTACACAACAGTAAAACAGGCAAATCGCTCTATCTCTAACCCCAACCTTCAGATTGGCCTGAAATTGTTTCTACAAGTAGAAATTATTGCAAACTCAACCATTATGGAGTAGTCACAAAGCGCAAAAAAAAAAAAAAAAAAAAAAACAAAAGTTTGGATTCCCTAACACAGACATCAGATTTCAGGTGTTAAGACTCATTGCCGTGTCACATGGGGAAACTTTGAGCCAGGCTTCCCCTTTTTAATAAGGTAGTTTCTACGCCGATTTTTTTTTCGATTCTAAACCCAATCACCCCGTTTGCAAGCAGGTTGAACGTTACTAAGAACAACCAACAATCCGAGATGGTTTTTAATGTCCTATATGAAGACTGCTTTTCTATTGTTAAAAATCTTCAATTAATTTTTTCCACAACAAAAGTAAACCGGGGAAATCACTCTATCTCTAACCCCAACCGTCAGATTGGCCTGAAATTTTTTCTACAAGTAGATGTCATTACCATCTGCCTTCTATAAAAATTTCAGCTTGGTAAGTTGTGCCATTAATTTTTAAAAAATAGTGATAAGTTTATTACACAAAAAAGTATAATTATTCCACAACAAACGTAAAACGGGGAAATCACTCTATCTCAAACAACAAACATCAGATTGGCCTGAAAATTTTTCTACAAAGAGAAGTCATTACCAACTGCCTGCTGTAAAAATTTCAGCTTGATGAGTTGTGCCGTTAATTTAAAAAAAATAGTGATAAGTTTATTACAGAAAAAAGTATAATTATTCCACAACAAACGTAAAACGGGGAAATCACTCTATCTCAAACAACAAACATCAGATTGGCCTGAAATTTTTTCTACAAGTAGAAGTAATTACCATCTGCCTTCTGTGGAAATTTCAGCTTGATGAGATGTGCCGTTAATTTTTAAAAAATAGTGATAGGTTTATTACACAAAAAAGTATAATTATTCCACAAAAAACGTTAAACGGGGAAATCACTCTATCTCAAACAACAAACATCAGATTGGCCTGAAATTTTTTCTACAAGTAGAAGTAACTACCATCTGCCTTCAGAACAAATTTCAGCTTGATGAGTTGTGCCGTTAATTTTAAAAAAATAGTGATAGGTTTATTACACAAAAAAGTATAATTATTCCACAACAAACGTAAAACGGGGAAATCACTCTATCTCAAACAACAAACATCAGATTGGCCTGAAAATTTTTCTACAAAGAGAAGTCATTACCAACTGCCTGCTGTAAAAATTTCAGCTTGATGAGTTGTGCCGTTAATTTAAAAAAAATAGTGATATGTTTATTACAGAAAAAGTATAATTATTCCACAACAAACGTAAAACGGGGAAATCACTCTATCTCAAACAACAAACATCAGATTGGCCTGAAAATTTTTCTACAAGTAGAAGTAATTACCATCTGCCTTCTGTGGAAATTTCAGCTTGATGAGATGTGCCGTTAATTTTTAAAAAATAGTGATAGGTTTATTACACAAAAAAGTATAATTATTCCACAAAAAACGTAAAACGGGGAAATCACTCTATCTCAAACAACAAACATCAGATTGGCCTGAAATTTTTTCTACAAGTAGATGTCATTACCATCTGCCTTCTATAAAAATTTCAGCTTGATAAGTTGTGCCATTAATTTTTAAAAAATAGTGATAAGTTTATTACAGAAAAAAGTTTAATTATTCCACAACAAACGTAAAACGGGGAAATCACTCTATCTCAAACAACAAACATCAGATTGGCCTGAAAATTTTTCTACAAAGAGAAGTCATTACCAACTGCCTGCTGTAAAAATTTCAGCTTGATGAGTTGTGCCGTTAATTTAAAAAAAATAGTGATATGTTTATTACAGAAAAAGTATAATTATTCCACAACAAACGTAAAACGGGAAAATCACTCTATCTCAAACAACAAACATCAGATTGGCCTGAAAATTTTTCTACAAGTAGAAGTCATTACCATCTGCCTTCAGAGAAAATTTCAGCTTGATGAGTTGTGCCGTTAATTTTTAAAAAATAGTGATAGGTTTATTACACAAAAAAGTATAATTATTCCACAACAAACGTTAAACGGGGAAATCACTCTATCTCAAACAACAAACATCAGATTGGCCTGAAATTTTTTCTACAAGTAGAAGTAATTACCATCTGCCTTCTGTGGAAATTTCAGCTTGATGAGATGTGCCGTTAATTTTTAAAAAATAGTGATAGGTTTATTACACAAAAAAGTATAATTATTCCACAAAAAAACGTAAAACGGGGAAATCACTCTATCTCAAACAACAAACATCATATTGGCCTGAAATTTTTTTCTACAAGTAGAAGTAACTACCATCTGCCTTCAGAGAAAATTTCAGCTTGATGAGTTGTGCCGTTAATTTTTAAAAAATAGTGATAGGTTTATTACACAAAAAAGTATAATTATTCCACAACAAACGTAAAACGGGGAAATCACTCTATCTCAAACAACAAGCATTAGATTGTCCTGAAATTTTTTCTACAAGTAGAGGTCACTACCAACTGCCTTCTGTGAAAATTTCAGCTTGATTTGTTGTGCCGTTAATTAAAAAAAAATCGTAATAGATTTATTACACAACAGTAAAACAGGCAAATCGCTCTATCTCTAACCCCAACCTTCAGATTGGCCTGAAATTGTTTCTACAAGTAGAAATTATTGCAAACTCAACCATTATGGAGTAGTCACTACAAAGCGCAAAAAAAAAAAAAAAAAAAAAAAAGTTTGGATTCCCTAACACAGACATCAGATTTCAGGTGTTAAGACTCATTGCCGTGTCACATGGGGAAACTTTGAGCCAGGCTTCCCCTTTTTAATAAGGTAGTTTCTACGCCGATTTTTTTTTTCGATTCTAAACCCAATCACCCCGTTTGCAAGCAGGTTGAACGTTACTAAGAACAACCAACAATCCGAGATGGTTTTTAATGTCCTATATGAAGACTGCTTTTCTTTTGTTAAAAATCTTCAATTAATTTTTTCCACAACAAAAGTAAACCGGGGAAATCACTCTATCTCTAACCCCAACCGTCAGATTGGCCTGAAATTTTTTCTACAAGTAGATGTCATTACCATCTGCCTTCTATAAAAATTTCAGCTTGATAAGTTGTGCCATTAATTTTTAAAAAATAGTGATAAGTTTATTACACAAAAAAGTATAATTATTCCACAACAAACGTAAAACGGGGAAATCACTCTATCTCAAACAACAAACATCAGATTGGCCTGAAAATTTTTCTACAAAGAGAAGTCATTACCAACTGCCTGCTGTGAAAATTTCAGCTTGATGAGTTGTGCCGTTAATTTTAAAAAATAGTGATAAGTTTATTACAGAAAAAAGTATAATTATTCCACAACAAACGTAAAACTGGGAAATCACTCTATCTCAAACAACAAACATCAGATTGGCCTGAAATTTTTTCTACAAGTAGAAGTCATTACCATCTGCCTTTAGAGAAAATTTCAGCTTGATGAGTTGTGCCGTTAATTTTTAAAAAATAGTGATAGGTTTATTACACAAAAAAGTATAATTATTCCACAACAAACGTTAAACGGGGAAATCACTCTATCTCAAACAACAAACATCAGATTGGCCTGAAATTTTTTCTACAAGTAGAAGTAATTACCATCTGCCTTCTGTGGAAATTTCAGCTTGATGAGATGTGCCGTTAATTTTTAAAAAATAGTGATAGGTTTATTACACAAAAAAGTATAATTATTCCACAAAAAACGTAAAACGGGGAAATCACTCTATCTCAAACAACAAACATCAGATTGGCCTGAAATTTTTTCTACAAGTAGAAGTAACTACCATCTGCCTTCAGAGAAAATTTCAGCTTGATGAGTTGTGCCGTTAATTTTAAAAAAATAGTGATAGGTTTATTACACAAAAAAGTATAATTATTCCACAACAAACGTAAAACGGGGAAATCACTCTATCTCAAACAACAAACATCAGATTGGCCTGAAATTTTTTCTACAAGTAGAAGTAACTACCATCTGCCTTCAGAGAAAATTTCAGCTTGATGAGTTGTGCCGTTAATTTTTAAAAAATAGTGATAGGTTTATTACACAAAAAAGTATAATTATTCCACAACAAACGTAAAACGGGGAAATCACTCTATCTCCAACAACAAACATCAGATTGGCCTGAAATTTTTTCTACAAGTAGAAGTCATTACCAACTGTCTTCTGTGAAAATTTCAGCTTGATGAGTTGAGCCGTTAATTTTTAAAAAATAGTGATAGGTTTATTACACAACAGTAAAACAGGCAAATCGCTCTATCTCTGACCCCAACCTTCAGATTGGCCTGAAATTGTTTCTACAAGTAGAAATTATTGCAAACTCAACCATTATGGAGTAGTCACTACAAAGCGCAAAAAAAAAAAAAAAAAAAAAAAAAAGTTTGGATTTCCTAACACAGACATCAGATTTCAGGTGTTAAGACTCATTGCCGTGTCTCATGGGGAAACTTTGAGCCAGGCTTCCCCTTTTTAATAAGGTAGTTTCTACGCCGATTTTTTTTTCGATTCTAAACCCAATCACCCCGTTTGCAAGCAGGTTGAACGTTACTAAGAACAACCAACAATCCGAGATGGTTTTTAATGTCCTATATGAAGACTGCTTTTCTTTTGTTAAAAATCTTCAATTAATTTTTTCCACAACAAAAGTAAACCGGGGAAATCACTCTATCTCTAACCCCAACCGTCAGATTGGCCTGAAATTTTTTCTACAAGTAGATGTCATTACCATCTGCCTTCTATAAAAATTTCAGCTTGATAAGTTGTGCCATTAATTTTTAAAAAATAGTGATAAGTTTATTACAGAAAAAAGTTTAATTATTCCACAACAAACGTAAAACGGGGAAATCACTCTATCTCAAACAACAAACATCAGATTGGCCTGAAAATTTTTCTACAAAGAGAAGTCATTACCAACTGCCTGCTGTAAAAATTTCAGCTTGATGAGTTGTGCCGTTAATTTAAAAAAAATAGTGATATGTTTATTACAGAAAAAGTATAATTATTCCACAACAAACGTAAAACGGGGAAATCACTCTATCTCAAACAACAAACATCAGATTGGCCTGAAAATTTTTCTACAAGTAGAAGTCATTACCATCTGCCTTCAGAGAAAATTTCAGCTTGATGAGTTGTGCCGTTAATTTTTAAAAAATAGTGATAGGTTTATTACACAAAAAAGTATAATTATTCCACAACAAACGTTAAACGGGGAAATCACTCTATCTCAAACAACAAACATCAGATTGGCCTGAAATTTTTTCTACAAGTAGAAGTAATAACCATCTGCCTTCTGTGGAAATTTCAGCTTGATGAGATGTGCCGTTAATTTTTAAAAAATAGTGATAGGTTTATTACACAAAAAAGTATAATTATTCCACAAAAAAACGTAAAACGGGGAAATCACTCTATCTCAAACAACAAACATCATATTGGCCTGAAATTTTTTCTACAAGTAGAAGTAACTACCATCTGCCTTCAGAGAAAATTTCAGCTTGATGAGTTGTGCCGTTAATTTTTAAAAAATAGTGATAGGTTTATTACACAAAAAAGTATAATTATTCCACAACAAACGTAAAACGGGGAAATCACTCTATCTCAAACTACAAACATCAGATTGGCCTGAAATTTTTTCTACAAGTAGAAGTCATTACCAACTGTCTTCTGTGAAAATTTCAGCTTGATGAGTTGAGCCGTTAATTTTTAAAAAATAGTGATAGGTTTATTACACAAAAAAGTATAATTATTCCACAAAAAACGTAAAACGGGGAAATCACTCTATCTCAAACAACAAGCATTAGATTGTCCTGAATTTTTTTCTACAAGTAGAGGTCACTACCAACTGCCTTCTGTGAAAATTTCAGCTTGATTTGTTGTGCCGTTAATTAAAAAAAAATCGTAATAGATTTATTACACAACAGTAAAACAGGCAAATCGCTCTATCTCTAACCCCAACCTTCAGATTGGCCTGAAATTGTTTCTACAAGTAGAAATTATTGCAAACTCAACCATTATGGAGTAGTCACTACAAAGCGCAAAAAAAAAAAAAAAAAAAAAAAAAAAAAAGTTTGGATTCCCTAACACAGACATCAGATTTCAGGTGTTAAGACTCATTGCCGTGTCACATGGGGAAACTTTGAGCCAGGCTTCCCCTTTTTAATAAGGTAGTTTCTACGCCGATTTTTTTTTCGATTCTAAACCCAATCACCCCGTTTGCAAGCAGGTTGAACGTTACTAAGAACAACCAACAATCCGAGATGGTTTTTAATGTCCTATATGAAGACTGCTTTTCTTTTGTTAAAAATCTTCAATTAATTTTTTCCACAACAAAAGTAAACCGGGGAAATCACTCTATCTCTAACCCCAACCGTCAGATTGGCCTGAAATTTTTTCTACAAGTAGATGTCATTACCATCTGCCTTCTATAAAAATTTCAGCTTGATAAGTTGTGCCATTAATTTTTAAAAAATAGTGATAAGTTTATTACACAAAAAAGTATAATTATTCCACAACAAACGTAAAACGGGGAAATCACTCTATCTCAAACAACAAACATCAGATTGGCCTGAAAATTTTTCTACAAAGAGAAGTCATTACCAACTGCCTGCTGTGAAAATTTCAGCTTGATGAGTTGTGCCGTTAATTTTAAAAAATAGTGATAAGTTTATTACAGAAAAAAGTATAATTATTCCACAACAAACGTAAAACGGGGAAATCACTCTATCTCAAACAACAAACATCAGATTGGCCTGAAATTTTTTCTACAAGTAGAAGTCATTACCATCTGCCTTCAGAGAAAATTTCAGCTTGATGAGTTGTGCCGTTAATTTTAAAAAAATAGTGATAAGTTTATTACAGAAAAAAGTATAATTATTCCACAACAAACGTAAAACGGGGAAATCACTCTATCTCAAACAACAAACATCAGATTGGCCTGAAATTTTTTCTACAAGTAGAAGTCATTACCATCTGCCTTTAGAGAAAATTTCAGCTTGATGAGTTGTGCCGTTAATTTTTGAAAAATAGTGATAGGTTTATTACACAAAAAAGTATAATTATTCCACAACAAACGTTAAACGGGGAAATCACTCTATCTCAAACAACAAACATCAGATTGGCCTGAAATTTTTTCTACAAGTAGAAGTAATTACCATCTGCCTTCTGTGGAAATTTCAGCTTGATGAGATGTGCCGTTAATTTTTAAAAAATAGTGATAGGTTTATTACACAAAAAAGTATAATTATTCCACAAAAAACGTAAAACGGGGAAATCACTCTATCTCAAACAACAAACATCAGATTGGCCTGAAATTTTTTCTACAAGTAGAAGTAACTACCATCTGCCTTCAGAGAAAATTTCAGCTTGATGAGTTGTGCCGTTAATTTTTAAAAAATAGTGATAAGTTTATTACAGAAAAAAGTATAATTATTCCACAACAAACGTAAAACGGGGAAATCACTCTATCTCAAACAACAAACATCAGATTGGCCTGAAATTTTTTCTACAAGTAGAAGTCATTACCAACTGTCTTCTGTGAAAATTTCAGCTTGATGAGTTGAGCCGTTAATTTTTAAAAAATAGTGATAGGTTTATTACACAAAAAAGTATAATTATTCCACAAAAAACGTAAAACGGGGAAATCACTCTATCTCAAACAACAAGCATTAGATTGTCCTGAAATTTTTTCTACAAGTAGAGGTCACTACCAACTGCCTTCTGTGAAAATTTCAGCTTGATTTGTTGTGCCGTTAATTAAAAAAAAATCGTAATAGATTTATTACACAACAGTAAAACAGGCAAATCGCTCTATCTCTAACCCCAACCTTCAGATTGGCCTGAAATTGTTTCTACAAGTAGAAATTATTGCAAACTCAACCATTATGGAGTAGTCACTACAAAGCGCAAAAAAAAAAAAAAAAAAAAAAAAAAAGTTTGGATTCCCTAACACAGACATCAGATTTCAGGTGTTAAGACTCATTGCCGTGTCTCATGGGGAAACTTTGAGCCAGGCTTCCCCTTTTTAATAAGTTAGTTTCTACGCCGATTTTTCTTTCGATTCTAAACCCAATCACCCCGTTTGCAAGCAGGTTGAACGTTACTAAGAACAACCAACAATCCGAGATGGTTTTTAATGTCCTATATGAAGACTGCTTTTCTTTTGTTAAAAATCTTCAATTAATTTTTTCCACAACAAAAGTAAACCGGGGAAATCACTCTTTCTCTAACCCCAACCGTCAGATTGGCCTGAAATTTTTTCTACAAGTAGATGTCATTACCATCTGCCTTCTATAAAAATTTCAGCTTGATAAGTTGTGCCATTAATTTTTAAAAAATAGTGATAAGTTTATTACACAAAAAAGTATAATTATTCCACAACAAACGTAAAACGGGGAAATCACTCTATCTCAAACAACAAACATCAGATTGGCCTGAAATTTTTTCTACAAGTAGAAGTCATTACCATCTGCCTTCAGAGAAAATTTCAGCTTGATGAGTTGTGCCGTTAATTTTTAAAAAATAGTGATAGGTTTATTACACAAAAAAGTATAATTATTCCACAACAAACGTTAAACGGGGAAATCACTCTATCTCAAACAACAAACATCAGATTGGCCTGAAATTTTTTCTACAAGTAGAAGTAATTACCATCTGCCTTCTGTGAAAATTTCAGCTTGATGAGGTGTGCCGTTAATTTTAAAAAAATAGTGATAGGTTTATTACACAAAAAAGTATAATTATTCCACAACAAACGTTAAACGGGGAACTGCCTTCTGTGAAAATTTCAGCTTGATTTGTTGTGCCGTTAATTAAAAAAAAATCGTAATAGATTTATTACACAACAGTAAAACAGGCAAATCGCTCTATCTCTAACCCCAACCTTCAGATTGGCCTGAAATTGTTTCTACAAGTAGAAATTATTGCAAACTCAACCATTATGGAGTAGTCACAAAGCGCAAAAAAAAAAAAAAAAAAAAAAACAAAAGTTTGGATTCCCTAACACAGACATCAGATTTCAGGTGTTAAGACTCATTGCCGTGTCACATGGGGAAACTTTGAGCCAGGCTTCCCCTTTTTAATAAGGTAGTTTCTACGCCGATTTTTTTTTCGATTCTAAACCCAATCACCCCGTTTGCAAGCAGGTTGAACGTTACTAAGAACAACCAACAATCCGAGATGGTTTTTAATGTCCTATATGAAGACTGCTTTTCTATTGTTAAAAATCTTCAATTAATTTTTTCCACAACAAAAGTAAACCGGGGAAATCACTCTATCTCTAACCCCAACCGTCAGATTGGCCTGAAATTTTTTCTACAAGTAGATGTCATTACCATCTGCCTTCTATAAAAATTTCAGCTTGGTAAGTTGTGCCATTAATTTTTAAAAAATAGTGATAAGTTTATTACACAAAAAAGTATAATTATTCCACAACAAACGTAAAACGGGGAAATCACTCTATCTCAAACAACAAACATCAGATTGGCCTGAAAATTTTTCTACAAAGAGAAGTCATTACCAACTGCCTGCTGTAAAAATTTCAGCTTGATGAGTTGTGCCGTTAATTTAAAAAAAATAGTGATAAGTTTATTACAGAAAAAAGTATAATTATTCCACAACAAACGTAAAACGGGGAAATCACTCTATCTCAAACAACAAACATCAGATTGGCCTGAATTTTTTTCTACAAGTAGAAGTAATTACCATCTGCCTTCTGTGGAAATTTCAGCTTGATGAGATGTGCCGTTAATTTTTAAAAAATAGTGATAGGTTTATTACACAAAAAAGTATAATTATTCCACAAAAAACGTTAAACGGGGAAATCACTCTATCTCAAACAACAAACATCAGATTGGCCTGAAATTTTTTCTACAAGTAGAAGTAACTACCATCTGCCTTCAGAACAAATTTCAGCTTGATGAGTTGTGCCGTTAATTTTTAAAAAATAGTGATAGGTTTATTACACAAAAAAGTATAATTATTCCACAACAAACGTAAAACGGGGAAATCACTCTATCTCAAACAACAAACATCAGATTGGCCTGAAAATTTTTCTACAAAGAGAAGTCATTACCAACTGCCTGCTGTAAAAATTTCAGCTTGATGAGTTGTGCCGTTAATTTAAAAAAAATAGTGATATGTTTATTACAGAAAAAGTATAATTATTCCACAACAAACGTAAAACGGGGAAATCACTCTATCTCAAACAACAAACATCAGATTGGCCTGAAAATTTTTCTACAAGTAGAAGTAATTACCATCTGCCTTCTGTGGAAATTTCAGCTTGATGAGATGTGCCGTTAATTTTTAAAAAATAGTGATAGGTTTATTACACAAAAAAGTATAATTATTCCACAAAAAACGTAAAACGGGGAAATCACTCTATCTCAAACAACAAACATCAGATTGGCCTGAAATTTTTTCTACAAGTAGATGTCATTACCATCTGCCTTCTATAAAAATTTCAGCTTGATAAGTTGTGCCATTAATTTTTAAAAAATAGTGATAAGTTTATTACAGAAAAAAGTTTAATTATTCCACAACAAACGTAAAACGGGGAAATCACTCTATCTCAAACAACAAACATCAGATTGGCCTGAAAATTTTTCTACAAAGAGAAGTCATTACCAACTGCCTGCTGTAAAAATTTCAGCTTGATGAGTTGTGCCGTTAATTTAAAAAAAATAGTGATATGTTTATTACAGAAAAAGTATAATTATTCCACAACAAACGTAAAACGGGAAAATCACTCTATCTCAAACAACAAACATCAGATTGGCCTGAAAATTTTTCTACAAGTAGAAGTCATTACCATCTGCCTTCAGAGAAAATTTCAGCTTGATGAGTTGTGCCGTTAATTTTTAAAAAATAGTGATAGGTTTATTACACAAAAAATTATAATTATTCCACAACAAACGTTAAACGGGGAAATCACTCTATCTCAAACAACAAACATCAGATTGGCCTGAAATTTTTTCTACAAGTAGAAGTAATTACCATCTGCCTTCTGTGGAAATTTCAGCTTGATGAGATGTGCCGTTAATTTTTAAAAAATAGTGATAGGTTTATTACACAAAAAAGTATAATTATTCCACAAAAAAACGTAAAACGGGGAAATCACTCTATCTCAAACAACAAACATCATATTGGCCTGAAATTTTTTTCTACAAGTAGAAGTAACTACCATCTGCCTTCAGAGAAAATTTCAGCTTGATGAGTTGTGCCGTTAATTTTTAAAAAATAGTGATAGGTTTATTACACAAAAAAGTATAATTATTCCACAACAAACGTAAAACGGGGAAATCACTCTATCTCAAACAACAAGCATTAGATTGTCCTGAAATTTTTTCTACAAGTAGAGGTCACTACCAACTGCCTTCTGTGAAAATTTCAGCTTGATTTGTTGTGCCGTTAATTAAAAAAAAATCGTAATAGATTTATTACACAACAGTAAAACAGGCAAATCGCTCTATCTCTAACCCCAACCTTCAGATTGGCCTGAAATTGTTTCTACAAGTAGAAATTATTGCAAACTCAACCATTATGGAGTAGTCACTACAAAGCGCAAAAAAAAAAAAAAAAAAAAAAAAGTTTGGATTCCCTAACACAGACATCAGATTTCAGGTGTTAAGACTCATTGCCGTGTCACATGGGGAAACTTTGAGCCAGGCTTCCCCTTTTTAATAAGGTAGTTTCTACGCCGATTTTTTTTTTCGATTCTAAACCCAATCACCCCGTTTGCAAGCAGGTTGAACGTTACTAAGAACAACCAACAATCCGAGATGGTTTTTAATGTCCTATATGAAGACTGCTTTTCTTTTGTTAAAAATCTTCAATTAATTTTTTCCACAACAAAAGTAAACCGGGGAAATCACTCTATCTCTAACCCCAACCGTCAGATTGGCCTGAAATTTTTTCTACAAGTAGATGTCATTACCATCTGCCTTCTATAAAAATTTCAGCTTGATAAGTTGTGCCATTAATTTTTAAAAAATAGTGATAAGTTTATTACACAAAAAAGTATAATTATTCCACAACAAACGTAAAACGGGGAAATCACTCTATCTCAAACAACAAACATCAGATTGGCCTGAAAATTTTTCTACAAAGAGAAGTCATTACCAACTGCCTGCTGTGAAAATTTCAGCTTGATGAGTTGTGCCGTTAATTTAAAAAAATAGTGATAAGTTTATTACAGAAAAAAGTATAATTATTCCACAACAAACGTAAAACTGGGAAATCACTCTATCTCAAACAACAAACATCAGATTGGCCTGAAATTTTTTCTACAAGTAGAAGTCATTACCATCTGCCTTTAGAGAAAATTTCAGCTTGATGAGTTGTGCCGTTAATTTTTAAAAAATAGTGATAGGTTTATTACACAAAAAAGTATAATTATTCCACAACAAACGTTAAACGGGGAAATCACTCTATCTCAAACAACAAACATCAGATTGGCCTGAAATTTTTTCTACAAGTAGAAGTAATTACCATCTGCCTTCTGTGGAAATTTCAGCTTGATGAGATGTGCCGTTAATTTTTAAAAAATAGTGATAGGTTTATTACACAAAAAAGTATAATTATTCCACAAAAAACGTAAAACGGGGAAATCACTCTATCTCAAACAACAAACATCAGATTGGCCTGAAATTTTTTCTACAAGTAGAAGTAACTACCATCTGCCTTCAGAGAAAATTTCAGCTTGATGAGTTGTGCCGTTAATTTTAAAAAAATAGTGATAGGTTTATTACACAAAAAAGTATAATTATTCCACAACAAACGTAAAACGGGGAAATCACTCTATCTCAAACAACAAACATCAGATTGGCCTGAAATTTTTTCTACAAGTAGAAGTAACTACCATCTGCCTTCAGAGAAAATTTCAGCTTGATGAGTTGTGCCGTTAATTTTTAAAAAATAGTGATAGGTTTATTACACAAAAAAGTATAATTATTCCACAACAAACGTAAAACGGGGAAATCACTCTATCTCCAACAACAAACATCAGATTGGCCTGAAATTTTTTCTACAAGTAGAAGTCATTACCAACTGTCTTCTGTGAAAATTTCAGCTTGATGAGTTGAGCCGTTAATTTTTAAAAAATAGTGATAGGTTTATTACACAACAGTAAAACAGGCAAATCGCTCTATCTCTGACCCCAACCTTCAGATTGGCCTGAAATTGTTTCTACAAGTAGAAATTATTGCAAACTCAACCATTATGGAGTAGTCACTACAAAGCGCAAAAAAAAAAAAAAAAAAAAAAAAAAAAGTTTGGATTTCCTAACACAGACATCAGATTTCAGGTGTTAAGACTCATTGCCGTGTCTCATGGGGAAACTTTGAGCCAGGCTTCCCCTTTTTAATAAGGTAGTTTCTACGCCGATTTTTTTTTCGATTCTAAACCCAATCACCCCGTTTGCAAGCAGGTTGAACGTTACTAAGAACAACCAACAATCCGAGATGGTTTTTAATGTCCTATATGAAGACTGCTTTTCTTTTGTTAAAAATCTTCAATTAATTTTTTCCACAACAAAAGTAAACCGGGGAAATCACTCTATCTCTAACCCCAACCGTCAGATTGGCCTGAAATTTTTTCTACAAGTAGATGTCATTACCATCTGCCTTCTATAAAAATTTCAGCTTGATAAGTTGTGCCATTAATTTTTAAAAAATAGTGATAAGTTTATTACAGAAAAAAGTTTAATTATTCCACAACAAACGTAAAACGGGGAAATCACTCTATCTCAAACAACAAAAATCAGATTGGCCTGAAAATTTTTCTACAAAGAGAAGTCATTACCAACTGCCTGCTGTAAAAATTTCAGCTTGATGAGTTGTGCCGTTAATTTAAAAAAAATAGTGATATGTTTATTACAGAAAAAGTATAATTATTCCACAACAAACGTAAAACGGGGAAATCACTCTATCTCAAACAACAAACATCAGATTGGCCTGAAAATTTTTCTACAAGTAGAAGTCATTACCATCTGCCTTCAGAGAAAATTTCAGCTTGATGAGTTGTGCCGTTAATTTTTAAAAAATAGTGATAGGTTTATTACACAAAAAAGTATAATTATTCCACAACAAACGTTAAACGGGGAAATCACTCTATCTCAAACAACAAACATCAGATTGGCCTGAAATTTTTTCTACAAGTAGAAGTAATAACCATCTGCCTTCTGTGGAAATTTCAGCTTGATGAGATGTGCCGTTAATTTTTAAAAAATAGTGATAGGTTTATTACACAAAAAAGTATAATTATTCCACAAAAAAACGTAAAACGGGGAAATCACTCTATCTCAAACAACAAACATCATATTGGCCTGAAATTTTTTCTACAAGTAGAAGTAACTACCATCTGCCTTCAGAGAAAATTTCAGCTTGATGAGTTGTGCCGTTAATTTTTAAAAAATAGTGATAGGTTTATTACACAAAAAAGTATAATTATTCCACAACAAACGTAAAACGGGGAAATCACTCTATCTCAAACTACAAACATCAGATTGGCCTGAAATTTTTTCTACAAGTAGAAGTCATTACCAACTGTCTTCTGTGAAAATTTCAGCTTGATGAGTTGAGCCGTTAATTTTTAAAAAATAGTGATAGGTTTATTACACAAAAAAGTATAATTATTCCACAAAAAACGTAAAACGGGGAAATCACTCTATCTCAAACAACAAGCATTAGATTGTCCTGAATTTTTTTCTACAAGTAGAGGTCACTACCAACTGCCTTCTGTGAAAATTTCAGCTTGATTTGTTGTGCCGTTAATTAAAAAAAAATCGTAATAGATTTATTACACAACAGTAAAACAGGCAAATCGCTCTATCTCTAACCCCAACCTTCAGATTGGCCTGAAATTGTTTCTACAAGTAGAAATTATTGCAAACTCAACCATTATGGAGTAGTCACTACAAAGCGCAAAAAAAAAAAAAAAAAAAAAAAAAAAAAAGTTTGGATTCCCTAACACAGACATCAGATTTCAGGTGTTAAGACTCATTGCCGTGTCACATGGGGAAACTTTGAGCCAGGCTTCCCCTTTTTAATAAGGTAGTTTCTACGCCGATTTTTTTTTCGATTCTAAACCCAATCACCCCGTTTGCAAGCAGGTTGAACGTTACTAAGAACAACCAACAATCCGAGATGGTTTTTAATGTCCTATATGAAGACTGCTTTTCTTTTGTTAAAAATCTTCAATTAATTTTTTCCACAACAAAAGTAAACCGGGGAAATCACTCTATCTCTAACCCCAACCGTCAGATTGGCCTGAAATTTTTTCTACAAGTAGATGTCATTACCATCTGCCTTCTATAAAAATTTCAGCTTGATAAGTTGTGCCATTAATTTTTAAAAAATAGTGATAAGTTTATTACACAAAAAAGTATAATTATTCCACAACAAACGTAAAACGGGGAAATCACTCTATCTCAAACAACAAACATCAGATTGGCCTGAAAATTTTTCTACAAAGAGAAGTCATTACCAACTGCCTGCTGTGAAAATTTCAGCTTGATGAGTTGTGCCGTTAATTTTAAAAAATAGTGATAAGTTTATTACAGAAAAAAGTATAATTATTCCACAACAAACGTAAAACGGGGAAATCACTCTATCTCAAACAACAAACATCAGATTGGCCTGAAATTTTTTCTACAAGTAGAAGTCATTACCATCTGCCTTCAGAGAAAATTTCAGCTTGATGAGTTGTGCCGTTAATTTTAAAAAAATAGTGATAAGTTTATTACAGAAAAAAGTATAATTATTCCACAACAAACGTAAAACGGGGAAATCACTCTATCTCAAACAACAAACATCAGATTGGCCTGAAATTTTTTCTACAAGTAGAAGTCATTACCATCTGCCTTTAGAGAAAATTTCAGCTTGATGAGTTGTGCCGTTAATTTTTGAAAAATAGTGATAGGTTTATTACACAAAAAAGTATAATTATTCCACAACAAACGTTAAACGGGGAAATCACTCTATCTCAAACAACAAACATCAGATTGGCCTGAAATTTTTTCTACAAGTAGAAGTAATTACCATCTGCCTTCTGTGGAAATTTCAGCTTGATGAGATGTGCCGTTAATTTTTAAAAAATAGTGATAGGTTTATTACACAAAAAAGTATAATTATTCCACAAAAAACGTAAAACGGGGAAATCACTCTATCTCAAACAACAAACATCAGATTGGCCTGAAATTTTTTCTACAAGTAGAAGTAACTACCATCTGCCTTCAGAGAAAATTTCAGCTTGATGAGTTGTGCCGTTAATTTTTAAAAAATAGTGATAAGTTTATTACAGAAAAAAGTATAATTATTCCACAACAAACGTAAAACGGGGAAATCACTCTATCTCAAACAACAAACATCAGATTGGCCTGAAATTTTTTCTACAAGTAGAAGTCATTACCAACTGTCTTCTGTGAAAATTTCAGCTTGATGAGTTGAGCCGTTAATTTTTAAAAAATAGTGATAGGTTTATTACACAAAAAAGTATAATTATTCCACAAAAAACGTAAAACGGGGAAATCACTCTATCTCAAACAACAAGCATTAGATTGTCCTGAAATTTTTTCTACAAGTAGAGGTCACTACCAACTGCCTTCTGTGAAAATTTCAGCTTGATTTGTTGTGCCGTTAATTAAAAAAAAATCGTAATAGATTTATTACACAACAGTAAAACAGGCAAATCGCTCTATCTCTAACCCCAACCTTCAGATTGGCCTGAAATTGTTTCTACAAGTAGAAATTATTGCAAACTCAACCATTATGGAGTAGTCACTACAAAGCGCAAAAAAAAAAAAAAAAAAAAAAAAAGTTTGGATTCCCTAACACAGACATCAGATTTCAGGTGTTAAGACTCATTGCCGTGTCTCATGGGGAAACTTTGAGCCAGGCTTCCCCTTTTTAATAAGTTAGTTTCTACGCCGATTTTTCTTTCGATTCTAAACCCAATCACCCCGTTTGCAAGCAGGTTGAACGTTACTAAGAACAACCAACAATCCGAGATGGTTTTTAATGTCCTATATGAAGACTGCTTTTCTTTTGTTAAAAATCTTCAATTAATTTTTTCCACAACAAAAGTAAACCGGGGAAATCACTCTTTCTCTAACCCCAACCGTCAGATTGGCCTGAAATTTTTTCTACAAGTAGATGTCATTACCATCTGCCTTCTATAAAAATTTCAGCTTGATAAGTTGTGCCATTAATTTTTAAAAAATAGTGATAAGTTTATTACACAAAAAAGTATAATTATTCCACAACAAACGTAAAACGGGGAAATCACTCTATCTTAAACAACAAACATCAGATTGGCCTGAAAATTTTTCTACAAAGAGAAGTCATTACCAACTGCCTGCTGTAAAAATTTCAGCTTGATGAGTTGTGCCGTTAATTTAAAAAAAATAGTGATAAGTTTATTACAGAAAAAAGTATAATTATTCCACAACAAACGTAAAACGGGGAAATCACTCTATCTCAAACAACAAACATCAGATTGGCCTGAAATTTTTTCTACAAGTAGAAGTAACTACCATCTGCCTTCAGAGAAAATTTCAGCTTGATGAGTTGTGCCGTTAATTTTTAAAAAATAGTGATAGGTTTATTACACAAAAAAGTATAATTATTCCACAACAAACGTAAAACGGAGAAATCACTCTATCTCAAACAACAAACATCAGATTGGCCTGAAATTTTTTCTACAAGTAGAAGTCATTACCAACTGTCTTCTGTGAAAATTTCAGCTTGATGAGTTGAGCCGTTAATTTTTAAAAAATAGTGATAGGTTTATTACACAAAAAAGTATAATTATTCCACAACAAACGTAAAACGGGGAAATCACTCTATCTCAAACAACAAACATCAGATTGGCCTGAAAATTTTTCTACAAAGAGAAGTCATTACCAACTGCCTGCTGTGAAAATTTCAGCTTGATGAGTTGTGCCGTTAATTTTAAAAAATAGTGATAAGTTTATTACAGAAAAAAGTATAATTATTCCACAACAAACGTAAAACGGGGAAATCACTCTATCTCAAACAACAAACATCAGATTGGCCTGAAATTTTTTCTACAAGTAGAAGTCATTACCATCTGCCTTCAGAGAAAATTTCAGCTTGATGAGTTGTGCCGTTAATTTTAAAAAAATAGTGATAAGTTTATTACAGAAAAAAGTATAATTATTCCACAACAAACGTAAAACGGGGAAATCACTCTATCTCAAACAACAAACATCAGATTGGCCTGAAATTTTTTCTACAAGTAGAAGTCATTACCATCTGCCTTTAGAGAAAATTTCAGCTTGATGAGTTGTGCCGTTAATTTTTGAAAAATAGTGATAGGTTTATTACACAAAAAAGTATAATTATTCCACAACAAACGTTAAACGGGGAAATCACTCTATCTCAAACAACAAACATCAGATTGGCCTGAAATTTTTTCTACAAGTAGAAGTAATTACCATCTGCCTTCTGTGGAAATTTCAGCTTGATGAGATGTGCCGTTAATTTTTAAAAAATAGTGATAGGTTTATTACACAAAAAAGTATAATTATTCCACAAAAAACGTAAAACGGGGAAATCACTCTATCTCAAACAACAAACATCAGATTGGCCTGAAATTTTTTCTACAAGTAGAAGTAACTACCATCTGCCTTCAGAGAAAATTTCAGCTTGATGAGTTGTGCCGTTAATTTTTAAAAAATAGTGATAAGTTTATTACAGAAAAAAGTATAATTATTCCACAACAAACGTAAAACGGGGAAATCACTCTATCTCAAACAACAAACATCAGATTGGCCTGAAATTTTTTCTACAAGTAGAAGTCATTACCAACTGTCTTCTGTGAAAATTTCAGCTTGATGAGTTGAGCCGTTAATTTTTAAAAAATAGTGATAGGTTTATTACACAAAAAAGTATAATTATTCCACAAAAAACGTAAAACGGGGAAATCACTCTATCTCAAACAACAAGCATTAGATTGTCCTGAAATTTTTTCTACAAGTAGAGGTCACTACCAACTGCCTTCTGTGAAAATTTCAGCTTGATTTGTTGTGCCGTTAATTAAAAAAAAATCGTAATAGATTTATTACACAACAGTAAAACAGGCAAATCGCTCTATCTCTAACCCCAACCTTCAGATTGGCCTGAAATTGTTTCTACAAGTAGAAATTATTGCAAACTCAACCATTATGGAGTAGTCACTACAAAGCGCAAAAAAAAAAAAAAAAAAAAAAAAAGTTTGGATTCCCTAACACAGACATCAGATTTCAGGTGTTAAGACTCATTGCCGTGTCTCATGGGGAAACTTTGAGCCAGGCTTCCCCTTTTTAATAAGTTAGTTTCTACGCCGATTTTTCTTTCGATTCTAAACCCAATCACCCCGTTTGCAAGCAGGTTGAACGTTACTAAGAACAACCAACAATCCGAGATGGTTTTTAATGTCCTATATGAAGACTGCTTTTCTTTTGTTAAAAATCTTCAATTAATTTTTTCCACAACAAAAGTAAACCGGGGAAATCACTCTTTCTCTAACCCCAACCGTCAGATTGGCCTGAAATTTTTTCTACAAGTAGATGTCATTACCATCTGCCTTCTATAAAAATTTCAGCTTGATAAGTTGTGCCATTAATTTTTAAAAAATAGTGATAAGTTTATTACACAAAAAAGTATAATTATTCCACAACAAACGTAAAACGGGGAAATCACTCTATCTTAAACAACAAACATCAGATTGGCCTGAAAATTTTTCTACAAAGAGAAGTCATTACCAACTGCCTGCTGTAAAAATTTCAGCTTGATGAGTTGTGCCGTTAATTTAAAAAAAATAGTGATAAGTTTATTACAGAAAAAAGTATAATTATTCCACAACAAACGTAAAACGGGGAAATCACTCTATCTCAAACAACAAACATCAGATTGGCCTGAAATTTTTTCTACAAGTAGAAGTCATTACCATCTGCCTTCAGAGAAAATTTCAGCTTGATGAGTTGTGCTGTTAATTTTTAAAAAATAGTGATAGGTTTATTACACAAAAAAGTATAATTATTCCACAACAAACGTTAAACGGGGAAATCACTCTATCTCAAACAGCAAACATCAGATTGGCCTGAAATTTTTTCTACAAGTAGAAGTAATTACCATCTGCCTTCTGTGGAAATTTCAGCTTGATGAGATGTGCCGTTAATTTTTAAAAAAATAGTGATAGGTTTATTACACAAAAAAGTATAATTATTCCACAAAAAACGTAAAACGGGGAAATCACTCTATCTCAAACAACAAACATCAGATTGGCCTGAAATTTTTTCTACAAGTAGAAGTAACTACCATCTGCCTTCAGAGAAAATTTCAGCTTGATGAGTTGTGCCGTTAATTTTTAAAAAATAGTGATAGGTTTATTACACAAAAAAGTATAATTATTCCACAACAAACGTAAAACGGAGAAATCACTCTATCTCAAACAACAAACATCAGATTGGCCTGAAATTTTTTCTACAAGTAGAAGTCATTACCAACTGTCTTCTGTGAAAATTTCAGCTTGATGAGTTGAGCCGTTAATTTTTAAAAAATAGTGATAGGTTTATTACACAAAAAACTATAATTATTCCACAAAAAACGTAAAACGGGGAAATCACTCTATCTCAAACAACAAGCATTAGATTGTCCTGAAATTTTTTCTACAAGTAGAGGTCACTACCAACTGCCTTCTGTGAAAATTTCAGCTTGATTTGTTGTGCCGTTAATTAAAAAAAAATCGTAATAGATTTATTACACAACAGTAAAACAGGCAAATCGCTCTATCTCTAACCCCAACCTTCAGATTGGCCTGAAATTGTTTCTACAAGTAGAAATTATTGCAAACTCAACCATTATGGAGTAGTCACAAAGCGCAAAAAAAAAAAAAAAAAAAAAAAAACAAAAGTTTGGATTCCCTAACACAGACATCAGATTTCAGGTCTTAAGACTCATTGCCGTGTCACATGGGGAAACTTTGAGCCAGGCTTCCCCTTTTTAATAAGGTAGTTTCTACGCCGATTTTTTTTTCGATTCTAAACCCAATCACCCCGTTTGCAAGCAGGTTGAACGTTACTAAGAACAACCAACAATCCGAGATGGTTTTTAATGTCCTATATGAAGACTGCTTTTCTATTGTTAAAAATCTTCAATTAATTTTTTCCACAACAAAAGTAAACCGGGGAAATCACTCTATCTCTAACCCCAACCGTCAGATTGGCCTGAAATTTTTTCTACAAGTAGATGTCATTACCATCTGCCTTCTATAAAAATTTCAGCTTGGTAAGTTGTGCCATTAATTTTTAAAAAATAGTGATAAGTTTATTACACAAAAAAGTATAATTATTCCACAACAAACGTAAAACGGGGAAATCACTCTATCTCAAACAACAAACATCAGATTGGCCTGAAAATTTTTCTACAAAGAGAAGTCATTACCAACTGCCTGCTGTAAAAATTTCAGCTTGATGAGTTGTGCCGTTAATTTAAAAAAAAATAGTGATAAGTTTATTACAGAAAAAAGTATAATTATTCCACAACAAACGTAAAACGGGGAAATCACTCTATCTCAAACAACAAACATCAGATTGGCCTGAAATTTTTTCTACAAGTAGAAGTAATTACCATCTGCCTTCTGTGGAAATTTCAGCTTGATGAGATGTGCCGTTAATTTTTAAAAAATAGTGATAGGTTTATTACACAAAAAAGTATAATTATTCCACAAAAAACGTAAAACGGGGAAATCACTCTATCTCAAACAACAAACATCAGATTGGCCTGAAATTTTTTCTACAAGTAGAAGTAACTACCATCTGCCTTCAGAAAAAATTTCAGCTTGATGAGTTGTGCCGTTAATTTTTAAAAAATAGTGATAGGTTTATTACACAAAAAAGTATAATTATTCCACAACAAACGTAAAACGGGGAAATCACTCTATCTCAAACAACAAACATCAGATTGGCCTGAAATTTTTTCTACAAGTAGAAGTCATTACCAACTGTCTTCTGTGAAAATTTCAGCTTGATGAGTTGAGCCGTTAATTTTTAAAAAATAGTGATAGGTTTATTACACAAAAAAGTATAATTATTCCACAAAAAACGTAAAACGGGGAAATCACTCTATCTCAAACAACAAGCATTAGATTGTCCTGAAATTTTTTCTACAAGTAGAGGTCACTACCAACTGCCTTCTGTGAAAATTTCAGCTTGATTTGTTGTGCCGTTAATTAAAAAAAAATCGTAATAGATTTATTACACAACAGTAAAACAGGCAAATCGCTCTATCTCTAACCCCAACCTTCAGATTGGCCTGAAATTGTTTCTACAAGTAGAAATTATTGCAAACTCAACCATTATGGAGTAGTCACTACAAAGCGCAAAAAAAAAAAAAAAAAAAAAAAAAGTTTGGATTCCCTAACACAGACATCAGATTTCAGGTGTTAAGACTCATTGCCGTGTCTCATGGGGAAACTTTGAGCCAGGCTTCCCCTTTTTAATAAGGTAGTTTCTACGCCGATTTTTTTTTCGATTCTAAACCCAATCACCCCGTTTGCAAGCAGGTTGAACGTTACTAAGAACAACCAACAATCCGAGATGGTTTTTAATGTCCTATATGAAGACTGCTTTTCTTTTGTTAAAAATCTTCAATTAATTTTTTCCACAACAAAAGTAAACCGGGGAAATCACTCTATCTCTAACCCCAACCGTCAGATTGGCCTGAAATTTTTTCTACAAGTAGATGTCATTACCATCTGCCTTCTATAAAAATTTCAGCTTGATAAGTTGTGCCATTAATTTTTAAAAAATAGTGATAAGTTTATTACACAAAAAAGTATAATTATTCCACAACAAACGTAAAACGGGGAAATCACTCTATCTCAAACAACAAACATCAGATTGGCCTGAAATTTTTTCTACAAGTAGAAGTCATTACCATCTGCCTTCAGAGAAAATTTCAGCTTGATGAGTTGTGCCGTTAATTTTTAAAAAATAGTGATAGGTTTATTACACAAAAAAGTATAATTATTCCACAACAAACGTTAAACGGGGAAATCACTCTATCTCAAACAACAAACATCAGATTGGCCTGAAATTTTTTCTACAAGTAGAAGTAATTACCATCTGCCTTCTGTGAAAATTTCAGCTTGATGAGGTGTGCCGTTAATTTTAAAAAAATAGTGATAGGTTTATTACACAAAAAAGTATAATTATTCCACAACAAACGTTAAACGGGGAACTGCCTTCTGTGAAAATTTCAGCTTGATTTGTTGTGCCGTTAATTAAAAAAAAATCGTAATAGATTTATTACACAACAGTAAAACAGGCAAATCGCTCTATCTCTAACCCCAACCTTCAGATTGGCCTGAAATTGTTTCTACAAGTAGAAATTATTGCAAACTCAACCATTATGGAGTAGTCACAAAGCGCAAAAAAAAAAAAAAAAAAAAAAACAAAAGTTTGGATTCCCTAACACAGACATCAGATTTCAGGTGTTAAGACTCATTGCCGTGTCACATGGGGAAACTTTGAGCCAGGCTTCCCCTTTTTAATAAGGTAGTTTCTACGCCGATTTTTTTTTCGATTCTAAACCCAATCACCCCGTTTGCAAGCAGGTTGAACGTTACTAAGAACAACCAACAATCCGAGATGGTTTTTAATGTCCTATATGAAGACTGCTTTTCTATTGTTAAAAATCTTCAATTAATTTTTTCCACAACAAAAGTAAACCGGGGAAATCACTCTATCTCTAACCCCAACCGTCAGATTGGCCTGAAATTTTTTCTACAAGTAGATGTCATTACCATCTGCCTTCTATAAAAATTTCAGCTTGGTAAGTTGTGCCATTAATTTTTAAAAAATAGTGATAAGTTTATTACACAAAAAAGTATAATTATTCCACAACAAACGTAAAACGGGGAAATCACTCTATCTCAAACAACAAACATCAGATTGGCCTGAAAATTTTTCTACAAAGAGAAGTCATTACCAACTGCCTGCTGTAAAAATTTCAGCTTGATGAGTTGTGCCGTTAATTTAAAAAAAATAGTGATAAGTTTATTACAGAAAAAAGTATAATTATTCCACAACAAACGTAAAACGGGGAAATCACTCTATCTCAAACAACAAACATCAGATTGGCCTGAAATTTTTTCTACAAGTAGAAGTAATTACCATCTGCCTTCTGTGGAAATTTCAGCTTGATGAGATGTGCCGTTAATTTTTAAAAAATAGTGATAGGTTTATTACACAAAAAAGTATAATTATTCCACAAAAAACGTAAAACGGGGAAATCACTCTATCTCAAACAACAAACATCAGATTGGCCTGAAATTTTTTCTACAAGTAGAAGTAACTACCATCTGCCTTCAGAAAAAATTTCAGCTTGATGAGTTGTGCCGTTAATTTTTAAAAAATAGTGATAGGTTTATTACACAAAAAAGTATAATTATTCCACAACAAACGTAAAACGGGGAAATCACTCTATCTCAAACAACAAACATCAGATTGGCCTGAAAATTTTTCTACAAAGAGAAGTCATTACCAACTGCCTGCTGTAAAAATTTCAGCTTGATGAGTTGTGCCGTTAATTTAAAAAAAATAGTGATATGTTTATAACAGAAAAAGTATAATTATTCCACAACAAACGTAAAACGGGGAAATCACTCTATCTCAAACAACAAACATCAGATTGGCCTGAAAATTTTTCTACAAGTAGAAGTAATTACCATCTGCCTTCTGTGGAAATTTCAGCTTGATGAGATGTGCCGTTAATTTTTAAAAAATAGTGATAGGTTTATTACACAAAAAAGTATAATTATTCCACAAAAAACGTAAAACGGGGAAATCACTCTATCTCAAACAACAAACATCAGATTGGCCTGAAATTTTTTCTACAAGTAGATGTCATTACCATCTGCCTTCTATAAAAATTTCAGCTTGATAAGTTGTGCCATTAATTTTTAAAAAATAGTGATAAGTTTATTACAGAAAAAAGTTTAATTATTCCACAACAAACGTAAAACGGGGAAATCACTCTATCTCAAACAACAAACATCAGATTGGCCTGAAAATTTTTCTACAAAGAGAAGTCATTACCAACTGCCTGCAGTAAAAATTTCAGCTTGATGAGTTGTGCCGTTAATTTAAAAAAAATAGTGATATGTTTATTACAGAAAAAGTATAATTATTCCACAACAAACGTAAAACGGGGAAATCACTCTATCTCAAACAACAAACATCAGATTGGCCTGAAAATTTTTCTACAAGTAGAAGTCATTACCATCTGCCTTCAGAGAAAATTTCAGCTTGATGAGTTGTGCCGTTAATTTTTAAAAAATAGTGATAGGTTTATTACACAAAAAAGTATAATTATTCCACAACAAACGTTAAACGGGGAAATCACTCTATCTCAAACAACAAACATCAGATTGGCCTGAAATTTTTTCTACAAGTAGAAGTAATTACCATCTGCCTTCTGTGGAAATTTCAGCTTGATGAGATGTGCCGTTAATTTTTAAAAAATAGTGATAGGTTTATTACACAAAAAAGTATAATTATTCCACAAAAAAACGTAAAACGGGGAAATCACTCTATCTCAAACAACAAACATCATATTGGCCTGAAATTTTTTCTACAAGTAGAAGTAACTACCATCTGCCTTCAGAGAAAATTTCAGCTTGATGAGTTGTGCCGTTAATTTTTAAAAAATAGTGATAGGTTTATTACACAAAAAAGTATAATTATTCCACAACAAACGTAAAACGGGGAAATCACTCTATCTCAAACAACAAACATCAGATTGGCCTGAAATTTTTTCTACAAGTAGAAGTCATTACCAACTGTCTTCTGTGAAAATTTCAGCTTGATGAGTTGAGCCGTTAATTTTTAAAAAATAGTGATAGGTTTATTACACAAAAAAGTATAATTATTCCACAAAAAACGTAAAACGGGGAAATCACTCTATCTCAAACAACAAGCATTAGATTGTCCTGAATTTTTTTCTACAAGTAGAGGTCACTACCAACTGCCTTCTGTGAAAATTTCAGCTTGATTTGTTGTGCCGTTAATTAAAAAAAAATCGTAATAGATTTATTACACAACAGTAAAACAGGCAAATCGCTCTATCTCTAACCCCAACCTTCAGATTGGCCTGAAATTGTTTCTACAAGTAGAAATTATTGCAAACTCAACCATTATGGAGTAGTCACTACAAAGCGCAAAAAAAAAAAAAAAAAAAAAAAAAAAAAAAAAAGTTTGGATTCCCTAACACAGACATCAGATTTCAGGTGTTAAGACTCATTGCCGTGTCACATGGGGAAACTTTGAGCCAGGCTTCCCCTTTTTAATAAGGTAGTTTCTACGCCGATTTTTTTTTCGATTCTAAACCCAATCACCCCGTTTGCAAGCAGGTTGAACGTTACTAAGAACAACCAACAATCCGAGATGGTTTTTAATGTCCTATATGAAGACTGCTTTTCTTTTGTTAAAAATCTTCAATTAATTTTTTCCACAACAAAAGTAAACCGGGGAAATCACTCTATCTCTAACCCCAACCGTCAGATTGGCCTGAAATTTTTTCTACAAGTAGATGTCATTACCATCTGCCTTCTATAAAAATTTCAGCTTGATAAGTTGTGCCATTAATTTTTAAAAAATAGTGATAAGTTTATTACACAAAAAAGTATAATTATTCCACAACAAACGTAAAACGGGGAAATCACTCTATCTCAAACAACAAACATCAGATTGGCCTGAAAATTTTTCTACAAAGAGAAGTCATTACCAACTGCCTGCTGTGAAAATTTCAGCTTGATGAGTTGTGCCGTTAATTTTAAAAAATAGTGATAAGTTTATTACAGAAAAAAGTATAATTATTCCACAACAAACGTAAAACGGGAAAATCACTCTATCTCAAACAACAAACATCAGATTGGCCTGAAAATTTTTCTACAAGTAGAAGTCATTACCATCTGCCTTCAGAGAAAATTTCAGCTTGATGAGTTGTGCCGTTAATTTTTAAAAAATAGTGATAGGTTTATTACACAAAAAAGTATAATTATTCCACAACAAACGTTAAACGGGGAAATCACTCTATCTCAAACAACAAACATCAGATTGGCCTGAAATTTTTTCTACAAGTAGAAGTAATTACCATCTGCCTTCTGTGGAAATTTCAGCTTGATGAGATGTGCCGTTAATTTTTAAAAAATAGTGATAGGTTTATTACACAAAAAAGTATAATTATTCCACAAAAAAACGTAAAACGGGGAAATCACTCTATCTCAAACAACAAACATCATATTGGCCTGAAATTTTTTCTACAAGTAGAAGTAACTACCATCTGCCTTCAGAGAAAATTTCAGCTTGATGAGTTGTGCCGTTAATTTTTAAAAAATAGTGATAGGTTTATTACACAAAAAAGTATAATTATTCCACAACAAACGTAAAACGGGGAAATCACTCTATCTCAAACAACAAGCATTAGATTGTCCTGAAATTTTTTCTACAAGTAGAGGTCACTACCAACTGCCTTCTGTGAAAATTTCAGCTTGATTTGTTGTGCCGTTAATTAAAAAAAAATCGTAATAGATTTATTACACAACAGTAAAACAGGCAAATCGCTCTATCTCTAACCCCAACCTTCAGATTGGCCTGAAATTGTTTCTACAAGTAGAAATTATTGCAAACTCAACCATTATGGAGTAGTCACTACAAAGCGCAAAAAAAAAAAAAAAAAAAAAAAAAGTTTGGATTCCCTAACACAGACATCAGATTTCAGGTGTTAAGACTCATTGCCGTGTCACATGGGGAAACTTTGAGCCAGGCTTCCCCTTTTTAATAAGGTAGTTTCTACGCCGATTTTTTTTTCGATTCTAAACCCAATCACCCCGTTTGCAAGCAGGTTGAACGTTACTAAGAACAACCAACAATCCGAGATGGTTTTTAATGTCCTATATGAAGACTGCTTTTCTTTTGTTAAAAATCTTCAATTAATTTTTTCCACAACAAAAGTAAACCGGGGAAATCACTCTATCTCTAACCCCAACCGTCAGATTGGCCTGAAATTTTTTCTACAAGTAGATGTCATTACCATCTGCCTTCTATAAAAATTTCAGCTTGATAAGTTGTGCCATTAATTTTTAAAAAATAGTGATAAGTTTATTACACAAAAAAGTATAATTATTCCACAACAAACGTAAAACGGGGAAATCACTCTATCTCAAACAACAAACATCAGATTGGCCTGAAAATTTTTCTACAAAGAGAAGTCATTACCAACTGCCTGCTGTGAAAATTTCAGCTTGATGAGTTGTGCCGTTAATTTTAAAAAATAGTGATAAGTTTATTACAGAAAAAAGTATAATTATTCCACAACAAACGTAAAACTGGGAAATCACTCTATCTCAAACAACAAACATCAGATTGGCCTGAAATTTTTTCTACAAGTAGAAGTCATTACCATCTGCCTTTAGAGAAAATTTCAGCTTGATGAGTTGTGCCGTTAATTTTTAAAAAATAGTGATAAGTTTATTACACAAAAAAGTATAATTATTCCACAACAAACGTTAAACGGGGAAATCACTCTATCTCAAACAACAAACATCAGATTGGCCTGAAATTTTTTCTACAAGTAGAAGTAATTACCATCTGCCTTCTGTGGAAATTTCAGCTTGATGAGATGTGCCGTTAATTTTTAAAAAATAGTGATAGGTTTATTACACAAAAAAGTATAATTATTCCACAAAAAACGTAAAACGGGGAAATCACTCTATCTCAAACAACAAACATCAGATTGGCCTGAAATTTTTTCTACAAGTAGAAGTAACTACCATCTGCCTTCAGAGAAAATTTCAGCTTGATGAGTTGTGCCGTTAATTTTAAAAAAATAGTGATAGGTTTATTACACAAAAAAGTATAATTATTCCACAACAAACGTAAAACGGGGAAATCACTCTATCTCAAACAACAAACATCAGATTGGCCTGAAATTTTTTCTACAAGTAGAAGTAACTACCATCTGCCTTCAGAGAAAATTTCAGCTTGATGAGTTGTGCCGTTAATTTTTAAAAAATAGTGATAGGTTTATTACACAAAAAAGTATAATTATTCCACAACAAACGTAAAACGGGGAAATCACTCTATCTCCAACAACAAACATCAGATTGGCCTGAAATTTTTTCTACAAGTAGAAGTCATTACCAACTGTCTTCTGTGAAAATTTCAGCTTGATGAGTTGAGCCGTTAATTTTTAAAAAATAGTGATAGGTTTATTACACAACAGTAAAACAGGCAAATCGCTCTATCTCTGACCCCAACCTTCAGATTGGCCTGAAATTGTTTCTACAAGTAGAAATTATTGCAAACTCAACCATTATGGAGTAGTCACTACAAAGCGCAAAAAAAAAAAAAAAAAAAAAAAAAAAGTTTGGATTTCCTAACACAGACATCAGATTTCAGGTGTTAAGACTCATTGCCGTGTCTCATGGGGAAACTTTGAGCCAGGCTTCCCCTTTTTAATAAGGTAGTTTCTACGCCGATTTTTTTTTCGATTCTAAACCCAATCACCCCGTTTGCAAGCAGGTTGAACGTTACTAAGAACAACCAACAATCCGAGATGGTTTTTAATGTCCTATATGAAGACTGCTTTTCTTTTGTTAAAAATCTTCAATTAATTTTTTCCACAACAAAAGTAAACCGGGGAAATCACTCTATCTCTAACCCCAACCGTCAGATTGGCCTGAAATTTTTTCTACAAGTAGATGTCATTACCATCTGCCTTCTATAAAAATTTCAGCTTGATAAGTTGTGCCATTAATTTTTAAAAAATAGTGATAAGTTTATTACAGAAAAAAGTTTAATTATTCCACAACAAACGTAAAACGGGGAAATCACTCTATCTCAAACAACAAACATCAGATTGGCCTGAAAATTTTTCTACAAAGAGAAGTCATTACCAACTGCCTGCTGTAAAAATTTCAGCTTGATGAGTTGTGCCGTTAATTTAAAAAAAAATAGTGATATGTTTATTACAGAAAAAGTATAATTATTCCACAACAAACGTAAAACGGGGAAATCACTCTATCTCAAACAACAAACATCAGATTGGCCTGAAAATTTTTCTACAAGTAGAAGTCATTACCATCTGCCTTCAGAGAAAATTTCAGCTTGATGAGTTGTGCCGTTAATTTTTAAAAAATAGTGATAGGTTTATTACACAAAAAAGTATAATTATTCCACAACAAACGTTAAACGGGGAAATCACTCTATCTCAAACAACAAACATCAGATTGGCCTGAAATTTTTTCTACAAGTAGAAGTAATAACCATCTGCCTTCTGTGGAAATTTCAGCTTGATGAGATGTGCCGTTAATTTTTAAAAAATAGTGATAGGTTTATTACACAAAAAAGTATAATTATTCCACAAAAAAACGTAAAACGGGGAAATCACTCTATCTCAAACAACAAACATCATATTGGCCTGAAATTTTTTCTACAAGTAGAAGTAACTACCATCTGCCTTCAGAGAAAATTTCAGCTTGATGAGTTGTGCCGTTAATTTTTAAAAAATAGTGATAGGTTTATTACACAAAAAAGTATAATTATTCCACA
Source organism: Ochlerotatus camptorhynchus (assembly GCF_037179485.1). NCBI lineage: Eukaryota > Metazoa > Arthropoda > Insecta > Diptera > Culicidae > Ochlerotatus > Ochlerotatus camptorhynchus. The sequence goes on from NW_027040979.1 coordinate 892,535, forward strand.
ACAAACGTAAAACGGGGAAATCACTCTATCTCAAACAACAAACATCAGATTGGCCTGAAATTTTTTCTACAAGTAGAAGTCATTACCAACTGTCTTCTGTGAAAATTTCAGCTTGATGAGTTGAGCCGTTAATTTTTAAAAAATAGTGATAGGTTTATTACACAAAAAAGTATAATTATTCCACAAAAAACGTAAAACGGGGAAATCACTCTATCTCAAACAACAAGCATTAGATTGTCCTGAATTTTTTTCTACAAGTAGAGGTCACTACCAACTGCCTTCTGTGAAAATTTCAGCTTGATTTGTTGTGCCGTTAATTAAAAAAAAATCGTAATAGATTTATTACACAACAGTAAAACAGGCAAATCGCTCTATCTCTAACCCCAACCTTCAGATTGGCCTGAAATTGTTTCTACAAGTAGAAATTATTGCAAACTCAACCATTATGGAGTAGTCACTACAAAGCGCAAAAAAAAAAAAAAAAAAAAAAAAAAAAAGTTTGGATTCCCTAACACAGACATCAGATTTCAGGTGTTAAGACTCATTGCCGTGTCACATGGGGAAACTTTGAGCCAGGCTTCCCCTTTTTAATAAGGTAGTTTCTACGCCGATTTTTTTTTCGATTCTAAACCCAATCACCCCGTTTGCAAGCAGGTTGAACGTTACTAAGAACAACCAACAATCCGAGATGGTTTTTAATGTCCTATATGAAGACTGCTTTTCTTTTGTTAAAAATCTTCAATTAATTTTTTCCACAACAAAAGTAAACCGGGGAAATCACTCTATCTCTAACCCCAACCGTCAGATTGGCCTGAAATTTTTTCTACAAGTAGATGTCATTACCATCTGCCTTCTATAAAAATTTCAGCTTGATAAGTTGTGCCATTAATTTTTAAAAAATAGTGATAAGTTTATTACACAAAAAAGTATAATTATTCCACAACAAACGTAAAACGGGGAAATCACTCTATCTCAAACAACAAACATCAGATTGGCCTGAAAATTTTTCTACAAAGAGAAGTCATTACCAACTGCCTGCTGTGAAAATTTCAGCTTGATGAGTTGTGCCGTTAATTTAAAAAAATAGTGATAAGTTTATTACAGAAAAAAGTATAATTATTCCACAACAAACGTAAAACGGGGAAATCACTCTATCTCAAACAACAAACATCAGATTGGCCTGAAATTTTTTCTACAAGTAGAAGTCATTACCATCTGCCTTCAGAGAAAATTTCAGCTTGATGAGTTGTGCCGTTAATTTAAAAAAAATAGTGATAAGTTTATTACAGAAAAAAGTATAATTATTCCACAACAAACGTAAAACGGGGAAATCACTCTATCTCAAACAACAAACATCAGATTGGCCTGAAATTTTTTCTACAAGTAGAAGTCATTACCATCTGCCTTTAGAGAAAATTTCAGCTTGATGAGTTGTGCCGTTAATTTTTGAAAAATAGTGATAGGTTTATTACACAAAAAAGTATAATTATTCCACAACAAACGTTAAACGGGGAAATCACTCTATCTCAAACAACAAACATCAGATTGGCCTGAAATTTTTTCTACAAGTAGAAGTAATTACCATCTGCCTTCTGTGGAAATTTCAGCTTGATGAGATGTGCCGTTAATTTTTAAAAAATAGTGATAGGTTTATTACACAAAAAAGTATAATTATTCCACAAAAAACGTAAAACGGGGAAATCACTCTATCTCAAACAACAAACATCAGATTGGCCTGAAATTTTTTCTACAAGTAGAAGTAACTACCATCTGCCTTCAGAGAAAATTTCAGCTTGATGAGTTGTGCCGTTAATTTTTAAAAAATAGTGATAAGTTTATTACAGAAAAAAGTATAATTATTCCACAACAAACGTAAAACGGGGAAATCACTCTATCTCAAACAACAAACATCAGATTGGCCTGAAATTTTTTCTACAAGTAGAAGTCATTACCATCTGCCTTTAGAGAAAATTTCAGCTTGATGAGTTGTGCCGTTAATTTTTAAAAAATAGTGATAGGTTTATTACACAAAAAAGTATAATTATTCCACAACAAACGTAAAACGGGGAAATCACTCTATCTCAAACAACAAACATCAGATTGGCCTGAAATTTTTTCTACAAGTAGAAGTCATTACCAACTGTCTTCTGTGAAAATTTCAGCTTGATGAGTTGAGCCGTTAATTTTTAAAAAATAGTGATAGGTTTATTACACAACAGTAAAACAGGCAAATCGCTCTATCTCTGACCCCAACCTTCAGATTGGCCTGAAATTGTTTCTACAAGTAGAAATTATTGCAAACTCAACCATTATGGAGTAGTCACTACAAAGCGCAAAAAAAAAAAAAAAAAAAAAAAAAAAGTTTGGATTTCCTAACACAGACATCAGATTTCAGGTGTTAAGACTCATTGCCGTGTCTCATGGGGAAACTTTGAGCCAGGCTTCCCCTTTTTAATAAGTTAGTTTCTACGCCGATTTTTCTTTCGATTCTAAACCCAATCACCCCGTTTGCAAGCAGGTTGAACGTTACTAAGAACAACCAACAATCCGAGATGGTTTTTAATGTCCTATATGAAGACTGCTTTTCTTTTGTTAAAAATCTTCAATTAATTTTTTCCACAACAAAAGTAAACCGGGGAAATCACTCTTTCTCTAACCCCAACCGTCAGATTGGCCTGAAATTTTTTCTACAAGTAGATGTCATTACCATCTGCCTTCTATAAAAATTTCAGCTTGATAAGTTGTGCCATTAATTTTTAAAAAATAGTGATAAGTTTATTACACAAAAAAGTATAATTATTCCACAACAAACGTAAAACGGGGAAATCACTCTATCTTAAACAACAAACATCAGATTGGCCTGAAAAATTTTCTACAAAGAGAAGTCATTACCAACTGCCTGCTGTAAAAATTTCAGCTTGATGAGTTGTGCCGTTAATTTAAAAAAAATAGTGATAAGTTTATTACAGAAAAAAGTATAATTATTCCACAACAAACGTAAAACGGGGAAATCACTCTATCTCAAACAACAAACATCAGATTGGCCTGAAATTTTTTCTACAAGTAGAAGTCATTACCATCTGCCTTCAGAGAAAATTTCAGCTTGATGAGTTGTGCTGTTAATTTTTAAAAAATAGTGATAGGTTTATTACACAAAAAAGTATAATTATTCCACAACAAACGTTAAACGGGGAAATCACTCTATCTCAAACAGCAAACATCAGATTGGCCTGAAATTTTTTCTACAAGTAGAAGTCATTACCATCTGCCTTCTGTGGAAATTTCAGCTTGATGAGATGTGCCGTTAATTTTTAAAAAATAGTGATAGGTTTATTACACCAAAAAGTATAATTATTCCACAAAAAACGTAAAACGGGGAAATCACTCTATCTCAAACAACAAACATCAGATTGGCCTGAAATTTTTTCTACAAGTAGAAGTAACTACCATCTGCCTTCAGAGAAAATTTCAGCTTGATGAGTTGTGCCGTTAATTTTTAAAAAATAGTGATAGGTTTATTACACAAAAAAGTATAATTATTCCACAACAAACGTAAAACGGAGAAATCACTCTGTCTCAAACAACAAACATCAGATTGGCCTGAAATTTTTTCTACAAGTAGAAGTCATTACCAACTGTCTTCTGTGAAAATTTCAGCTTGATGAGTTGAGCCGTTAATTTTTAAAAAATAGTGATAGGTTTATTACACAAAAAACTATAATTATTCCACAAAAAACGTAAAACGGGGAAATCACTCTATCTCAAACAACAAGCATTAGATTGTCCTGAATTTTTTTCTACAAGTAGAGGTCACTACCAACTGCCTTCTGTGAAAATTTCAGCTTGATTTGTTGTGCCGTTAATTAAAAAAAATCGTAATAGATTTATTACACAACAGTAAAACAGGCAAATCGCTCTATCTCTAACCCCAACCTTCAGATTGGCCTGAAATTGTTTCTACAAGTAGAAATTATTGCAAACTCAACCATTATGGAGTAGTCACAAAGCGCAAAAAAAAAAAAAAAAAAAAACAAAAAAAAAAAAAAAAAAAAAGGTTTGGATTTCCTAACACAGACATCAGATTTCAGGTGTTAAGACTCATTGCCGTGTCACATGGGGAAACTTTGAGCCAGGCTTCCCCTTTTAAATAAGGTAGTTTCTACGCCGATTTTTTTTTCGATTCTAAACCCAATCACCCCGTTTGCAAGCAGGTTGAACGTTACTAAGAACAACCAACAATCCGAGATGGTTTTTAATGTCCTATATGAAGACTGCTTTTCTATTGTTAAAAATCTTCAATTAATTTTTTCCACAACAAAAGTAAACCGGGGAAATCACTCTATCTCTAACCCCAACCGTCAGATTGGCCTGAAATTTTTTCTACAAGTAGATGTCATTACCATCTGCCTTCTATAAAAATTTCAGCTTGGTAAGTTGTGCCATTAATTTTTAAAAAATAGTGATAAGTTTATTACACAAAAAAGTATAATTATTCCACAACAAACGTAAAACGGGGAAATCACTCTATCTCAAACAACAAACATCAGATTGGCCTGAAAATTTTTCTACAAAGAGAAGTCATTACCAACTGCCTGCTGTAAAAATTTCAGCTTGATGAGTTGTGCCGTTAATTTAAAAAAAATAGTGATAAGTTTATTACAGAAAAAAGTATAATTATTCCACAACAAACGTAAAACGGGGAAATCACTCTATCTCAAACAACAAACATCAGATTGGCCTGAAATTTTTTCTACAAGTAGAAGTAATTACCATCTGCCTTCTGTGGAAATTTCAGCTTGATGAGATGTGCCGTTAATTTTTAAAAAATAGTGATAGGTTTATTACACAAAAAAGTATAATTATTCCACAAAAAACGTAAAACGGGGAAATCACTCTATCTCAAACAACAAACATCAGATTGGCCTGAAATTTTTTCTACAAGTAGAAGTAACTACCATCTGCTTTCAGAAAAAATTTCAGCTTGATGAGTTGTGCCGTTAATTTTTAAAAAATAGTGATAGGTTTATTACACAAAAAAGTATAATTATTCCACAACAAACGTAAAACGGGGAAATCACTCTATCTCAAACAACAAACATCAGATTGGCCTGAAATTTTTTCTACAAGTAGAAGTCATTACCAACTGTCTTCTGTGAAAATTTCAGCTTGATGAGTTGAGCCGTTAATTTTTAAAAAATAGTGATAGGTTTATTACACAAAAAAGTATAATTATTCCACAAAAAACGTAAAACGGGGAAATCACTCTATCTCAAACAACAAGCATTAGATTGTCCTGAAATTTTTTCTACAAGTAGAGGTCACTACCAACTGCCTTCTGTGAAAATTTCAGCTTGATTTGTTGTGCCGTTATTTAAAAAAAATCGTAATAGATTTATTACACAACAGTAAAACAGGCAAATCGCTCTATCTCTAACCCCAACCTTCAGATTGGCCTGAAATTGTTTCTACAAGTAGAAATTATTGCAAACTCAACCATTATGGAGTAGTCACTACAAAGCGCAAAAAAAAAAAAAAAAAAAAAAAAAAGTTTGGATTCCCTAACACAGACATCAGATTTCAGGTCTTAAGACTCATTGCCGTGTCTCATGGGGAAACTTTGAGCCAGGCTTCCCCTTTTTAATAAGGTAGTTTCTACGCCGATTTTTTTTTCGATTCTAAACCCAATCACCCCGTTTGCAAGCAGGTTGAACGTTACTAAGAACAACCAACAATCCGAGATGGTTTTTAATGTCCTATATGAAGACTGCTTTTCTTTTGTTAAAAATCTTCAATTAATTTTTTCCACAACAAAAGTAAACCGGGGAAATCACTCTATCTCTAACCCCAACCGTCAGATTGGCCTGAAATTTTTTCTACAAGTAGATGTCATTACCATCTGCCTTCTACAAAAATTTCAGCTTGATAAGTTGTGCCATTAATTTTTAAAAAATAGTGATAAGTTTATTACACAAAAAAGTATAATTATTCCACAACAAACGTAAAACGGGGAAATCACTCTATCTCAAACAACAAACATCAGATTGGCCTGAAATTTTTTCTACAAGTAGAAGTCATTACCATCTGCCTTCAGAGAAAATTTCAGCTTGATGAGTTGTGCCGTTAATTTTTAAAAAATAGTGATAGGTTTATTACACAAAAAAGTATAATTATTCCACAACAAACGTTAAACGGGGAAATCACTCTATCTCAAACAACAAACATCAGATTGGCCTGAAATTTTTTCTACAAGTAGAAGTAACTACCATCTGCCTTCAGAAAAAATTTCAGCTTGATGAGTTGTGCCGTTAATTTTTAAAAAATAGTGATAGGTTTATTACACAAAAAAGTATAATTATTCCACAACAAACGTAAAACGGGGAAATCACTCTATCTCAAACAACAAACATCAGATTGGCCTGAAAATTTTTCTACAAAGAGAAGTCATTACCAACTGCCTGCTGTAAAAATTTCAGCTTGATGAGTTGTGCCGTTAATTTAAAAAAAATAGTGATATGTTTATTACAGAAAAGTATAATTATTCCACAACAAACGTAAAACGGGGAAATCACTCTATCTCAAACAACAAACATCAGATTGGCCTGAAAATTTTTCTACAAGTAGAAGTAATTACCATCTGCCTTCTGTGGAAATTTCAGCTTGATGAGATGTGCCGTTAATTTTTAAAAAATAGTGATAGGTTTATTACACAAAAAAGTATAATTATTCCCCAAAAAACGTAAAACGGGGAAATCACTCTATCTCAAACAACAAACATCAGATTGGCCTGAAATTTTTTCTACAAGTAGATGTCATTACCATCTGCCTTCAGAGAAAATTTCAGCTTGATGAGTTGTGCCGTTAATTTTTAAAAAATAGTGATAGGTTTATTACACAAAAAAGTATAATTATTCCACAACAAACGTAAAACGGGGAAATCACTCTATCTCAAACAACAAACATCAGATTGGCCTGAAATTTTTTCTACAAGTAGAAGTCATTACCAACTGTCTTCTGTGAAAATTTCAGCTTGATGAGTTGAGCCGTTAATTTTTAAAAAATAGTGATAGGTTTATTACACAAAAAAGTATAATTATTCCACAAAAAACGTAAAACGGGGAAATCACTCTATCTCAAACAACAAGCATTAGATTGTCCTGAATTTTTTTCTACAAGTAGAGGTCACTACCAACTGCCTTCTGTGAAAATTTCAGCTTGATTTGTTGTGCCGTTAATTAAAAAAAAATCGTAATAGATTTATTACACAACAGTAAAACAGGCAAATCGCTCTATCTCTAACCCCAACCTTCAGATTGGCCTGAAATTGTTTCTACAAGTAGAAATTATTGCAAACTCAACCATTATGGAGTAGTCACAAAGCGCAAAAAAAAAAAAAAAAAAAAAAAACAAAAGTTTGGATTCCCTAACACAGACATCAGATTTCAGGTGTTAAGACTCATTGCCGTGTCACATGGGGAAACTTTGAGCCAGGCTTCCCCTTTTTAATAAGGTAGTTTCTACGCCGATTTTTTTTTCGATTCTAAACCCAATCACCCCGTTTGCAAGCAGGTTGAACGTTACTAAGAACAACCAACAATCCGAGATGGTTTTTAATGTCCTATATGAAGACTGCTTTTCTATTGTTAAAAATCTTCAATAAATTTTTTCCACAACAAAAGTAAACCGGGGAAATCACTCTATCTCTAACCCCAACCGTCAGATTGGCCTGAAATTTTTTCTACAAGTAGATGTCATTACCATCTGCCTTCTATAAAAATTTCAGCTTGGTAAGTTGTGCCATTAATTTTTAAAAAATAGTGATAAGTTTATTACACAAAAAAGTATAATTATTCCACAACAAACGTAAAACGGGGAAATCACTCTATCTCAAACAACAAACATCAGATTGGCCTGAAAATTTTTCTACAAAGAGAAGTCATTACCAACTGCCTGCTGTAAAAATTTCAGCTTGATGAGTTGTGCCGTTAATTTAAAAAAAATAGTGATAAGTTTATTACAGAAAAAAGTATAATTATTCCACAACAAACGTAAAACGGGGAAATCACTCTATCTCAAACAACAAACATCAGATTGGCCTGAAATTTTTTCTACAAGTAGAAGTAATTACCATCTGCCTTCTGTGGAAATTTCAGCTTGATGAGTTGTGCCGTTAATTTAAAAAAAATAGTGATAAGTTTATTACAGAAAAAAGTATAATTATTCCACAACAAACGTAAAACGGGGAAATCACTCTATCTCAAACAACAAACATCAGATTGACCTGAAAATTTTTCTACAAGTAGAAGTCATTACCATCTGCCTTCAGAGAAAATTTCAGCTTGATGAGTTGTGCCGTTAATTTTTTAAAAATAGTGATAGGTTTATTACACAAAAAAGTATAATTATTCCACAACAAACGTTAAACGGGGAAATCACTCTATCTCAAACAACAAACATCAGATTGGCCTGAAATTTTTTCTACAAGTAGAAGTAATTACCATCTGCCTTCTGTGGAAATTTCAGCTTGATGAGATGTGCCGTTAATTTTTAAAAAATAGTGATAGGTTTATTACACAAAAAAGTATAATTATTCCACAAAAAAACGTAAAACGGGGAAATCACTCTATCTCAAACAACAAACATCATATTGGCCTGAAATTTTTTCTACAAGTAGAAGTAACTACCATCTGCCTTCAGAGAAAATTTCAGCTTGATGAGTTGTGCCGTTAATTTTTAAAAAATAGTGATAGGTTTATTACACAAAAAAGTATAATTATTCCACAACAAACGTAAAACGGGGAAATCACTCTATCTCAAACAACAAACATCAGATTGACCTGAAAATTTTTCTACAAGTAGAAGTCATTACCATCTGCCTTCAGAGAAAATTTCAGCTTGATGAGTTGTGCCGTTAATTTTTAAAAAATAGTGATAGGTTTATTACACAAAAAAGTATAATTATTCCACAACAAACGTTAAACGGGGAAATCACTCTATCTCAAACAACAAACATCAGATTGACCTGAAAATTTTTCTACAAGTAGAAGTCATTACCATCTGCCTTCAGAGAAAATTTCAGCTTGATGAGTTGTGCCGTTAATTTTTAAAAAATAGTGATAGGTTTATTACACAAAAAAGTATAATTATTCCACAACAAACGTTAAACGGGGAAATCACTCTATCTCAAACAACAAACATCAGATTGGCCTGAAATTTTTTCTACAAGTAGAAGTAATTACCATCTGCCTTCTGTGGAAATTTCAGCTTGATGAGATGTGCCGTTAATTTTTAAAAAATAGTGATAGGTTTATTACACAAAAAAGTATAATTATTCCACAAAAAAACGTAAAACGGGGAAATCACTCTATCTCAAACAACAAACATCATATTGGCCTGAAATTTTTTCTACAAGTAGAAGTAACTACCATCTGCCTTCAGAGAAAATTTCAGCTTGATGAGTTGTGCCGTTAATTTAAAAAAAATAGTGATATGTTTATTACAGAAAAAGTATAATTATTCCACAACAAACGTAAAACGGGGAAATCACTCTATCTCAAACAACAAACATCAGATTGACCTGAAAATTTTTCTACAAGTAGAAGTCATTACCATCTGCCTTCAGAGAAAATTTCAGCTTGATGAGTTGTGCCGTTAATTTTTAAAAAATAGTGATAGGTTTATTACACAAAAAAGTATAATTATTCCACAACAAACGTTAAACGGGGAAATCACTCTATCTCAAACAACAAACATCAGATTGGCCTGAAATTTTTTCTACAAGTAGAAGTAATTACCATCTGCCTTCTGTGGAAATTTCAGCTTGATGAGATGTGCCGTTAATTTTTAAAAAATAGTGATAGGTTTATTACACAAAAAAGTATAATTATTCCACAAAAAAACGTAAAACGGGGAAATCACTCTATCTCAAACAACAAACATCATATTGGCCTGAAATTTTTTCTACAAGTAGAAGTAACTACCATCTGCCTTCAGAGAAAATTTCAGCTTGATGAGTTGTGCCGTTAATTTTTAAAAAATAGTGATAGGTTTATTACACAAAAAAGTATAATTATTCCACAACAAACGTAAAACGGGGAAATCACTCTATCTCAAACAACAAACATCAGATTGGCCTGAAATTTTTTCTACAAGTAGAAGTCATTACCAACTGTCTTCTGTGAAAATTTCAGCTTGATGAGTTGAGCCGTTAATTTTTAAAAAATAGTGATAGGTTTATTACACAAAAAAGTATAATTATTCCACAAAAAACGTAAAACGGGGAAATCACTCTATCTCAAACAACAAGCATTAGATTGTCCTGAATTTTTTTCTACAAGTAGAGGTCACTACCAACTGCCTTCTGTGAAAATTTCAGCTTGATTTGTTGTGCCGTTAATTAAAAAAAAATCGTAATAGATTTATTACACAACAGTAAAACAGGCAAATCGCTCTATCTCTAACCCCAACCTTCAGATTGGCCTGAAATTGTTTCTACAAGTAGAAATTATTGCAAACTCAACCATTATGGAGTAGTCACTACAAAGCGCAAAAAAAAAAAAAAAAAAAAAAAAAAAAGTTTGGATTCCCTAACACAGACATCAGATTTCAGGTGTTAAGACTCATTGCCGTGTCTCATGGGGAAACTTTGAGCCAGGCTTCCCCTTTTTAATAAGTTAGTTTCTACGCCGATTTTTCTTTCGATTCTAAACCCAATCACCCCGTTTGCAAGCAGGTTGAACGTTACTAAGAACAACCAACAATCCGAGATGGTTTTTAATGTCCTATATGAAGACTGCTTTTCTTTTGTTAAAAATCTTCAATTAATTTTTTCCACAACAAAAGTAAACCGGGGAAATCACTCTATCTCTAACCCCAACCGTCAGATTGGCCTGAAATTTTTTCTACAAGTAGATGTCATTACCATCTGCCTTCTATAAAAATTTCAGCTTGATAAGTTGTGCCATTAATTTTTAAAAAATAGTGATAAGTTTATTACACAAAAAAGTATAATTATTCCACAACAAACGTAAAACGGGGAAATCACTCTATCTCAAACAACAAACATCAGATTGGCCTGAAAATTTTTCTACAAAGAGAAGTCATTACCAACTGCCTGCTGTGAAAATTTCAGTTTGATGAGTTGTGCCGTTAATTTTAAAAAATAGTGATAAGTTTATTACAGAAAAAAGTATAATTATTCCACAACAAACGTAAAACGGGGAAATCACTCTATCTCAAACAACAAACATCAGATTGGCCTGAAATTTTTTCTACAAGTAGAAGTCATTACCATCTGCCTTTAGAGAAAATTTCAGCTTGATGAGTTGTGCCGTTAATTTTTGAAAAATAGTGATAGGTTTATTACACAAAAAAGTATAATTATTCCACAACAAACGTTAAACGGGGAAATCACTCTATCTCAAACAACAAACATCAGATTGGCCTGAAATTTTTTCTACAAGTAGAAGTAATTACCATCTGCCTTCTGTGGAAATTTCAGCTTGATGAGATGTGCCGTTAATTTTTAAAAAATAGTGATAGGTTTATTACACAAAAAAGTATAATTATTCCACAAAAAACGTTAAACGGGGAAATCACTCTATCTCAAACAACAAACATCAGATTGGCCTGAAATTTTTTCTACAAGTAGAAGTAACTACCATCTGCCTTCAGAGAAAATTTCAGCTTGATGAGTTGTGCCGTTAATTTTTAAAAAATAGTGATAAGTTTATTACAGAAAAAAGTATAATTATTCCACAACAAACGTAAAACGGGGAAATCACTCTATCTCAAACAACAAACATCAGATTGGCCTGAAATTTTTTCTACAAGTAGAAGTCATTACCATCTGCCTTCTGTGGAAATTTCAGCTTGATGAGATGTGCCGTTAATTTTTAAAAAATAGTGATAGGTTTATTACACAAAAAAGTATAATTATTCCACAAAAAACGTAAAACGGGGAAATCACTCTATCTCAAACAACAAACATCAGATTGGCCTGAAATTTTTTCTACAAGTAGAAGTAACTACCATCTGCCTTCTGTGGAAATTTCAGCTTGATGAGATGTGCCGTTAATTTTTAAAAAATAGTGATAGGTTTATTACACAAAAAAGTATAATTATTCCACAAAAAACGTAAAACGGGGAAATCACTCTATCTCAAACAACAAACATCAGATTGGCCTGAAATTTTTTCTACAAGTAGAAGTCATTACCAACTGTCTTCTGTGAAAATTTCAGCTTGATGAGTTGAGCCGTTAATTTTTAAAAAATAGTGATAGGTTTATTACACAAAAAAGTATAATTATTCCACAAAAAACGTAAAACGGGGAAATCACTCTATCTCAAACAACAAGCATTAGATTGTCCTGAAATTTTTTCTACAAGTAGAGGTCACTACCAACTGCCTTCTGTGAAAATTTCAGCTTGATTTGTTGTGCCGTTAATTAAAAAAAAATCGTAATAGATTTATTACACAACAGTAAAACAGGCAAATCGCTCTATCTCTAACCCCAACCTTCAGATTGGCCTGAAATTGTTTCTACAAGTAGAAATTATTGCAAACTCAACCATTATGGAGTAGTCACTACAAAGCGCAAAAAAAAAAAAAAAAAAAAAAAAAAGTTTTGATTCCCTAACACAGACATCAGATTTCAGGTGTTAAGACTCATTGCCGTGTCTCATGGGGAAACTTTGAGCCAGGCTTCCCCTTTTTAATAAGTTAGTTTCTACGCCGATTTTTCTTTCGATTCTAAACCCAATCACCCCGTTTGCAAGCAGGTTGAACGTTACTAAGAACAACCAACAATCCGAGATGGTTTTTAATGTCCTATATGAAGACTGCTTTTCTTTTGTTAAAAATCTTCAATTAATTTTTTCCACAACAAAAGTAAACCGGGGAAATCACTCTATCTCTAACCCCAACCGTCAGATTGGCCTGAAATTTTTTCTACAAGTAGATGTCATTACCATCTGCCTTCTATAAAAATTTCAGCTTGATAAGTTGTGCCATTAATTTTTAAAAAATAGTGATAAGTTTATTACACAAAAAAGTATAATTATTCCACAACAAACGTAAAACGGGGAAATCACTCTATCTTAAACAACAAACATCAGATTGGCCTGAAAATTTTTCTACAAAGAGAAGTCATTACCAACTGCCTGCTGTAAAAATTTCAGCTTGATGAGTTGTGCCGTTAATTTAAAAAAAATAGTGATAAGTTTATTACAGAAAAAAGTATAATTATTCCACAACAAACGTAAAACGGGGAAATCACTCTATCTCAAACAACAAACATCAGATTGGCCTGAAATTTTTTCTACAAGTAGAAGTCATTACCATCTGCCTTCAGAGAAAATTTCAGCTTGATGAGTTGTGCCGTTAATTTTTAAAAAATAGTGATAGGTTTATTACACAAAAAAGTATAATTATTCCACAACAAACGTAAAACGGAGAAATCACTCTATCTCAAACAACAAACATCAGATTGGCCTGAAATTTTTTCTACAAGTAGAAGTCATTACCAACTGTCTTCTGTGAAAATTTCAGCTTGATGAGTTGAGCCGTTAATTTTTAAAAAATAGTGATAGGTTTATTACACAAAAAACTATAATTATTCCACAAAAAACGTAAAACGGGGAAATCACTCTATCTCAAACAACAAGCATTAGATTGTCCTGAAATTTTTTCTACAAGTAGAGGTCACTACCAACTGCCTTCTGTGAAAATTTCAGCTTGATTTGTTGTGCCGTTAATTAAAAAAAAATCGTAATAGATTTATTACACAACAGTAAAACAGGCAAATCGCTCTATCTCTAACCCCAACCTTCAGATTGGCCTGAAATTGTTTCTACAAGTAGAAATTATTGCAAACTCAACCATTATGGAGTAGTCACAAAGCGCAAAAAAAAAAAAAAAAAAAAAAAAACAAAAGTTTGGATTCCCTAACACAGACATCAGATTTCAGGTGCTAAGACTCATTGCCGTGTCACATGGGGAAACTTTGAGCCAGGCTTCCCCTTTTTAATAAGGTAGTTTCTACGCCGATTTTTTTTTCGATTCTAAACCCAATCACCCCGTTTGCAAGCAGGTTGAACGTTACTAAGAACAACCAACAATCCGAGATGGTTTTTAATGTCCTATATGAAGACTGCTTTTCTATTGTTAAAAATCTTCAATTAATTTTTTCCACAACAAAAGTAAACCTGGGAAATCACTCTATCTCTAACCCCAACCGTCAGATTGGCCTGAAATTTTTTCTACAAGTAGATGTCATTACCATCTGCCTTCTATAAAAATTTCAGCTTGGTAAGTTGTGCCATTAATTTTTAAAAAATAGTGATAAGTTTATTACACAAAAAAGTATAATTATTCCACAACAAACGTAAAACGGGGAAATCACTCTATCTCAAACAACAAACATCAGATTGGCCTGAAAATTTTTCTACAAAGAGAAGTCATTACCAACTGCCTGCTGTAAAAATTTCAGCTTGATGAGTTGTGCCGTTAATTTAAAAAAAATAGTGATAAGTTTATTACAGAAAAAAGTATAATTATTCCACAACAAACGTAAAACGGGGAAATCACTCTATCTCAAACAACAAACATCAGATTGGCCTGAAATTTTTTCTACAAGTAGAAGTAATTACCATCTGCCTTCTGTGGAAATTTCAGCTTGATGAGATGTGCCGTTAATTTTTAAAAAATAGTGATAGGTTTATTACACAAAAAAGTATAATTATTCCACAAAAAACGTAAAACGGGGAAATCACTCTATCTCAAACAACAAACATCAGATTGGCCTGAAATTTTTTCTACAAGTAGAAGTAACTACCATCTGCCTTCAGAAAAAATTTCAGCTTGATGAGTTGTGCCGTTAATTTTTAAAAAATAGTGATAGGTTTATTACACAAAAAAGTATAATTATTCCACAACAAACGTAAAACGGGGAAATCACTCTATCTCAAACAACAAACATCAGATTGGCCTGAAATTTTTTCTACAAGTAGAAGTCATTACCAACTGTCTTCTGTGAAAATTTCAGCTTGATGAGTTCAGCCGTTAATTTTTAAAAAATAGTGATAGGTTTATTACACAAAAAAGTATAATTATTCCACAAAAAACGTAAAACGGGGAAATCACTCTATCTCAAACAACAAGCATTAGATTGTCCTGAAATTTTTTCTACAAGTAGAGGTCACTACCAACTGCCTTCTGTGAAAATTTCAGCTTGATTTGTTGTGCCGTTAATTAAAAAAAAATCGTAATAGATTTATTACACAACAGTAAAACAGGCAAATCGCTCTATCTCTAACCCCAACCTTCAGATTGGCCTGAAATTGTTTCTACAAGTAGAAATTATTGCAAACTCAACCATTATGGAGTAGTCACTACAAAGCGCAAAAAAAAAAAAAAAAAAAAAAAAAGTTTGGATTCCCTAACACAGACATCAGATTTCAGGTGTTAAGACTCATTGCCGTGTCTCATGGGGAAACTTTGAGCCAGGCTTCCCCTTTTTAATAAGGTAGTTTCTACGCCGATTTTTTTTTCGATTCTAAACCCAATCACCCCGTTTGCAAGCAGGTTGAACGTTACTAAGAACAACCAACAATCCGAGATGGTTTTTAATGTCCTATATGAAGACTGCTTTTCTTTTGTTAAAAATCTTCAATTAATTTTTTCCACAACAAAAGTAAACCGGGGAAATCACTCTATCTCTAACCCCAACCGTCAGATTGGCCTGAAATTTTTTCTACAAGTAGATGTCATTACCATCTGCCTTCTATAAAAATTTCAGCTTGATAAGTTGTGCCATTAATTTTTAAAAAATAGTGATAAGTTTATTACACAAAAAAGTATAATTATTCCACAACAAACGTAAAACGGGGAAATCACTCTATCTCAAACAACAAACATCAGATTGGCCTGAAATTTTTTCTACAAGTAGAAGTCATTACCATCTGCCTTCAGAGAAAATTTCAGCTTGATGAGTTGTGCCGTTAATTTTTAAAAAATAGTGATAGGTTTATTACACAAAAAAGTATAATTATTCCACAACAAACGTTAAACGGGGAAATCACTCTATCTCAAACAACAAACATCAGATTGGCCTGAAATTTTTTCTACAAGTAGAAGTAATTACCATCTGCCTTCTGTGAAAATTTCAGCTTGATGAGGTGTGCCGTTAATTTTAAAAAAATAGTGATAGGTTTATTACACAAAAAAGTATAATTATTCCACAAAAAACGTAAAACGGGGAAATCACTCTATCTCAAACAACAAACATCTGATTGGCCTGAAATTTTTTCTACAAGTAGAAGTAATTACCATCTGCCTTCAGAGTAAATTTCAGCTTGATGAGTTGTGCCGTTAATTTTTAAAAAATAGTGATAGGTTTATTACACAAAAAAGTATAATTATTCCACAACAAACGTAAAACGGGGAAATCACTCTATCTCAAACAACAAACATCAGATTGGCGTGAAATTTTTTCTACAAGTAGAAGTCATTACCATCTGCCTTCAGAGAAAATTTCAGCTTGATGAGTTGCGCCATTAATTTTAAAAAAATAGTGATAGGTTTATTACACAAAAAAGTATAATTATTCCACAACAAACGTTAAACGGGGAACTGCCTTCTGTGAAAATTTCAGCTTGATTTGTTGTGCCGTTAATTAAAAAAAAATCGTAATAGATTTATTACACAACAGTAAAACAGGCAAATCGCTCTATCTCTAACCCCAACCTTCAGATTGGCCTGAAATTGTTTCTACAAGTAGAAATTATTGCAAACTCAACCATTATGGAGTAGTCACTACAAAGCGCAAAAAAAAAAAAAAAAAAAAAAAGTTTGGATTCCCTAACACAGACATCAGATTTCAGGTGTTAAGACTCATTGCCGTGTCTCATGGGGAAACTTTGAGCCAGGCTTCCCCTTTTTAATAAGGTAGTTTCTACGCCGATTTTTTTTTCGATTCTAAACCCAATCACCCCGTTTGCAAGCAGGTTGAACGTTACTAAGAACAACCAACAATCCGAGATGGTTTTTAATGTCCTATATGAAGACTGCTTTTCTTTTGTTAAAAATCTTCAATTAATTTTTTCCACAACAAAAGTAAACCGGGGAAATCACTCTATCTCTAACCCCAACCGTCAGATTGGCCTGAAATTTTTTCTACAAGTAGATGTCATTACCATCTGCCTTCTATAAAAATTTCAGCTTGATAAGTTGTGCCATTAATTTTTAAAAAATAGTGATAAGTTTATTACACAAAAAAGTATAATTATTCCACAACAAACGTAAAACGGGGAAATCACTCTATCTCAAACAACAAACATCAGATTGGCCTGAAAATTTTTCTACAAAGAGAAGTCATTACCAACTGCCTGCTGTAAAAATTTCAGCTTGATGAGATGTGCCGTTAATTTTTAAAAAATAGTGATAGGTTTATTACACAAAAAAGTATAATTATTCCACAAAAAACGTAAAACGGGGAAATCACTCTATCTCAAACAACAAACATCAGATTGGCCTGAAATTTTTTCTACAAGTAGAAGTAACTACCATCTGCCTTCAGAGAAAATTTCAGCTTGATGAGTTGTGCCGTTAATTTTTAAAAAATAGTGATAGGTTTATTACACAAAAAAGTATAATTATTCCACAACAAACGTAAAACGGGGAAATCACTCTATCTCAAACAACAAACATCAGATTGGCCTGAAATTTTTTCTACAAGTAGAAGTCATTACCAACTGTCTTCTGTGAAAATTTCAGCTTGATGAGTTGAGCCGTTAATTTAAAAAAAATAGTGATAGGTTTATTACACAAAAAAGTATAATTATTCCACAAAAAACGTAAAACGGGGAAATCACTCTATCTCAAACAACAAGCATTAGATTGTCCTGAAATTTTTTCTACAAGTAGAGTTCACTACCAACTGCTTTCTGTGAAAATTTCAGCTTGATTTGTTGTGCCGTTAATTAAAAAAAAATCGTAATAGATTTATTACACAACAGTCAAACAGGCAAATCGCTCTATCTCTAACCCCAACCTTCAGATTGGCCTGAAATTGTTTCTACAAGTAGAAATTATTGCAAACTCAACCATTATGGAGTAGTCACTACAAAGCGCAAAAAAAAAAAAAAAAAAAAAAAAAAAAAAGTTTGGATTCCCTAACACAGACATCAGATTTCAGGTGTTAAGACTCATTGCCGTGTCTCATGGGGAAACTTTGAGCCAGGCTTCCCCTTTTTAATAAGGTAGTTTCTACGCCGATTTTTTTTTCGATTCTAAACCCAATCACCCCGTTTGCAAGCAGGTTGAACGTTACTAAGAACAACCAACAATCCGAGATGGTTTTTAATGTCCTATATGAAGACTGCTTTTCTTTTGTTAAAAATCTTCAATTAATTTTTTCAACAACAAAAGTAAACCGGGGAAATCACTCTATCTCTAACCCCAACCGTCAGATTGGCCTGAAATTTTTTCTACAAGTAGATGTCATTACCATCTGCCTTCTATAAAAATTTCAGCTTGATAAGTTGTGCCATTAATTTTTTAAAAATAGTGATAAGTTTATTACACAAAAAAGTATAATTATTCCACAACAAACGTAAAACGGGGAAATCACTCTATCTCAAACAACAAACATCAGATTGGCCTGAAAATTTTTCTACAAAGAGAAGTCATTACCAACTGCCTGCTGTAAAAATTTCAGCTTGATGAGTTGTGCCGTTAATTTAAAAAAATAGTGATAAGTTTATTACAGAAAAAAGTATAATTATTCCACAACAAACGTAAAACGGGGAAATCACTCTATCTCAAACAACAAACATCAGATTGGCCTGAAATTTTTTCTACAAGTAGAAGTCATTACCATCTGCCTTCAGAGAAAATTTCAGCTTGATGAGTTGTACCGTTAATTTTAAAAAAATAGTGATAGGTTTATTACACAAAAAAGTATAATTATTCCACAACAAACGTTAAACGGGGAAATCACTCTATCTCAAACAACAAACATCAGATTGGCCTGAAATTTTTTCTACAAGTAGAAGTAATTACCATCTGCCTTCTGTGGAAATTTCAGCTTGATGAGATGTGCCGTTAATTTAAAAAAAAATAGTGATAGGTTTATTACACAAAAAAGTATAATTATTCCACAAATCATCAAACAACAAACATCAGATTGGCCTGAAATTTTTTCTACAAGTAGAAGTCATTACCAACTGTCTTCTGTGAAAATTTCAGCTTGATGAGTTCAGCCGTTAATTTTTAAAAAATAGTGATAGGTTTATTACACAAAAAAGTATAATTATTCCACAAAAAACGTAAAACGGGGAAATCACTCTATCTCAAACAACAAGCATTAGATTGTCCTGAAATTTTTTCTACAAGTAGAGGTCACTACCAACTGCCTTCTGTGAAAATTTCAGCTTGATTTGTTGTGCCGTTAATTAAAAAAAAATCGTAATAGATTTATTACACAACAGTAAAACAGGCAAATCGCTCTATCTCTAACCCCAACCTTCAGATTGGCCTGAAATTGTTTCTACAAGTAGAAATTATTGCAAACTCAACCATTATGGAGTAGTCACTACAAAGCGCAAAAAAAAAAAAAAAAAAAAAAAAAAAGTTTGGATTCCCTAACACAGACATCAGATTTCAGGTGTTAAGACTCATTGCCGTGTCTCATGGGGAAACTTTGAGCCAGGCTTCCCCTTTTTAATAAGGTAGTTTCTACGCCGATTTTTTTTTCGATTCTAAACCCAATCACCCCGTTTGCAAGCAGGTTGAACGTTACTAAGAACAACCAACAATCCGAGATGGTTTTTAATGTCCTATATGAAGACTGCTTTTCTTTTGTTAAAAATCTTCAATTAATTTTTTCCACAACAAAAGTAAACCGGGGAAATCACTCTATCTCTAACCCCAACCGTCAGATTGGCCTGAAATTTTTTCTACAAGTAGATGTCATTACCATCTGCCTTCTATAAAAATTTCAGCTTGATAAGTTGTGCCATTAATTTTTAAAAAATAGTGATAAGTTTATTACACAAAAAAGTATAATTATTCCACAACAAACGTAAAACGGGGAAATCACTCTATCTCAAACAACAAACATCAGATTGGCCTGAAAATTTTTCTACAAGTAGAAGTCATTACCATCTGCCTTCGGAGAAAATTTCAGCTTGATGAGTTGTGCCGTTAATTTTTAAAAAATAGTGATAGGTTTATTACACAAAAAAGTATAATTATTCCACAACAAACGTTAAACGGGGAAATCACTCTATCTCAAACAACAAACATCAGATTGGCCTGAAATTTTTTCTACAAGTAGAAGTAATTACCAACTGCCTTCTGTGAAAATTTCAGCTTGATTTGTTGTGCCGTTAATTTTTAAAAAATAGTGATAGGTTTATTACACAAAAAAGTATAATTATTCCACAACAAACGTTAAACGGGGAAATCACTCTATCTCACAAACAACAAACATCAGATTGGCCTGAAATTTTTTCTACAAGTAGAAGTAACTACCATCTGCCTTCTGTGGAAATTTCAGCTTGATGAGATGTGCCGTTAATTTTTAAAAAATAGTGATAGGTTTATTACACAAAAAAGTATAATTATTCCACAAAAAACGTAAAACGGGGAAATCACTCTATCTCAAACAACAAACATCAGATTGGCCTGAAATTTTTTCTACAAGTAGAAGTAACTACCATCTGCCTTCAGAGAAAATTTCAGCTTGATGAGTTGTGCCGTTAATTTTTAAAAAATAGTGATAGGTTTATTACACAAAAAAGTATAATTATTCCACAAAAAACGTAAAACGGGGAAATCACTCTATCTCAAACAACAAGCATTAGATTGTCCTGAAATTTTTTCTACAAGTAGAGGTCACTACCAACTGCCTTCTGTGAAAATTTCAGCTTGATTTGTTGTGCCGTTAATTAAAAAAAAATCGTAATAGATTTATTACACAACAGTAAAACAGGCAAATCGCTCTATCTCTAACCCCAACCTTCAGATTGGCCTGAAATTGTTTCTACAAGTAGAAATTATTGCAAACTCAACCATTATGGAGTAGTCACAAAGCGCAAAAAAAAAAAAAAAAAAAAAAAAAAACAAAAGTTTGGATTCCCTAACACAGACATCAGATTTCAGGTGTTAAGACTCATTGCCGTGTCACATGGGGAAACTTTGAGCCAGGCTTCCCCTTTTTAATAAGGTAGTTTCTACGCCGATTTTTTTTTCGATTCTAAACCCAATCACCCCGTTTGCAAGCAGGTTGAACGTTACTAAGAACAACCAACAATCCGAGATGGTTTTTAATGTCCTATATGAAGACTGCTTTTCTATTGTTAAAAATCTTCAATTAATTTTTTCCACAACAAAAGTAAACCTGGGAAATCACTCTATCTCTAACCCCAACCGTCAGATTGGCCTGAAATTTTTTCTACAAGTAGATGTCATTACCATCTGCCTTCTATAAAAATTTCAGCTTGGTAAGTTGTGCCATTAATTTTTAAAAAATAGTGATAAGTTTATTACACAAAAAAGTATAATTATTCCACAACAAACGTAAAACGGGGAAATCACTCTATCTCAAACAACAAACATCAGATTGGCCTGAAAATTTTTCTACAAAGAGAAGTCATTACCAACTGCCTGCTGTAAAAATTTCAGCTTGATGAGTTGTGCCGTTAATTTAAAAAAAATAGTGATAAGTTTATTACAGAAAAAAGTATAATTATTCCACAACAAACGTAAAACGGGGAAATCACTCTATCTCAAACAACAAACATCAGATTGGCCTGAAATTTTTTCTACAAGTAGAAGTAATTACCATCTGCCTTCTGTGGAAATTTCAGCTTGATGAGATGTGCCGTTAATTTTTAAAAAATAGTGATAGGTTTATTACACAAAAAAGTATAATTATTCCACAAAAAACGTAAAACGGGGAAATCACTCTATCTCAAACAACAAACATCAGATTGGCCTGAAATTTTTTCTACAAGTAGAAGTAACTACCATCTGCCTTCAGAAAAAATTTCAGCTTGATGAGTTGTGCCGTTAATTTTTAAAAAATAGTGATAGGTTTATTACACAAAAAAGTATAATTATTCCACAACAAACGTAAAACGGGGAAATCACTCTATCTCAAACAACAAACATCAGATTGGCCTGAAATTTTTTCTACAAGTAGAAGTCATTACCAACTGTCTTCTGTGAAAATTTCAGCTTGATGAGTTCAGCCGTTAATTTTTAAAAAATAGTGATAGGTTTATTACACAAAAAAGTATAATTATTCCACAAAAAACGTAAAACGGGGAAATCACTCTATCTCAAACAACAAGCATTAGATTGTCCTGAAATTTTTTCTACAAGTAGAGGTCACTACCAACTGCCTTCTGTGAAAATTTCAGCTTGATTTGTTGTGCCGTTAATTAAAAAAAAATCGTAATAGATTTATTACACAACAGTAAAACAGGCAAATCGCTCTATCTCTAACCCCAACCTTCAGATTGGCCTGAAATTGTTTCTACAAGTAGAAATTATTGCAAACTCAACCATTATGGAGTAGTCACTACAAAGCGCAAAAAAAAAAAAAAAAAAAAAAAGTTTGGATTCCCTAACACAGACATCAGATTTCAGGTGTTAAGACTCATTGCCGTGTCTCATGGGGAAACTTTGAGCCAGGCTTCCCCTTTTTAATAAGGTAGTTTCTACGCCGATTTTTTTTTCGATTCTAAACCCAATCACCCCGTTTGCAAGCAGGTTGAACGTTACTAAGAACAACCAACAATCCGAGATGGTTTTTAATGTCCTATATGAAGACTGCTTTTCTTTTGTTAAAAATCTTCAATTAATTTTTTCCACAACAAAAGTAAACCGGGGAAATCACTCTATCTCTAACCCCAACCGTCAGATTGGCCTGAAATTTTTTCTACAAGTAGATGTCATTACCATCTGCCTTCTATAAAAATTTCAGCTTGATAAGTTGTGCCATTAATTTTTAAAAAATAGTGATAAGTTTATTACACAAAAAAGTATAATTATTCCACAACAAACGTAAAACGGGGAAATCACTCTATCTCAAACAACAAACATCAGATTGGCCTGAAATTTTTTCTACAAGTAGAAGTCATTACCATCTGCCTTCAGAGAAAATTTCAGCTTGATGAGTTGTGCCGTTAATTTTTAAAAAATAGTGATAGGTTTATTACACAAAAAAGTATAATTATTCCACAACAAACGTTAAACGGGGAAATCACTCTATCTCAAACAACAAACATCAGATTGGCCTGAAATTTTTTCTACAAGTAGAAGTAATTACCATCTGCCTTCTGTGAAAATTTCAGCTTGATGAGGTGTGCCGTTAATTTTAAAAAAATAGTGATAGGTTTATTACACAAAAAAGTATAATTATTCCACAAAAAACGTAAAACGGGGAAATCACTCTATCTCAAACAACAAACATCTGATTGGCCTGAAATTTTTTCTACAAGTAGAAGTAATTACCATCTGCCTTCAGAGTAAATTTCAGCTTGATGAGTTGTGCCGTTAATTTTTAAAAAATAGTGATAGGTTTATTACACAAAAAAGTATAATTATTCCACAACAAACGTAAAACGGGGAAATCACTCTATCTCAAACAACAAACATCAGATTGGCGTGAAATTTTTTCTACAAGTAGAAGTCATTACCATCTGCCTTCAGAGAAAATTTCAGCTTGATGAGTTGCGCCATTAATTTAAAAAAAATAGTGATAGGTTTATTACACAAAAAAGTATAATTATTCCACAACAAACGTTAAACGGGGAACTGCCTTCTGTGAAAATTTCAGCTTGATTTGTTGTGCCGTTAATTAAAAAAAAATCGTAATAGATTTATTACACAACAGTAAAACAGGCAAATCGCTCTATCTCTAACCCCAACCTTCAGATTGGCCTGAAATTGTTTCTACAAGTAGAAATTATTGCAAACTCAACCATTATGGAGTAGTCACTACAAAGCGCAAAAAAAAAAAAAAAAAAAAAAGTTTGGATTCCCTAACACAGACATCAGATTTCAGGTGTTAAGACTCATTGCCGTGTCTCATGGGGAAACTTTGAGCCAGGCTTCCCCTTTTTAATAAGGTAGTTTCTACGCCGATTTTTTTTTCGATTCTAAACCCAATCACCCCGTTTGCAAGCAGGTTGAACGTTACTAAGAACAACCAACAATCCGAGATGGTTTTTAATGTCCTATATGAAGACTGCTTTTCTTTTGTTAAAAATCTTCAATTAATTTTTTCCACAACAAAAGTAAACCGGGGAAATCACTCTATCTCTAACCCCAACCGTCAGATTGGCCTGAAATTTTTTCTACAAGTAGATGTCATTACCATCTGCCTTCTATAAAAATTTCAGCTTGATAAGTTGTGCCATTAATTTTTAAAAAATAGTGATAAGTTTATTACACAAAAAAGTATAATTATTCCACAACAAACGTAAAACGGGGAAATCACTCTATCTCAAACAACAAACATCAGATTGGCCTGAAAATTTTTCTACAAAGAGAAGTCATTACCAACTGCCTGCTGTAAAAATTTCAGCTTGATGAGATGTGCCGTTAATTTTTAAAAAATAGTGATAGGTTTATTACACAAAAAAGTATAATTATTCCACAAAAAACGTAAAACGGGGAAATCACTCTATCTCAAACAACAAACATCAGATTGGCCTGAAATTTTTTCTACAAGTAGAAGTAACTACCATCTGCCTTCAGAGAAAATTTCAGCTTGATGAGTTGTGCCGTTAATTTTTAAAAAATAGTGATAGGTTTATTACACAAAAAAGTATAATTATTCCACAACAAACGTAAAACGGGGAAATCACTCTATCTCAAACAACAAACATCAGATTGGCCTGAAATTTTTTCTACAAGTAGAAGTCATTACCAACTGTCTTCTGTGAAAATTTCAGCTTGATGAGTTGAGCCGTTAATTTAAAAAAAATAGTGATAGGTTTATTACACAAAAAAGTATAATTATTCCACAAAAAACGTAAAACGGGGAAATCACTCTATCTCAAACAACAAGCATTAGATTGTCCTGAAATTTTTTCTACAAGTAGAGTTCACTACCAACTGCTTTCTGTGAAAATTTCAGCTTGATTTGTTGTGCCGTTAATTAAAAAAAAATCGTAATAGATTTATTACACAACAGTCAAACAGGCAAATCGCTCTATCTCTAACCCCAACCTTCAGATTGGCCTGAAATTGTTTCTACAAGTAGAAATTATTGCAAACTCAACCATTATGGAGTAGTCACTACAAAGCGCAAAAAAAAAAAAAAAAAAAAAAGTTTGGATTCCCTAACACAGACATCAGATTTCAGGTGTTAAGACTCATTGCCGTGTCTCATGGGGAAACTTTGAGCCAGGCTTCCCCTTTTTAATAAGGTAGTTTCTACGCCGATTTTTTTTTCGATTCTAAACCCAATCACCCCGTTTGCAAGCAGGTTGAACGTTACTAAGAACAACCAACAATCCGAGATGGTTTTTAATGTCCTATATGAAGACTGCTTTTCTTTTGTTAAAAATCTTCAATTAATTTTTTCAACAACAAAAGTAAACCGGGGAAATCACTCTATCTCTAACCCCAACCGTCAGATTGGCCTGAAATTTTTTCTACAAGTAGATGTCATTACCATCTGCCTTCTATAAAAATTTCAGCTTGATAAGTTGTGCCATTAATTTTTTAAAAATAGTGATAAGTTTATTACACAAAAAAGTATAATTATTCCACAACAAACGTAAAACGGGGAAATCACTCTATCTCAAACAACAAACATCAGATTGGCCTGAAAATTTTTCTACAAAGAGAAGTCATTACCAACTGCCTGCTGTAAAAATTTCAGCTTGATGAGTTGTGCCGTTAATTTAAAAAAAATAGTGATAAGTTTATTACAGAAAAAAGTATAATTATTCCACAACAAACGTAAAACGGGGAAATCACTCTATCTCAAACAACAAACATCAGATTGGCCTGAAATTTTTTCTACAAGTAGAAGTCATTACCATCTGCCTTCAGAGAAAATTTCAGCTTGATGAGTTGTACCGTTAATTTTAAAAAAATAGTGATAGGTTTATTACACAAAAAAGTATAATTATTCCACAACAAACGTTAAACGGGGAAATCACTCTATCTCAAACAACAAACATCAGATTGGCCTGAAATTTTTTCTACAAGTAGAAGTAATTACCATCTGCCTTCTGTGGAAATTTCAGCTTGATGAGATGTGCCGTTAATTTAAAAAAAATAGTGATAGGTTTATTACACAAAAAAGTATAATTATTCCACAAATCATCAAACAACAAACATCAGATTGGCCTGAAATTTTTTCTACAAGTAGAAGTCATTACCAACTGTCTTCTGTGAAAATTTCAGCTTGATGAGTTCAGCCGTTAATTTTTAAAAAATAGTGATAGGTTTATTACACAAAAAAGTATAATTATTCCACAAAAAACGTAAAACGGGGAAATCACTCTATCTCAAACAACAAGCATTAGATTGTCCTGAAATTTTTTCTACAAGTAGAGGTCACTACGAACTGCCTTCTGTGAAAATTTCAGCTTGATTTGTTGTGCCGTTAATTAAAAAAAAATCGTAATAGATTTATTACACAACAGTAAAACAGGCAAATCGCTCTATCTCTAACCCCAACCTTCAGATTGGCCTGAAATTGTTTCTACAAGTAGAAATTATTGCAAACTCAACCATTATGGAGTAGTCACTACAAAGCGCAAAAAAAAAAAAAAAAAAAAAAAAAAAGTTTGGATTCCCTAACACAGACATCAGATTTCAGGTGTTAAGACTCATTGCCGTGTCTCATGGGGAAACTTTGAGCCAGGCTTCCCCTTTTTAATAAGGTAGTTTCTACGCCGATTTTTTTTTCGATTCTAAACCCAATCACCCCGTTTGCAAGCAGGTTGAACGTTACTAAGAACAACCAACAATCCGAGATGGTTTTTAATGTCCTATATGAAGACTGCTTTTCTTTTGTTAAAAATCTTCAATTAATTTTTTCCACAACAAAAGTAAACCGGGGAAATCACTCTATCTCTAACCCCAACCGTCAGATTGGCCTGAAATTTTTTCTACAAGTAGATGTCATTACCATCTGCCTTCTATAAAAATTTCAGCTTGATAAGTTGTGCCATTAATTTTTAAAAAATAGTGATAAGTTTATTACACAAAAAAGTATAATTATTCCACAACAAACGTAAAACGGGGAAATCACTCTATCTCAAACAACAAACATCAGATTGGCCTGAAAATTTTTCTACAAGTAGAAGTCATTACCATCTGCCTTCGGAGAAAATTTCAGCTTGATGAGTTGTGCCGTTAATTTTTAAAAAATAGTGATAGGTTTATTACACAAAAAAGTATAATTATTCCACAACAAACGTTAAACGGGGAAATCACTCTATCTCAAACAACAAACATCAGATTGGCCTGAAATTTTTTCTACAAGTAGAAGTAATTACCAACTGCCTTCTGTGAAAATTTCAGCTTGATTTGTTGTGCCGTTAATTTTTAAAAAATAGTGATAGGTTTATTACACAAAAAAGTATAATTATTCCACAACAAACGTTAAACGGGGAAATCACTCTATCTCACAAACAACAAACATCAGATTGGCCTGAAATTTTTTCTACAAGTAGAAGTAACTACCATCTGCCTTCTGTGGAAATTTCAGCTTGATGAGATGTGCCGTTAATTTTTAAAAAATAGTGATAGGTTTATTACACAAAAAAGTATAATTATTCCACAAAAAACGTAAAACGGGGAAATCACTCTATCTCAAACAACAAACATCAGATTGGCCTGAAATTTTTTCTACAAGTAGAAGTAACTACCATCTGCCTTCAGAGAAAATTTCAGCTTGATGAGTTGTGCCGTTAATTTTTAAAAAATAGTGATAGGTTTATTACACAAAAAAGTATAATTATTCCACAAAAAACGTAAAACGGGGAAATCACTCTATCTCAAACAACAAGCATTAGATTGTCCTGAAATTTTTTCTACAAGTAGAGGTCACTACCAACTGCCTTCTGTGAAAATTTCAGCTTGATTTGTTGTGCCGTTAATTAAAAAAAAATCATAATAGATTTATTAAACAACAGTAAAACAGGCAAATCGCTCTATCTCTAACCCCAACCTTCAGATTGGCCTGAAATTGTTTCTACAAGTAGAAATTATTGCAAACTCAACCATTATGGAGTAGTCACTACAAAGCGCAAAAAAAAAAAAAAAAAAAAAAAAAAAAAAAAAAGGTTTGGATTTTCTAACACAGACATCAGATTTCAGGTGTTAAGACTCATTGCCGTGTCTCATGGGGAAACTTTGAGCCAGGCTTCCCCTTTTTAATAAGGTAGTTTCTACGCCGATTTTTTTTTCGATTCTAAACCCAATCACCCCGTTTGCAAGCAGGTTGAACGTTACTAAGAACAACCAACAATCCGAGATGGTTTTTAATGTCCTATATGAAGACTGCTTTTCTTTTGTTAAAAATCTTCAATTAATTTTTTCCACAACAAAAGTAAACCGGGGAAATCACTCTATCTCTAACCCCAACCGTCAGATTGGCCTGAAATTTTTTCTACAAGTAGATGTCATTACCAACTGCCTGCTGTAAAAATTTCAGCTTGATGAGTTGTGCCGTTAATTTTTAAAAAATAGTGATAGGTTTATTACACAAAAAAGTATAATTATTCCACAACAAACGTTAAACGGGGAAATCACTCTATCTCAAACAACAAACATCAGATTGGCCTGAAATTTTTTCTACAAGTAGAAGTAATTACCAACTGCCTTCTGTGAAAATTTCAGCTTGATTTGTTGTGCCGTTAATTTTTAAAAAATAGTGATAGGTTTATTACACAAAAAAGTATAATTATTCCACAACAAACGTTAAACGGGGAAATCACTCTATCTCACAAACAACAAACATCAGATTGGCCTGAAATTTTTTCTACAAGTAGAAGTAACTACCATCTGCCTTCTGTGGAAATTTCAGCTTGATGAGATGTGCCGTTAATTTTTAAAAAATAGTGATAGGTTTATTACACAAAAAAGTATAATTATTCCACAAAAAACGTAAAACGGGGAAATCACTCTATCTCAAACAACAAACATCAGATTGGCCTGAAATTTTTTCTACAAGTAGAAGTAACTACCATCTGCCTTCAGAGAAAATTTCAGCTTGATGAGTTGTGCCGTTAATTTTTAAAAAATAGTGATAGGTTTATTACACAAAAAAGTATAATTATTCCACAAAAAACGTAAAACGGGGAAATCACTCTATCTCAAACAACAAGCATTAGATTGTCCTGAAATTTTTTCTACAAGTAGAGGTCACTACCAACTGCCTTCTGTGAAAATTTCAGCTTGATTTGTTGTGCCGTTAATTAAAAAAAAAATCATAATAGATTTATTAAACAACAGTAAAACAGGCAAATCGCTCTATCTCTAACCCCAACCTTCAGATTGGCCTGAAATTGTTTCTACAAGTAGAAATTATTGCAAACTCAACCATTATGGAGTAGTCACTACAAAGCGCAAAAAAAAAAAAAAAAAAAAAAAAAAAAAAAAAAAAAAAAAAGGTTTGGATTTCCTAACACAGACATCAGATTTCAGGTGTTAAGACTCATTGCCGTGTCTCATGGGGAAACTTTGAGCCAGGCTTCCCCTTTTTAATAAGGTAGTTTCTACGCCGATTTTTTTTTCGATTCTAAACCCAATCACCCCGTTTGCAAGCAGGTTGAACGTTACTAAGAACAACCAACAATCCGAGATGGTTTTTAATGTCCTATATGAAGACTGCTTTTCTTTTGTTAAAAATCTTCAATTAATTTTTTCCACAACAAAAGTAAACCGGGGAAATCACTCTATCTCTAACCCCAACCGTCAGATTGGCCTGAAATTTTTTCTACAAGTAGAAGTAACTACCATCTGCCTTCAGAGAAAATTTCAGCTTGATGA
Source organism: Ochlerotatus camptorhynchus (assembly GCF_037179485.1). Classification (NCBI taxonomy): domain Eukaryota; kingdom Metazoa; phylum Arthropoda; class Insecta; order Diptera; family Culicidae; genus Ochlerotatus; species Ochlerotatus camptorhynchus. Next base: position 922,560 of record NW_027040979.1, read on the forward strand.
GTTGTGCCGTTAATTTTTAAAAAATAGTGATAGGTTTATTACACAAAAAAGTATAATTATTCCACAAAAAACGTAAAACGGGGAAATCACTCTATCTCAAACAACAAGCATTAGATTGTCCTGAAATTTTTTCTACAAGTAGAGGTCACTACCAACTGCCTTCTGTGAAAATTTCAGCTTGATTTGTTGTGCCGTTAATTAAAAAAAAAATCATAATAGATTTATTAAACAACAGTAAAACAGGCAAATCGCTCTATCTCTAACCCCAACCTTCAGATTGGCCTGAAATTGTTTCTACAAGTAGAAATTATTGCAAACTCAACCATTATGGAGTAGTCACTACAAAGCGCAAAAAAAAAAAAAAAAAAAAAAAAAAAAAAAAAAAAAAAAAAAAAAAAGGTTTGGATTTCCTAACACAGACATCAGATTTCAGGTGTTAAGACTCATTGCCGTGTCTCATGGGGAAACTTTGAGCCAGGCTTCCCCTTTTTAATAAGGTAGTTTCTACGCCGATTTTTTTTTCGATTCTAAACCCAATCACCCCGTTTGCAAGCAGGTTGAACGTTACTAAGAACAACCAACAATCCGAGATGGTTTTTAATGTCCTATATGAAGACTGCTTTTCTTTTGTTAAAAATCTTCAATTAATTTTTTCCACAACAAAAGTAAAACGGGGCAATCACTCTATCTCAAACAACAAACATCAGATTGGCCTGAAAATTTTTCTACAAAGAGAAGTCATTACCAACTGCCTGCTGTAAAAATTTCAGCTTGATGAGTTGTGCCGTTAATTTTTAAAAAATAGTGATAGGTTTATTACACAAAAAAGTATAATTATTCCACAACAAACGTTAAACGGGGAAATCACTCTATCTCAAACAACAAACATCAGATTGGCCTGAAATTTTTTCTACAAGTAGAAGTAATTACCATCTGCCTTCTGTGGAAATTTCAGCTTGATGAGATGTGCCATTAATTTAAAAAAAAATAGTGATAGGTTTATTACACAAAAAAGTATAATTATTCCACAAAAAACGTAAAACGGGGAAATCACTCTATCTCAAACAACAAACATCAGATTGGCCTGAAATTTTTTCTACAAGTAGAAGTAACTACCATCGGCCTTCAGAGAAAATTTCAGCTTGATGAGTTGTGCCATTAATTTTTAAAAAATAGTGATAGGTTTATTACACAAAAAAGTATAATTATTCCACAACAAACGTAAAACGGGGAAATCACTCTATCTCAAACAACAAACATCAGATTGGCCTGAAATTTTTTCTACAAGTAGAAGTCATTACCAACTGTCTTCTGTGAAAATTTCAGCTTGATGAGTTCAGCCGTTTATTTTTAAAAAATAGTGATAGGTTTATTACACAAAAAAGTATAATTATTCCACAAAAAACGTAAAACGGGGAAATCACTCTATCTCAAACAACAAGCATTAGATTGTCCTGAAATTTTTTCTACAAGTAGAGGTCACTACCAACTGCCTTCTGTGAAAATTTCAGCTTGATTTGTTGTGCCGTTAATTAAAAAAAAATCGTAATAGATTTATTACACAACAGTAAAACAGGCAAATCGCTCTATCTCTAACCCCAACCTTCAGATTGGCCTGAAATTGTTTCTACAAGTAGAAATTATTGCAAACTCAACCATTATGGAGTAGTCACTACAAAGCGCAAAAAAAAAAAAAGTTTGGATTCCCTAACACAGACATCAGATTTCAGGTGTTAAGACTCATTGCCGTGTCTCATGGGGAAACTTTGAGCCAGGCTTCCCCTTTTTAATAAGGTAGTTTCTACGCCGATTTTTTTTTCGATTCTAAACCCAATCACCCCGTTTGCAAACAGGTTGAACGTTACTAAGAACAACCAACAATCCGAGATGGTTTTTAATGTCCTATATGAAGACTGCTTTTCTTTTGTTAAAAATCTTCAATTAATTTTTTCCACAACAAAAGTAAACCGGGGAAATCACTCTATCTCTAACCCCAACCGTCAGATTGGCCTGAAATTTTTTCTACAAGTAGATGTCATTACCATCTGCCTTCTATAAAAATTTCAGCTTGATAAGTTGTGCCATTAATTTTTAAAAAATAGTGATAAGTTTATTACACAAAAAAGTATAATTATTCCACAACAAACGTAAAACGGGGAAATCACTCTATCTCAAACAACAAACATCAGATTGGCCTGAAAATTTTTCTACAAAGAGAAGTCATTACCATCTGCCTTCAGAGAAAATTTCAGCTTGATGAGTTGTGCCGTTAATTTTTAAAAAATAGTGATAGGTTTATTACACAAAAAAGTATAATTATTCCACAACAAACGTTAAACGGGGAAATCACTCTATCTCAAACAACAAACATCAGATTGGCCTGAAAATTTTTCTACAAGTAGAAGTCATTACCAACTGTCTTCTGTGAAAATTTCAGCTTGATGAGTTGTGCCGTTAATTTTTAAAAAATAGTGATAGGTTTATTACACAAAAAAGTATAATTATTCCACAAAAAACGTAAAACGGGGAAATCACTCTATCTCGAACAACAAACATCAGATTGGCCTGAAATTTTTTCTACAAGTAGAAGTAATTACCATCTGCCTTCAGAGAAAATTTCAGCTTGATGAGTTGTGCCGTTAATTTTTAAAAAATAGTGATAGGTTTATTACACAAAAAAGTATAATTATTCCACAACAAACGTTAAACGGGGAAATCACTCTATCTCAAACAACAAACATCAGATTGGCCTGAAATTTTTTCTACAAGTAGAAGTAATTACCATCTGCCTTCAGAGAAAATTTCAGCTTGATGAGTTGTGCCGTTAATTTTTAAAAAATAGTGATAGGTTTATTACACAAAAAAGTATAATTATTCCACAACAAACGTAAAACGGGGAAATCACTCTATCTCAAACAACAAACATCAGATTGGCGTGAAATTTTTTCTACAAGTAGAAGTCATTACCAACTGCCTTCTGTGAAAATTTCAGCTTGATGAGATGTGCCGTTAATTTTAAAAAAATAGTGATAGGTTTATTACACAAAAAAGTATAATTATTCCACAACAAACGTTAAACGGGGAAATCACTCTATCTAAAACAACAAACATCAGATTGGCCTGAAATTTTTTCTACAAGTAGAAGTAATTACCATCTGCCTTCAGAGTAAATTTCAGCTTGATGAGTTGTGCCGTTAATTTAAAAAAAAATAGTGATAGGTTTATTACACAAAAAAGTATAATTATTCCACAACAAACGTAAAACGGGGAAATCACTCTATCTCAAACAACAAACATCAGATTGGCCTGAAATTTTTTCTACAAGTAGAAGTCATTACCAACTGCCTGCTGTAAAAATTTCAGCTTGATGAGTTGTGCCGTTAATTTTTAAAAAATAGTGATAGGTTTATTACACAAAAAAGTATAATTATTCCACAAAAAACGTAAAACGGGGAAATCACTCTATCTCAAACAACAAGCATTAGATTGTCCTGAAATTTTTTCTACAAGTAGAGGTCACTACCAACTGCCTTCTGTGAAAATTTCAGCTTGATTTGTTGTGCCGTTAATTAAAAAAAAATCGTAATAGATTTATTACACAACAGTAAAACAGGCAAATCGCTCTATCTCTAACCCCAACCTTCAGATTGGCCTGAAATTGTTTCTACAAGTAGAAATTATTGCAAACTCAACCATTATGGAGTAGTCACTACAAAGCGCAAAAAAAAAAAAAAAAAAAAAAGTTTGGATTCCCTAACACAGACATCAGATTTCAGGTGTTAAGACTCATTGCCGTGTCTCATGGGGAAACTTTGAGCCAGGCTTCCCCTTTTTAATAAGGTAGTTTCTACGCCGATTTTTTTTTCGATTCTAAACCCAATCACCCCGTTTGCAAGCAGGTTGAACGTTACTAAGAACAACCAACAATCCGAGATGGTTTTTAATGTCCTATATGAAGACTGCTTTTCTTTTGTTAAAAATCTTCAATTAATTTTTTCCACAACAAAAGTAAACCGGGGAAATCACTCTATCTCTAACCCCAACCGTCAGATTGGCCTGAAATTTTTTCTACAAGTGGATGTCATTACCTACTGCCTTCTATAAAAATTTCAGCTTGATTAGTAGTGCCATTAATTTTTAAAAAATAGTGATAAGTTTATTACACCAAAAAAGTATAATTATTCCACAACAAATGTAAAACGGGGAAATCACTCTATCTCACACAACAAACATCAGATTGGCCTGAATTTTTTTCTACAAGTAGAAGTCATTACCAACTGCCTGCTGTAAAAATTTCAGCTTGATGAGTTGTGCCGTTAATTTTTAAAAAATAGTGATAGGTGTATTACACTAAAATGTATAATTATTCCACAATAAACGTTAAACGGGGAAATCACTCTATCTCAAACAACAAGCATTAGATTGTCCTGAAATTTTTTCTATAAGTAGAGGTCACTATCAACTGCCTTCTGTGAAAATTTCAGCTTGATTTGTTGTGCCGTTAATTAAAAAAAATCGTAATAGATTTATTACACAAAAAAGTATAATTATTCCACAACAAACGTTAAACGGGGAAATCACTCTATCTCAAACAACAAACATCAGATTGGCCTGAAATTTTTTCTACAAGTAGAAGTAATTACCATCTGCCTTCTGTGGAAATTTCAGCTTGATGAGATGTGCCGTTAATTTTTAAAAAATAGTGATAGGTTTATTACACAAAAAAGTATAATTATTCCACAAAAAACGTAAAACGGGGAAATCACTCTATCTCAAACAACAAACATCAGATTGGCCTGAAATTTTTTCTACAAGTAGAAGTAACTACCATCTGCCTTCAGAGAAAATTTCAGCTTGATGAGTTGTGCCGTTAATTTTTAAAAAATAGTGATAGGTTTATTACACAAAAAAGTATAATTATTCCACAAAAAACGTAAAACGGGGAAATCACTCTATCTCAAACAACAAGCATTAGATTGTCCTGAAATTTTTTCTACAAGTAGAGGTCACTACCAACTGCCTTCTGTGAAAATTTCAGCTTGATTTGTTGTGCCGTTAATTAAAAAAAAATCGTAATAGATTTATTACACAACAGTAAAACAGGCAAATCGCTCTATCTCTAACCCCAACCTTCAGATTGGCCTGAAATTGTTTCTACAAGTAGAAATTATTGCAAACTCAACCATTATGGAGTAGTCACTACAAAGCGCAAAAAAAAAAAAAAAAAAAAAAAAGTTTGGATTCCCTAACACAGACATCAGATTTCAGGTGTTAAGACTCATTGCCGTGTCTCATGGGGAAACTTTGAGCCAGGCTTCCCCTTTTTAATAAGGTAGTTTCTACGCCGATTTTTTTTTTCGATTCTAAACCCAATCACCCCGTTTGCAAGCAGGTTGAACGTTACTAAGAACAACCAACAATCCGAGATGGTTTTTAATGTCCTATATGAAGACTGCTTTTCTTTTGTTAAAAATCTTCAATTAATTTTTTCCACAACAAAAGTAAACCGGGGAAATCACTCTATCTCTAACCCCAACCGTCAGATTGGCCTGAAATTTTTTCTACAAGTAGATGTCATTACCATCTGCCTTCTATGAAAATTTCAGCTTGATAAGTTGTGCCATTAATTTTTAAAAAATAGTGATAAGTTTATTACACAAAAAGTATAATTATTCCACAACAAACGTAAAACGGGGAAATCACTCTATCTCAAACAACAAACATCAGATTGGCCTGAAAATTTTTCTACAAAGAGAAGTCATTACCAACTGCCTGCTGTAAAAATTTCAGCTTGATGAGTTGTGCCGTTAATTTTTAAAAAATAGTGATAGGTTTATTACACAAAAAAGTATAATTATTCCACAACAAACGTTAAACGGGGAAATCACTCTATCTCAAACAACAAACATCAGATTGGCCTGAAATTTTTTCTACAAGTAGAAGTAATTACCATCTGCCTTCTGTGGAAATTTCAGCTTGATGAGATGTGCCGTTAATTTTAAAAAAATAGTGATAGGTTTATTACACAAAAAAGTATAATTATTCCACAAAAAACGTAAAACGGGGAAATCACTCTATCTCAAACAACAAACATCAGATTGGCCTGAAATTTTTTCTACAAGTAGAAGTAACTACCATCTGCCTTCAGAGAAAATTTCAGCTTGATGAGTTGTGCCGTTAATTTTTAAAAAATAGTGATAAGTTTATTACACAAAAAAGTATAATTATTCCACAACAAACGTAAAACGGGGAAATCACTCTATCTCAAACAACAAACATCAGATTGGCCTGAAATTTTTTCTACAAGTAGAAGTCATTACCAACTGTCTTCTATGAAAATTTCAGCTTGATGAGTTCAGCCGTTTATTTTTAAAAAATAGTGATAGGTTTATTACACAAAAAAGTATAATTATTCCACAAAAAACGTAAAACGGGGAAATCACTCTATCTCAAACAACAAACATCAGATTGGCGTGAAATTTTTTCTACAAGTAGAAGTCATTACCAACTGCCTTCTGTGAAAATTTCAGCTTGATGAGATGTGCCGTTAATTTTAAAAAAATAGTGATAGGTTTATTACACAAAAAAGTATAATTATTCCACAACAAACGTTAAACGGGGAAATCACTCTATCTAAAACAACAAACATCAGATTGGCCTGAAATTTTTTCTACAAGTAGAAGTAATTACCATCTGCCTTCAGAGTAAATTTCAGCTTGATGAGTTGTGCCGTTAATTTAAAAAAAATAGTGATAGGTTTATTACACAAAAAAGTATAATTATTCCACAACAAACGTAAAACGGGGAAATCACTCTATCTCAAACAACAAACATCAGATTGGCCTGAAATTTTTTCTACAAGTAGAAGTCATTACCAACTGCCTGCTGTAAAAATTTCAGCTTGATGAGTTGTGCCGTTAATTTTTAAAAAATAGTGATAGGTTTATTACACAAAAAAGTATAATTATTCCACAAAAAACGTAAAACGGGGAAATCACTCTATCTCAAACAACAAGCATTAGATTGTCCTGAAATTTTTTCTACAAGTAGAGGTCACTACCAACTGCCTTCTGTGAAAATTTCAGCTTGATTTGTTGTGCCGTTAATTAAAAAAAAATCGTAATAGATTTATTACACAACAGTAAAACAGGCAAATCGCTCTATCTCTAACCCCAACCTTCAGATTGGCCTGAAATTGTTTCTACAAGTAGAAATTATTGCAAACTCAACCATTATGGAGTAGTCACTACAAAGCGCAAAAAAAAAAAAAAAAAAAAAAAAAGTTTGGATTCCCTAACACAGACATCAGATTTCAGGTGTTAAGACTCATTGCCGTGTCTCATGGGGAAACTTTGAGCCAGGCTTCCCCTTTTTAATAAGGTAGTTTCTACGCCGATTTTTTTTTCGATTCTAAACCCAATCACCCCGTTTGCAAGCAGGTTGAACGTTACTAAGAACAACCAACAATCCGAGATGGTTTTTAATGTCCTATATGAAGACTGCTTTTCTTTTGTTAAAAATCTTCAATTAATTTTTTCCACAACAAAAGTAAACCGGGGAAATCACTCTATCTCTAACCCCAACCGTCAGATTGGCCTGAAATTTTTTCTACAAGTGGATGTCATTACCTACTGCCTTCTATAAAAATTTCAGCTTGATTAGTAGTGCCATTAATTTTTAAAAAATAGTGATAAGTTTATTACACCAAAAAAGTATAATTATTCCACAACAAATGTAAAACGGGGAAATCACTCTATCTCACACAACAAACATCAGATTGGCCTGAATTTTTTTCTACAAGTAGAAGTCATTACCAACTGCCTGCTGTAAAAATTTCAGCTTGATGAGTTGTGCCGTTAATTTTTAAAAAATAGTGATAGGTGTATTACACTAAAATGTATAATTATTCCACAATAAACGTTAAACGGGGAAATCACTCTATCTCAAACAACAAGCATTAGATTGTCCTGAAATTTTTTCTATAAGTAGAGGTCACTATCAACTGCCTTCTGTGAAAATTTCAGCTTGATTTGTTGTGCCGTTAATTAAAAAAAATCGTAATAGATTTATTACACAAAAAAGTATAATTATTCCACAACAAACGTTAAACGGGGAAATCACTCTATCTCAAACAACAAACATCAGATTGGCCTGAAATTTTTTCTACAAGTAGAAGTAATTACCATCTGCCTTCTGTGGAAATTTCAGCTTGATGAGATGTGCCGTTAATTTTTAAAAAATAGTGATAGGTTTATTACACAAAAAAGTATAATTATTCCACAAAAAACGTAAAACGGGGAAATCACTCTATCTCAAACAACAAACATCAGATTGGCCTGAAATTTTTTCTACAAGTAGAAGTAACTACCATCTGCCTTCAGAGAAAATTTCAGCTTGATGAGTTGTGCCGTTAATTTTTAAAAAATAGTGATAGGTTTATTACACAAAAAAGTATAATTATTCCACAAAAAACGTAAAACGGGGAAATCACTCTATCTCAAACAACAAGCATTAGATTGTCCTGAAATTTTTTCTACAAGTAGAGGTCACTACCAACTGCCTTCTGTGAAAATTTCAGCTTGATTTGTTGTGCCGTTAATTAAAAAAAATCGTAATAGATTTATTACACAACAGTAAAACAGGCAAATCGCTCTATCTCTAACCCCAACCTTCAGATTGGCCTGAAATTGTTTCTACAAGTAGAAATTATTGCAAACTCAACCATTATGGAGTAGTCACTACAAAGCGCAAAAAAAAAAAAAAAAAAAAGTTTGGATTCCCTAACACAGACATCAGATTTCAGGTGTTAAGACTCATTGCCGTGTCTCATGGGGAAACTTTGAGCCAGGCTTCCCCTTTTTAATAAGGTAGTTTCTACGCCGATTTTTTTTTCGATTCTAAACCCAATCACCCCGTTTGCAAGCAGGTTGAACGTTACTAAGAACAACCAACAATCCGAGATGGTTTTTAATGTCCTATATGAAGACTGCTTTTCTTTTGTTAAAAATCTTCAATTAATTTTTTCCACAACAAAAGTAAACCGGGGAAATCACTCTATCTCTAACCCCAACCGTCAGATTGGCCTGAAATTTTTTCTACAAGTAGATGTCATTACCATCTGCCTTCTATGAAAATTTCAGCTTGATAAGTTGTGCCATTAATTTTTAAAAAATAGTGATAAGTTTATTACACAAAAAGTATAATTATTCCACAACAAACGTAAAACGGGGAAATCACTCTATCTCAAACAACAAACATCAGATTGGCCTGAAAATTTTTCTACAAAGAGAAGTCATTACCAACTGCCTGCTGTAAAAATTTCAGCTTGATGAGTTGTGCCGTTAATTTTTAAAAAATAGTGATAGGTTTATTACACAAAAAAGTATAATTATTCCACAACAAACGTTAAACGGGGAAATCACTCTATCTCAAACAACAAACATCAGATTGGCCTGAAATTTTTCTACAAGTAGAAGTAATTACCATCTGCCTTCTGTGGAAATTTCAGCTTGATGAGATGTGCCGTTAATTTAAAAAAAATAGTGATAGGTTTATTACACAAAAAAGTATAATTATTCCACAAAAAACGTAAAACGGGGAAATCACTCTATCTCAAACAACAAACATCAGATTGGCCTGAAATTTTTTCTACAAGTAGAAGTAACTACCATCTGCCTTCAGAGAAAATTTCAGCTTGATGAGTTGTGCCGTTAATTTTTAAAAAATAGTGATAGGTTTATTACACAAAAAAGTATAATTATTCCACAACAAACGTAAAACGGGGAAATCACTCTATCTCAAACAACAAACATCAGATTGGCCTGAAATTTTTTCTACAAGTAGAAGTCATTACCAACTGTCTTCTGTGAAAATTTCAGCTTGATGAGTTCAGCCGTTTATTTTTAAAAAATAGTGATAGGTTTATTACACAAAAAAGTATAATTATTCCACAAAAAACGTAAAACGGGGAAATCACTCTATCTCAAACAACAAGCATTAGATTGTCCTGAAATTTTTTCTACAAGTAGAGGTCACTACCAACTGCCTTCTGTGAAAATTTCAGCTTGATTTGTTGTGCCGTTAATTAAAAAAAAATCGTAATAGATTTATTACACAACAGTAAAACAGGCAAATCGCTCTATCTCTAACCCCAACCTTCAGATTGGCCTGAAATTGTTTCTACAAGTAGAAATTATTGCAAACTCAACCATTATGGAGTAGTCACTACAAAGCGCAAAAAAAAAAAAAAAAAAAAGTTTGGATTCCCTAACACAGACATCAGATTTCAGGTGTTAAGACTCATTGCCGTGTCTCATGGGGAAACTTTGAGCCAGGCTTCCCCTTTTTAATAAGGTAGTTTCTACGCCGATTTTTTTTTCGATTCTAAACCCAATCACCCCGTTTGCAAACAGGTTGAACGTTACTAAGAACAACCAACAATCCGAGATGGTTTTTAATGTCCTATATGAAGACTGCTTTTCTTTTGTTAAAAATCTTCAATTAATTTTTTCCACAACAAAAGTAAACCGGGGAAATCACTCTATCTCTAACCCCAACCGTCAGATTGGCCTGAAATTTTTTCTACAAGTAGATGTCATTACCATCTGCCTTCTATAAAAATTTCAGCTTGATAAGTTGTGCCATTAATTTTTAAAAAATAGTGATAAGTTTATTACACAAAAAAGTATAATTATTCCACAACAAACGTAAAACGGGGAAATCACTCTATCTCAAACAACAAACATCAGATTGGCCTGAAAATTTTTCTACAAAGAGAAGTCATTACCATCTGCCTTCAGAGAAAATTTCAGCTTGATGAGTTGTGCCGTTAATTTTTAAAAAATAGTGATAGGTTTATTACACAAAAAAGTATAATTATTCCACAACAAACGTTAAACGGGGAAATCACTCTATCTCAAACAACAAACATCAGATTGGCCTGAAATTTTTTCTACAAGTAGAAGTCATTACCAACTGTCTTCTGTGAAAATTTCAGCTTGATGAGTTGTGCCGTTAATTTTTAAAAAATAGTGATAGGTTTATTACACAAAAAAGTATAATTATTCCACAAAAAACGTAAAACGGGGAAATCACTCTATCTCAAACAACAAACATCAGATTGGCCTGAAATTTTTTCTACAAGTAGAAGTAATTACCATCTGCCTTCAGAGAAAATTTCAGCTTGATGAGTTGTGCCGTTAATTTTTAAAAAATAGTGATAGGTTTATTACACAAAAAAGTATAATTATTCCACAACAAACGTAAAACGGGGAAATCACTCTATCTCAAACAACAAACATCAGATTGGCCTGAAATTTTTTCTACAAGTAGAAGTAATTACCATCTGCCTTCAGAGAAAATTTCAGCTTGATGAGTTGTGCCGTTAATTTTTAAAAAATAGTGATAGGTTTATTACACAAAAAAGTATAATTATTCCACAACAAACGTAAAACGGGGAAATCACTCTATCTCAAACAACAAACATCAGATTGGCCTGAAATTTTTTCTACAAGTAGAAGTCATTACCAACTGCCTTCTGTGAAAATTTCAGCTTGATGAGATGTGCCGTTAATTTTTAAAAAATAGTGATAGGTTTATTACACAAAAAAGTATAATTATTCCACAACAAACGTTAAACGGGGAAATCACTCTATCTAAAACAACAAACATCAGATTGGCCTGAAATTTTTTCTACAAGTAGAAGTAATTACCATCTGCCTTCAGAGTAAATTTCAGCTTGATGAGTTGTGCCGTTAATTTAAAAAAAAATAGTGATAGGTTTATTACACAAAAAAGTATAATTATTCCACAACAAACGTAAAACGGGGAAATCACTCTATCTCAAACAACAAACATCAGATTGGCCTGAAATTTTTTCTACAAGTAGAAGTCATTACCAACTGCCTGCTGTAAAAATTTCAGCTTGATGAGTTGTGCCGTTAATTTTTAAAAAATAGTGATAGGTTTATTACACAAAAAAGTATAATTATTCCACAAAAAACGTAAAACGGGGAAATCACTCTATCTCAAACAACAAGCATTAGATTGTCCTGAAATTTTTTCTACAAGTAGAGGTCACTACCAACTGCCTTCTGTGAAAATTTCAGCTTGATTTGTTGTGCCGTTAATTAAAAAAAAATCGTAATAGATTTATTACACAACAGTAAAACAGGCAAATCGCTCTATCTCTAACCCCAACCTTCAGATTGGCCTGAAATTGTTTCTACAAGTAGAAATTATTGCAAACTCAACCATTATGGAGTAGTCACTACAAAGCGCAAAAAAAAAAAAAAAAAAAAAAAGTTTGGATTCCCTAACACAGACATCAGATTTCAGGTGTTAAGACTCATTGCCGTGTCTCATGGGGAAACTTTGAGCCAGGCTTCCCCTTTTTAATAAGGTAGTTTCTACGCCGATTTTTTTTTCGATTCTAAACCCAATCACCCCGTTTGCAAGCAGGTTGAACGTTACTAAGAACAACCAACAATCCGAGATGGTTTTTAATGTCCTATATGAAGACTGCTTTTCTTTTGTTAAAAATCTTCAATTAATTTTTTCCACAACAAAAGTAAACCGGGGAAATCACTCTATCTCTAACCCCAACCGTCAGATTGGCCTGAAATTTTTTCTACAAGTGGATGTCATTACCTACTGCCTTCTATAAAAATTTCAGCTTGATTAGTAGTGCCATTAATTTTTAAAAAATAGTGATAAGTTTATTACACCAAAAAAGTATAATTATTCCACAACAAATGTAAAACGGGGAAATCACTCTATCTCACACAACAAACATCAGATTGGCCTGAATTTTTTTCTACAAGTAGAAGTCATTACCAACTGCCTGCTGTAAAAATTTCAGCTTGATGAGTTGTGCCGTTAATTTTTAAAAAATAGTGATAGGTGTATTACACTAAAAAGTATAATTATTCCACAATAAACGTTAAACGGGGAAATCACTCTATCTCAAACAACAAGCATTAGATTGTCCTGAAATTTTTTCTATAAGTAGAGGTCACTACCAACTGCCTTCTGTGAAAATTTCAGCTTGATTTGTTGTGCCGTTAATTAAAAAAAATCGTAATAGATTTATTACACAAAAAAGTATAATTATTCCACAACAAACGTTAAACGGGGAAATCACTCTATCTCAAACAACAAACATCAGATTGGCCTGAAATTTTTTCTACAAGTAGAAGTAATTACCATCTGCCTTCTGTGGAAATTTCAGCTTGATGAGATGTGCCGTTAATTTTTAAAAAATAGTGATAGGTTTATTACACAAAAAAGTATAATTATTCCACAAAAAACGTAAAACGGGGAAATCACTCTATCTCAAACAACAAACATCAGATTGGCCTGAAATTTTTTCTACAAGTAGAAGTAACTACCATCTGCCTTCAGAGAAAATTTCAGCTTGATGAGTTGTGCCGTTAATTTTTAAAAAATAGTGATAGGTTTATTACACAAAAAAGTATAATTATTCCACAAAAAACGTAAAACGGGGAAATCACTCTATCTCAAACAACAAGCATTAGATTGTCCTGAAATTTTTTCTACAAGTAGAGGTCACTACCAACTGCCTTCTGTGAAAATTTCAGCTTGATTTGTTGAGCCGTTAATTAAAAAAAATCGTAATAGATTTATTACACAACAGTAAAACAGGCAAATCGCTCTATCTCTAACCCCAACCTTCAGATTGGCCTGAAATTGTTTCTACAAGTAGAAATTATTGCAAACTCAACCATTATGAAGTAGTCACTACAAAGCGCAAAAAAAAAAAAAAAAAGTTTGGATTCCCTAACACAGACATCAGATTTCAGGTGTTAAGACTCATTGCCGTGTCTCATGGGGAAACTTTGAGCCAGGCTTCCCCTTTTTAATAAGGTAGTTTCTACGCCGATTTTTTTTTTCGATTCTAAACCCAATCACCCCGTTTGCAAGCAGGTTGAACGTTACTAAGAACAACCAACAATCCGAGATGGTTTTTAATGTCCTATATGAAGACTGCTTTTCTTTTGTTAAAAATCTTCAATTAATTTTTTCCACAACAAAAGTAAACCGGGGAAATCACTCTATCTCTAACCCCAACCGTCAGATTGGCCTGAATTTTTTCTACAAGTAGATGTCATTACCTACTGCCTTCTATAAAAATTTCAGCTTGATTAGTTGTGCCATTAATTTTTAAAAAATAGTGATAAGTTTATTACACAAAAAAGTATAATTATTCCACAACAAATGTAAAACGGGGAAATCACTCTATCTCAAACAACAAACATCAGATTGGCCTGAATTTTTTTCTACAAGTAGAAGTCATTACCAACTGCCTGCTGTAAAAATTTCAGCTTGATGAGTTGTGCCGTTAATTTTTAAAAAATAGTGATAGGTGTATTACACTAAAAAGTATAATTATTCCACAATAAACGTTAAACGGGGAAATCACTCTATCTCAAACAACAAGCATTAGATTGTCCTGAAATTTTTTCTATAAGTAGAGGTCACTACCAACTGCCTTCTGTGAAAATTTCAGCTTGATTTGTTGTGCCGTTAATTAAAAAAAATCGTAATAGATTTATTACACAACAGTAAAACAGGCAAATCGCTCTATCTCTAACCCCAACCTTCAGATTGGCCTGAAATTGTTTCTACAAGTAGAAATTATTGCAAACTCAACCATTATGGAGTAGTCACTACAAAGCGCAAAAAAAAAAAAAAAAAAAAAAGTTTGGATTCCCTAACACAGACATCAGATTTCAGGTGTTAAGACTCATTGCCGTGTCTCATGGGGAAACTTTGAGCCAGGCTTCCCCTTTTTAATAAGGTAGTTTCTACGCCGATTTTTTTTTTTCGATTCTAAACCCAATCACCCCGTTTGCAAGCAGGTTGAACGTTACTAAGAACAACCAACAATCCGAGATGGTTTTTAATGTCCTATATGAAGACTGCTTTTCTTCTGTTAAAAATCTTCAATTAATTTTTTCCACAACAAAAGTAAACCGGGGAAATCACTCTATCTCTAACCCCAACCGTCAGATTGGCCTGAAATTTTTTCTACAAGTAGATGTCATTACCATCTGCCTTCTATAAAAATTTCAGCTTGATAAGTTGTGCCATTAATTTTTAAAAAATAGTGATAAGTTTATTACACAAAAATGTATAATTATTCCACAACAAACGTAAAACGGGGAAATCACTCTATCTCAAACAACAAACATCAGATTGGCCTGAAATTTTTTCTACAAGTAGAAGTCATTACCATCTGCCTTCAGAGAAAATTTCAGCTTGATGAGTTGTGCCGTTAATTTTTAAAAAATAGTGATAGGTTTATTACACAAAAAAGTATAATTATTCCACAACAAACGTTAAACGGGGAAATCACTCTATCTCAAACAACAAACATCAGATTGGCCTGAAATTTTTTCTACAAGTAGAAGTAATTACCATCTGCCTTCAGAGAAAATTTCAGCTTGATGAGTTGTGCCGTTAATTTTTAAAAAATAGTGATAGGTTTATTACACAAAAAAGTATAATTATTCCACAACAAACGTAAAACGGGGAAATCACTCTAACTCAAACAACAAACATCAGATTGGCCTGAAATTTTTTCTACAAGTAGAAGTCATTACCATCTGCCTTCTGTGGAAATTTCAGCTTGATGAGATGTGCCATTAATTTTTAAAAAATAGTGATAGGTTTATTACACAAAAAAGTATAATTATTCCACAAAAAACGTTAAACGGGGAAATCACTCTATCTCAAACAACAAGCATTAGATTGTCCTGAAATTTTTTCTACAAGTAGAGGTCACTACCAACTGCCTTCTGTGAAAATTTCAGCTTGATTTGTTGTGCCGTTAATTAAAAAAAAATCGTAATAGATTTATTACACAACAGTAAAACAGGCAAATCGCTCTATCTCTAACCCCAACCTTCAGATTGGCCTGAAATTGTTTCTACAAGTAGAAATTATTGCAAACTCAACCATTATGAAGTAGTCACTACAAAGCGCAAAAAAAAAAAAAAAAAAAAAGTTTGGATTCCCTAACACAGACATCAGATTTCAGGTGTTAAGACTCATTGCCGTGTCTCATGGGGAAACTTTGAGCCAGGCTTCCCCTTTTTAATAAGGTAGTTTCTACGCCGATTTTTTTTTTCGATTCTAAACCCAATCACCCCGTTTGCAAGCAGGTTGAACGTTACTAAGAACAACCAACAATCCGAGATGGTTTTTAATGTCCTATATGAAGACTGCTTTTCTTCTGTTAAAAATCTTCAATTAATTTTTTCCACAACAAAAGTAAACCGGGGAAATCACTCTATCTCTAACCCCAACCGTCAGATTGGCCTGAAATTTTTTCTACAAGTAGATGTCATTACCATCTGCTTTCTATAAAAATTTCAGCTTGATAAGTTGTGCCATTAATTTTTAAAAAATAGTGATAAGTTTATTACACAAAAATGTATAATTATTCCACAACAAACGTAAAACGGGGAAATCACTCTATCTCAAACAACAAACATCAGATTGGCCTGAAATTTTTTCTACAAGTAGAAGTCATTACCATCTGCCTTCAGAGAAAATTTCAGCTTGATGAGTTGTGCCGTTAATTTTTAAAAAATAGTGATAGGTTTATTACACAAAAAAGTATAATTATTCCACAACAAACGTTAAACGGGGAAATCACTCTATCTCAAACAACAAACATCAGATTGGCCTGAATTTTTTTCTACAAGTAGAAGTAATTACCATCTGCCTTCTGTGAAAATTTCAGCTTGATGAGATGTGCCGTTAATTTTAAAAAAATAGTGATAGGTTTATTACACAAAAAAGTATAATTATTCCACAAAAAACGTAAAACGGGGAAATCACTCTATCTCAAACAACAAACATCAGATTGGCCTGAAATTGTTTCTACAAGTAGAAATTATTGCAAACTCAACCATTATGGAGTAGTCACTACAAAGCGCAAAAAAAAAAAAAAAAAAAAAGTTTGGATTTCCTAACACAGACATCAGATTTCAGGTGTTAAGACTCATTGCCGTGTCTCATGGGGAAACTTTGAGCCAGGCTTCCCCTTTTTAATAAGGTAGTTTCTACGCCGATTTTTATTTCGATTCTAAACCCAATCACCCCGTTTGCAAGCAGGTTGAACGTTACTAAGAACAACCAACAATCCGAGATGGTTTTTAATGTCCTATATGAAGACTGCTTTTCTTCTGTTAAAAATCTTCAATTAATTTTTTCCACAACAAAAGTAAACCGGGGAAATCACTCTATCTCTAACCCCAACCGTCAGATTGGCCTGAATTTTTTTCTACAAGTAGATGTCATTACCATCTGCCTTCTATAAAAATTTCAGCTTGATAAGTTGTGCCATTAATTTTTAAAAAATAGTGATAAGTTTATTACACAAAAAAGTATAATTATTCCACAACAAACGTAAAACGGGGAAATCACTCTATCTCAAACAACAAACATCAGATTGGCCTGAAAATTTTTCTACAAAGAGAAGTCATTACCAACTGCCTGCTGTAAAAATTTCAGCTTGATAAGTTGTGCCATTAATTTTTTAAAAATAGTGATAAGTTTATTACACAAAAAAGTATAATTATTCCACAACAAACGTAAAACGGGGAAATCACTCTATCTCAAACAACAAACATCAGATTGGCCTGAAAATTTTTCTACAAAGAGAAGTCATTACCAACTGCCTGCTGTAAAAATTTCAGCTTGATGAGTTGTGCCGTTAATTTTTAAAAAATAGTGATAAGTTTATTACACAAAAAAGTATAATTATTCCACAACAAACGTAAAACGGGGAAATCACTCTATCTCAAACAACAAACATCAGATTGGCCTGAAAATTTTTCTACAAAGAGAAGTCATTACCAACTGCCTGCTGTAAAAATTTCAGCTTGATGAGTTGTGCCGTTAATTTAAAAAAATAGTGATAAGTTTATTACAGAAAAAAGTATAATTATTCCACAACAAACGTAAAACGGGGAAATCACTCTATCTCAAACAACAAACATCAGATTGGCCTGAAATTTTTTCTACAAGTAGAAGTCATTACCATCTGCCTTCAGAGAAAATTTCAGCTTGATGAGTTGTGCCGTTAATTTTAAAAAAATAGTGATAGGTTTATTACACAAAAAAGTATAATTATTCCACAACAAACGTTAAACGGGGAAATCACTCTATCTCAAACAACAAACATCAGATTGGCCTGAAATTTTTTCTACAAGTAGAAGTAATTACCATCTGCCTTCTGTGAAAATTTCAGCTTGATGAGATGTGCCGTTAATTTAAAAAAAATAGTGATAGGTTTA
Organism: Ochlerotatus camptorhynchus; assembly: GCF_037179485.1. Classification (NCBI taxonomy): domain Eukaryota; kingdom Metazoa; phylum Arthropoda; class Insecta; order Diptera; family Culicidae; genus Ochlerotatus; species Ochlerotatus camptorhynchus. Next base: position 940,886 of record NW_027040979.1, read on the forward strand.
TTACACAAAAAAGTATAATTATTCCACAACAAACGTAAAACGGGGAAATCACTCTATCTCAAACAACAAACATCAGATTGGCCTGAAATTTTTTCTACAAGTAGAAGTCATTACCATCTGCCTTCAGAGAAAATTTCAGCTTGATGAGTTGTGCCGTTAATTTTTAAAAAATAGTGATAGGTTTATTACACAAAAAAGTATAATTATTCCACAACAAACGTAAAACGGGGAAATCACTCTATCTCAAACAACAAACATCAGATTGGCCTGAAATTTTTTCTACAAGTAGAAGTCATTACCATCTGCCTTCAGAGAAAATTTCAGCTTGATGAGTTGCGCCATTAATTTTTAAAAAATAGTGATAGGTTTATTACACAAAAAAGTATAATTATTCCACAACAAACATAAAACGGGGAAATCACTCTATCTCAAACAACAAACATCAGATTGGCCTGAAATTTTTTCTACAAGTAGAAGTCATTACCAACTGCCTTCTGTGAAAATTTCAGCTTAATGAGATGTGCCGTTAATTTTTAAAAAATAGTGATAGGTTTATTACACAAAAAAGTATAATTATTCCACAACAAACGTTAAACGGGGAAATCACTCTATCTAAAACAACAAACATCAGATTGGCCTGAAATTTTTTCTACAAGTAGAAGTAATTACCATCTGCCTTCAGAGTAAATTTCAGCTTGATGAGTTGTGCCGTTAATTTAAAAAAAAATAGTGATAGGTTTATTACACAAAAAAGTATAATTATTCCACAACAAACGTAAAACGGGGAAATCACTCTATCTCAAACAACAAACATCAGATTGGCCTGAAATTTTTTCTACAAGTAGAAGTCATTACCAACTGTCTTCTGTGAAAATTTCAGCTTGATGAGTTGTGCCGTTAATTTTAAAAAAATAGTGATAGGTTTATTACACAAAAAAGTATAATTATTCCACAACAAACATAAAACGGGGAAATCACTCTATCTCAAACAACAAACATCAGATTGGCCTGAAATTTTTTCTACAAGTAGAAGTAATTACCATCTGCCTTCAGAGAAAATTTCAGCTTGATGAGTTGTGCCGTTAATTTTTAAAAAATAGTGATAGGTTTATTACACAAAAAAGTATAATTATTCCACAACAAACGTAAAACGGGGAAATCACTCTATCTCAAACAACAAACATCAGATTGGCCTGAAATTTTTTCTACAAGTAGAAGTCATTACCAACTGTCTTCTGTGAAAATTTCAGCTTGATGAGTTGTGCCGTTAATTTTAAAAAAATAGTGATAGGTTTATTACACAAAAAAGTATAATTATTCCACAACAAACATAAAACGGGGAAATCACTCTATCTCAAACAACAAACATCAGATTGGCCTGAAATTTTTTCTACAAGTAGAAGTAATTACCATCTGCCTTCAGAGAAAATTTCAGCTTGATGAGTTGTGCCGTTAATTTTTAAAAAATAGTGATAGGTTTATTACACAAAAAAGTATAATTATTCCACAACAAACGTAAAACGGGGAAATCACTCTATCTCAAACAACAAACATCAGATTGGCCTGAAATTTTTTCTACAAGTAGAAGTAATTACCATCTGCCTTCAGAGAAAATTTCAGCTTGATGAGTTGTGCCGTTAATTTTTAAAAAATAGTGATAGGTTTATTACACAAAAAAGTATAATTATTCCACAACAAACGTTAAACGGGGAAATCACTCTATCTAAAACAACAAACATCAGATTGGCCTGAAATTTTTTCTACAAGTAGAAGTAATTACCATCTGCCTTCAGAGTAAATTTCAGCTTGATGAGTTGTGCCGTTAATTTAAAAAAAAATAGTGATAGGTTTATTACACAAAAAAGTATAATTATTCCACAACAAACGTAAAACGGGGAAATCACTCTATCTCAAACAACAAACATCAGATTGGCCTGAAATTTTTTCTACAAGTAGAAGTCATTACCAACTGTCTTCTGTGAAAATTTCAGCTTGATGAGTTGTGCCGTTAATTTTTAAAAAATAGTGATAGGTTTATTACACAAAAAAGTATAATTATTCCACAAAAAACGTAAAACGGGGAAATCACTCTATCTCAAACAACAAGCATTAGATTGTCCTGAAATTTTTTCTACAAGTAGAAGTAATTACCATCTGCCTTCAGAGAAAATTTCAGCTTGATGAGTTGTGCCGTTAATTTTTAAAAAATAGTGATAGGTTTATTACACAAAAAAGTATAATTATTCCACAACAAACATAAAACGGGGAAATCACTCTATCTCAAACAACAAACATCAGATTGGCCTGAAAATTTTTCTACAAAGAGAAGTCATTACCACCTGCCTGCTGTAAAAATTTCAGCTTGATGGGTTGTGCCGTTAATTTTTAAAAAATAGTGATAGGTTTATTACACAAAAAAGTATAATTATTCCACAACAAACGTAAAACGGGGAAATCACTCTATCTCAAACAACAAACATCAGATTGGCCTGAAATTTTTTCTACAAGTAGAAGTCATTACCAACTGTCTTCTGTGAAAATTTCAGCTTGATGAGTTGTGCCGTTAATTTTTAAAAAATAGTGATAGGTTTATTACACAAAAAAGTATAATTATTCCACAACAAACATAAAACGGGGAAATCACTCTATCTCAAACAACAAACATCAGATTGGCCTGAAAATTTTTCTACAAAGAGAAGTCATTACCATCTGCCTTCAGAGAAAATTTCAGCTTGATGGGTTGTGCCGTTAATTTTTAAAAAATAGTGATAGGTTTATTACACAAAAAAGTATAATTATTCCACAACAAACGTAAAACGGGGAAATCACTCTATCTCAAACAACAAACATCAGATTGGCCTGAAATTTTTTCTACAAGTAGAAGTCATTACCAACTGTCTTCTGTGAAAATTTCAGCTTGATGAGTTGTGCCGTTAATTTTTAAAAAATAGTGATAGGTTTATTACACAAAAAAGTATAATTATTCCACAACAAACGTAAAACGGGGAAATCACTCTATCTCAAACAACAAACATCAGATTGGCCTGAAATTTTTTCTACAAGTAGAAGTCATTACCAACTGTCTTCTGTGAAAATTTCAGCTTGATGAGTTGTGCCGTTAATTTTTAAAAAATAGTGATAGGTTTATTACACAAAAAAGTATAATTATTCCACAACAAACGTAAAACGGGGAAATCACTCTATCTCAAACAACAAACATCAGATTGGCCTGAAATTTTTTCTACAAGTAGAAGTCATTACCAACTGTCTTCTGTGAAAATTTCAGCTTGATGAGATGTGCCGTTAATTTTTAAAAAATAGTGATAGGTTTATTACACAAAAAAGTATAATTATTCCACAACAAACGTTAAACGGGGAAATCACTCTATCTAAAACAACAAACATCAGATTGGCCTGAAATTTTTTCTACAAGTAGAAGTAATTACCATCTGCCTTCAGAGTAAATTTCAGCTTGATGAGTTGTGCCGTTAATTTAAAAAAAAATAGTGATAGGTTTATTACACAAAAAAGTATAATTATTCCACAACAAACGTAAAACGGGGAAATCACTCTATCTCAAACAACAAACATCAGATTGGCCTGAAATTTTTTCTACAAGTAGAAGTCATTACCAACTGTCTTCTGTGAAAATTTCAGCTTGATGAGTTGTGCCGTTAATTTTTAAAAAATAGTGATAGGTTTATTACACAAAAAAGTATAATTATTCCACAAAAAACGTAAAACGGGGAAATCACTCTATCTCAAACAACAAGCATTAGATTGTCCTGAAATTTTTTCTACAAGTAGAAGTAATTACCATCTGCCTTCAGAGAAAATTTCAGCTTGATGAGTTGTGCCGTTAATTTTTAAAAAATAGTGATAGGTTTATTACACAAAAAAGTATAATTATTCCACAACAAACATAAAACGGGGAAATCACTCTATCTCAAACAACAAACATCAGATTGGCCTGAAAATTTTTCTACAAAGAGAAGTCATTACCACCTGCCTGCTGTAAAAATTTCAGCTTGATGGGTTGTGCCGTTAATTTTTAAAAAATAGTGATAGGTTTATTACACAAAAAAGTATAATTATTCCACAACAAACGTAAAACGGGGAAATCACTCTATCTCAAACAACAAACATCAGATTGGCCTGAAATTTTTTCTACAAGTAGAAGTCATTACCAACTGTCTTCTGTGAAAATTTCAGCTTGATGAGTTGTGCCGTTAATTTTTAAAAAATAGTGATAGGTTTATTACACAAAAAAGTATAATTATTCCACAACAAACATAAAACGGGGAAATCACTCTATCTCAAACAACAAACATCAGATTGGCCTGAAAATTTTTCTACAAAGAGAAGTCATTACCATCTGCCTTCAGAGAAAATTTCAGCTTGATGGGTTGTGCCGTTAATTTTTAAAAAATAGTGATAGGTTTATTACACAAAAAAGTATAATTATTCCACAACAAACGTAAAACGGGGAAATCACTCTATCTCAAACAACAAACATCAGATTGGCCTGAAATTTTTTCTACAAGTAGAAGTCATTACCAACTGTCTTCTGTGAAAATTTCAGCTTGATGAGTTGTGCCGTTAATTTTTAAAAAATAGTGATAGGTTTATTACACAAAAAAGTATAATTATTCCACAACAAACGTAAAACGGGGAAATCACTCTATCTCAAACAACAAACATCAGATTGGCCTGAAATTTTTTCTACAAGTAGAAGTCATTACCAACTGTCTTCTGTGAAAATTTCAGCTTGATGAGTTGTGCCGTTAATTTTTAAAAAATAGTGATAGGTTTATTACACAAAAAAGTATAATTATTCCACAACAAACGTAAAACGGGGAAATCACTCTATCTCAAACAACAAACATCAGATTGGCCTGAAATTTTTTCTACAAGTAGAAGTCATTACCAACTGTCTTCTGTGAAAATTTCAGCTTGATGAGATGTGCCGTTAATTTTTAAAAAATAGTGATAGGTTTATTACACAAAAAAGTATAATTATTCCACAACAAACGTTAAACGGGGAAATCACTCTATCTAAAACAACAAACATCAGATTGGCCTGAAATTTTTTCTACAAGTAGAAGTAATTACCATCTGCCTTCAGAGTAAATTTCAGCTTGATGAGTTGTGCCGTTAATTTAAAAAAAAATAGTGATAGGTTTATTACACAAAAAAGTATAATTATTCCACAACAAACGTAAAACGGGGAAATCACTCTATCTCAAACAACAAACATCAGATTGGCCTGAAATTTTTTCTACAAGTAGAAGTCATTACCAACTGTCTTCTGTGAAAATTTCAGCTTGATGAGTTGTGCCGTTAATTTTTAAAAAATAGTGATAGGTTTATTACACAAAAAAGTATAATTATTCCACAAAAAACGTAAAACGGGGAAATCACTCTATCTCAAACAACAAGCATTAGATTGTCCTGAAATTTTTTCTACAAGTAGAAGTAATTACCATCTGCCTTCAGAGAAAATTTCAGCTTGATGAGTTGTGCCGTTAATTTTTAAAAAATAGTGATAGGTTTATTACACAAAAAAGTATAATTATTCCACAACAAACATAAAACGGGGAAATCACTCTATCTCAAACAACAAACATCAGATTGGCCTGAAAATTTTTCTACAAAGAGAAGTCATTACCACCTGCCTGCTGTAAAAATTTCAGCTTGATGGGTTGTGCCGTTAATTTTTAAAAAATAGTGATAGGTTTATTACACAAAAAAGTATAATTATTCCACAACAAACGTAAAACGGGGAAATCACTCTATCTCAAACAACAAACATCAGATTGGCCTGAAATTTTTTCCACAAGTAGAAGTCATTACCAACTGTCTTCTGTGAAAATTTCAGCTTGATGAGTTGTGCCGTTAATTTTTAAAAAATAGTGATAGGTTTATTACACAAAAAAGTATAATTATTCCACAACAAACGTAAAACGGGGAAATCACTCTATCTCAAACAACAAACATCAGATTGGCCTGAAATTTTTTCTACAAGTAGAAGTCATTACCAACTGCCTTCTATAAAAATTTCAGCTTGATTTGTTGTGCCATTAATTTTAAAAAAATAGTGATAAGTTTATTACACCAAAAAAGTATAATTATTCCACAACAAACGTAAAACGGGGAAATCACTCTATCTCAAACAACAAGCATTAGATTGTCCTGAAATTTTTTCTACAAGTAGAAGTAATTACCATCTGCCTTCAGAGAAAATTTCAGCTTGATGAGTTGTGCCGTTAATTTTTAAAAAATAGTGATAGGTTTATTACACAAAAAAGTATAATTATTCCACAAAAAACGTAAAACGGGGAAATCACTCTATCTCAAACAACAAGCATTAGATTGTCCTGAAATTTTTTCTACAAGTAGAAGTAATTACCATCTGCCTTCAGAGAAAATTTCAGCTTGATGAGTTGTGCCGTTAATTTTTAAAAAATAGTGATAGGTTTATTACACAAAAAAGTATAATTATTCCACAACAAACATAAAACGGGAAAATCACTCTATCTCAAACAACAAACATCAGATTGGCCTGAAAATTTTTCTACAAAGAGAAGTCATTACCACCTGCCTGCTGTAAAAATTTCAGCTTGATGAGTTGTGCCGTTAATTTTTAAAAAATAGTGATAGGTTTATTACACAAAAAAGTATAATTATTCCACAACAAACGTAAAACGGGGAAATCACTCTATCTCAAACAACAAACATCAGATTGGCCTGAAATTTTTTCTACAAGTAGAAGTCATTACCAACTGTCTTCTGTGAAAATTTCAGCTTGATGAGTTGTGCCGTTAATTTTTAAAAAATAGTGATAGGTTTATTACACAAAAAAGTATAATTATTCCACAAAAAACGTAAAACGGGGAAATCACTCTATCTCAAACAACAAACATCAGATTGGCCTGAAATTTTTTCTACAAGTAGAAGTAATTACCATCTGCCTTCAGAGAAAATTTCAGCTTGATGAGTTGTGCCGTTAATTTTTTAAAAATAGTGATAGGTTTATTACACAAAAAAGTATAATTATTCCACAACAAACGTAAAACGGGGAAATCACTCTATCTCAAACAACAAACATCAGATTGGCGTGAAATTTTTTCTACAAGTAGAAGTCATTACCAACTGCCTTCTGTGAAAATTTCAGCTTGATGAGATGTGCCGTTAATTAAAAAAAATCGTAATAGATTTATTACACAACAGTAAAACAGGCAAATCGCTCTATCTCTAACCCCAACCTTCAGATTGGCCTGAAATTGTTTCTACAAGTAGAAATTATTGCAAACTCAACCATTATGGAGTAGTCACTACAAAGCGCAAAAAAAAAAAAAAAAAAGTTTGGATTCCCTAACACAGACATCAGATTTCAGGTGTTAAGACTCATTGCCATGTCTCATGGGGAAACTTTGAGCCAGGCTTCCCCTTTTTAATAAGGTAGTTTCTACGCCGATTTTTTTTCGATTCTAAACCCAATCACCCCGTTTGCAAGCAGGTTGAACGTTACTAAGAACAACCAACAATCCGAGATGGTTTTTAATGTCCTATATGAAGACTGCTTTTCTTCTGTTAAAAATCTTCAATTAATTTTTTCCACAACAAAAGTAAACCGGGGAAATCACTCTATCTCTAACCCCAACCGTCAGATTGGCCTGAAATTTTTTCTACAAGTAGATGTCATTACCATCTGCCTTCTATAAAAATTTCAGCTTGATAAGTTGTGCCATTAATTTTTAAAAAATAGTGATAAGTTTATTACACAAAAATGTATAATTATTCCACAACAAACGTAAAACGGGGAAATCACTCTATCTCAAACAACAAACATCAGATTGGCCTGAAATTTTTTCTACAAGTAGAAGTCATTACCATCTGCCTTCTGTGGAAATTTCAGCTTGATGAGATGTGCCGTTAATTTTTAAAAAATAGTGATAGGTTTATTACACAAAAAAGTATAATTATTCCACAACAAACGTTAAACGGGGAAATCACTCTATCTCAAACAACAAACATCAGATTGGCCTGAAATTTTTTCTACAAGTAGAAGTAATTACCATCTGCCTTCTGTGAAAATTTCAGCTTGATGAGATGTGCCGTTAATTTTAAAAAAATAGTGATAGATTTATTACACAAAAAAGTATAATTATTCCACAAAAAACGTAAAACGGGGAAATCACTCTATCTCAAACAACAAACATCAGATTGGCCTGAAATTGTTTCTACAAGTAGAAATTATTGCAAACTCAACCATTATGGAGTAGTCACTACAAAGCGCAAAAAAAAAAAAAAAAAAAAAACAGTTTGGATTTCCTAACACAGACATCAGATTTCAGGTGTTAAGACTCATTGCCGTGTCTCATGGGGAAACTTTGAGCCAGGCTTCCCCTTTTTAATAAGGTAGTTTCTACGCCGATTTTTTTTTTCGATTCTAAAACCAATCACCCCGTTTGCAAGCAGGTTGAACGTTACTAAGAACAACCAACAATCCGAGATGGTTTTTAATGTCCTATATGAAGACTGCTTTTCTTTTGTTAAAAATCTTCAATTAATTTTTTCCACAACAAAAGTAAACCGGGGAAATCACTCTATCTCTAACCCCAACCGTCAGATTGGCCTGAAATTTTTTGTACAAGTAGATGTCATTACCATCTGCCTTCTATAAAAATTTCAGCTTGATAAGTTGTGCCATTAATTTTTTAAAAATAGTGATAAGTTTATTACACAAAAAAGTATAATTATTCCACAACAAACGTAAAACGGGGAAATCACTCTATCTCAAACAACAAACATCAGATTGGCCTGAAAATTTTTCTACAAAGAGAAGTCATTACCAACTGCCTGCTGTAAAAATTTCAGCTTGATGAGTTGTGCCGTTAATTTAAAAAAAATAGTGATATGTTTATTACAGAAAAAAGTATAATTATTCCACAACAAACGTAAAACGGGGAAATCACTCTATCTCAAACAACAAACATCAGATTGGCCTGAAATTTTTTCTACAAGTAGAAGTCATTACCATCTGCCTTCAGAGAAAATTTCAGCTTGATGAGATGTGCCGTTAATTTTAAAAAAATAGTGATAGGTTTATTACACAAAAAAGTATAATTATTCCACAAAAAACGTAAAACGGGGAAATCACTCTATCTCAAACAACAAACATCAGATTGGCCTGAAATTTTTTCTACAAGTAGAAGTAACTACCATCTGCCTTCAGAGAAAATTTCAGCTTGATGAGTTGTGCCGTTAATTTTTAAAAAATAGTGATAGGTTTATTACACAAAAAAGTATAATTATTCCACAACAAACGTAAAACGGGGAAATCACTCTATCTCAAACAACAAACATCAGATTGGCCTGAAATTTTTTCTACAAGTAGAAGTCATTACCAACTGTCTTCTGTGAAAATTTCAGCTTGATGAGTTCAGCCGTTAATTTTTAAAAAATAGTGATAGGTTTATTACACAAAAAAGTATAATTATTCCACAAAAAACGTAAAACGGGGAAATCACTCTATCTCAAACAACAAGCATTAGATTGTCCTGAAATTTTTTCTACAAGTAGAGGTCACTACCAACTGCCTTCTGTGAAAATTTCAGCTTGATTTGTTGTGCCGTTAATTAAAAAAAAATCGTAATAGATTTATTACACAACAGTAAAACAGGCAAATCGCTCTATCTCTAACCCCAACCTTCAGATTGGCCTGAAATTGTTTCTACAAGTAGAAATTATTGCAAACTCAACCATTATGGAGTAGTCACTACAAAGCGCAAAAAAAAAAAAAAAAAAAAAAGTTTGGATTCCCTAACACAGACATCAGATTTCAGGTGTTAAGACTCATTGCCGTGTCTCATGGGGAAACTTTGAGCCAGGCTTCCCCTTTTTAATAAGGTAGTTTCTACGCCGATTTTTTTTTTCGATTCTAAACCCAATCACCCCGTTTGCAAGCAGGTTGAACGTTACTAAGAACAACCAACAATCCGAGATGGTTTTCAATGTCCTATATGAAGACTGCTTTTCTTTTGTTAAAAATCTTCAATTAATTTTTTCCACAACAAAAGTAAACCGGGGAAATCACTCTATCTCTAACCCCAACCGTCAGATTGGCCTGAAATTTTTTCTACAAGTAGATGTCATTACCATCTGCCTTCTATAAAAATTTCAGCTTGATAAGTTGTGCCATTAATTTTTAAAAAATAGTGATAAGTTTATTACACAAAAAAGTATAATTATTCCACAACAAACGTAAAACGGGGAAATCACTCTATCTCAAACAACAAACATCAGATTGGCCTGAAAATTTTTCTACAAAGAGAAGTCATTACCATCTGCCTTCAGAGAAAATTTCAGCTTGATGAGTTGTGCCGTTAATTTTTAAAAAATAGTGATAGGTTTATTACACAAAAAAGTATAATTATTCCACAACAAACGTTAAACGGGGAAATCACTCTATCTCAAACAACAAACATCAGATTGGCCTGAAAATTTTTCTACAAGTAGAAGTCATTACCAACTGTCTTCTGTGAAAATTTCAGCTTGATGAGTTGTGCCGTTAATTTTTAAAAAATAGTGATAGGTTTATTACACAAAAAAGTATAATTATTCCACAAAAAACGTAAAACGGGGAAATCACTCTATCTCAAACAACAAACATCAGATTGGCCTGAAATTTTTTCTACAAGTAGAAGTAATTACCATCTGCCTTCAGAAAAAATTCAGCTTGATGAGTTGTGCCGTTAATTTTTAAAAAATAGTGATAGGTTTATTACACAAAAAAGTATAATTATTCCACAACAAACGTAAAACGGGGAAATCACTCTATCTCAAACAACGAACATCAGATTGGCCTGAAATTTTTTCTACAAGTAGAAGTCATTACCAACTGTCTTCTGTGAAAATTTCAGCTTGATGAGTTGAGCCGTTAATTTTAAAAAAATAGTGATAGGTTTATTACACAAAAAAGTATAATTATTCCACAAAAAACGTTAAACGGGGAAATCACTCTATCTCAAACAACAAGCATTAGATTGTCCTGAAATTTTTTCTACAAGTAGAGGTCACTACCAACTGCCTTCTGTGAAAATTTCAGCTTGATTTGTTGTGCCGTTAATTAAAAAAAAATCGTAATAGATTTATTACACAACAGTAAAACAGGCAAATCGCTCTATCTCTAACCCCAACCTTCAGATTGGCCTGAAATTGTTTCTACAAGTAGAAATTATTGCAAACTCAACCATTATGAAATAGTCACTACAAAGCGCAAAAAAAAAAAAAAAAAAAAAAAAAAGTTTGGATTCCCTAACACAGACATCAGATTTCAGGTGTTAAGACTCATTGCCGTGTCTCATGGGGAAACTTTGAGCCAGGCTTCCCCTTTTTAATAAGGTAGTTTCTACGCCGATTTTTTTTTTCGATTCTAAACCCAATCACCCCGTTTGCAAGCAGGTTGAACGTTACTAAGAACAACCAACAATCCGAGATGGTTTTTAATGTCCTATATGAAGACTGCTTTTCTTCTGTTAAAAATCTTCAATTAATTTTTTCCACAACAAAAGTAAACCGGGGAAATCACTCTATCTCTAACCCCAACCGTCAGATTGGCCTGAAATTTTTTCTACAAGTAGATGTCATTACCATCTGCCTTCTATAAAAATTTCAGCTTGATAAGTTGTGCCATTAATTTTTAAAAAATAGTGATAAGTTTATTACACAAAAATGTATAATTATTCCACAACAAACGTAAAACGGGGAAATCACTCTATCTCAAACAACAAACATCAGATTGGCCTGAAATTTTTTCTACAAGTAGAAGTCATTACCATCTGCCTTCAGAGAAAATTTCAGCTTGATGAGTTGTGCCGTTAATTTTTAAAAAATAGTGATAGGTTTATTACACAAAAAAGTATAATTATTCCACAACAAACGTTAAACGGGGAAATCACTCTATCTCAAACAACAAACATCAGATTGGCCTGAAATTTTTTCTACAAGTAGAAGTCATTACCATCTGCCTTCTGTGAAAATTTCAGCTTGATGAGATGTGCCGTTAATTTTAAAAAAATAGTGATAGGTTTATTACACAAAAAAGTATAATTATTCCACAAAAAACGTAAAACGGGGAAATCACTCTATCTCAAACAACAAACATCAGATTGGCCTGAAATTGTTTCTACAAGTAGAAATTATTGCAAACTCAACCATTATGGAGTAGTCACTACAAAGCGCAAAAAAAAAAAAAAAAAAAAAAAAGTTTGGATTTCCTAACACAGACATCAGATTTCAGGTGTTAAGACTCATTGCCGTGTCTCATGGGGAAACTTTGAGCCAGGCTTCCCCTTTTTAATAAGGTAGTTTCTACGCCGATTTTTATTTCGATTCTAAACCCAATCACCCCGTTTGCAAGCAGGTTGAACGTTACTAAGAACAACCAACAATCCGAGATGGTTTTTAATGTCCTATATGAAGACTGCTTTTCTTCTGTTAAAAATCTTCAATTAATTTTTTCCACAACAAAAGTAAACCGGGGAAATCACTCTATCTCTAACCCCAACCGTCAGATTGGCCTGAAATTTTTTCTACAAGTAGATGTCATTACCATCTGCCTTCTATAAAAATTTCAGCTTGATAAGTTGTGCCATTAATTTTTAAAAAATAGTGATAAGTTTATTACACAAAAAAGTATAATTATTCCACAACAAACGTAAAACGGGGAAATCACTCTATCTCAAACAACAAACATCAGATTGGCCTGAAATTTTTTCTACAAGTAGAAGTAATTACCATCTGCCTTCTGTGAAAATTTCAGCTTGATGAGTTGTGCCGTTAATTTAAAAAATAGTGATAGGTTTATTACACAAAAAAGTATAATTATTCCACAAAAAACGTAAAACGGGGAAATCACTCTATCTCAAACAACAAACATCAGATTGGCCTGAAATTTTTTCTACAAGTAGAAGTAATTACCATCTGCCTTCAGAGAAAATTTCAGCTTGATGAGTTGTGCCGTTAATTTTTAAAAAATAGTGATAGGTTTATTACACAAAAAAGTATAATTATTCCACAACAAACGTTAAACGGGGAAATCACTCTATCTCAAACAACAAACATCAGATTGGCCTGAAATTTTTTCTACAAGTAGAAGTAATTACCATCTGCCTTCTGTGAAAATTTCAGCTTGATGAGATGTGCCGTTAATTTTAAAAAAATAGTGATAGGTTTATTACACAAAAAAGTATAATTATTCCACAAAAAACGTAAAACGGGGAAATCACTCTATCTCAAACAACAAACATCAGATTGGCCTGAAATTTTTTCTACAAGTAGAAGTAACTACCATCTGCCTTCAGAGAAAATTTCAGCTTGATGAGTTGTGCCGTTAATTTTTAAAAAATAGTGATAGGTTTATTACACAAAAAAGTATAATTATTCCACAACAAACGTAAAACGGGGAAATCACTCTATCTCAAACAACAAACATCAGATTGGCCTGAAATTTTTTCTACAAGTAGAAGTCATTACCAACTGTCTTCTGTGAAAATTTCAGCTTGATGAGTTGAGCCGTTAATTTTTAAAAAATAGTGATAGGTTTATTACACAAAAAAGTATAATTATTCCACAAAAAACGTTAAACGGGGAAATCACTCTATCTCAAACAACAAGCATTAGATTGTCCTGAAATTTTTTCTACAAGTAGAGGTCACTACCAACTGCCTTCTGTGAAAATTTCAGCTTGATTTGTTGTGCCGTTAATTAAAAAAAAATCGTAATAGATTTATTACACAACAGTAAAACAGGCAAATCGCTCTATCTCTAACCCCAACCTTCAGATTGGCCTGAAATTGTTTCTACAAGTAGAAATTATTGCAAACTCAACCATTATGAAATAGTCACTACAAAGCGCAAAAAAAAAAAAAAAAAAAAAAAAAGTTTGGATTCCCTAACACAGACATCAGATTTCAGGTGCTAAGACTCATTGCCGTGTCTCATGGGGAAACTTTGAGCCAGGCTTCCCCTTTTTAATAAGGTAGTTTCTACGCCGATTTTTTTTTTCGATTCTAAACCCAATCACCCCGTTTGCAAGCAGGTTGAACGTTACTAAGAACAACCAACAATCCGAGATGGTTTTTAATGTCCTATATGAAGACTGCTTTTCTTCTGTTAAAAATCTTCAATTAATTTTTTCCACAACAAAAGTAAACCGGGGAAATCACTCTATCTCTAACCCCAACCGTCAGATTGGCCTGAATTTTTTTCTACAAGTAGATGTCATTACCATCTGCCTTCTATAAAAATTTCAGCTTGATAAGTTGTGCCATTAATTTTTAAAAAATAGTGATAAGTTTATTACACAAAAATGTATAATTATTCCACAACAAACGTAAAACGGGGAAATCACTCTATCTCAAACAACAAACATCAGATTGGCCTGAAATTTTTTCTACAAGTAGAAGTCATTACCATCTGCCTTCAGAGAAAATTTCAGCTTGATGAGTTGTGCCGTTAATTTTTAAAAAATAGTGATAGGTTTATTACACAAAAAAGTATAATTATTCCACAACAAACGTTAAACGGGGAAATCACTCTATCTCAAACAACAAACATCAGATTGGCCTGAAATTTTTTCTACAAGTAGAAGTAATTACCATCTGCCTTCTGTGAAAATTTCAGCTTGATGAGATGTGCCGTTAATTTTAAAAAAATAGTGATAGGTTTATTACACAAAAAAGTATAATTATTCCACAAAAAACGTAAACCGGGGAAATCACTCTATCTCAAACAACAAACATCAGATTGGCCTGAAATTGTTTCTACAAGTAGAAATTATTGCAAACTCAACCATTATGGAGTAGTCACTACAAAGCGCAAAAAAAAAAAAAAAAAAAAAAAGTTTGGATTTCCTAACACAGACATCAGATTTCAGGTGTTAAGACTCATTGCCGTGTCTCATGGGGAAACTTTGAGCCAGGCTTCCCCTTTTTAATAAGGTAGTTTCTACGTCGATTTTTATTTCGATTCTAAACCCAATCACCCCGTTTGCAAGCAGGTTGAACGTTACTAAGAACAACCAACAATCCGAGATGGTTTTTAATGTCCTATATGAAGACTGCTTTTCTTCTGTTAAAAATCTTCAATTAATTTTTTCCACAACAAAAGTAAACCGGGGAAATCACTCTATCTCTAACCCCAACCGTCAGATTGGCCTGAAATTTTTTCTACAAGTAGATGTCATTACCATCTGCCTTCTATAAAAATTTCAGCTTGATAAGTTGTGCCATTAATTTTTAAAAAATAGTGATAAGTTTATTACACAAAAAAGTATAATTATTCCACAACAAACGTAAAACGGGGAAATCACTCTATCTCAAACAACAAACATCAGATTGGCCTGAAAATTTTTCTACAAAGAGAAGTCATTACCAACTGCCTGCTGTAAAAATTTCAGCTTGATAAGTTGTGCCATTAATTTTTTAAAAATAGTGATAAGTTTATTACACAAAAAAGTATAATTATTCCACAACAAACGTAAAACGGGGAAATCACTCTATCTCAAACAACAAACATCAGATTGGCCTGAAAATTTTTCTACAAAGAGAAGTCATTACCAACTGCCTGCTGTAAAAATTTCAGCTTGATGAGTTGTGCCGTTAATTTTTAAAAAATAGTGATAAGTTTATTACACAAAAAAGTATAATTATTCCACAACAAACGTAAAACGGGGAAATCACTCTATCTCAAACAACAAACATCAGATTGGCCTGAAAATTTTTCTACAAAGAGAAGTCATTACCAACTGCCTGCTGTAAAAATTTCAGCTTGATGAGTTGTGCCGTTAATTTAAAAAAATAGTGATAAGTTTATTACAGAAAAAAGTATAATTATTCCACAACAAACGTAAAACGGGGAAATCACTCTATCTCAAACAACAAACATCAGATTGGCCTGAAATTTTTTCTACAAGTAGAAGTCATTACCATCTGCCTTCAGAGAAAATTTCAGCTTGATGAGTTGTGCCGTTAATTTTTAAAAAATAGTGATAGGTTTATTACACAAAAAAGTATAATTATTCCACAACAAACGTTAAACGGGGAAATCACTCTATCTCAAACAACAAACATCAGATTGGCCTGAAATTTTTTCTACAAGTAGAAGTAATTACCATCTGCCTTCTGTGAAAATTTCAGCTTGATGAGATGTGCCGTTAATTTAAAAAAAATAGTGATAGGTTTATTACACAAAAAAGTATAATTATTCCACAAAAAACGTAAAACGGGGAAATCACTCTATCTCAAACAACAAACATCAGATTGGCCTGAAATTTTTTCTACAAGTAGAAGTCACTACCAACTGCTTTCTGTGAAAGTTTCAGCTTGATGAGATGTGCCGTTAATTTTTAAAAAATAGTGATAGGTTTATTACACAAAAAAGTATAATTATTCCACAACAAACGTTAAACGGGGAAATCACTCTATCTAAAACAACAAACATCAGATTGGCCTGAAATTTTTTCTACAAGTAGAAGTCATTACCATCTGCCTTCAGAGTAAATTTCAGCTTGATGAGTTGTGCCGTTAATTAAAAAAAAATAGTGATAGGTTAATTACACAAAAAAGTATAATTATTCCACAACAAACGTAAAACGGGGAAATCACTCTATCTCAAACAACAAACATCAGATTGGCCTGAAATTTTTTCTACAAGTAGAAGTCATTACCATCTGCCTTCAGAGAAAATTTCAGCTTGATGAGTTGCGCCATTAATTTTTAAAAAATAGTGATAGGTTTATTACACAAAAAAGTATAATTATTCCACAACAAACATAAAACGGGGAAATCACTCTATCTCAAACAACAAACATCAGATTGGCCTGAAATTTTTTCTACAAGTAGAAGTCATTACCAACTGCCTTCTGTGAAAATTTCAGCTTGATGAGATGTGCCGTTAATTTTTAAAAAATAGTGATAGGTTTATTACACAAAAAAGTATAATTATTCCACAACAAACGTTAAACGGGGAAATCACTCTATCTAAAACAACAAACATCAGATTGGCCTGAAATTTTTTCTACAAGTAGAAGTAATTACCATCTGCCTTCAGAGTAAATTTCAGCTTGATGAGTTGTGCCGTTAATTTAAAAAAAAATAGTGATAGGTTTATTACACAAAAAAGTATAATTATTCCACAACAAACGTAAAACGGGGAAATCACTCTATCTCAAACAACAAACATCAGATTGGCCTGAAATTTTTTCTACAAGTAGAAGTCATTACCAACTGTCTTCTGTGAAAATTTCAGCTTGATGAGTTGAGCCGTTAATTTTTAAAAAATAGTGATAGGTTTATTACACAAAAAAGTATAATTATTCCACAAAAAACGTAAAACGGGGAAATCACTCTATCTCAAACAACAAACATCAGATTGGCCTGAAAATTTTTCTACAAAGAGAAGTCATTACCAACTGCCTGCTGTAAAAATTTCAGCTTGATGAGTTGTGCCGTTAATTTTAAAAAAATAGTGATAAGTTTATTACAGAAAAAAGTATAATTATTCCACAACAAACGTTAAACGGGGAAATCACTCTATCTCAAACAACAAACATCAGATTGGCCTGAAATTTTTTCTACAAGTAGAAGTAATTACCATCTGCCTTCTGTGGAAATTTCAGCTTGATGAGTTGAGCCGTTAATTTTTAAAAAATAGTGATAGGTTTATTACACAAAAAAGTATAATTATTCCACAAAAAACGTAAAACGGGGAAATCACTCTATCTCAAACAACAAGCATTTAATTGTCCTGAAATTTTTTCTACAAGTAGAAGTAACTACCATCTGCCTTCAGAGAAAATTTCAGCTTGATGAGTTGTGCCGTTAAAAATCGGGGAAATCACTCTATCTCAAACAACAAACATCAGATTGGCCTGAAATTTTTTCTACAAGTAGAAGTCATTACCAACTGTCTTCTGTGAAAATTTCAGCTTGATGAGTTGAGCCGTTAATTTTTAAAAAATAGTGATAGGTTTATTACACAAAAAAGTATAATTATTCCACAAAAAACGTAAAACGGGGAAATCACTCTATCTCAAACAACAAGCATTAGATTGTCCTGAAATTTTTTCTACAAGTAGAGGTCACTACCAACTGCCTTCTGTGAAAATTTCAGCTTGATTTGTTGTGCCGTTAATTAAAAAAAAATCGTAATAGATTTATTACACAACAGTAAAACAGGCAAATCGCTCTATCTCTAACCCCAACCTTCAGATTGGCCTGAAATTGTTTCTACAAGTAGAAATTATTGCAAACTCAACCATTATGGAGTAGTCACTACAAAGCGCAAAAAAAAAAAAAAAAAAGTTTGGATTCCCTAACACAGACATCAGATTTCAGGTGTTAAGACTCATTGCCGTGTCTCATGGGGAAACTTTGAGCCAGGCTTCCCCTTTTTAATAAGGTAGTTTCTACGCCGATTTTTTTTTCGATTCTAAACCCAATCACCCCGTTTGCAAGCAGGTTGAACGTTACTAAGAACAACCAACAATCCGAGATGGTTTTTAATGTCCTATATGAAGACTGCTTTTCTTCTGTTAAAAATCTTCAATTAATTTTTTCCACAACAAAAGTAAACCGGGGAAATCACTCTATCTCTAACCCCAACCGTCAGATTGGCCTGAAATTTTTTCTACAAGTAGATGTCATTACCATCTGCCTTCTATAAAAATTTCAGCTTGATAAGTTGTGCCATTAATTTTTTAAAAATAGTGATAAGTTTATTACACAAAAAAGTATAATTATTCCACAACAAACGTAAAACGGGGAAATCACTCTATCTCAAACAACAAACATCAGATTGGCCTGAAAAATTTTCTACAGAGAGAAGTCATTACCAACTGCCTGCTGTAAAAATTTCAGCTTGATGAGTTGTGCCGTTAATTTAAAAAAAATAGTGATAAGTTTATTACAGAAAAAAGTATAATTATTCCACAACAAACGTAAACCGGGGAAATCACTCTATCTCAAACAACAAACATCATATTGGCCTGAAATTTTTTCTACAAGTAGAAGTCATTACCATCTGCTTTCAGAGAAAATTTCAGCTTGATGAGTTGTGCCGTTAATTTTTAAAAAATAGTGATAGGTTTATTACACAAAAAAGTATAATTATTCCACAACAAACGTTAAACGGGGAAATCACTCTATCTCAAACAACAAACATCAGATTGGCCTGAAATTTTTTCTACAAGTAGAAGTAATTACCATCTGCCTTCTGTGAAAATTTCAGCTTGATGAGATGTGCCGTTAATTTTAAAAAAATAGTGATAGGTTTATTACACAAAAAAGTATAATTATTCCACAAAAAACGTAAAACGGGGAAATCACTCTATCTCAAACAACAAACATCAGATTGGCCTGAATTTTTTTCTACAAGTAGAAGTAATTACCATCTGCCTTCAGAGAAAATTTCAGCTTGATGAGTTGTGCCGTTAATTTTTAAAAAATAGTGATAGGTTTATTACACAAAAAAGTATAATTATTCCACAACAAACGTAAAACGGGGAAATCACTCTATCTCAAACAACAAACATCAGATTGGCGTGAAATTTTTTCTACAAGTAGAAGTCATTACCATCTGCCTTCAGAGAAAATTTCAGCTTGATGAGTTGCGCCATTAATTTTAAAAAAATAGTGATAGGTTTATTACACAAAAAAGTATAATTATTCCACAACAAACATAAAACGGGGAAATCACTCTATCTCAAACAACAAACATCAGATTGGCCTGAAATTTTTTCTACAAGTAGAAGTCATTACCAACTGCCTTCTGTGAAAATTTCAGCTTGATGAGATGTGCCGTTAATTTTTAAAAAATAGTGATAGGTTTATTACACAAAAAAGTATAATTATTCCACGTTAAACGGGGAAATCACTCTATCTAAAACAACAAACATCAGATTGGCCTGAAATTTTTTCTACAAGTAGAAGTAATTACCATCTGCCTTCAGAGTAAATTTCAGCTTGATGAGTTGTGCCGTTAATTTAAAAAAAAATAGTGATAGGTTTATTACACAAAAAAGTATAATTATTCCACAACAAACGTAAAACGGGGAAATCACTCTATCTCAAACAACAAACATCAGATTGGCCTGAAATTTTTTCTACAAGTAGAAGTCATTACCAACTGTCTTCTGTGAAAATTTCAGCTTGATGAGTTGTGCCGTTAATTTTTAAAAAATAGTGATAGGTTTATTACACAAAAAAGTATAATTATTCCACAACAAACGTAAAACGGGGAAATCACTCTATCTCAAACAACAAGCATTAGATTGTCCTGAATTTTTTTCTACAAGTAGAAGTAATTACCATCTGCCTTCAGAGAAAATTTCAGCTTGATGAGTTATGCCGTTAATTTTTAAAAAATAGTGATAGGTTTATTACACAAAAAAGTATAATTATTCCACAACAAACATAAAACGGGGAAATCACTCTATCTCAAACAACAAACATCAGATTGGCCTGAAAATTTTTCTACAAAGAGAAGTCATTACCACCTGCCTGCTGTAAAAATTTCAGCTTGATGAGTTGTGCCGTTAATTTTTAAAAAATAGTGATAGGTTTATTACACAAAAAAGTATAATTATTCCACAACAAACGTAAACGGGGAAATCACTCTATCTCAAACAACAAACATCAGATTGGCCTGAAATTTTTTCTACAAGTAGAAGTCATTACCATCTGCCTTCAGAGAAAATTTCAGCTTGATGAGTTGTGCCGTTAATTTTTAAAAAATAGTGATAGGTTTATTACACAAAAAAGTATAATTATTCCACAAAAAACGTAAAACGGGGAAATCACTCTATCTCAAACAACAAACATCAGATTGGCCTGAAATTTTTTCTACAAGTAGAAGTAATTACCATCTGCCTTCAGAGAAAATTTCAGCTTGATGAGTTGTGCCGTTAATTTTTAAAAAATAGTGATAGGTTTATTACACAAAAAAGTATAATTATTCCACAACAAACGTAAAACGGGGAAATCACTCTATCTCAAACAACAAACATCAGATTGGCCTGAAATTTTTTCTACAAGTAGAAGTCATTACCAACTGTCTTCTGTGAAAATTTCAGCTTGATGAGTTGTGCCGTTAATTTTTAAAAAATAGTGATAGGTTTATTACACAAAAAAGTATAATTATTCCACGTTAAACGGGGAAATCACTCTATCTCAAACAACAAACATCAGATTGGCCTGAAATTTTTTCTACAAGTAGAAGTCATTACCAACTGTCTTCTGTGAAAATTTCAGCTTGATGAGTTGTGCCGTTAATTTTTAAAAAATAGTGATAGGTTTATTACACAAAAAAAGTATAATTATTCCACAACAAACATAAAACGGGGAAATCACTCTATCTCAAACAACAAACATCAGATTGGCCTGAAAATTTTTCTACAAAGAGAAGTCATTACCACCTGCCTGCTGTAAAAATTTCAGCTTGATGAGTTGTGCCGTTAATTTTTAAAAAATAGTGATAGGTTTATTACACAAAAAAGTATAATTATTCCACAACAAACGTAAAACGGGGAAATCACTCTATCTCAAACAACAAGCATTAGATTGTCCTGAAATTTTTTCTACAAGTAGAGGTCACTACCAACTGCCTTCTGTGAAAATTTCAGCTTGATTTGTTGTGCCGTTAATTAAAAAAAAATCGTAATAGATTTATTACACAACAGTAAAACAGGCAAATCGCTCTATCTCTAACCCCAACCTTCAGATTGGCCTGAAATTGTTTCTACAAGTAGAAATTATTGCAAACTCAACCATTATGGAGTAGTCACTACAAAGCGCAAAAAAAAAAAAAAAAAAAAAAAAAGTTTGGATTCCCTAACACAGACATCAGATTTCAGGTGTTAAGACTCATTGCCGTGTCTCATGGGGAAACTTTGAGCCAGGCTTCCCCTTTTTAATAAGGTAGTTTCTACGCCGATTTTTTTTTCGATTCTAAACCCAATCACCCCGTTTGCAAGCAGGTTGAACGTTACTAAGAACAACCAACAATCCGAGATGGTTTTTAATGTCCTATATGAAGACTGCTTTTCTTCTGTTAAAAATCTTCAATTAATTTTTTCCACAACAAAAGTAAACCGGGGAAATCACTCTATCTCTAACCCCAACCGTCAGATTGGCCTGAAATTTTTTCTACAAGTAGATGTCATTACCATCTGCCTTCTATAAAAATTTCAGCTTGATAAGTTGTGCCATTAATTTTTTAAAAATAGTGATAAGTTTATTACACAAAAAAGTATAATTATTCCACAACAAACGTAAAACGGGGAAATCACTCTATCTCAAACAACAAACATCAGATTGGCCTGAAAAATTTTCTACAAAGAGAAGTCATTACCAACTGCCTGCTGTAAAAATTTCAGCTTGATGAGTTGTGCCGTTAATTTAAAAAAATAGTGATAAGTTTATTACAGAAAAAAGTATAATTATTCCACAACAAACGTAAAACGGGGAAATCACTCTATCTCAAACAACAAACATCATATTGGCCTGAAATTTTTTCTACAAGTAGAAGTCATTACCATCTGCTTTCAGAGAAAATTTCAGCTTGATGAGTTGTGCCGTTAATTTTTAAAAAATAGTGATAGGTTTATTACACAAAAAAGTATAATTATTCCACAACAAACGTTAAACGGGGAAATCACTCTATCTCAAACAACAAACATCAGATTGGCCTGAAATTTTTTCTACAAGTAGAAGTAATTACCATCTGCCTTCTGTGAAAATTTCAGCTTGATGAGATGTGCCGTTAATTTTAAAAAAATAGTGATAGGTTTATTACACAAAAAAGTATAATTATTCCACAAAAAACGTAAAACGGGGAAATCACTCTATCTCAAACAACAAACATCAGATTGGCCTGAATTTTTTTCTACAAGTAGAAGTAATTACCATCTGCCTTCAGAGAAAATTTCAGCTTGATGAGTTGTGCCGTTAATTTTTAAAAAATAGTGATAGGTTTATTACACAAAAAAGTATAATTATTCCACAACAAACGTAAAACGGGGAAATCACTCTATCTCAAACAACAAACATCAGATTGGCGTGAAATTTTTTCTACAAGTAGAAGTCATTACCATCTGCCTTCAGAGAAAATTTCAGCTTGATGAGTTGCGCCATTAATTTTAAAAAAATAGTGATAGGTTTATTACACAAAAAAGTATAATTATTCCACAACAAACATAAAACGGGGAAATCACTCTATCTCAAACAACAAACATCAGATTGGCCTGAAATTTTTTCTACAAGTAGAAGTCATTACCAACTGCCTTCTGTGAAAATTTCAGCTTGATGAGATGTGCCGTTAATTTTTAAAAAATAGTGATAGGTTTATTACACAAAAAAGTATAATTATTCCACGTTAAACGGGGAAATCACTCTATCTAAAACAACAAACATCAGATTGGCCTGAAATTTTTTCTACAAGTAGAAGTAATTACCATCTGCCTTCAGAGTAAATTTCAGCTTGATGAGTTGTGCCGTTAATTTAAAAAAAAATAGTGATAGGTTTATTACACAAAAAAGTATAATTATTCCACAACAAACGTAAAACGGGGAAATCACTCTATCTCAAACAACAAACATCAGATTGGCCTGAAATTTTTTCTACAAGTAGAAGTCATTACCAACTGTCTTCTGTGAAAATTTCAGCTTGATGAGTTGTGCCGTTAATTTTTAAAAAATAGTGATAGGTTTATTACACAAAAAAGTATAATTATTCCACAAAAAACGTAAACGGGGAAATCACTCTATCTCAAACAACAAGCATTAGATTGTCCTGAATTTTTTTCTACAAGTAGAAGTAATTACCATCTGCCTTCAGAGAAAATTTCAGCTTGATGAGTTATGCCGTTAATTTTTAAAAAATAGTGATAGGTTTATTACACAAAAAAGTATAATTATTCCACAACAAACATAAAACGGGGAAATCACTCTATCTCAAACAACAAACATCAGATTGGCCTGAAAATTTTTCTACAAAGAGAAGTCATTACCACCTGCCTGCTGTAAAAATTTCAGCTTGATGAGTTGTGCCGTTAATTTTTAAAAAATAGTGATAGGTTTATTACACAAAAAAGTATAATTATTCCACAACAAACGTAAACGGGGAAATCACTCTATCTCAAACAACAAACATCAGATTGGCCTGAAATTTTTTCTACAAGTAGAAGTCATTACCATCTGCCTTCAGAGAAAATTTCAGCTTGATGAGTTGTGCCGTTAATTTTTAAAAAATAGTGATAGGTTTATTACACAAAAAAGTATAATTATTCCACAACAAACGTAAAACGGGGAAATCACTCTATCTCAAACAACAAACATCAGATTGGCCTGAAATTTTTTCTACAAGTAGAAGTCATTACCAACTGTCTTCTGTGAAAATTTCAGCTTGATGAGTTGTGCCGTTAATTTTTAAAAAATAGTGATAGGTTTATTACACAAAAAAGTATAATTATTCCACAACAAACGTAAAACGGGGAAATCACTCTATCTCAAACAACAAACATCAGATTGGCCTGAAATTTTTTCTACAAGTAGAAGTCATTACCAACTGTCTTCTGTGAAAATTTCAGCTTGATGAGTTGTGCCGTTAATTTTTAAAAAATAGTGATAGGTTTATTACACAAAAAAGTATAATTATTCCACAAAAAACGTAAACGGGGAAATCACTCTATCTCAAACAACAAGCATTAGATTGTCCTGAATTTTTTTCTACAAGTAGAAGTAATTACCATCTGCCTTCAGAGAAAATTTCAGCTTGATGAGTTATGCCGTTAATTTTTAAAAAATAGTGATAGGTTTATTACACAAAAAAGTATAATTATTCCACAACAAACATAAAACGGGGAAATCACTCTATCTCAAACAACAAACATCAGATTGGCCTGAAAATTTTTCTACAAAGAGAAGTCATTACCACCTGCCTGCTGTAAAAATTTCAGCTTGATGAGTTGTGCCGTTAATTTTTAAAAAATAGTGATAGGTTTATTACACAAAAAAGTATAATTATTCCACAAAAAACGTAAACGGGGAAATCACTCTATCTCAAACAACAAGCATTAGATTGTCCTGAATTTTTTTCTACAAGTAGAAGTAATTACCATCTGCCTTCAGAGAAAATTTCAGCTTGATGAGTTATGCCGTTAATTTTTAAAAAATAGTGATAGGTTTATTACACAAAAAAGTATAATTATTCCACAACAAACGTTAACGGGGAAATCACTCTATCTCAAACAACAAACATCAGATTGGCCTGAAATTTTTTCTACAAGTAGAAGTCATTACCATCTGCCTTCAGAGAAAATTTCAGCTTGATGAGTTGTGCCGTTAATTTTTAAAAAATAGTGATAGGTTTATTACACAAAAAAGTATAATTATTCCACAAAAAACGTAAAACGGGGAAATCACTCTATCTCAAACAACAAACATCAGATTGGCCTGAAATTTTTTCTACAAGTAGAAGTAATTACCATCTGCCTTCAGAGAAAATTTCAGCTTGATGAGTTGTGCCGTTAATTTTTAAAAAATAGTGATAGGTTTATTACACAAAAAAGTATAATTATTCCACAACAAACGTAAAACGGGGAAATCACTCTATCTCAAACAACAAACATCAGATTGGCCTGAAATTTTTTCTACAAGTAGAAGTCATTACCAACTGTCTTCTGTGAAAATTTCAGCTTGATGAGTTGTGCCGTTAATTTTTAAAAAATAGTGATAGGTTTATTACACAAAAAAGTATAATTATTCCACGTTAAACGGGGAAATCACTCTATCTCAAACAACAAACATCAGATTGGCCTGAAATTTTTTCTACAAGTAGAAGTCATTACCAACTGTCTTCTGTGAAAATTTCAGCTTGATGAGTTGTGCCGTTAATTTTTAAAAAATAGTGATAGGTTTATTACACAAAAAAAGTATAATTATTCCACAACAAACATAAAACGGGGAAATCACTCTATCTCAAACAACAAACATCAGATTGGCCTGAAATTTTTTCTACAAGTAGAAGTAATTACCATCTGCCTTCAGAGTAAATTTCAGCTTGATGAGTTGTGCCGTTAATTTAAAAAAAAAATAGTGATAGGTTTATTACACAAAAAAGTATAATTATTCCACAACAAACGTAAAACGGGGAAATCACTCTATCTCAAACAACAAACATCAGATTGGCCTGAAATTTTTTCTACAAGTAGAAGTCATTACCAACTGTCTTCTGTGAAAATTTCAGCTTGATGAGTTGTGCCGTTAATTTTTAAAAAATAGTGATAGGTTTATTACACAAAAAAGTATAATTATTCCACAACAAACATAAAACGGGGAAATCACTCTATCTCAAACAACAAACATCAGATTGGCCTGAAATTGTTTCTACAAGTAGAAATTATTGCAAACTCAACCATTATGGAGTAGTCACTACAAAGCGCAAAAAAAAAAAAAAAAAAAAAAGTTTGGATTTCCTAACACAGACATCAGATTTCAGGTGTTAAGACTCATTGCCGTGTCTCATGGGGAAACTTTGAGCCAGGCTTCCCCTTTTTAATAAGGTAGTTTCTACGCCGATTTTTATTTCGATTCTAAACCCAATCACCCCGTTTGCAAGCAGGTTGAACGTTACTAAGAACAACCAACAATCCGAGATGGTTTTTAATGTCCTATATGAAGACTGCTTTTCTTCTGTTAAAAATCTTCAATTAATTTTTTCCACAACAAAAGTAAACCGGGGAAATCACTCTATCTCTAACCCCAACCGTCAGATTGGCCTGAAATTTTTTCTACAAGTAGATGTCATTACCATCTGCCTTCTATAAAAATTTCAGCTTGATAAGTTGTGCCATTAATTTTTAAAAAATAGTGATAAGTTTATTACACAAAAAAGTATAATTATTCCACAACAAACGTAAAACGGGGAAATCACTCTATCTCAAACAACAAACATCAGATTGGCCTGAAATTTTTTCTACAAGTAGAAGTAATTACCATCTGCCTTCTGTGAAAATTTCAGCTTGATGAGTTGTGCCGTTAATTTAAAAAATAGTGATAGGTTTATTACACAAAAAAGTATAATTATTCCACAAAAAACGTAAAACGGGGAAATCACTCTATCTCAAACAACAAACATCAGATTGGCGTGAAATTTTTTCTACAAGTAGAAGTCATTACCATCTGCCTTCAGAGAAAATTTCAGCTTGATGAGTTGCGCCATTAATTTAAAAAAAATAGTGATAGGTTTATTACACAAAAAAGTATAATTATTCCACAACAAACATAAAACGGGGAAATCACTCTATCTCAAACAACAAACATCAGATTGGCCTGAAATTTTTTCTACAAGTAGAAGTAATTACCATCTGCCTTCTGTGAAAATTTCAGCTTGATGAGATGTGCCGTTAATTTTAAAAAAATAGTGATAGGTTTATTACACAAAAAAGTATAATTATTCCACAAAAAACGTAAAACGGGGAAATCACTCTATCTCAAACAACAAACATCAGATTGGCCTGAAATTTTTTCTACAAGTAGAAGTAACTACCATCTGCCTTCAGAGAAAATTTCAGCTTGATGAGTTGTGCCGTTAATTTTTAAAAAATAGTGATAGGTTTATTACACAAAAAAGTATAATTATTCCACAACAAACGTAAAACGGGGAAATCACTCTATCTCAAACAACAAACATCAGATTGGCCTGAAATTTTTTCTACAAGTAGAAGTCATTACCAACTGTCTTCTGTGAAAATTTCAGCTTGATGAGTTGAGCCGTTAATTTTTAAAAAATAGTGATAGGTTTATTACACAAAAAAGTATAATTATTCCACAAAAAACGTTAAACGGGGAAATCACTCTATCTCAAACAACAAGCATTAGATTGTCCTGAAATTTTTTCTACAAGTAGAGGTCACTACCAACTGCCTTCTGTGAAAATTTCAGCTTGATTTGTTGTGCCGTTAATTAAAAAAAAATCGTAATAGATTTATTACACAACAGTAAAACAGGCAAATCGCTCTATCTCTAACCCCAACCTTCAGATTGGCCTGAAATTGTTTCTACAAGTAGAAATTATTGCAAACTCAACCATTATGAAATAGTCACTACAAAGCGCAAAAAAAAAAAAAAAAAAAAAAAAGTTTGGATTCCCTAACACAGACATCAGATTTCAGGTGCTAAGACTCATTGCCGTGTCTCATGGGGAAACTTTGAGCCAGGCTTCCCCTTTTTAATAAGGTAGTTTCTACGCCGATTTTTTTTTTCGATTCTAAACCCAATCACCCCGTTTGCAAGCAGGTTGAACGTTACTAAGAACAACCAACAATCCGAGATGGTTTTTAATGTCCTATATGAAGACTGCTTTTCTTCTGTTAAAAATCTTCAATTAATTTTTTCCACAACAAAAGTAAACCGGGGAAATCACTCTATCTCTAACCCCAACCGTCAGATTGGCCTGAATTTTTTTCTACAAGTAGATGTCATTACCATCTGCCTTCTATAAAAATTTCAGCTTGATAAGTTGTGCCATTAATTTTTAAAAAATAGTGATAAGTTTATTACACAAAAATGTATAATTATTCCACAACAAACGTAAAACGGGGAAATCACTCTATCTCAAACAACAAACATCAGATTGGCCTGAAATTTTTTCTACAAGTAGAAGTCATTACCATCTGCCTTCAGAGAAAATTTCAGCTTGATGAGTTGTGCCGTTAATTTTTAAAAAATAGTGATAGGTTTATTACACAAAAAAGTATAATTATTCCACAACAAACGTTAAACGGGGAAATCACTCTATCTCAAACAACAAACATCAGATTGGCCTGAAATTTTTTCTACAAGTAGAAGTAATTACCATCTGCCTTCTGTGAAAATTTCAGCTTGATGAGATGTGCCGTTAATTTTAAAAAAATAGTGATAGGTTTATTACACAAAAAAGTATAATTATTCCACAAAAAACGTAAACCGGGGAAATCACTCTATCTCAAACAACAAACATCAGATTGGCCTGAAATTGTTTCTACAAGTAGAAATTATTGCAAACTCAACCATTATGGAGTAGTCACTACAAAGCGCAAAAAAAAAAAAAAAAAAAAAAAGTTTGGATTTCCTAACACAGACATCAGATTTCAGGTGTTAAGACTCATTGCCGTGTCTCATGGGGAAACTTTGAGCCAGGCTTCCCCTTTTTAATAAGGTAGTTTCTACGCCGATTTTTATTTCGATTCTAAACCCAATCACCCCGTTTGCAAGCAGGTTGAACGTTACTAAGAACAACCAACAATCCGAGATGGTTTTTAATGTCCTATATGAAGACTGCTTTTCTTCTGTTAAAAATCTTCAATTAATTTTTTCCACAACAAAAGTAAACCGGGGAAATCACTCTATCTCTAACCCCAACCGTCAGATTGGCCTGAAATTTTTTCTACAAGTAGATGTCATTACCATCTGCCTTCTATAAAAATTTCAGCTTGATAAGTTGTGCCATTAATTTTTAAAAAATAGTGATAAGTTTATTACACAAAAAAGTATAATTATTCCACAACAAACGTAAAACGGGGGAATCACTCTATCTCAAACAACAAACATCAGATTGGCCTGAAAATTTTTCTACAAAGAGAAGTCATTACCAACTGCCTGCTGTAAAAATTTCAGCTTGATAAGTTGTGCCATTAATTTTTTAAAAATAGTGATAAGTTTATTACACAAAAAAGTATAATTATTCCACAACAAACGTAAAACGGGGAAATCACTCTATCTCAAACAACAAACATCAGATTGGCCTGAAAATTTTTCTACAAAGAGAAGTCATTACCAACTGCCTGCTGTAAAAATTTCAGCTTGATGAGTTGTGCCGTTAATTTTTAAAAAATAGTGATAAGTTTATTACACAAAAAAGTATAATTATTCCACAACAAACGTAAAACGGGGAAATCACTCTATCTCAAACAACAAACATCAGATTGGCCTGAAAATTTTTCTACAAAGAGAAGTCATTACCAACTGCCTGCTGTAAAAATTTCAGCTTGATGAGTTGTGCCGTTAATTTAAAAAAATAGTGATAAGTTTATTACAGAAAAAAGTATAATTATTCCACAACAAACGTAAAACGGGGAAATCACTCTATCTCAAACAACAAACATCAGATTGGCCTGAAATTTTTTCTACAAGTAGAAGTCATTACCATCTGCCTTCAGAGAAAATTTCAGCTTGATGAGTTGTGCCGTTAATTTTTAAAAAATAGTGATAGGTTTATTACACAAAAAAGTATAATTATTCCACAACAAACGTTAAACGGGGAAATCACTCTATCTCAAACAACAAACATCAGATTGGCCTGAAATTTTTTCTACAAGTAGAAGTAATTACCATCTGCCTTCTGTGAAAATTTCAGCTTGATGAGATGTGCCGTTAATTTAAAAAAAATAGTGATAGGTTTATTACACAAAAAAGTATAATTATTCCACAAAAAACGTAAAACGGGGAAATCACTCTATCTCAAACAACAAACATCAGATTGGCCTGAAATTTTTTCTACAAGTAGAAGTCACTACCAACTGCCTTCTGTGAAAGTTTCAGCTTGATGAGATGTGCCGTTAATTTTTAAAAAATAGTGATAGGTTTATTACACAAAAAAGTATAATTATTCCACAACAAACGTTAAACGGGGAAATCACTCTATCTAAAACAACAAACATCAGATTGGCCTGAAATTTTTTCTACAAGTAGAAGTCATTACCATCTGCCTTCAGAGTAAATTTCAGCTTGATGAGTTGTGCCGTTAATTAAAAAAAAATAGTGATAGGTTAATTACACAAAAAAGTATAATTATTCCACAACAAACGTAAAACGGGGAAATCACTCTATCTCAAACAACAAACATCAGATTGGCCTGAAATTTTTTCTACAAGTAGAAGTCATTACCATCTGCCTTCAGAGAAAATTTCAGCTTGATGAGTTGCGCCATTATTTTTTAAAAAATAGTGATAGGTTTATTACACAAAAAAGTATAATTATTCCACAACAAACATAAAACGGGGAAATCACTCTATCTCAAACAACAAACATCAGATTGGCCTGAAATTTTTTCTACAAGTAGAAGTCATTACCAACTGCCTTCTGTGAAAATTTCAGCTTGATGAGATGTGCCGTTAATTTTTAAAAAATAGTGATAGGTTTATTACACAAAAAAGTATAATTATTCCACAACAAACGTTAAACGGGGAAATCACTCTATCTAAAACAACAAACATCAGATTGGCCTGAAATTTTTTCTACAAGTAGAAGTAATTACCATCTGCCTTCAGAGTAAATTTCAGCTTGATGAGTTGTGCCGTTAATTTAAAAAAAAATAGTGATAGGTTTATTACACAAAAAAGTATAATTATTCCACAACAAACGTAAAACGGGGAAATCACTCTATCTCAAACAACAAACATCAGATTGGCCTGAAATTTTTTCTACAAGTAGAAGTCATTACCAACTGTCTTCTGTGAAAATTTCAGCTTGATGAGTTGTGCCGTTAATTTTTAAAAAATAGTGATAGGTTTATTACACAAAAAAGTATAATTATTCCACAACAAACATAAAACGGGGAAATCACTCTATCTCAAACAACAAACATCAGATTGGCCTGAAATTTTTTCTACAAGTAGAAGTAATTACCATCTGCCTTCAGAGAAAATTTCAGCTTGATGAGTTGTGCCGTTAATTTTTAAAAAATAGTGATAGGTTTATTACACAAAAAAGTATAATTATTCCACAACAAACGTAAAACGGGGAAATCACTCTATCTCAAACAACAAACATCAGATTGGCCTGAAATTTTTTCTACAAGTAGAAGTCATTACCAACTGTCTTCTGTGAAAATTTCAGCTTGATGAGTTGTGCCGTTAATTTTTAAAAAATAGTGATAGGTTTATTACACAAAAAAGTATAATTATTCCACAAAAAACGTAAAACGGGGAAATCACTCTATCTCAAACAACAAACATCAGATTGGCCTGAAATTTTTTCTACAAGTAGAAGTCATTACCAACTGTCTTCTGTGAAAATTTCAGCTTGATGAGTTGTGCCGTTAATTTTTAAAAAATAGTGATAAGTTTATTACACAAAAAAGTATAATTATTCCACAAAAAACGTAAAACGGGGAAATCACTCTATCTCAAACAACAAGCATTAGATTGTCCTGAAATTTTTTCTACAAGTAGAAGTAATTACCATCTGCCTTCAGAGAAAATTTCAGCTTGATGAGTTGTGCCGTTAATTTTTAAAAAATAGTGATAGGTTTATTACACAAAAAAGTATAATTATTCCACAACAAACATAAAACGGGGAAATCACTCTATCTCAAACAACAAACATCAGATTGGCCTGAAAATTTTTCTACAAAGAGAAGTCATTACCACCTGCCTGCTGTAAAAATTTCAGCTTGATGAGTTGTGCCGTTAATTTTTAAAAAATAGTGATAGGTTTATTACACAAAAAAGTATAATTATTCCACAACAAACGTAAAACGGGGAAATCACTCTATCTCAAACAACAAACATCAGATTGGCCTGAAATTTTTTCTACAAGTAGAAGTCATTACCAACTGTCTTCTGTAAAAATTTCAGCTTGATGAGTTGTGCCGTTAATTTTTAAAAAATAGTGATAGGTTTATTACACAAAAAAGTATAATTATTCCACAAAAAACGTAAAACGGGGAAATCACTCTATCTCAAACAACAAACATCAGATTGGCCTGAAATTTTTTCTACAAGTAGAAGTAATTACCATCTGCCTTCAGAGAAAATTTCAGCTTGATGAGTTGTGCCGTTAATTTTTAAAAAATAGTGATAGGTTTATTACACAAAAAAGTATAATTATTCCACAACAAACGTAAAACGGGGAAATCACTCTATCTCAAACAACAAACATCAGATTGGCCTGAATTTTTTTCTACAAGTAGAAGTAATTACCATCTGCCTTCAGAGAAAATTTCAGCTTGATGAGTTATGCCGTTAATTTTTAAAAAATAGTGATAGGTTTATTACACAAAAAAGTATAATTATTCCACAACAAACGTAAACGGGGAAATCACTCTATCTCAAACAACAAACATCAGATTGGCCTGAAATTTTTTCTACAAGTAGAAGTCATTACCATCTGCCTTCAGAGAAAATTTCAGCTTGATGAGTTGTGCCGTTAATTTTTAAAAAATAGTGATAGGTTTATTACACAAAAAAGTATAATTATTCCACAAAAAACGTAAAACGGGGAAATCACTCTATCTCAAACAACAAACATCAGATTGGCCTGAAATTTTTTCTACAAGTAGAAGTAATTACCATCTGCCTTCAGAGAAAATTTCAGCTTGATGAGTTGTGCCGTTAATTTTTAAAAAATAGTGATAGGTTTATTACACAAAAAAGTATAATTATTCCACAACAAACGTAAAACGGGGAAATCACTCTATCTCAAACAACAAACATCAGATTGGCCTGAAATTTTTTCTACAAGTAGAAGTCATTACCAACTGTCTTCTGTGAAAATTTCAGCTTGATGAGTTGTGCCGTTAATTTTTAAAAAATAGTGATAGGTTTATTACACAAAAAAGTATAATTATTCCACGTTAAACGGGGAAATCACTCTATCTCAAACAACAAACATCAGATTGGCCTGAAATTTTTTCTACAAGTAGAAGTCATTACCAACTGTCTTCTGTGAAAATTTCAGCTTGATGAGTTGTGCCGTTAATTTTTAAAAAATAGTGATAGGTTTATTACACAAAAAAAGTATAATTATTCCACAACAAACATAAAACGGGGAAATCACTCTATCTCAAACAACAAACATCAGATTGGCCTGAAATTTTTTCTACAAGTAGAAGTAATTACCATCTGCCTTCAGAGTAAATTTCAGCTTGATGAGTTGTGCCGTTAATTTAAAAAAAAAATAGTGATAGGTTTATTACACAAAAAAGTATAATTATTCCACAACAAACGTAAAACGGGGAAATCACTCTATCTCAAACAACAAACATCAGATTGGCCTGAAATTTTTTCTACAAGTAGAAGTCATTACCAACTGTCTTCTGTGAAAATTTCAGCTTGATGAGTTGTGCCGTTAATTTTTAAAAAATAGTGATAGGTTTATTACACAAAAAAGTATAATTATTCCACAACAAACATAAAACGGGGAAATCACTCTATCTCAAACAACAAACATCAGATTGGCCTGAAATTGTTTCTACAAGTAGAAATTATTGCAAACTCAACCATTATGGAGTAGTCACTACAAAGCGCAAAAAAAAAAAAAAAAAAAAAAAGTTTGGATTTCCTAACACAGACATCAGATTTCAGGTGTTAAGACTCATTGCCGTGTCTCATGGGGAAACTTTGAGCCAGGCTTCCCCTTTTTAATAAGGTAGTTTCTACGCCGATTTTTATTTCGATTCTAAACCCAATCACCCCGTTTGCAAGCAGGTTGAACGTTACTAAGAACAACCAACAATCCGAGATGGTTTTTAATGTCCTATATGAAGACTGCTTTTCTTCTGTTAAAAATCTTCAATTAATTTTTTCCACAACAAAAGTAAACCGGGGAAATCACTCTATCTCTAACCCCAACCGTCAGATTGGCCTGAAATTTTTTCTACAAGTAGATGTCATTACCATCTGCCTTCTATAAAAATTTCAGCTTGATAAGTTGTGCCATTAATTTTTAAAAAATAGTGATAAGTTTATTACACAAAAAAGTATAATTATTCCACAACAAACGTAAAACGGGGAAATCACTCTATCTCAAACAACAAACATCAGATTGGCCTGAAATTTTTTCTACAAGTAGAAGTAATTACCATCTGCCTTCTGTGAAAATTTCAGCTTGATGAGTTGTGCCGTTAATTTAAAAAATAGTGATAGGTTTATTACACAAAAAAGTATAATTATTCCACAAAAAACGTAAAACGGGGAAATCACTCTATCTCAAACAACAAAC
This sequence comes from Ochlerotatus camptorhynchus, assembly GCF_037179485.1. Taxonomy (NCBI): domain Eukaryota; kingdom Metazoa; phylum Arthropoda; class Insecta; order Diptera; family Culicidae; genus Ochlerotatus; species Ochlerotatus camptorhynchus. Next base: position 975,928 of record NW_027040979.1, read on the forward strand.
ATCAGATTGGCGTGAAATTTTTTCTACAAGTAGAAGTCATTACCATCTGCCTTCAGAGAAAATTTCAGCTTGATGAGTTGCGCCATTAATTTAAAAAAAATAGTGATAGGTTTATTACACAAAAAAGTATAATTATTCCACAACAAACATAAAACGGGGAAATCACTCTATCTCAAACAACAAACATCAGATTGGCCTGAAATTTTTTCTACAAGTAGAAGTAATTACCATCTGCCTTCTGTGAAAATTTCAGCTTGATGAGATGTGCCGTTAATTTTAAAAAAATAGTGATAGGTTTATTACACAAAAAAGTATAATTATTCCACAAAAAACGTAAAACGGGGAAATCACTCTATCTCAAACAACAAACATCAGATTGGCCTGAAATTTTTTCTACAAGTAGAAGTAACTACCATCTGCCTTCAGAGAAAATTTCAGCTTGATGAGTTGTGCCGTTAATTTTTAAAAAATAGTGATAGGTTTATTACACAAAAAAGTATAATTATTCCACAACAAACGTAAAACGGGGAAATCACTCTATCTCAAACAACAAACATCAGATTGGCCTGAAATTTTTTCTACAAGTAGAAGTCATTACCAACTGTCTTCTGTGAAAATTTCAGCTTGATGAGTTGAGCCGTTAATTTTTAAAAAATAGTGATAGGTTTATTACACAAAAAAGTATAATTATTCCACAAAAAACGTTAAACGGGGAAATCACTCTATCTCAAACAACAAGCATTAGATTGTCCTGAAATTTTTTCTACAAGTAGAGGTCACTACCAACTGCCTTCTGTGAAAATTTCAGCTTGATTTGTTGTGCCGTTAATTAAAAAAAAATCGTAATAGATTTATTACACAACAGTAAAACAGGCAAATCGCTCTATCTCTAACCCCAACCTTCAGATTGGCCTGAAATTGTTTCTACAAGTAGAAATTATTGCAAACTCAACCATTATGAAATAGTCACTACAAAGCGCAAAAAAAAAAAAAAAAAAAAAAAAGTTTGGATTCCCTAACACAGACATCAGATTTCAGGTGCTAAGACTCATTGCCGTGTCTCATGGGGAAACTTTGAGCCAGGCTTCCCCTTTTTAATAAGGTAGTTTCTACGCCGATTTTTTTTTTCGATTCTAAACCCAATCACCCCGTTTGCAAGCAGGTTGAACGTTACTAAGAACAACCAACAATCCGAGATGGTTTTTAATGTCCTATATGAAGACTGCTTTTCTTCTGTTAAAAATCTTCAATTAATTTTTTCCACAACAAAAGTAAACCGGGGAAATCACTCTATCTCTAACCCCAACCGTCAGATTGGCCTGAATTTTTTTCTACAAGTAGATGTCATTACCATCTGCCTTCTATAAAAATTTCAGCTTGATAAGTTGTGCCATTAATTTTTAAAAAATAGTGATAAGTTTATTACACAAAAATGTATAATTATTCCACAACAAACGTAAAACGGGGAAATCACTCTATCTCAAACAACAAACATCAGATTGGCCTGAAATTTTTTCTACAAGTAGAAGTCATTACCATCTGCCTTCAGAGAAAATTTCAGCTTGATGAGTTGTGCCGTTAATTTTTAAAAAATAGTGATAGGTTTATTACACAAAAAAGTATAATTATTCCACAACAAACGTTAAACGGGGAAATCACTCTATCTCAAACAACAAACATCAGATTGGCCTGAAATTTTTTCTACAAGTAGAAGTAATTACCATCTGCCTTCTGTGAAAATTTCAGCTTGATGAGATGTGCCGTTAATTTTAAAAAAATAGTGATAGGTTTATTACACAAAAAAGTATAATTATTCCACAAAAAACGTAAACCGGGGAAATCACTCTATCTCAAACAACAAACATCAGATTGGCCTGAAATTGTTTCTACAAGTAGAAATTATTGCAAACTCAACCATTATGGAGTAGTCACTACAAAGCGCAAAAAAAAAAAAAAAAAAAAAAAGTTTGGATTTCCTAACACAGACATCAGATTTCAGGTGTTAAGACTCATTGCCGTGTCTCATGGGGAAACTTTGAGCCAGGCTTCCCCTTTTTAATAAGGTAGTTTCTACGCCGATTTTTATTTCGATTCTAAACCCAATCACCCCGTTTGCAAGCAGGTTGAACGTTACTAAGAACAACCAACAATCCGAGATGGTTTTTAATGTCCTATATGAAGACTGCTTTTCTTCTGTTAAAAATCTTCAATTAATTTTTTCCACAACAAAAGTAAACCGGGGAAATCACTCTATCTCTAACCCCAACCGTCAGATTGGCCTGAAATTTTTTCTACAAGTAGATGTCATTACCATCTGCCTTCTATAAAAATTTCAGCTTGATAAGTTGTGCCATTAATTTTTAAAAAATAGTGATAAGTTTATTACACAAAAAAGTATAATTATTCCACAACAAACGTAAAACGGGGGAATCACTCTATCTCAAACAACAAACATCAGATTGGCCTGAAAATTTTTCTACAAAGAGAAGTCATTACCAACTGCCTGCTGTAAAAATTTCAGCTTGATAAGTTGTGCCATTAATTTTTTAAAAATAGTGATAAGTTTATTACACAAAAAAGTATAATTATTCCACAACAAACGTAAAACGGGGAAATCACTCTATCTCAAACAACAAACATCAGATTGGCCTGAAAATTTTTCTACAAAGAGAAGTCATTACCAACTGCCTGCTGTAAAAATTTCAGCTTGATGAGTTGTGCCGTTAATTTTTAAAAAATAGTGATAAGTTTATTACACAAAAAAGTATAATTATTCCACAACAAACGTAAAACGGGGAAATCACTCTATCTCAAACAACAAACATCAGATTGGCCTGAAAATTTTTCTACAAAGAGAAGTCATTACCAACTGCCTGCTGTAAAAATTTCAGCTTGATGAGTTGTGCCGTTAATTTAAAAAAATAGTGATAAGTTTATTACAGAAAAAAGTATAATTATTCCACAACAAACGTAAAACGGGGAAATCACTCTATCTCAAACAACAAACATCAGATTGGCCTGAAATTTTTTCTACAAGTAGAAGTCATTACCATCTGCCTTCAGAGAAAATTTCAGCTTGATGAGTTGTGCCGTTAATTTTTAAAAAATAGTGATAGGTTTATTACACAAAAAAGTATAATTATTCCACAACAAACGTTAAACGGGGAAATCACTCTATCTCAAACAACAAACATCAGATTGGCCTGAAATTTTTTCTACAAGTAGAAGTAATTACCATCTGCCTTCTGTGAAAATTTCAGCTTGATGAGATGTGCCGTTAATTTAAAAAAAATAGTGATAGGTTTATTACACAAAAAAGTATAATTATTCCACAAAAAACGTAAAACGGGGAAATCACTCTATCTCAAACAACAAACATCAGATTGGCCTGAAATTTTTTCTACAAGTAGAAGTCACTACCAACTGCCTTCTGTGAAAGTTTCAGCTTGATGAGATGTGCCGTTAATTTTTAAAAAATAGTGATAGGTTTATTACACAAAAAAGTATAATTATTCCACAACAAACGTTAAACGGGGAAATCACTCTATCTAAAACAACAAACATCAGATTGGCCTGAAATTTTTTCTACAAGTAGAAGTCATTACCATCTGCCTTCAGAGTAAATTTCAGCTTGATGAGTTGTGCCGTTAATTAAAAAAAAATAGTGATAGGTTAATTACACAAAAAAGTATAATTATTCCACAACAAACGTAAAACGGGGAAATCACTCTATCTCAAACAACAAACATCAGATTGGCCTGAAATTTTTTCTACAAGTAGAAGTCATTACCATCTGCCTTCAGAGAAAATTTCAGCTTGATGAGTTGCGCCATTATTTTTTAAAAAATAGTGATAGGTTTATTACACAAAAAAGTATAATTATTCCACAACAAACATAAAACGGGGAAATCACTCTATCTCAAACAACAAACATCAGATTGGCCTGAAATTTTTTCTACAAGTAGAAGTCATTACCAACTGCCTTCTGTGAAAATTTCAGCTTGATGAGATGTGCCGTTAATTTTTAAAAAATAGTGATAGGTTTATTACACAAAAAAGTATAATTATTCCACAACAAACGTTAAACGGGGAAATCACTCTATCTAAAACAACAAACATCAGATTGGCCTGAAATTTTTTCTACAAGTAGAAGTAATTACCATCTGCCTTCAGAGTAAATTTCAGCTTGATGAGTTGTGCCGTTAATTTAAAAAAAAATAGTGATAGGTTTATTACACAAAAAAGTATAATTATTCCACAACAAACGTAAAACGGGGAAATCACTCTATCTCAAACAACAAACATCAGATTGGCCTGAAATTTTTTCTACAAGTAGAAGTCATTACCAACTGTCTTCTGTGAAAATTTCAGCTTGATGAGTTGTGCCGTTAATTTTTAAAAAATAGTGATAGGTTTATTACACAAAAAAGTATAATTATTCCACAACAAACATAAAACGGGGAAATCACTCTATCTCAAACAACAAACATCAGATTGGCCTGAAATTTTTTCTACAAGTAGAAGTAATTACCATCTGCCTTCAGAGAAAATTTCAGCTTGATGAGTTGTGCCGTTAATTTTTAAAAAATAGTGATAGGTTTATTACACAAAAAAGTATAATTATTCCACAACAAACGTAAAACGGGGAAATCACTCTATCTCAAACAACAAACATCAGATTGGCCTGAAATTTTTTCTACAAGTAGAAGTCATTACCAACTGTCTTCTGTGAAAATTTCAGCTTGATGAGTTGTGCCGTTAATTTTTAAAAAATAGTGATAGGTTTATTACACAAAAAAGTATAATTATTCCACAAAAAACGTAAAACGGGGAAATCACTCTATCTCAAACAACAAACATCAGATTGGCCTGAAATTTTTTCTACAAGTAGAAGTCATTACCAACTGTCTTCTGTGAAAATTTCAGCTTGATGAGTTGTGCCGTTAATTTTTAAAAAATAGTGATAAGTTTATTACACAAAAAAGTATAATTATTCCACAAAAAACGTAAAACGGGGAAATCACTCTATCTCAAACAACAAGCATTAGATTGTCCTGAAATTTTTTCTACAAGTAGAAGTAATTACCATCTGCCTTCAGAGAAAATTTCAGCTTGATGAGTTGTGCCGTTAATTTTTAAAAAATAGTGATAGGTTTATTACACAAAAAAGTATAATTATTCCACAACAAACATAAAACGGGGAAATCACTCTATCTCAAACAACAAACATCAGATTGGCCTGAAAATTTTTCTACAAAGAGAAGTCATTACCACCTGCCTGCTGTAAAAATTTCAGCTTGATGAGTTGTGCCGTTAATTTTTAAAAAATAGTGATAGGTTTATTACACAAAAAAGTATAATTATTCCACAACAAACGTAAAACGGGGAAATCACTCTATCTCAAACAACAAACATCAGATTGGCCTGAAATTTTTTCTACAAGTAGAAGTCATTACCAACTGTCTTCTGTAAAAATTTCAGCTTGATGAGTTGTGCCGTTAATTTTTAAAAAATAGTGATAGGTTTATTACACAAAAAAGTATAATTATTCCACAAAAAACGTAAAACGGGGAAATCACTCTATCTCAAACAACAAACATCAGATTGGCCTGAAATTTTTTCTACAAGTAGAAGTAATTACCATCTGCCTTCAGAGAAAATTTCAGCTTGATGAGTTGTGCCGTTAATTTTTAATAAATAGTGATAGGTTTATTACACAAAAAAGTATAATTATTCCACAACAAACGTAAAACGGGGAAATCACTCTATCTCAAACAACAAACATCAGATTGGCCTGAAAATTTTTCTACAAGTAGAAGTCATTACCATCTGCCTTCAGAGAAAATTTCAGCTTGATGAGTTGTGCCGTTAATTTTTAAAAAATAGTGATAGGTTTATTACACAAAAAAGTATAATTATTCCACAACAAACGTAAAACGGGGAAATCACTCTATCTCAAACAACAAACATCAGATTGGCCTGAAATTTTTTCTACAAGTAGAAGTAATTACCATCTGCCTTCAGAGAAAATTTCAGCTTGATGAGTTGTGCCGTTAATTTTTAAAAAATAGTGATAGGTTTATTACACAAAAAAGTATAATTATTCCACAACAAACGTAAAACGGGGAAATCACTCTATCTCAAACAACAAACATCAGATTGGCCTGAAAATTTTTCTACAAGTAGAAGTCATTACCATCTGCCTTCAGAGAAAATTTCAGCTTGATGAGTTGTGCCGTTAATTTTTAAAAAATAGTGATAGGTTTATTACACAAAAAAGTATAATTATTCCACAACAAACGTAAAACGGGGAAATCACTCTATCTCAAACAACAAACATCAGATTGGCCTGAAATTTTTTCTACAAGTAGAAGTCATTACCAACTGCCTTCTATAAAAATTTCAGCTTGATTTGTTGTGCCATTAATTTTTAAAAAATAGTGATAAGTTTATTACACCAAAAAAGTATAATTATTCCACAACAAACGTAAAACGGGGAAATCACTCTATCTCAAACAACAAGCATTAGATTGTCCTGAAATTTTTTCTACAAGTAGAAGTAATTACCATCTGCCTTCAGAGAAAATTTCAGCTTGATGAGTTGTGCCGTTAATTTTTAAAAAATAGTGATAGGTTTATTACACAAAAAAGTATAATTATTCCACAAAAAACGTAAAACGGGGAAATCACTCTATCTCAAACAACAAGCATTAGATTGTCCTGAATTTTTTTCTACAAGTAGAAGTAATTACCATCTGCCTTCAGAGAAAATTTCAGCTTGATGAGTTGTGCCGTTAATTTTTAAAAAATAGTGATAGGTTTATTACACAAAAAAGTATAATTATTCCACAACAAACATAAAACGGGGAAATCACTCTATCTCAAACAACAAACATCAGATTGGCCTGAAAATTTTTCTACAAAGAGAAGTCATTACCACCTGCCTGCTGTAAAAATTTCAGCTTGATGAGTTGAGCCGTTAATTTTTAAAAAATAGTGATAGGTTTATTACACAAAAAAGTATAATTATTCCACAACAAACGTAAAACGGGGAAATCACTCTATCTCAAACAACAAACATCAGATTGGCCTGAAATTTTTTCTACAAGTAGAAGTCATTACCAACTGTCTTCTGTGAAAATTTCAGCTTGATGAGTTGTGCCGTTAATTTTTAAAAAATAGTGATAGGTTTATTACACAAAAAAGTATAATTATTCCACAAAAAACGTAAAACGGGGAAATCACTCTATCTCAAACAACAAACATCAGATTGGCCTGAAATTTTTTCTACAAGTAGAAGTAATTACCATCTGCCTTCAGAGAAAATTTCAGCTTGATGAGTTGTGCCGTTAATTTTTAAAAAATAGTGATAGGTTTATTACACAAAAAAGTATAATTATTCCACAACAAACGTTAAACGGGGAAATCACTCTATCTCAAACAACAAACATCAGATTGGCGTGAAATTTTTTCTACAAGTAGAAGTCATTACCAACTGCCTTCTGTGAAAATTTCAGCTTGATGAGATGTGCCGTTAATTAAAAAAAATCGTAATAGATTTATTACACAACAGTAAAACAGGCAAATCGCTCTATCTCTAACCCCAACCTTCAGATTGGCCTGAAATTGTTTCTACAAGTAGAAATTATTGCAAACTCAACCATTATGGAGTAGTCACTACAAAGCGCAAAAATAAAAAAAAAAAGTTTGGATTCCCTAACACAGACATCAGATGTCAGGTGTTAAGACTCATTGCCGTGTCTCATGGGGAAACTTTGAGCCAGGCTTCCCCTTTTTAATAAGGTAGTTTCTACGCCGATTTTTTTTTCGATTCTAAACCCAATCACCCCGTTTGCAAGCAGGTTGAACGTTACTAAGAACAACCAACAATCCGAGATGGTTTTTAATGTCCTATATGAAGACTGCTTTTCTTCTGTTAAAAATCTTCAATTAATTTTTTCCACAACAAAAGTAAACCGGGGAAATCACTCTATCTCTAACCCCAACCGTCAGATTGGCCTGAAATTTTTTCTACAAGTAGATGTCATTACCATCTGCCTTCTATAAAAATTTCAGCTTGATAAGTTGTGCCATTAATTTTTAAAAAATAGTGATAAGTTTATTACACAAAAAAGTATAATTATTCCACAACAAACGTAAAACGGGGAAATCACTCTATCTCAAACAACAAACATCAGATTGGCCTGAAAATTTTTCTACAAAGAGAAGTCATTACCAACTGCCTGCTGTAAAAATTTCAGCTTGATGAGTTGTGCCGTTAATTTAAAAAAATAGTGATAAGTTTATTACAGAAAAAAGTATAATTATTCCACAACAAACGTAAAACGGGGAAATCACTATATCTCAAACAACAAACATCATATTGGCCTGAAATTTTTTCTACAAGTAGAAGTCATTACCATCTGCCTTCAGAGAAAATTTCAGCTTGATGAGTTGTGCCGTTAATTTTTAAAAAATAGTGATAGGTTTATTACACAAAAAAGTATAATTATTCCACAACAAACGTTAAACGGGGAAATCACTCTATCTCAAACAACAAACATCAGATTGGCCTGAAATTTTTTCTACAAGTAGAAGTAATTACCATCTGCCTTCTGTGAAAATTTCAGCTTGATGAGATGTGCCGTTAATTTTAAAAAAATAGTGATAGGTTTATTACACAAAAAAGTATAATTATTCCACAAAAAACGTAAAACGGGGAAATCACTCTATCTCAAACAACAAACATCAGATTGGCCTGAAATTTTTTCTACAAGTAGAAGTCATTACCAACTGTCTTCTGTGAAAATTTCAGCTTGATGAGTTGAGCCGTTAATTTTTAAAAAATAGTGATAGGTTTATTACACAAAAAAGTATAATTATTCCACAAAAAACGTAAAACGGGGAAATCACTCTATCTCAAACAACAAGCATTAAATTGTCCTGAAATTTTTTCTACAAGTAGAGGTCACTACCAACTGCCTTCTGTGAAAATTTCAGCTTGATGAGTTGTGCCGTTAAAAATCGGGGAAATCACTCTATCTCAAACAACAAACATCAGATTGGCCTGAAATTTTTTCTACAAGTAGAAGTCATTACCAACTGTCTTCTGTGAAAATTTCAGCTTGATGAGTTGAGCCGTTAATTTTTAAAAAATAGTGATAGGTTTATTACACAAAAAAGTATAATTATTCCACAACAAACGTTAAACGGGGAAATCACTCTATCTCAAACAACAAACATCAGATTGGCGTGAAATTTTTTCTACAAGTAGAAGTCATTACCATCTGCCTTCAGAGAAAATTTCAGCTTGATGAGTTGTGCCGTTAATTTTTAAAAAATAGTGATAGGTTTATTACACAAAAAAGTATAATTATTCCACAACAAACATAAAACGGGGAAATCACTCTATCTCAAACAACAAACATCAGATTGGCCTGAAATTTTTTCTACAAGTAGAAGTCATTACCAACTGCCTTCTGTGACAATTTCAGCTTGATGAGATGTGCCGTTAATTTTTAAAAAATAGTGATAGGTTTATTACACAAAAAAGTATAATTATTCCACAACAAACGTTAAACGGGGAAATCACTCTATCTAAAACAACAAACATCAGATTGGCCTGAAATTTTTTCTACAAGTAGAAGTAATTACCATCTGCCTTCTGTGGAAATTTCAGCTTGATGAGTTGAGCCGTTAATTTTTAAAAAATAGTGATAGGTTTATTACACAAAAAAGTATAATTATTCCACAAAAAACGTAAAACGGGGAAATCACTCTATCTCAAACAACAAGCATTAAATTGTCCTGAAATTTTTTCTACAAGTAGAAGTAACTACCATCTGCCTTCAGAGAAAATTTCAGCTTGATGAGTTGTGCCGTTAAAAATCGGGGAAATCACTCTATCTCAAACAACAAACATCAGATTGGCCTGAAATTTTTTCTACAAGTAGAAGTCATTACCAACTGTCTTCTGTGAAAATTTCAGCTTGATGAGTTGAGCCGTTAATTTTTAAAAAATAGTGATAGGTTTATTACACAAAAAAGTATAATTATTCCACAAAAAACGTAAAACGGGGAAATCACTCTATCTCAAACAACAAACATCAGATTGGCCTGAAAATTTTTCTACAAAGAGAAGTCATTACCAACTGCCTGCTGTAAAAATTTCAGCTTGATGAGTTGTGCCGTTAATTTTAAAAAAATAGTGATAAGTTTATTACAGAAAAAAGTATAATTATTCCACAACAAACGTTAAACGGGGAAATCACTCTATCTCAAACAACAAACATCAGATTGGCCTGAAATTTTTTCTACAAGTAGAAGTAATTACCATCTGCCTTCTGTGGAAATTTCAGCTTGATGAGTTGAGCCGTTAATTTTTAAAAAATAGTGATAGGTTTATTACACAAAAAAGTATAATTATTCCACAAAAAACGTAAAACGGGGAAATCACTCTATCTCAAACAACAAGCATTAAATTGTCCTGAAATTTTTTCTACAAGTAGAAGTAACTACCATCTGCCTTCAGAGAAAATTTCAGCTTGATGAGTTGTGCCGTTAAAAATCGGGGAAATCACTCTATCTCAAACAACAAACATCAGATTGGCCTGAAATTTTTTCTACAAGTAGAAGTCATTACCAACTGTCTTCTGTGAAAATTTCAGCTTGATGAGTTGAGCCGTTAATTTTTAAAAAATAGTGATAGGTTTATTACACAAAAAAGTATAATTATTCCACAAAAAACGTAAAACGGGGAAATCACTCTATCTCAAACAACAAGCATTAGATTGTCCTGAAATTTTTTCTACAAGTAGAGGTCACTACCAACTGCCTTCTGTGAAAATTTCAGCTTGATTTGTTGTGCCGTTAATTAAAAAAAAATCGTAATAGATTTATTACACAACAGTAAAACAGGCAAATCGCTCTATCTCTAACCCCAACCTTCAGATTGGCCTGAAATTGTTTCTACAAGTAGAAATTATTGCAAACTCAACCATTATGGAGTAGTCACTACAAAGCGCAAAAAAAAAAAAAAAAAAAAAAAAGTTTAGATTCCCTAACACAGACATCAGATTTCAGGTGTTAAGACTCATTGCCGTGTCTCATGGGGAAACTTTGAGCCAGGCTTCCCCTTTTTAATAAGGTAGTTTCTACGCCGATTTTTTTTTCGATTCTAAACCCAATCACCCCGTTTGCAAGCAGGTTGAACGTTACTAAGAACAACCAACAATCCGAGATGGTTTTTAATGTCCTATATGAAGACTGCTTTTCTTCTGTTAAAAATCTTCAATTAATTTTTTCCACAACAAAAGTAAACCGGGGAAATCACTCTATCTCTAACCCCAACCGTCAGATTGGCCTGAAATTTTTTCTACAAGTAGATGTCATTACCATCTGCCTTCTATAAAAATTTCAGCTTGATAAGTTGTGCCATTAATTTTTTAAAAATAGTGATAAGTTTATTACACAAAAAAGTATAATTATTCCACAACAAACGTAAAACGGGGAAATCACTCTATCTCAAACAACAAACATCAGATTGGCCTGAAAAATTTTCTACAAAGAGAAGTCATTACCAACTGCCTGCTGTAAAAATTTCAGCTTGATGAGTTGTGCCGTTAATTTAAAAAAATAGTGATAAGTTTATTACAGAAAAAAGTATAATTATTCCACAACAAACGTAAAACGGGGAAATCACTCTATCTCAAACAACAAACATCATATTGGCCTGAAATTTTTTCTACAAGTAGAAGTCATTACCATCTGCTTTCAGAGAAAATTTCAGCTTGATGAGTTGTGCCGTTAATTTTTAAAAAATAGTGATAGGTTTATTACACAAAAAAGTATAATTATTCCACAACAAACGTTAAACGGGGAAATCACTCTATCTCAAACAACAAACATCAGATTGGCCTGAAATTTTTTCTACAAGTAGAAGTAATTACCATCTGCCTTCTGTGAAAATTTCAGCTTGATGAGATGTGCCGTTAATTTTAAAAAAATAGTGATAGGTTTATTACACAAAAAAGTATAATTATTCCACAAAAAACGTAAAACGGGGAAATCACTCTATCTCAAACAACAAACATCAGATTGGCCTGAATTTTTTTCTACAAGTAGAAGTAATTACCATCTGCCTTCAGAGAAAATTTCAGCTTGATGAGTTGTGCCGTTAATTTTTAAAAAATAGTGATAGGTTTATTACACAAAAAAGTATAATTATTCCACAACAAACGTAAAACGGGGAAATCACTCTATCTCAAACACCAAACATCAGATTGGCGTGAAATTTTTTCTACAAGTAGAAGTCATTACCATCTGCCTTCAGAGAAAATTTCAGCTTGATGAGTTGCGCCATTAATTTTAAAAAAATAGTGATAGGTTTATTACACAAAAAAGTATAATTATTCCACAACAAACATAAAACGGGGAAATCACTCTATCTCAAACAACAAACATCAGATTGGCCTGAAATTTTTTCTACAAGTAGAAGTCATTACCAACTGCCTTCTGTGAAAATTTCAGCTTGATGAGATGTGCCGTTAATTTTTAAAAAATAGTGATAGGTTTATTACACAAAAAAGTATAATTATTCCACGTTAAACGGGGAAATCACTCTATCTAAAACAACAAACATCAGATTGGCCTGAAATTTTTTCTACAAGTAGAAGTAATTACCATCTGCCTTCAGAGTAAATTTCAGCTTGATGAGTTGTGCCGTTAATTTAAAAAAAAATAGTGATAGGTTTATTACACAAAAAAGTATAATTATTCCACAACAAACGTAAAACGGGGAAATCACTCTATCTCAAACAACAAACATCAGATTGGCCTGAAATTTTTTCTACAAGTAGAAGTCATTACCAACTGTCTTCTGTGAAAATTTCAGCTTGATGAGTTGTGCCGTTAATTTTTAAAAAATAGTGATAGGTTTATTACACAAAAAAGTATAATTATTCCACAAAAAACGTAAACGGGGAAATCACTCTATCTCAAACAACAAGCATTAGATTGTCCTGAATTTTTTTCTACAAGTAGAAGTAATTACCATCTGCCTTCAGAGAAAATTTCAGCTTGATGAGTTATGCCGTTAATTTTTAAAAAATAGTGATAGGTTTATTACACAAAAAAGTATAATTATTCCACAACAAACATAAAACGGGGAAATCACTCTATCTCAAACAACAAACATCAGATTGGCCTGAAAATTTTTCTACAAAGAGAAGTCATTACCACCTGCCTGCTGTAAAAATTTCAGCTTGATGAGTTGTGCCGTTAATTTTTAAAAAATAGTGATAGGTTTATTACACAAAAAAGTATAATTATTCCACAACAAACGTAAACGGGGAAATCACTCTATCTCAAACAACAAACATCAGATTGGCCTGAAATTTTTTCTACAAGTAGAAGTCATTACCATCTGCCTTCAGAGAAAATTTCAGCTTGATGAGTTGTGCCGTTAATTTTTAAAAAATAGTGATAGGTTTATTACACAAAAAAGTATAATTATTCCACAAAAAACGTAAAACGGGGAAATCACTCTATCTCAAACAACAAACATCAGATTGGCCTGAAATTTTTTCTACAAGTAGAAGTAATTACCATCTGCCTTCAGAGAAAATTTCAGCTTGATGAGTTGTGCCGTTAATTTTTAAAAAATAGTGATAGGTTTATTACACAAAAAAGTATAATTATTCCACAACAAACGTAAAACGGGGAAATCACTCTATCTCAAACAACAAACATCAGATTGGCCTGAAATTTTTTCTACAAGTAGAAGTCATTACCAACTGTCTTCTGTGAAAATTTCAGCTTGATGAGTTGTGCCGTTAATTTTTAAAAAATAGTGATAGGTTTATTACACAAAAAAGTATAATTATTCCACGTTAAACGGGGAAATCACTCTATCTCAAACAACAAACATCAGATTGGCCTGAAATTTTTTCTACAAGTAGAAGTCATTACCAACTGTCTTCTGTGAAAATTTCAGCTTGATGAGTTGTGCCGTTAATTTTTAAAAAATAGTGATAGGTTTATTACACAAAAAAAGTATAATTATTCCACAACAAACATAAAACGGGGAAATCACTCTATCTCAAACAACAAACATCAGATTGGCCTGAAAATTTTTCTACAAAGAGAAGTCATTACCACCTGCCTGCTGTAAAAATTTCAGCTTGATGAGTTGTGCCGTTAATTTTTAAAAAATAGTGATAGGTTTATTACACAAAAAAGTATAATTATTCCACAACAAACGTAAAACGGGGAAATCACTCTATCTCAAAAAATAAACATCAGATTGGCCTGAAATTTTTTCTACAAGTAGAAGTCATTACCATCTGCCTTCAGAGAAAATTTCAGCTTGATGAGTTGTGCCGTTAATTTTTAAAAAATAGTGATAGGTTTATTACACAAAAAAGTATAATTATTCCACAACAAACGTAAAACGGGGAAATCACTATATCTCAAACAACAAACATCATATTGGCCTGAAATTTTTTCTACAAGTAGAAGTCATTACCATCTGCCTTCAGAGAAAATTTCAGCTTGATGAGTTGTGCCGTTAATTTTAAAAAAATAGTGATAGGTTTATTACACAAAAAAGTATAATTATTCCACAACAAACGTTAAACGGGGAAATCACTCTATCTCAAACAACAAACATCAGATTGGCGTGAAATTTTTTCTACAAGTAGAAGTCATTACCAACTGCCTTCTGTGAAAATTTCAGCTTGATGAGATGTGCCGTTAATTTTTAAAAAATAGTGATAGGTTTATTACACAAAAAAGTATAATTATTCCACAACAAACGTTAAACGGGGAAATCACTCTATCTAAAACAACAAACATCAGATTGGCCTGAAATTTTTTCTACAAGTAGAAGTAATTACCATCTGCCTTCAGAGTAAATTTCAGCTTGATGAGTTGTGCCGTTAATTTAAAAAAAAAATAGTGATAGGTTTATTACACAAAAAAGTATAATTATTCCACAACAAACGTAAAACGGGGAAATCACTCTATCTCAAACAACAAACATCAGATTGGCCTGAAATTTTTTCTACAAGTAGAAGTCATTACCAACTGTCTTCTGTGAAAATTTCAGCTTGATGAGTTGTGCCGTTAATTTTTAAAAAATAGTGATAGGTTTATTACACAAAAAAGTATAATTATTCCACAACAAACATAAAACGGGGAAATCACTCTATCTCAAACAACAAACATCAGATTGGCCTGAAAATTTTTCTACAAAGAGAAGTCATTACCACCTGCCTGCTGTAAAAATTTCAGCTTGATGAGTTGTGCCGTTAATTTTTAAAAAATAGTGATAGGTTTATTACACAAAAAAGTATAATTATTCCACAACAAACGTAAAACGGGGAAATCACTCTATCTCAAAAAACAAACATCAGATTGGCCTGAAATTTTTTCTACAAGTAGAAGTCATTACCATCTGCCTTCAGAGAAAATTTCAGCTTGATGAGTTGTGCCGTTAATTTTTAAAAAATAGTGATAGGTTTATTACACAAAAAAGTATAATTATTCCACAACAAACGTAAAACGGGGAAATCACTCTATCTCAAACAACAAACATCAGATTGGCCTGAAATTTTTTCTACAAGTAGAAGTCATTACCAACTGCCTTCTATAAAAATTTCAGCTTGATTTGTTGTGCCATTAATTTTTAAAAAATAGTGATAAGTTTATTACACCAAAAAAGTATAATTATTCCACAACAAACGTAAAACGGGGAAATCACTCTATCTCAAACAACAAGCATTAGATTGTCCTGAAATTTTTTCTACAAGTAGAAGTAATTACCATCTGCCTTCAGAGAAAATTTCAGCTTGATGAGTTGTGCCGTTAATTTTTAAAAAATAGTGATAGGTTTATTACACAAAAAAGTATAATTATTCCACAAAAAACGTAAAACGGGGAAATCACTCTATCTCAAACAACAAGCATTAGATTGTCCTGAAATTTTTTCTACAAGTAGAAGTAATTACCATCTGCCTTCAGAGAAAATTTCAGCTTGATGAGTTGTGCCGTTAATTTTTAAAAAATAGTGATAGGTTTATTACACAAAAAAGTATAATTATTCCACAACAAACATAAAACGGGGAAATCACTCTATCTCAAACAACAAACATCAGATTGGCCTGAAAATTTTTCTACAAAGAGAAGTCATTACCACCTGCCTGCTGTAAAAATTTCAGCTTGATGAGTTGTGCCGTTAATTTTTAAAAAATAGTGATAGGTTTATTACACAAAAAAGTATAATTATTCCACAACAAACATAAAACGGGGAAATCACTCTATCTCAAACAACAAACATCAGATTGGCCTGAAATTTTTTCTACAAGTAGAAGTCATTACCATCTGCCTTCAGAGAAAATTTCAGCTTGATGAGTTATGCCGTTAATTTTAAAAAAATAGTGATAGGTTTATTACACAAAAAAGTATAATTATTCCACAACAAACATAAAACGGGGAAATCACTCTATCTCAAACAACAAACATCAGATTGGCCTGAAAATTTTTCTACAAAGAGAAGTCATTACCACCTGCCTGCTGTAAAAATTTCAGCTTGATGAGTTGTGCCGTTAATTTTTAAAAAATAGTGATAGGTTTATTACACAAAAAAGTATAATTATTCCACAACAAACGTAAACGGGGAAATCACTCTATCTCAAACAACAAACATCAGATTGGCCTGAAATTTTTTCTACAAGTAGAAGTCATTACCATCTGCCTTCAGAGAAAATTTCAGCTTGATGAGTTGTGCCGTTAATTTTTAAAAAATAGTGATAGGTTTATTACACAAAAAAGTATAATTATTCCACAAAAAACGTAAAACGGGGAAATCACTCTATCTCAAACAACAAACATCAGATTGGCCTGAAATTTTTTCTACAAGTAGAAGTAATTACCATCTGCCTTCAGAGAAAATTTCAGCTTGATGAGTTGTGCCGTTAATTTTTAAAAAATAGTGATAGGTTTATTACACAAAAAAGTATAATTATTCCACAACAAACGTAAAACGGGGAAATCACTCTATCTCAAAAAACAAACATCAGATTGGCCTGAAATTTTTTCTACAAGTAGAAGTCATTACCATCTGCCTTCAGAGAAAATTTCAGCTTGATGAGTTGTGCCGTTAATTTTTAAAAAATAGTGATAGGTTTATTACACAAAAAAGTATAATTATTCCACAACAAACGTAAAACGGGGAAATCACTATATCTCAAACAACAAACATCATATTGGCCTGAAATTTTTTCTACAAGTAGAAGTCATTACCATCTGCCTTCAGAGAAAATTTCAGCTTGATGAGTTGTGCCGTTAATTTTTAAAAAATAGTGATAGGTTTATTACACAAAAAAGTATAATTATTCCACAACAAACGTAAAACGGGGAAATCACTCTATCTCAAACAACAAACATCAGATTGGCGTGAAATTTTTTCTACAAGTAGAAGTCATTACCAACTGCCTTCTGTGAAAATTTCAGCTTGATGAGATGTGCCGTTAATTTTTAAAAAATAGTGATAGGTTTATTACACAAAAAAGTATAATTATTCCACAACAAACGTTAAACGGGGAAATCACTCTATCTAAAACAACAAACATCAGATTGGCCTGAAATTTTTTCTACAAGTAGAAGTAATTACCATCTGCCTTCAGAGTAAATTGCAGCTTGATGAGTTGTGCCGTTAATTTAAAAAAAAAATAGTGATAGGTTTATTACACAAAAAAGTATAATTATTCCACAACAAACGTAAAACGGGGAAATCACTCTATCTCAAACAACAAACATCAGATTGGCCTGAAATTTTTTCTACAAGTAGAAGTCATTACCAACTGTCTTCTGTGAAAATTTCAGCTTGATGAGTTGTGCCGTTAATTTTTAAAAAATAGTGATAGGTTTATTACACAAAAAAGTATAATTATTCCACAACAAACGTAAAACGGGGAAATCACTCTATCTCAAACAACAAACATCAGATTGGCCTGAAATTTTTTCTACAAGTAGAAGTCATTACCAGCTGCCTTCTATAAAAATTTCAGCTTGATTTGTTGTGCCATTAATTTTTAAAAAATAGTGATAAGTTTATTACACCAAAAAAGTATAATTATTCCACAACAAACGTAAAACGGGGAAATCACTCTATCTCAAACAACAAGCATTAGATTGTCCTGAAATTTTTTCTACAAGTAGAAGTAATTACCATCTGCCTTCAGAGAAAATTTCAGCTTGATGAGTTGTGCCGTTAATTTTTAAAAAATAGTGATAGGTTTATTACACAAAAAAGTATAATTATTCCACAAAAAACGTAAAACGGGGAAATCACTCTATCTCAAACAACAAGCATTAGATTGTCCTGAAATTTTTTCTACAAGTAGAAGTAATTACCATCTGCCTTCAGAGAAAATTTCAGCTTGATGAGTTGTGCCGTTAATTTTTAAAAAATAGTGATAGGTTTATTACACAAAAAAGTATAATTATTCCACAACAAACATAAAACGGGGAAATCACTCTATCTCAAACAACAAACATCAGATTGGCCTGAAAATTTTTCTACAAAGAGAAGTCATTACCACCTGCCTGCTGTAAAAATTTCAGCTTGATGAGTTGTGCCGTTAATTTTTAAAAAATAGTGATAGGTTTATTACACAAAAAAGTATAATTATTCCACAACAAACGTAAAACGGGGAAATCACTCTATCTCAAACAACAAACATCAGATTGGCCTGAAATTTTTTCTACAAGTAGAAGTCATTACCAACTGTCTTCTGTGAAAATTTCAGCTTGATGAGTTGTGCCGTTAATTTTTAAAAAATAGTGATAGGTTTATTACACAAAAAAGTATAATTATTCCACAAAAAACGTAAAACGGGGAAATCACTCTATCTCAAACAACAAACATCAGATTGGCCTGAAATTCTTTCTACAAGTAGAAGTAATTACCATCTGCCTTCAGAGAAAATTTCAGCTTGATGAGTTGTGCCGTTAATTTTTAAAAAATAGTGATAGGTTTATTACACAAAAAAGTATAATTATTCCACAACAAACGTTAAACGGGGAAATCACTCTATCTCAAACAACAAACATCAGATTGGCGTGAAATTTTTTCTACAAGTAGAAGTCATTACCAACTGCCTTCTGTGAAAATTTCAGCTTGATGAGATGTGCCGTTAATTAAAAAAAATCGTAATAGATTTATTACACAACAGTAAAACAGGCAAATCGCTCTATCTCTAACCCCAACCTTCAGATTGGCCTGAAATTGTTTCTACAAGTAGAAATTATTGCAAACTCAACCATTATGGAGTAGTCACTACAAAGCGCAAAAAAAAAAAAAAAAGTTTGGATTCCCTAACACAGACATCAGATTTCAGGTGTTAAGACTCATTGCCGTGTCTCATGGGGAAACTTTGAGCCAGGCTTCCCCTTTTTAATAAGGTAGTTTCTACGCCGATTTTTTTTTCGATTCTAAACCCAATCACCCCGTTTGCAAGCAGGTTGAACGTTACTAAGAACAACCAACAATCCGAGATGGTTTTTAATGTCCTATATGAAGACTGCTTTTCTTCTGTTAAAAATCTTCAATTAATTTTTTCCACAACAAAAGTAAACCGGGGAAATCACTCTATCTCTAACCCCAACCGTCAGATTGGCCTGAAATTTTTTCTACAAGTAGATGTCATTACCATCTGCCTTCTATAAAAATTTCAGCTTGATAAGTTGTGCCATTAATTTTTAAAAAATAGTGATAAGTTTATTACACAAAAAAGTATAATTATTCCACAACAAACGTAAAACGGGGAAATCACTCTATCTCAAACAACAAACATCAGATTGGCCTGAAAATTTTTCTACAAAGAGAAGTCATTACCAACTGCCTGCTGTAAAAATTTCAGCTTGATGAGTTGTGCCGTTAATTTAAAAAAATAGTGATAAGTTTATTACAGAAAAAAGTATAATTATTCCACAACAAACGTAAAACGGGGAAATCACTATATCTCAAACAACAAACATCATATTGGCCTGAAATTTTTTCTACAAGTAGAAGTCATTACCATCTGCCTTCAGAGAAAATTTCAGCTTGATGAGTTGTGCCGTTAATTTTTAAAAAATAGTGATAGGTTTATTACACAAAAAAGTATAATTATTCCACAACAAACGTTAAACGGGGAAATCACTCTATCTCAAACAACAAACATCAGATTGGCCTGAAATTTTTTCTACAAGTAGAAGTAATTACCATCTGCCTTCTGTGAAAATTTCAGCTTGATGAGATGTGCCGTTAATTTAAAAAAAATAGTGATAGGTTTATTACACAAAAAAGTATAATTATTCCACAAAAAACGTAAAACGGGGAAATCACTCTATCTCAAACAACAAACATCAGATTGGCGTGAAATTTTTTCTACAAGTAGAAGTCATTACCATCTGCCTTCAGAGAAAATTTCAGCTTGATGAGTTGTGCCGTTAATTTTTAAAAAATAGTGATAGGTTTATTACACAAAAAAGTATAATTATTCCACAACAAACATAAAACGGGGAAATCACTCTATCTCAAACAACAAACATCAGATTGGCCTGAAATTTTTTCTACAAGTAGAAGTCATTACCAACTGCCTTCTGTGAAAATTTCAGCTTGATGAGATGTGCCGTTAATTTTTAAAAAATAGTGATAGGTTTATTACACAAAAAAGTATAATTATTCCACAACAAACGTTAAACGGGGAAATCACTCTATCTAAAACAACAAACATCAGATTGGCCTGAAATTTTTTCTACAAGTAGAAGTAATTACCAACTGCCTTCTGTGAAAATTTCAGCTTGATGAGATGTGCCGTTAATTTTTAAAAAATAGTGATAGGTTTATTACACAAAAAAGTATAATTATTCCACAACAAACGTAAAACGGGGAAATCACTCTATCTCAAACAACAAGCATTAAATTGTCCTGAAATTTTTTCTACAAGTAGAAGTAACTACCATCTGCCTTCAGAGAAAATTTCAGCTTGATGAGTTGTGCCGTTAAAAATCGGGGAAATCACTCTATCTCAAACAACAAACATCAGATTGGCCTGAAATTTTTTCTACAAGTAGAAGTCATTACCAACTGTCTTCTGTGAAAATTTCAGCTTGATGAGTTGAGCCGTTAATTTTTAAAAAATAGTGATAGGTTTATTACACAAAAAAGTATAATTATTCCACAAAAAACGTAAAACGGGGAAATCACTCTATCTCAAACAACAAGCATTAGATTGTCCTGAAATTTTTTCTACAAGTAGAGGTCACTACCAACTGCCTTCTGTTAAAATTTCAGCTTGATTTGTTGTGCCGTTAATTAAAAAAAAATCGTAATAGATTTATTACACAACAGTAAAACAGGCAAATCGCTCTATCTCTAACCCCAACCTTCAGATTGGCCTGAAATTGTTTCTACAAGTAGAAATTATTGCAAACTCAACCATTATGGAGTAGTCACTACAAAGCGCAAAAAAAAAAAAAAAAAAAAGTTTGGATTCCCTAACACAGACATCAGATTTCAGGTGTTAAGACTCATTGCCGTGTCTCATGGGGAAACTTTGAGCCAGGCTTCCCCTTTTTAATAAGGTAGTTTCTACGCCGATTTTTTTTTCGATTCTAAACCCAATCACCCCGTTTGCAAGCAGGTTGAACGTTACTAAGAACAACCAACAATCCGAGATGGTTTTTAATGTCCTATATGAAGACTGCTTTTCTTCTGTTAAAAATCTTCAATTAATTTTTTCCACAACAAAAGTAAACCGGGGAAATCACTCTATCTCTAACCCCAACCGTCAGATTGGCCTGAAATTTTTTCTACAAGTAGATGTCATTACCATCTGCCTTCTATAAAAATTTCAGCTTGATAAGTTGTGCCATTAATTTTTAAAAAATAGTGATAAGTTTATTACACAAAAAAGTATAATTATTCCACAACAAACGTAAAACGGGGAAATCACTCTATCTCAAACAACAAACATCAGATTGGCCTGAAAATTTTTCTACAAAGAGAAGTCATTACCAACTGCCTGCTGTAAAAATTTCAGCTTGATGAGTTGTGCCGTTAATTTAAAAAAATAGTGATAAGTTTATTACAGAAAAAAGTATAATTATTCCACAACAAACGTAAAACGGGGAAATCACTATATCTCAAACAACAAACATCATATTGGCCTGAAATTTTTTCTACAAGTAGAAGTCATTACCATCTGCCTTCTGTGAAAATTTCAGCTTGATGAGATGTGCCGTTAATTTAAAAAAAATAGTGATAGGTTTATTACACAAAAAAGTATAATTATTCCACAAAAAACGTAAAACGGGGAAATCACTCTATCTCAAACAACAAACATCAGATTGGCGTGAAATTTTTTCTACAAGTAGAAGTCATTACCATCTGCCTTCAGAGAAAATTTCAGCTTGATGAGTTGTGCCGTTAATTTTTAAAAAATAGTGATAGGTTTATTACACAAAAAAGTATAATTATTCCACAACAAACATAAAACGGGGAAATCACTCTATCTCAAACAACAAACATCAGATTGGCCTGAAATTTTTTCTACAAGTAGAAGTCATTACCAACTGCCTTCTGTGACAATTTCAGCTTGATGAGATGTGCCGTTAATTTTTAAAAAATAGTGATAGGTTTATTACACAAAAAAGTATAATTATTCCACAACAAACGTTAAACGGGGAAATCACTCTATCTAAAACAACAAACATCAGATTGGCCTGAAATTTTTTCTACAAGTAGAAGTAATTACCAACTGCCTTCTGTGAAAATTTCAGCTTGATGAGATGTGCCGTTAATTTTAAAAAAATAGTGATAGGTTTATTACACAAAAAAGTATAATTATTCCACAACAAACGTTAAACGGGGAAATCACTCTATCTAAAACAACAAACATCAGATTGGCCTGAAATTTTTTCTACAAGTAGAAGTAATTACCATCTGCCTTCTGTGGAAATTTCAGCTTGATGAGTTGAGCCGTTAATTTTTAAAAAATAGTGATAGGTTTATTACACAAAAAAGTATAATTATTCCACAAAAAACGTAAAACGGGGAAATCACTCTATCTCAAACAACAAGCATTAAATTGTACTGAAATTTTTTCTACAAGTAGAAGTAACTACCATCTGCCTTCAGAGAAAATTTCAGCTTGATGAGTTGTGCCGTTAAAAATCGGGGAAATCACTCTATCTCAAACAACAAACATCAGATTGGCCTGAAATTTTTTCTACAAGTAGAAGTCATTACCAACTGTCTTCTGTGAAAATTTCAGCTTGATGAGTTGAGCCGTTAATTTTTAAAAAATAGTGATAGGTTTATTACACAAAAAAGTATAATTATTCCACAAAAAACGTAAAACGGGGAAATCACTCTATCTCAAACAACAAACATCAGATTGGCCTGAAAATTTTTCTACAAAGAGAAGTCATTACCAACTGCCTGCTGTAAAAATTTCAGCTTGATGAGTTGTGCCGTTAATTTAAAAAAAATAGTGATAAGTTTATTACAGAAAAAAGTATAATTATTCCACAACAAACGTAAAACGGGGAAATCACTCTATCTCAAACAACAAACATCAGATTGGCCTGAAATTTTTTCTACAAGTAGAAGTAATTACCATCTGCCTTCTGTGGAAATTTCAGCTTGATGAGTTGAGCCGTTAATTTTTAAAAAATAGTGATAGGTTTATTACACAAAAAAGTATAATTATTCCACAAAAAACGTAAAACGGGGAAATCACTCTATCTCAAACAACAAGCATTAAATTGTCCTGAAATTTTTTCTACAAGTAGAAGTAACTACCATCTGCCTTCAGAGAAAATTTCAGCTTGATGAGTTGTGCCGTTAAAAATCGGGGAAATCACTCTATCTCAAACAACAAACATCAGATTGGCCTGAAATTTTTTCTACAAGTAGAAGTCATTACCAACTGTCTTCTGTGAAAATTTCAGCTTGATGAGTTGAGCCGTTAATTTTTAAAAAATAGTGATAGGTTTATTACACAAAAAAGTATAATTATTCCACAAAAAACGTAAAACGGGGAAATCACTCTATCTCAAACAACAAGCATTAGATTGTCCTGAAATTTTTTCTACAAGTAGAGGTCACTACCAACTGCCTTCTGTGAAAATTTCAGCTTGATTTGTTGTGCCGTTAATTAAAAAAAAATCGTAATAGATTTATTACACAACAGTAAAACAGGCAAATCGCTCTATCTCTAACCCCAACCTTCAGATTGGCCTGAAATTGTTTCTACAAGTAGAAATTATTGCAAACTCAACCATTATGGAGTAGTCACTACAGAGCGCAAAAAAAAAAAAAAAAAAAAAAAAAGTTTGGATTCCCTAACACAGACATCAGATTTCAGGTGTTAAGACTCATTGCCGTGTCTCATGGGGAAACTTTGAGCCAGGCTTCCCCTTTTTAATAAGGTAGTTTCTACGCCGATTTTTTTTTCGATTCTAAACCCAATCACCCCGTTTGCAAGCAGGTTGAACGTTACTAAGAACAACCAACAATCCGAGATGGTTTTTAATGTCCTATATGAAGACTGCTTTTCTTCTGTTAAAAATCTTCAATTAATTTTTTCCACAACAAAAGTAAACCGGGGAAATCACTCTATCTCTAACCCCAACCGTCAGATTGGCCTGAAATTTTTTCTACAAGTAGATGTCATTACCATCTGCCTTCTATAAAAATTTCAGCTTGATAAGTTGTGCCATTAATTTTTAAAAAATAGTGATAAGTTTATTACACAAAAAAGTATAATTATTCCACAACAAACGTAAAACGGGGAAATCACTCTATCTCAAACAACAAACATCAGATTGGCCTGAAAATTTTTCTACAAAGAGAAGTCATTACCAACTGCCTGCTGTAAAAATTTCAGCTTGATGAGTTGTGCCGTTAATTTAAAAAAATAGTGATAAGTTTATTACAGAAAAAAGTATAATTATTCCACAACAAACGTAAAACGGGGAAATCACTCTATCTCAAACAACAAACATCATATTGGCCTGAAATTTTTTCTACAAGTAGAAGTCATTACCATCTGCCTTCAGAGAAAATTTCAGCTTGATGAGTTGCGCCATTAATTTTTAAAAAATAGTGATAGGTTTATTACACAAAAAAGTATAATTATTCCACAACAAACATAAAACGGGGAAATCACTCTATCTCAAACAACAAACATCAGATTGGCCTGAAATTTTTTCTACAAGTAGAAGTCATTACCAACTGCCTTCTGTGAAAATTTCAGCTTGATGAGATGTGCCGTTAATTTTTAAAAAATAGTGATAGGTTTATTACACAAAAAAGTATAATTATTCCACAACAAACGTTAAACGGGGAAATCACTCTATCTAAAACAACAAACATCAGATTGGCCTGAAATTTTTTCTACAAGTAGAAGTAATTACCATCTGCCTTCAGAGTAAATTTCAGCTTGATGAGTTGTGCCGTTAATTTAAAAAAAAATAGTGATAGGTTTATTACACAAAAAAGTATAATTATTCCACAAAAAACGTAAAACGGGGAAATCACTCTATCTCAAACAACAAACATCAGATTGGCCTGAATTTTTTTCTACAAGTAGAAGTAATTACCATCTGCCTTCAGAGAAAATTTCAGCTTGATGAGTTGTGCCGTTAATTTTTAAAAAATAGTGATAGGTTTATTACACAAAAAAGTATAATTATTCCACAACAAACGTAAAACGGGGAAATCACTCTATCTCAAACAACAAACATCAGATTGGCGTGAAATTTTTTCTACAAGTAGAAGTCATTACCATCTGCCTTCAGAGAAAATTTCAGCTTGATGAGTTGCGCCATTAATTTTTAAAAAATAGTGATAGGTTTATTACACAAAAAAGTATAATTATTCCACAACAAACATAAAACGGGGAAATCACTCTATCTCAAACAACAAACATCAGATTGGCCTGAAATTTTTTCTACAAGTAGAAGTCATTACCAACTGCCTTCTGTGAAAATTTCAGCTTGATGAGATGTGCCGTTAATTTTTAAAAAATAGTGATAGGTTTATTACACAAAAAAGTATAATTATTCCACAACAAACGTTAAACGGGGAAATCACTCTATCTAAAACAACAAACATCAGATTGGCCTGAAATTTTTTCTACAAGTAGAAGTAATTACCATCTGCCTTCAGAGTAAATTTCAGCTTGATGAGTTGTGCCGTTAATTTAAAAAAAAATAGTGATAGGTTTATTACACAAAAAAGTATAATTATTCCACAACAAACGTAAAACGGGGAAATCACTCTATCTCAAACAACAAACATCAGATTGGCCTGAAATTTTTTCTACAAGTAGAAGTCATTACCAACTGTCTTCTGTGAAAATTTCAGCTTGATGAGTTGTGCCGTTAATTTTTAAAAAATAGTGATAGGTTTATTACACAAAAAAGTATAATTATTCCACAAAAAACGTAAACGGGGAAATCACTCTATCTCAAACAACAAGCATTAGATTGTCCTGAATTTTTTTCTACAAGTAGAAGTAATTACCATCTGCCTTCAGAGAAGATTTCAGCTTGATGAGTTATGCCGTTAATTTTTAAAAAATAGTGATAGGTTTATTACACAAAAAAGTATAATTATTCCACAACAAACATAAAACGGGGAAATCACTCTATCTCAAACAACAAACATCAGATTGGCCTGAAAATTTTTCTACAAAGAGAAGTCATTACCACCTGCCTGCTGTAAAAATTTCAGCTTGATGAGTTGTGCCGTTAATTTTTAAAAAATAGTGATAGGTTTATTACACAAAAAAGTATAATTATTCCACAACAAACGTAAACGGGGAAATCACTCTATCTCAAACAACAAACATCAGATTGGCCTGAATTTTTTTCTACAAGTAGAAGTCATTACCATCTGCCTTCAGAGAAAATTTCAGCTTGATGAGTTGTGCCGTTAATTTTTAAAAAATAGTGATAGGTTTATTACACAAAAAAGTATAATTATTCCACAAAAAACGTAAAACGGGGAAATCACTCTATCTCAAACAACAAACATCAGATTGGCCTGAAATTTTTTCTACAAGTAGAAGTAATTACCATCTGCCTTCAGAGAAAATTTCAGCTTGATGAGTTGTGCCGTTAATTTTTAAAAAATAGTGATAGGTTTATTACACAAAAAAGTATAATTATTCCACAACAAACGTAAAACGGGGAAATCACTCTATCTCAAACAACAAACATCAGATTGGCCTGAAATTTTTTCTACAAGTAGAAGTCATTACCAACTGTCTTCTGTGAAAATTTCAGCTTGATGAGTTGTGCCGTTAATTTTTAAAAAATAGTGATAGGTTTATTACACAAAAAAGTATAATTATTCCACAAAAAACGTTAAACGGGGAAATCACTCTATCTCAAACAACAAGCATTAGATTGTCCTGAAATTTTTTCTACAAGTAGAGGTCACTACCAACTGCCTTCTGTGAAAATTTCAGCTTGATTTGTTGTGCCGTTAATTAAAAAAAAATCGTAATAGATTTATTATACAACAGTAAAACAGGCAAATCGCTCTATCTCTAACCCCAACCTTCAGATTGGCCTGAAATTGTTTCTACAAGTAGAAATTATTGCAAACTCAACCATTATGGAGTAGTCACTACAAAGCGAAAAAAAAAAAAAAAAAGTTTGGATTCCCTAACACAGACATCAGATTTCAGGTGTTAAGACTCATTGCCGTGTCTCATGGGGAAACTTTGAGCCAGGCTTCCCCTTTTTAATAAGGTAGTTTCTACGCCGATTTTTTTTTCGATTCTAAACCCAATCACCCCGTTTGCAAGCAGGTTGAACGTTACTAAGAACAACCAACAATCCGAGATGGTTTTTAATGTCCTATATGAAGACTGCTTTTCTTCTGTTAAAAATCTTCAATTAATTTTTTCCACAACAAAAGTAAACCGGGGAAATCACTCTATCTCTAACCCCAACCGTCAGATTGGCCTGAAATTTTTTCTACAAGTAGATGTCATTACCATCTGCCTTCTATAAAAATTTCAGCTTGATAAGTTGTGCCATTAATTTTTAAAAAATAGTGATAAGTTTATTACACAAAAAAGTATAATTATTCCACAACAAACGTAAAACGGGGAAATCACTCTATCTCAAACAACAAACATCAGATTGGCCTGAAATTTTTTCTACAAGTAGAAGTCATTACCATCTGCCTTCTGTGAAAATTTCAGCTTGATGAGATGTGCCGTTAATTTTTAAAAAATAGTGATAGGTTTATTACACAAAAAAGTATAATTATTCCACAACAAACGTAAAACGGGGAAATCACTCTATCTCAAACAACAAACATCAGATTGGCCTGAAATTTTTTCTACTAGTAAAAGTAATTACCATCTGCCTTCAGAGAAAATTTCAGCTTGATGAGTTGTGCCGTTAATTTTTAAAAAATAGTGATAGGTTTATTACACAAAAAAGTATAATTATTCCACAACAAACGTAAAACGGGGAAATCACTCTATCTCAAACAACAAACATCAGATTGGCGTGAAATTTTTTCTACAAGTAGAAGTCATTACCATCTGCCTTCAGAGAAAATTTCAGCTTGATGAGTTGCGCCATTAATTTTTAAAAAATAGTGATAGGTTTATTACACAAAAAAGTATAATTATTCCACAACAAACATAAAACGGGGAAATCACTCTATCTCAAACAACAAACATCAGATTGGCCTGAAATTTTTTCTACAAGTAGAAGTAATTACCATCTGCCTTCAGAGTAAATTTCAGCTTGATGAGTTGTGCCGTTAATTTAAAAAAAATAGTGATAGGTTTATTACACAAAAAAGTATAATTATTCCACAACAAACGTAAACGGGGAAATCACTCTATCTCAAACAACAAACATCAGATTGGCCTGAAAATTTTTCTAAAAAGAGAAGTCATTACCACCTGCCTGCTGTAAAAATTTCAGCTTGATGAGTTGTGCCGTTAATTTTTAAAAAATAGTGATAGGTTTATTACACAAAAAAGTATAATTATTCCACAACAAACGTAAACGGGGAAATCACTCTATCTCAAACAACAAACATCAGATTGGCCTGAAATTTTTTCTACAAGTAGAAGTCATTACCATCTGCCTTCAGAGTAAATTTCAGCTTGATGAGTTGTGCCGTTAATTTAAAAAAAAATAGTGATAGGTTTATTACACAAAAAAGTATAATTATTCCACAACAAACGTAAACGGGGAAATCACTCTATCTCAAACAACAAACATCAGATTGGCCTGAAAATTTTTCTACAAAGAGAAGTCATTACCACCTGCCTGCTGTAAAAATTTCAGCTTGATGAGTTGTGCCGTTAATTTTTAAAAAATAGTGATAGGTTTATTACACAAAAAAGTATAATTATTCCACAACAAACATAAAACGGGGAAATCACTCTATCTCAAACAACAAACATCAGATTGGCCTGAAATTTTTTCTACAAGTAGAAGTAATTACCATCTGCCTTCAGAGAAAATTTCAGCTTGATGAGTTGTGCCGTTAATTTTTAAAAAATAGTGATAGGTTTATTACACAAAAAAGTATAATTATTCCACAACAAACGTAAAACGGGGAAATCACTCTATCTCAAACAACAAACATCAGATTGGCCTGAAATTTTTTCTACAAGTAGAAGTAATTACCAACTGCCTTCTGTGAAAATTTCAGCTTGATGAGATGTGCCGTTAATTTTTAAAAAATAGTGATAGGTTTATTACACAAAAAAGTATAATTATTCCACAACAAACATAAAACGGGGAAATCACTCTATCTCAAACAACAAACATCAGATTGGCCTGAAATTTTTTCTACAAGTAGAAGTAATTACCATCTGCCTTCAGAGAAAATTTCAGCTTGATGAGTTGTGCCGTTAATTTTTAAAAAATAGTGATAGGTTTATTACACAAAAAAGTATAATTATTCCACAACAAACGTAAAACGGGGAAATCACTCTATCTCAAACAACAAACATCAGATTGGCCTGAAATTTTTTCTACAAGTAGAAGTCATTACCAACTGTCTTCTGTGAAAATTTCAGCTTGATGAGTTGTGCCGTTAATTTTTAAAAAATAGTGATAGGTTTATTACACAAAAAAGTATAATTATTCCACAACAAACATAAAACGGGGAAATCACTCTATCTCAAACAACAAACATCAGATTGGCCTGAAATTTTTTCTACAAGTAGAAGTAATTACCATCTGCCTTCAGAGAAAATTTCAGCTTGATGAGTTGTGCCGTTAATTTTTAAAAAATAGTGATAGGTTTATTACACAAAAAAGTATAATTATTCCACAACAAACGTAAAACGGGGAAATCACTCTATCTCAAACAACAAACATCAGATTGGCCTGAAATTTTTTCTACAAGTAGAAGTAATTACCAACTGCCTTCTGTGAAAATTTCAGCTTGATGAGATGTGCCGTTAATTTTTAAAAAATAGTGATAGGTTTATTACACAAAAAAGTATAATTATTCCACAACAAACGTAAAACGGGGAAATCACTCTATCTCAAACAACAAACATCAGATTGGCCTGAAAATTTTTCTACAAAGAGAAGTCATTACCAACTGCCTGCTGTAAAAATTTCAGCTTGATGAGTTGTGCCGTTAATTTAAAAAAATAGTGATAAGTTTATTACAGAAAAAAGTATAATTATTCCACAACAAACGTAAAACGGGGAAATCACTCTATCTCAAACAACAAACATCAGATTGGCCTGAAATTTTTTCTACAAGTAGAAGTCATTACCATCTGCCTTCAGAGAAAATTTCAGCTTGATGAGTTGTGCCGTTAATTTTTAAAAAATAGTGATAGGTTTATTACACAAAAAAGTATAATTATTCCACAACAAACGTAAAACGGGGAAATCACTCTATCTCAAACAACAAACATCAGATTGGCCTGAAATTTTTTCTACAAGTAGAAGTCATTACCATCTGCCTTCAGAGAAAATTTCAGCTTTATTAGTTGTGCCGTTTATTTTAAAAAAATAGTGATAGGTTTATTACACAAAAAAGTATAATTATTCCACAACAAACGTAAAACGGGGAAATCACTCTATCTCAAACAACAAACATCAGATTGGCCTGAAATTTTTTCTACAAGTAGAAGTCATTACCAACTGCCTGCTGTAAAAATTTCAGCTTGATGAGTTGTGCCGTTAATTTTTAAAAAATAGTGATAGGTGTATTACACTAAAAAGTATAATTATTCCACAATAAACGTTAAACGGGGAAATCACTCTATCTCAAACAACAAACATCAGATTGGCCTGAAAATGTTTCTACAAGTAGAAGTCATTACCAACTGCCCTCTATAAAAATTTCAGCTTGATTTGTTGTGCCGTTAATTAAAAAAAATCGTAATAGATTTATTACACAACAGTAAAACAGGCAAATCGCTCTATCTCTAACCCCAACCATCAGATTGGCCTGAAATTGTTTCTACAAGTAGAAATTATTGCAAACTCAACCATTATGGAGTAGTCACTACAAAGCGCAAAAAAAAAAAAAAAAAAAAAAAAAAAAAAAAACAAAAAAAAAAAAAGTTTGGATTCCCTAACACAGACATCAGATTTCAGGTGTTAAGACTCATTGCCGTGTCCCATGGGGAAACTTTGAGCCAGGCTTCCCCTTTTTAATAAGGTAGTTTCTACGCCGATTTTTTTTTCGATTCTAAACCCAATCACCCCGTTTGCAAGCAGGTTGAACGTTACTAAGAACAACCAACAATCCGAGATGGTTTTAATGTTCTATATGAAGACTGCTTTTCTTCTGTTAAAAATCTTCAATTAATTTTTTCCACAACAAAAGTAAACCGGGGAAATCACTCTATCTCTAACCCCAACCGTCAGATTGGCCTGAAATTTTTTCTACAAGTAGATGTCATTACCATCTGCCTTCTATAAAAATTTCAGCTTGATAAGTTGTGCCATTAATTTTTAAAAAATAGTGATAAGTTTATTACACAAAAAAGTATAATTATTCCACAACAAACGTAAAACGGGGAAATCACTCTATCTCAAACAACAAACATCAGATTGGCCTGAAAATTTTTCTACAAAGAGAAGTCATTACCAACTGCCTGCTGTAAAAATTTCAGCTTGATGAGTTGTGCCATTAATTTAAAAAATAGTGATAAGTTTATTACAGAAAAAAGTATAATTATTCCACAACAAACGAAAAACGGGGAAATCACTCTATCTCAAACAACAAACATCAGATTGGCCTGAAATTTTTTCTACAAGTAGAAGTCATTACCATCTGCCTTCAGAGTAAATTTCAGCTTGATGAGTTGTGCCGTTAATTTAAAAAAAAATAGTGATAGGTTTATTACACAAAAAAGTATAATTATTCCACAACAAACGTAAAACGGGGAAATCACTCTATCTCAAACAACAAACATCAGATTGGCCTGAAATTTTTTCTACAAGTAGAAGTCATTACCAACTGTCTTCTGTAAAAATTTCAGCTTGATGAGTTGTGCCGTTAATTTTTAAAAAATAGTGATAGGTTTATTACACAAAAAAGTATAATTATTCCACAACAAACATAAAACGGGGAAATCACTCTATCTCAAACAACAAACATCAGATTGGCCTGAAATTTTTTCTACAAGTAGAAGTAATTACCAACTGCCTTCAGAGAAAATTTCAGCTTGATGAGTTGTGCCGTTAATTTTTAAAAAATAGTGATAGGTTTATTACACAAAAAAGTATAATTATTCCACAACAAACGTAAAACGGGGAAATCACTCCATCTCAAACAACAAACATCAGATTGGCCTGAAATTTTTTCTACAAGTAGAAGTCATTACCAACTGTCTTCTGTGAAAATTTCAGCTTGATGAGTTGTGCCGTTAATTTTTAAAAAATAGTGATAGGTTTATTACACAAAAAAGTATAATTATTCCACAAAAAACGTAAAACGGGGAAATCACTCTATCTCAAACAACAAACATCAGATTGGCCTGAAATTTTTTCTACAAGTAGAAGTCATTACCAACTGTCTTCTGTGAAAATTTCAGCTTGATGAGTTGTGCCGTTAATTTTTAAAAAATAGTGATAGGTTTATTACACAAAAAAGTATAATTATTCCACAAAAAACGTAAAACGGGGAAATCACTCTATCTCAAACAACAAACATCAGATTGGCCTGAAAATGTTTCTACAAAGAGAAGTCATTACCACCTGCCTGCTGTAAAAATTTCAGCTTGATGAGTTGTGCCGTTAATTTTTAAAAAATAGTGATAGGTTTATTACACAAAAAAGTATAATTATTCCACAACAAACGTAAAACGGGGAAATCACTCTATCTCAAACAACAAACATCAGATTGGCCTGAAATTTTTTCTACAAGTAGAAGTCATTACCAACTGTCTTCTGTGAAAATTTCAGCTTGATGAGTTGTGCCGTTAATTTAAAAAAAATAGTGATAGGTTTATTACACAAAAAAGTATAATTATTCCACAAAAAACGTAAAACGGGGAAATCACTCTATCTCAAACAACAAACATCAGATTGGCCTGAATTTTTTTCTACAAGTAGAAGTAATTACCATCTGCCTTCAGAGAAAATTTCAGCTTGATGAGTTGTGCCGTTAATTTTTAAAAAATAGTGATAGGTTTATTACACAAAAAAGTATAATTATTCCACAACAAACGTAAACGGGGAAATCACTCTATCTCAAACAACAAACATCAGATTGGCCTGAAATTTTTTCTACAAGTAGAAGTCATTACCATCTGCCTTCAGAGAAAATTTCAGCTTGATGAGTTGTGCCGTTAATTTTTAAAAAATAGTGATAGGTTTATTACACAAAAAAGTATAATTATTCCACAACAAACGTAAAACGGGGAAATCACTCTATCTCAAACAACAAACATCAGATTGGCCTGAAATTTTTTCTACAAGTAGAAGTCATTACCAACTGCCCTCTATAAAAATTTCAGCTTGATTTGTTGTGCCATTAATTTTTTAAAAATAGTGATAAGTTTATTACACCAAAAAAGTATAATTATTCCACAACAAACGTAAAACGGGGAAATCACTCTATCTCAAACAACAAACATCAGATTGGCCTGAAATTTTTTCTACAAGTAGAAATTATTGCAAACTCAACCATTATGGAGTAGTCACTACAAAGCGCAACAAAAAAAAAAAAAAAGAAAAAAAAAAAAAAAAAAAGTTTGGATTCCCTAACACAGACATCAGATTTCAGGTGTTAAGACTCATTGCCGTGTCCCATGGGGAAACTTTGAGCCAGGCTTCCCCTTTTTAATAAGGTAGTTTCTACGCCGATTTTTTTTTCGATTCTAAACCCAATCACCCCGTTTGCAAGCAGGTTGAACGTTACTAAGAACAACCAACAATCCGAGATGGTTTTTAATGTCCTATATGAAGACTGCTTTTCTTTTGTTAAAAATCTTCAATTAATTTTTTCCACAACAAAAGTAAACCGGGGAAATCACTCTATCTCTAACCCCAACCGTCAGATTGGCCTGAAATTTTTTCTACAAGTAGATGTCATTACCATCTGCCTTCTATAAAAATTTCAGCTTGATAAGTTGTGCCATTAATTTTTAAAAAATAGTGATAAGTTTATTACACAAAAAAGTATAATTATTCCACAACAAACGTAAAACGGGGAAATCACTCTATCTCAAACAACAAACATCAGATTGGCCTGAAAATTTTTCTACAAAGAGAAGTCATTACCAACTGCCTGCTGTAAAAATTTCAGCTTGATGAGTTGTGCCGTTAATTTTTAAAAAATAGTGATAGGTTTATTACACAAAAAAGTATAATTATTCCACAACAAACGTTAAACGGGGAAATCACTCTATCTCAAACAACAAGCATTAGATTGTCCTGAAATTTTTTCTACAAGTAGAGGTCACTACCAACTGCCTTCTGTGAAAATTTCAGCTTGATTTGTTGTGCCGTTAATTAAAAAAAATCGTAATAGATTTATTACACAACAGTAAAACAGGCAAATCGCTCTATCTCTAACCCCAACCTTCAGATTGGCCTGAAATTGTTTCTACAAGTAGAAATTATTGCAAACTCAACCATTATGGAGTAGTCACTACAAAGCGCAACAAAAAAAAAAAAAAAAGGAAAAAAAAAAAAAAAAAAGTTTGGATTCCCTAACACAGACATCAGATTTCAGGTGTTAAGACTCATTGCCGTGTCTCATGGGGAAACTTTGAGCCAGGCTTCCCCTTTTTAATAAGGTAGTTTCTACGCCGATTTTTTTTTCGATTCTAAACCCAATCACCCCGTTTGCAAGCAGGTTGAACGTTACTAAGAACAACCAACAATCCGAGATGGTTTTTAATGTCCTATATGAAGACTGCTTTTCTTTTGTTAAAAATCTTCAATTAATTTTTTCCACAACAAAAGTAAACCGGGGAAATCACTCTATCTCTAACCCCAACCGTCAGATTGGCCTGAAATTTTTTCTACAAGTAGATGTCATTACCATCTGCCTTCTATAAAAATTTCAGCTTGATAAGTTGTGCCATTAATTTTTAAAAAATAGTGATAAGTTTATTACACAAAAAAGTATAATTATTCCACAACAAACGTAAAACGGGGAAATCACTCTATCTCAAACAACAAACATCAGATTGGCCTGAAATTTTTTCTACAAGTAGAAGTAATTACCATCTGCCTTCAGAGTAAATTTCAGCTTGATGAGTTGTGCCGTTAATTTAAAAAAAAATAGTGATAGGTTTATTACACAAAAAAGTATAATTATTCCACAACAAACGTAAAACGGGGAAATCACTCTATCTCAAACAACAAACATCAGATTGGCCTGAAATTTTTTCTACAAGTAGAAGTCATTACCAACTGTCTTCTGTGAAAATTTCAGCTTGATGAGTTGTGCCGTTAATTTTTAAAAAATAGTGATAGGTTTATTACACAAAAAAGTATAATTATTCCACAACAAACGTAAAACGGGGAAATCACTCTATCTCAAACAACAAACATCAGATTGGCCTGAAATTTTTTCTACAAGTAGAAGTCATTACCAACTGCCCTCTATAAAAATTTCAGCTTGATTTGTTGTGCCATTAATTTTTAAAAAATAGTGATAAGTTTATTACACCAAAAAAGTATAATTATTCCACAACAAACGTAAAACGGGGAAATCACTCTATCTCAAACAACAAACATCAGATTGGCCTGAAATTTTTTCTACAAGTAGAAGTCATTACCAACTGCCTGCTGTAAAAATTTCAGCTTGATGAGTTGTGCCGTTAATTTTTAAAAAATAGTGATAGGTTTATTACACAAAAAAGTATAATTATTCCACAACAAACGTTAAACGGGGAAATCACTCTATCTCAAACAACAAACATCAGATTGGCCTGAAATTTTTTCTACAAGTAGAAGTCATTACCAACTGCCCTCTATAAAAATTTCAGCTTGATTTGTTGTGCCATTAATTTTTAAAAAATAGTGATAAGTTTATTACACCAAAAAAGTATAATTATTCCACAACAAACGTAAAACGGGGAAATCACTCTATCTCAAACAACAAACATCAGATTGGCCTGAAATTTTTTCTACAAGTAGAAGTCATTACCAACTGCCTGCTGTAAAAATTTCAGCTTGATGAGTTGTGCCGTTAATTTTTAAAAAATAGTGATAGGTTTATTACACAAAAAAGTATAATTATTCCACAACAAACGTTAAACGGGGAAATCACTCTATCTCAAACAACAAACATCAGATTGGCCTGAAATTTTTTCTACAAGTAGAAGTCATTACCAACTGCCCTCTATAAAAATTTCAGCTTGATTTGTTGTGCCATTAATTTTTAAAAAATAGTGATAAGTTTATTACACCAAAAAAGTATAATTATTCCACAACAAACGTAAAACGGGGAAATCACTCTATCTCAAACAACAAACATCAGATTGGCCTGAAATTTTTTCTACAAGTAGAAGTCATTACCAACTGCCTTCTGTGAAAATTTCAGCTTGATGAGATGTGCCGTTAATTTTTAAAAAATAGTGATAGGTTTATTACACAAAAAAGTATAATTATTCCACAACAAACGTAAAACGGGGAAATCACTCTATCTCAAACAACAAACATCAGATTGGCCTGAAATTTTTTCTACAAGTAGAAGTCATTACCAACTGCCTGCTGTAAAAATTTCAGCTTGATGAGTTGTGCCGTTAATTTTAAAAAAATAGTGATAGGTTTATTACACAAAAAAGTATAATTATTCCACAACAAACGTTAAACGGGGAAATCACTCTATCTCAAACAACAAACATCAGATTGGCCTGAAATTTTTTCTACAAGTAGAAGTCATTACCAACTGCCCTCTATAAAAATTTCAGCTTGATTTGTTGTGCCATTAATTTTTAAAAAATAGTGATAAGTTTATTACACCAAAAAAGTATAATTATTCCACAACAAACGTAAAACGGGGAAATCACTCTATCTCAAACAACAAACATCAGATTGGCCTGAAATTTTTTCTACAAGTAGAAGTCATTACCAACTGCCTGCTGTAAAAATTTCAGCTTGATGAGTTGTGCCGTTAATTTTTAAAAAATAGTGATAGGTTTATTACACAAAAAAGTATAATTATTCCACAACAAACGTTAAACGGGGAAATCACTCTATCTCAAACAACAAACATCAGATTGGCCTGAAATTTTTTCTACAAGTAGAAGTCATTACCAACTGCCCTCTATAAAAATTTCAGCTTGATTTGTTGTGCCATTAATTTTTAAAAAATAGTGATAAGTTTATTACACCAAAAAAGTATAATTATTCCACAACAAACGTAAAACGGGGAAATCACTCTATCTCAAACAACAAACATCAGATTGGCCTGAAATTTTTTCTACAAGTAGAAGTCATTACCAACTGCCTTCTGTGAAAATTTCAGCTTGATGAGATGTGCCGTTAATTTTTAAAAAATAGTGATAGGTTTATTACACAAAAAAGTATAATTATTCCACAACAAACGTTAAACGGGGAAATCACTCTATCTAAAACAACAAACATCAGATTGGCCTGAAATTTTTTCTACAAGTAGAAGTAATTACCATCTGCCTTCAGAGTAAATTTCAGCTTGATGAGTTGTGCCGTTAATTTAAAAAAAAATAGTGATAGGTTTATTACACAAAAAAGTATAATTATTCCACAACAAACGTAAAACGGGGAAATCACTCTATCTCAAACAACAAACATCAGATTGGCCTGAAATTTTTTCTACAAGTAGAAGTCATTACCAACTGTCTTCTGTGATAATTTCAGCTTGATGAGTTGTGCCGTTAATTTTTAAAAAATAGTGATAGGTTTATTACACAAAAAAGTATAATTATTCCACAACAAACGTAAAACGGGGAAATCACTCTATCTCAAACAACAAACATCAGATTGGCCTGAAATTTTTTCTACAAGTAGAAGTCATTACCAACTGCCCTCTATAAAAATTTCAGCTTGATTTGTTGTGCCATTAATTTTTAAAAAATAGTGATAAGTTTATTACACCAAAAAAGTATAATTATTCCACAACAAACGTAAAACGGGGAAATCACTCTATCTCAAACAACAAACATCAGATTGGCCTGAAATTTTTTCTACAAGTAGAAGTCATTACCAACTGCCTGCTGTAAAAATTTCAGCTTGATGAGTTGTGCCGTTAATTTTTAAAAAATAGTGATAAGTTTATTACACCAAAAAAGTATAATTATTCCACAACAAACGTTAAACGGGGAAATCACTCTATCTCAAACAACAAGCATTAGATTGTCCTGAAATTTTTTCTACAAGTAGAGGTCACTACCAACTGCCTTCTGTGAAAATTTCAGCTTGATTTGTTGTGCCGTTAATTAAAAAAAATCGTAATAGATTTATTACACAACAGTAAAACAGGCAAATCGCTCTATCTCTAACCCCAACCTTCAGATTGGCCTGAAATTGTTTCTACAAGTAGAAATTATTGCAAACTCAACCATTATGGAGTAGTCACTACAAAGCGCAAAAAAAAAAAAAAAAAAAAAAAAAGTTTGGATTCCCTAACACAGACATCAGATTTCAGGTGTTAAGACTCATTGCCGTGTCTCATGGGGAAACTTTGAGCCAGGCTTCCCCTTTTTAATAAGGTAGTTTCTACGCCGATTTTTTTTTCGATTCTAAACCCAATCACCCCGTTTGCAAGCAGGTTGAACGTTACTAAGAACAACCAACAATCCGAGATGGTTTTTAATGTCCTATATGAAGACTGCTTTTCTTTTGTTAAAAATCTTCAATTAATTTTTTCCACAACAAAAGTAAACCGGGGAAATCACTCTATCTCTAACCCCAACCGTCAGATTGGCCTGAAATTTTTTCTACAAGTAGATGTCATTACCATCTGCCTTCTATAAAAATTTCAGCTTGATAAGTTGTGCCATTAATTTTTAAAAAATAGTGA
Organism: Ochlerotatus camptorhynchus; assembly: GCF_037179485.1. Lineage (NCBI taxonomy): Eukaryota > Metazoa > Arthropoda > Insecta > Diptera > Culicidae > Ochlerotatus > Ochlerotatus camptorhynchus. Next base: position 1,015,463 of record NW_027040979.1, read on the forward strand.
TAAGTTTATTACACAAAAAAGTATAATTATTCCACAACAAACGTAAAACGGGGAAATCACTCTATCTCAAACAACAAACATCAGATTGGCCTGAAATTTTTTCTACAAGTAGAAGTAATTACCATCTGCCTTCAGAGTAAATTTCAGCTTGATGAGTTGTGCCGTTAATTTAAAAAAAAATAGTGATAGGTTTATTACACAAAAAAGTATAATTATTCCACAACAAACGTAAAACGGGGAAATCACTCTATCTCAAACAACAAACATCAGATTGGCCTGAAATTTTTTCTACAAGTAGAAGTCATTACCAACTGTCTTCTGTGAAAATTTCAGCTTGATGAGTTGTGCCGTTAATTTTTAAAAAATAGTGATAGGTTTATTACACAAAAAAGTATAATTATTCCACAACAAACGTAAAACGGGGAAATCACTCTATCTCAAACAACAAACATCAGATTGGCCTGAAATTTTTTCTACAAGTAGAAGTCATTACCAACTGCCCTCTATAAAAATTTCAGCTTGATTTGTTGTGCCATTAATTTTTAAAAAATAGTGATAAGTTTATTACACCAAAAAAGTATAATTATTCCACAACAAACGTAAAACGGGGAAATCACTCTATCTCAAACAACAAACATCAGATTGGCCTGAAATTTTTTCTACAAGTAGAAGTCATTACCAACTGCCTGCTGTAAAAATTTCAGCTTGATGAGTTGTGCCGTTAATTTTTAAAAAATAGTGATAGGTTTATTACACAAAAAAGTATAATTATTCCACAACAAACGTTAAACGGGGAAATCACTCTATCTCAAACAACAAACATCAGATTGGCCTGAAATTTTTTCTACAAGTAGAAGTCATTACCAACTGCCCTCTATAAAAATTTCAGCTTGATTTGTTGTGCCATTAATTTTTAAAAAATAGTGATAAGTTTATTACACCAAAAAAGTATAATTATTCCACAACAAACGTAAAACGGGGAAATCACTCTATCTCAAACAACAAACATCAGATTGGCCTGAAATTTTTTCTACAAGTAGAAGTCATTACCAACTGCCTGCTGTAAAAATTTCAGCTTGATGAGTTGTGCCGTTAATTTTTAAAAAATAGTGATAGGTTTATTACACAAAAAAGTATAATTATTCCACAACAAACGTTAAACGGGGAAATCACTCTATCTCAAACAACAAACATCAGATTGGCCTGAAATTTTTTCTACAAGTAGAAGTCATTACCAACTGCCCTCTATAAAAATTTCAGCTTGATTTGTTGTGCCATTAATTTTTAAAAAATAGTGATAAGTTTATTACACCAAAAAAGTATAATTATTCCACAACAAACGTAAAACGGGGAAATCACTCTATCTCAAACAACAAACATCAGATTGGCCTGAAATTTTTTCTACAAGTAGAAGTCATTACCAACTGCCTTCTGTGAAAATTTCAGCTTGATGAGATGTGCCGTTAATTTTTAAAAAATAGTGATAGGTTTATTACACAAAAAAGTATAATTATTCCACAACAAACGTAAAACGGGGAAATCACTCTATCTCAAACAACAAACATCAGATTGGCCTGAAATTTTTTCTACAAGTAGAAGTCATTACCAACTGCCTGCTGTAAAAATTTCAGCTTGATGAGTTGTGCCGTTAATTTTAAAAAAATAGTGATAGGTTTATTACACAAAAAAGTATAATTATTCCACAACAAACGTTAAACGGGGAAATCACTCTATCTCAAACAACAAACATCAGATTGGCCTGAAATTTTTTCTACAAGTAGAAGTCATTACCAACTGCCCTCTATAAAAATTTCAGCTTGATTTGTTGTGCCATTAATTTTTAAAAAATAGTGATAAGTTTATTACACCAAAAAAGTATAATTATTCCACAACAAACGTAAAACGGGGAAATCACTCTATCTCAAACAACAAACATCAGATTGGCCTGAAATTTTTTCTACAAGTAGAAGTCATTACCAACTGTCTTCTGTGATAATTTCAGCTTGATGAGTTGTGCCGTTAATTTTTAAAAAATAGTGATAGGTTTATTACACAAAAAAGTATAATTATTCCACAAAAAACGTAAAACGGGGAAATCACTCTATCTCAAACAACAAACATCAGATTGGCCTGAAATTTTTTCTACAAGTAGAAGTCATTACCAACTGTCTTCTGTGAAAATTTCAGCTTGATGAGTTGTGCCGTTAATTTTTAAAAAATAGTGATAGGTTTATTACACAAAAAAGTATAATTATTCCACAAAAAACGTAAAACGGGGAAATCACTCTATCTCAAACAACAAACATCAGATTGGCCTGAAAATGTTTCTACAAAGAGAAGTCATTACCACCTGCCTGCTGTAAAAATTTCAGCTTGATGAGTTGTGCCGTTAATTTTTAAAAAATAGTGATAGGTTTATTACACAAAAAAGTATAATTATTCCACAACAAACGTAAAACGGGGAAATCACTCTATCTCAAACAACAAACATCAGATTGGCCTGAAATTTTTTCTACAAGTAGAAGTCATTACCAACTGTCTTCTGTGAAAATTTCAGCTTGATGAGTTGTGCCGTTAATTTAAAAAAAATAGTGATAGGTTTATTACACAAAAAAGTATAATTATTCCACAAAAAACGTAAAACGGGGAAATCACTCTATCTCAAACAACAAACATCAGATTGGCCTGAATTTTTTTCTACAAGTAGAAGTAATTACCATCTGCCTTCAGAGAAAATTTCAGCTTGATGAGTTGTGCCGTTAATTTTTAAAAAATAGTGATAGGTTTATTACACAAAAAAGTATAATTATTCCACAACAAACGTAAACGGGGAAATCACTCTATCTCAAACAACAAACATCAGATTGGCCTGAAATTTTTTCTACAAGTAGAAGTCATTACCATCTGCCTTCAGAGAAAATTTCAGCTTGATGAGTTGTGCCGTTAATTTTTAAAAAATAGTGATAGGTTTATTACACAAAAAAGTATAATTATTCCACAACAAACGTAAAACGGGGAAATCACTCTATCTCAAACAACAAACATCAGATTGGCCTGAAATTTTTTCTACAAGTAGAAGTCATTACCAACTGCCCTCTATAAAAATTTCAGCTTGATTTGTTGTGCCATTAATTTTTTAAAAATAGTGATAAGTTTATTACACCAAAAAAGTATAATTATTCCACAACAAACGTAAAACGGGGAAATCACTCTATCTCAAACAACAAACATCAGATTGGCCTGAAATTTTTTCTACAAGTAGAAATTATTGCAAACTCAACCATTATGGAGTAGTCACTACAAAGCGCAACAAAAAAAAAAAAAAAGAAAAAAAAAAAAAAAAAAGTTTGGATTCCCTAACACAGACATCAGATTTCAGGTGTTAAGACTCATTGCCGTGTCTCATGGGGAAACTTTGAGCCAGGCTTCCCCTTTTTAATAAGGTAGTTTCTACGCCGATTTTTTTTTCGATTCTAAACCCAATCACCCCGTTTGCAAGCAGGTTGAACGTTACTAAGAACAACCAACAATCCGAGATGGTTTTTAATGTCCTATATGAAGACTGCTTTTCTTTTGTTAAAAATCTTCAATTAATTTTTTCCACAACAAAAGTAAACCGGGGAAATCACTCTATCTCTAACCCCAACCGTCAGATTGGCCTGAAATTTTTTCTACAAGTAGATGTCATTACCATCTGCCTTCTATAAAAATTTCAGCTTGATAAGTTGTGCCATTAATTTTTAAAAAATAGTGATAAGTTTATTACACAAAAAAGTATAATTATTCCACAACAAACGTAAAACGGGGAAATCACTCTATCTCAAACAACAAACATCAGATTGGCCTGAAATTTTTTCTACAAGTAGAAGTAATTACCATCTGCCTTCAGAGTAAATTTCAGCTTGATGAGTTGTGCCGTTAATTTAAAAAAAAATAGTGATAGGTTTATTACACAAAAAAGTATAATTATTCCACAACAAACGTAAAACGGGGAAATCACTCTATCTCAAACAACAAACATCAGATTGGCCTGAAATTTTTTCTACAAGTAGAAGTCATTACCAACTGTCTTCTGTGAAAATTTCAGCTTGATGAGTTGTGCCGTTAATTTTTAAAAAATAGTGATAGGTTTATTACACAAAAAAGTATAATTATTCCACAACAAACGTAAAACGGGGAAATCACTCTATCTCAAACAACAAACATCAGATTGGCCTGAAATTTTTTCTACAAGTAGAAGTCATTACCAACTGCCCTCTATAAAAATTTCAGCTTGATTTGTTGTGCCATTAATTTTTAAAAAATAGTGATAAGTTTATTACACCAAAAAAGTATAATTATTCCACAACAAACGTAAAACGGGGAAATCACTCTATCTCAAACAACAAACATCAGATTGGCCTGAAATTTTTTCTACAAGTAGAAGTCATTACCAACTGCCTGCTGTAAAAATTTCAGCTTGATGAGTTGTGCCGTTAATTTTTAAAAAATAGTGATAGGTTTATTACACAAAAAAGTATAATTATTCCACAACAAACGTTAAACGGGGAAATCACTCTATCTCAAACAACAAACATCAGATTGGCCTGAAATTTTTTCTACAAGTAGAAGTCATTACCAACTGCCCTCTATAAAAATTTCAGCTTGATTTGTTGTGCCATTAATTTTTAAAAAATAGTGATAAGTTTATTACACCAAAAAAGTATAATTATTCCACAACAAACGTAAAACGGGGAAATCACTCTATCTCAAACAACAAACATCAGATTGGCCTGAAATTTTTTCTACAAGTAGAAGTCATTACCAACTGCCTGCTGTAAAAATTTCAGCTTGATGAGTTGTGCCGTTAATTTTTAAAAAATAGTGATAGGTTTATTACACAAAAAAGTATAATTATTCCACAACAAACGTTAAACGGGGAAATCACTCTATCTCAAACAACAAACATCAGATTGGCCTGAAATTTTTTCTACAAGTAGAAGTCATTACCAACTGCCCTCTATAAAAATTTCAGCTTGATTTGTTGTGCCATTAATTTTTAAAAAATAGTGATAAGTTTATTACACCAAAAAAGTATAATTATTCCACAACAAACGTAAAACGGGGAAATCACTCTATCTCAAACAACAAACATCAGATTGGCCTGAAATTTTTTCTACAAGTAGAAGTCATTACCAACTGCCTTCTGTGAAAATTTCAGCTTGATGAGATGTGCCGTTAATTTTTAAAAAATAGTGATAGGTTTATTACACAAAAAAGTATAATTATTCCACAACAAACGTAAAACGGGGAAATCACTCTATCTCAAACAACAAACATCAGATTGGCCTGAAATTTTTTCTACAAGTAGAAGTCATTACCAACTGCCTGCTGTAAAAATTTCAGCTTGATGAGTTGTGCCGTTAATTTTAAAAAAATAGTGATAGGTTTATTACACAAAAAAGTATAATTATTCCACAACAAACGTTAAACGGGGAAATCACTCTATCTCAAACAACAAACATCAGATTGGCCTGAAATTTTTTCTACAAGTAGAAGTCATTACCAACTGCCCTCTATAAAAATTTCAGCTTGATTTGTTGTGCCATTAATTTTTAAAAAATAGTGATAAGTTTATTACACCAAAAAAGTATAATTATTCCACAACAAACGTAAAACGGGGAAATCACTCTATCTCAAACAACAAACATCAGATTGGCCTGAAATTTTTTCTACAAGTAGAAGTCATTACCAACTGCCTGCTGTAAAAATTTCAGCTTGATGAGTTGTGCCGTTAATTTTTAAAAAATAGTGATAGGTTTATTACACAAAAAAGTATAATTATTCCACAACAAACGTTAAACGGGGAAATCACTCTATCTCAAACAACAAACATCAGATTGGCCTGAAATTTTTTCTACAAGTAGAAGTCATTACCAACTGCCCTCTATAAAAATTTCAGCTTGATTTGTTGTGCCATTAATTTTTAAAAAATAGTGATAAGTTTATTACACCAAAAAAGTATAATTATTCCACAACAAACGTAAAACGGGGAAATCACTCTATCTCAAACAACAAACATCAGATTGGCCTGAAATTTTTTCTACAAGTAGAAGTCATTACCAACTGCCTTCTGTGAAAATTTCAGCTTGATGAGATGTGCCGTTAATTTTTAAAAAATAGTGATAGGTTTATTACACAAAAAAGTATAATTATTCCACAACAAACGTTAAACGGGGAAATCACTCTATCTAAAACAACAAACATCAGATTGGCCTGAAATTTTTTCTACAAGTAGAAGTAATTACCATCTGCCTTCAGAGTAAATTTCAGCTTGATGAGTTGTGCCGTTAATTTAAAAAAAAATAGTGATAGGTTTATTACACAAAAAAGTATAATTATTCCACAACAAACGTAAAACGGGGAAATCACTCTATCTCAAACAACAAACATCAGATTGGCCTGAAATTTTTTCTACAAGTAGAAGTCATTACCAACTGTCTTCTGTGATAATTTCAGCTTGATGAGTTGTGCCGTTAATTTTTAAAAAATAGTGATAGGTTTATTACACAAAAAAGTATAATTATTCCACAACAAACGTAAAACGGGGAAATCACTCTATCTCAAACAACAAACATCAGATTGGCCTGAAATTTTTTCTACAAGTAGAAGTCATTACCAACTGCCCTCTATAAAAATTTCAGCTTGATTTGTTGTGCCATTAATTTTTAAAAAATAGTGATAAGTTTATTACACCAAAAAAGTATAATTATTCCACAACAAACGTAAAACGGGGAAATCACTCTATCTCAAACAACAAACATCAGATTGGCCTGAAATTTTTTCTACAAGTAGAAGTCATTACCAACTGCCTGCTGTAAAAATTTCAGCTTGATGAGTTGTGCCGTTAATTTTTAAAAAATAGTGATAAGTTTATTACACCAAAAAAGTATAATTATTCCACAACAAACGTTAAACGGGGAAATCACTCTATCTCAAACAACAAGCATTAGATTGTCCTGAAATTTTTTCTACAAGTAGAGGTCACTACCAACTGCCTTCTGTGAAAATTTCAGCTTGATTTGTTGTGCCGTTAATTAAAAAAAATCGTAATAGATTTATTACACAACAGTAAAACAGGCAAATCGCTCTATCTCTAACCCCAACCTTCAGATTGGCCTGAAATTGTTTCTACAAGTAGAAATTATTGCAAACTCAACCATTATGGAGTAGTCACTACAAAGCGCAACAAAAAAAAAAAAAAAAGGAAAAAAAAAAAAAAAAAAGTTTGGATTCCCTAACACAGACATCAGATTTCAGGTGTTAAGACTCATTGCCGTGTCTCATGGGGAAACTTTGAGCCAGGCTTCCCCTTTTTAATAAGGTAGTTTCTACGCCGATTTTTTTTTCGATTCTAAACCCAATCACCCCGTTTGCAAGCAGGTTGAACGTTACTAAGAACAACCAACAATCCGAGATGGTTTTTAATGTCCTATATGAAGACTGCTTTTCTTTTGTTAAAAATCTTCAATTAATTTTTTCCACAACAAAAGTAAACCGGGGAAATCACTCTATCTCTAACCCCAACCGTCAGATTGGCCTGAAATTTTTTCTACAAGTAGATGTCATTACCATCTGCCTTCTATAAAAATTTCAGCTTGATAAGTTGTGCCATTAATTTTTAAAAAATAGTGATAAGTTTATTACACAAAAAAGTATAATTATTCCACAACAAACGTAAAACGGGGAAATCACTCTATCTCAAACAACAAACATCAGATTGGCCTGAAATTTTTTCTACAAGTAGAAGTAATTACCATCTGCCTTCAGAGTAAATTTCAGCTTGATGAGTTGTGCCGTTAATTTAAAAAAAAATAGTGATAGGTTTATTACACAAAAAAGTATAATTATTCCACAACAAACGTAAAACGGGGAAATCACTCTATCTCAAACAACAAACATCAGATTGGCCTGAAATTTTTTCTACAAGTAGAAGTCATTACCAACTGTCTTCTGTGAAAATTTCAGCTTGATGAGTTGTGCCGTTAATTTTTAAAAAATAGTGATAGGTTTATTACACAAAAAAGTATAATTATTCCACAACAAACGTAAAACGGGGAAATCACTCTATCTCAAACAACAAACATCAGATTGGCCTGAAATTTTTTCTACAAGTAGAAGTCATTACCAACTGCCCTCTATAAAAATTTCAGCTTGATTTGTTGTGCCATTAATTTTTAAAAAATAGTGATAAGTTTATTACACCAAAAAAGTATAATTATTCCACAACAAACGTAAAACGGGGAAATCACTCTATCTCAAACAACAAACATCAGATTGGCCTGAAATTTTTTCTACAAGTAGAAGTCATTACCAACTGCCTGCTGTAAAAATTTCAGCTTGATGAGTTGTGCCGTTAATTTTTAAAAAATAGTGATAGGTTTATTACACAAAAAAGTATAATTATTCCACAACAAACGTTAAACGGGGAAATCACTCTATCTCAAACAACAAACATCAGATTGGCCTGAAATTTTTTCTACAAGTAGAAGTCATTACCAACTGCCCTCTATAAAAATTTCAGCTTGATTTGTTGTGCCATTAATTTTTAAAAAATAGTGATAAGTTTATTACACCAAAAAAGTATAATTATTCCACAACAAACGTAAAACGGGGAAATCACTCTATCTCAAACAACAAACATCAGATTGGCCTGAAATTTTTTCTACAAGTAGAAGTCATTACCAACTGCCTGCTGTAAAAATTTCAGCTTGATGAGTTGTGCCGTTAATTTTTAAAAAATAGTGATAGGTTTATTACACAAAAAAGTATAATTATTCCACAACAAACGTTAAACGGGGAAATCACTCTATCTCAAACAACAAACATCAGATTGGCCTGAAATTTTTTCTACAAGTAGAAGTCATTACCAACTGCCCTCTATAAAAATTTCAGCTTGATTTGTTGTGCCATTAATTTTTAAAAAATAGTGATAAGTTTATTACACCAAAAAAGTATAATTATTCCACAACAAACGTAAAACGGGGAAATCACTCTATCTCAAACAACAAACATCAGATTGGCCTGAAATTTTTTCTACAAGTAGAAGTCATTACCAACTGCCTTCTGTGAAAATTTCAGCTTGATGAGATGTGCCGTTAATTTTTAAAAAATAGTGATAGGTTTATTACACAAAAAAGTATAATTATTCCACAACAAACGTAAAACGGGGAAATCACTCTATCTCAAACAACAAACATCAGATTGGCCTGAAATTTTTTCTACAAGTAGAAGTCATTACCAACTGCCTGCTGTAAAAATTTCAGCTTGATGAGTTGTGCCGTTAATTTTAAAAAAATAGTGATAGGTTTATTACACAAAAAAGTATAATTATTCCACAACAAACGTTAAACGGGGAAATCACTCTATCTCAAACAACAAACATCAGATTGGCCTGAAATTTTTTCTACAAGTAGAAGTCATTACCAACTGCCCTCTATAAAAATTTCAGCTTGATTTGTTGTGCCATTAATTTTTAAAAAATAGTGATAAGTTTATTACACCAAAAAAGTATAATTATTCCACAACAAACGTAAAACGGGGAAATCACTCTATCTCAAACAACAAACATCAGATTGGCCTGAAATTTTTTCTACAAGTAGAAGTCATTACCAACTGCCTGCTGTAAAAATTTCAGCTTGATGAGTTGTGCCGTTAATTTTTAAAAAATAGTGATAGGTTTATTACACAAAAAAGTATAATTATTCCACAACAAACGTTAAACGGGGAAATCACTCTATCTCAAACAACAAACATCAGATTGGCCTGAAATTTTTTCTACAAGTAGAAGTCATTACCAACTGCCCTCTATAAAAATTTCAGCTTGATTTGTTGTGCCATTAATTTTTAAAAAATAGTGATAAGTTTATTACACCAAAAAAGTATAATTATTCCACAACAAACGTAAAACGGGGAAATCACTCTATCTCAAACAACAAACATCAGATTGGCCTGAAATTTTTTCTACAAGTAGAAGTCATTACCAACTGCCTTCTGTGAAAATTTCAGCTTGATGAGATGTGCCGTTAATTTTTAAAAAATAGTGATAGGTTTATTACACAAAAAAGTATAATTATTCCACAACAAACGTTAAACGGGGAAATCACTCTATCTAAAACAACAAACATCAGATTGGCCTGAAATTTTTTCTACAAGTAGAAGTAATTACCATCTGCCTTCAGAGTAAATTTCAGCTTGATGAGTTGTGCCGTTAATTTAAAAAAAAATAGTGATAGGTTTATTACACAAAAAAGTATAATTATTCCACAACAAACGTAAAACGGGGAAATCACTCTATCTCAAACAACAAACATCAGATTGGCCTGAAATTTTTTCTACAAGTAGAAGTCATTACCAACTGTCTTCTGTGATAATTTCAGCTTGATGAGTTGTGCCGTTAATTTTTAAAAAATAGTGATAGGTTTATTACACAAAAAAGTATAATTATTCCACAACAAACGTAAAACGGGGAAATCACTCTATCTCAAACAACAAACATCAGATTGGCCTGAAATTTTTTCTACAAGTAGAAGTCATTACCAACTGCCCTCTATAAAAATTTCAGCTTGATTTGTTGTGCCATTAATTTTTAAAAAATAGTGATAAGTTTATTACACCAAAAAAGTATAATTATTCCACAACAAACGTAAAACGGGGAAATCACTCTATCTCAAACAACAAACATCAGATTGGCCTGAAATTTTTTCTACAAGTAGAAGTCATTACCAACTGCCTGCTGTAAAAATTTCAGCTTGATGAGTTGTGCCGTTAATTTTTAAAAAATAGTGATAAGTTTATTACACCAAAAAAGTATAATTATTCCACAACAAACGTTAAACGGGGAAATCACTCTATCTCAAACAACAAGCATTAGATTGTCCTGAAATTTTTTCTACAAGTAGAGGTCACTACCAACTGCCTTCTGTGAAAATTTCAGCTTGATTTGTTGTGCCGTTAATTAAAAAAAATCGTAATAGATTTATTACACAACAGTAAAACAGGCAAATCGCTCTATCTCTAACCCCAACCTTCAGATTGGCCTGAAATTGTTTCTACAAGTAGAAATTATTGCAAACTCAACCATTATGGAGTAGTCACTACAAAGCGCAAAAAAAAAAAAAAAAAAAAAAAAAGTTTGGATTCCCTAACACAGACATCAGATTTCAGGTGTTAAGACTCATTGCCGTGTCTCATGGGGAAACTTTGAGCCAGGCTTCCCCTTTTTAATAAGGTAGTTTCTACGCCGATTTTTTTTTCGATTCTAAACCCAATCACCCCGTTTGCAAGCAGGTTGAACGTTACTAAGAACAACCAACAATCCGAGATGGTTTTTAATGTCCTATATGAAGACTGCTTTTCTTTTGTTAAAAATCTTCAATTAATTTTTTCCACAACAAAAGTAAACCGGGGAAATCACTCTATCTCTAACCCCAACCGTCAGATTGGCCTGAAATGTTTTCTACAAGTAGATGTCATTACCATCTGCCTTCTATAAAAATTTCAGCTTGATAAGTTGTGCCATTAATTTTTAAAAAATAGTGATAAGTTTATTACACAAAAAAGTATAATTATTCCACAACAAACGTAAAACGGGGAAATCACTCTATCTCAAACAACAAACATCAGATTGGCCTGAAAATTTTTCTACAAAGAGAAGTCATTACCAACTGCCTGCTGTAAAAATTTCAGCTTGATGAGTTGTGCCGTTAATTTAAAAAAAATAGTGATAAGTTTATTACAGAAAAAAGTATAATTATTCCACAACAAACGTTAAACGGGGAAATCACTCTATCTAAAACAACAAACATCAGATTGGCCTGAAATTTTTTCTACAAGTAGATGTCATTACCATCTGCCTTCAGAGAAAATTTCAGCTTGATGAGTTGTGCCGTTAATTTTTAAAAAATAGTGATAGGTTTATTACACAAAAAAGTATAATTATTCCACAACAAACGTTAAACGGGGAAATCACTCTATCTCAAACAACAAACATCAGATTGGCCTGAAATTTTTTCTACAAGTAGAAGTAATTACCATCTGCCTTCTGTGAAAATTTCAGCTTGATGAGATGTGCCGTTAATTTTAAAAAAATAGTGATAGGTTTATTACACAAAAAAGTATAATTATTCCACAAAAAACGTAAAACGGGGAAATCACTCTATCTCAAACAACAAACATCAGATTGGCCTGAATTTTTTTCTACAAGTAGAAGTAATTACCATCTGCCTTCAGAGAAAATTTCAGCTTGATGAGTTGTGCCGTTAATTTTTAAAAAATAGTGATAGGTTTATTACACAAAAAAGTATAATTATTCCACAACAAACGTAAAACGGGGAAATCACTCTATCTCAAACAACAAACATCAGATTGGCGTGAAATTTTTTCTACAAGTAGAAGTCATTACCATCTGCCTTCAGAGAAAATTTCAGCTTGATGAGTTGCGCCATTAATTTTTAAAAAATAGTGATAGGTTTATTACACAAAAAAGTATAATTATTCCACAACAAACATAAAACGGGGAAATCACTCTATCTCAAACAACAAACATCAGATTGGCCTGAAATTTTTTCTACAAGTAGAAGTCATTACCAACTGCCTTCTGTGAAAATTTCAGCTTGATGAGATGTGCCGTTAATTTTTAAAAAATAGTGATAGGTTTATTACACAAAAAAGTATAATTATTCCACAACAAACGTTAAACGGGGAAATCACTCTATCTAAAACAACAAACATCAGATTGGCCTGAAATTTTTTCTACAAGTAGAAGTAATTACCATCTGCCTTCAGAGTAAATTTCAGCTTGATGAGTTGTGCCGTTAATTTAAAAAAAAATAGTGATAGGTTTATTACACAAAAAAGTATAATTATTCCACAACAAACGTAAAACGGGGAAATCACTCTATCTCAAACAACAAACATCAGATTGGCCTGAAATTTTTTCTACAAGTAGAAGTCATTACCAATTGTCTTCTGTGAAAATTTCAGCTTGATGAGTTGTGCCGTTAATTTTTAAAAAATAGTGATAGGTTTATTACACAAAAAAGTATAATTATTCCACAAAAAACGTAAAACGGGGAAATCACTCTATCTCAAACAACAAGCATTAGATTGTCCTGAAATTTTTTCTACAAGTAGAAGTAATTACCAACTGCCCTCTATAAAAATTTCAGCTTGATTTGTTGTGCCATTAATTTTTAAAAAATAGTGATAAGTTTATTACACCAAAAAAGTATAATTATTCCACAACAAACGTAAAACGGGGAAATCACTCTATCTCAAACAACAAACATCAGATTGGCCTGAAATTTTTTCTACAAGTAGAAGTCATTACCATCTGCCTTCAGAGAAAATTTCAGCTTGATGAGTTTTGCCGTTAATTTTTAAAAAATAGTGATAGGTTTATTACACAAAAAAGTATAATTATTCCACAACAAACATAAAACGGGGAAATCACTCTATCTCAAACAACAAACATCAGATTGGCCTGAAATTTTTTCTACAAGTAGAAGTCATTACCAACTGTCTTCTGTGAAAATTTCAGCTTGATGAGTTGTGCCGTTAATTTTTAAAAAATCGTAATAGATTTATTACACAACAGTAAAACAGGCAAATCGCTCTATCTCTAACCCCAACCTTCAGATTGGCCTGAAATTGTTTCTACAAGTAGAAATTATTGCAAACTCAACCATTATGGAGTAGTCACTACAAAGCGCAAAAAAAAAAAAAAAAAAAAAAAAAAAAAAAAAAAAAAAAAAAAAAGTTTGGATTCCCTAACACAGACATCAGATTTCAGGTGTTAAGACTCATTGCCGTGTCTCATGGGGAAACTTTGAGCCAGGCTTCCCCTTTTTAATAAGGTAGTTTCTACGCCGATTTTTTTTTCGATTCTTAACCCAATTACCCCCTTTAGCAAGCAGGTTGAACGTTACTAAGAACAACCAACAATCCGAGATGGTTTTTAATGTCCTATATGAAGACTGCTTTTCTTTTGTTAAAAATCTTCAATTAATTTTTTCCACAACAAAAGTAAACCGGGGAAATCACTCTATCTCTAACCCCAACCGTCAGATTGGCCTGAAATTTTTTCTACAAGTAGATGTCATTACCATCTGCCTTCTATAAAAATTTCAGCTTGATAAGTTGTGCCATTAATTTTTAAAAAATAGTGATAAGTTTATTACACAAAAAAGTATAATTATTCCACAACAAACGTAAAACGGGGAAATCACTCTATCTCAAACAACAAACATCAGATTGGCCTGAAATTTTTTCTACAAGTAGAAGTCATTACCAACTGTCTTCTGTGAAAATTTCAGCTTGATGAGTTGTGCCGTTAATTTTTAAAAAATAGTGATAGGTTTATTACACAAAAAAGTATAATTATTCCACAAAAAACGTAAAACGGGGAAATCACTCTATCTCAAACAACAAGCATTAGATTGTCCTGAAATTTTTTCTACAAGTAGAAGTAATTACCAACTGCCCTCTATAAAAATTTCAGCTTGATTTGTTGTGCCATTAATTTTTAAAAAATAGTGATAAGTTTATTACACCAAAAAAGTATAATTATTCCACAACAAACGTAAAACGGGGAAATCACTCTATCTCAAACAACAAACATCAGATTGGCCTGAAATTTTTTCTACAAGTAGAAGTCATTACCATCTGCCTTCAGAGAAAATTTCAGCTTGATGAGTTTTTCCGTTAATTTTTAAAAAATAGTGATAGGTTTATTACACAAAAAAGTATAATTATTCCACAACAAACATAAAACGGGGAAATCACTCTATCTCAAACAACAAACATCAGATTGGCCTGAAATTTTTTCTACAAGTAGAAGTCATTACCAACTGTCTTCTGTGAAAATTTCAGCTTGATGAGTTGTGCCGTTAATTTTTAAAAAATCGTAATAGATTTATTACACAACAGTAAAACAGGCAAATCGCTCTATCTCTAACCCCAACCTTCAGATTGGCCTGAAATTGTTTCTACAAGTAGAAATTATTGCAAACTCAACCATTATGGAGTAGTCACTACAAAGCGCACAAAAAAAAAAAAAAAAAAAAAAAAAAAAAAAAAAAAAAAAAAAAAAAAAGTTTGGATTCCCTAACACAGACATCAGATTTCAGGTGTTAAGACTCATTGCCGTGTCTCATGGGGAAACTTTGAGCCAGGCTTCCCCTTTTTAATAAGGTAGTTTCTACGCCGATTTTTTTTTCGATTCTTAACCCAATTACCCCCTTTAGCAAGCAGGTTGAACGTTACTAAGAACAACCAACAATCCGAGATGGTTTTTAATGTCCTATATGAAGACTGCTTTTCTTTTGTTAAAAATCTTCAATTAATTTTTTCCACAACAAAAGTAAACCGGGGAAATCACTCTATCTCTAACCCCAACCGTCAGATTGGCCTGAAATTTTTTCTACAAGTAGATGTCATTACCATCTGCCTTCTATAAAAATTTCAGCTTGATAAGTTGTGCCATTAATTTTTAAAAAATAGTGATAAGTTTATTACACAAAAAAGTATAATTATTCCACAACAAACGTAAAACGGGGAAATCACTCTATCTCAAACAACAAACATCAGATTGGCCTGAAAATTTTTCTACAAAGAGAAGTCATTACCAACTGTCTTCTGTGAAAATTTCAGCTTGATGAGTTGTGCCGTTAATTTTTAAAAAATAGTGATAGGTTTATTACACAAAAAAGTATAATTATTCCACAAAAAACGTAAAACGGGGAAATCACTCTATCTCAAACAACAAGCATTAGATTGTCCTGAAATTTTTTCTACAAGTAGAAGTCATTACCATCTGCCTTCAGAGAAAATTTCAGCTTGATGAGTTATGCCGTTAATTTTTAAAAAATAGTGATAGGTTTATTACACAAAAAAGTATAATTATTCCACAACAAACGTAAAACGGGGAAATCACTCTATCTCAAACAACAAACATCAGATTGGCCTGAAATTTTTTCTACAAGTAGAAGTCATTACCAACTGTCTTCTGTGAAAATTTCAGCTTGATGAGTTGTGCCGTTAATTTTTAAAAAATAGTGATAGGTTTATTACACAAAAAAGTATAATTATTCCACAAAAAACGTAAAACGGGGAAATCACTCTATCTCAAACAACAAGCATTAGATTGTCCTGAAATTTTTTCTACAAGTAGAAGTCATTACCATCTGCCTTCAGAGAAAATTTCAGCTTGATGAGTTATGCCGTTAATTTTTAAAAAATAGTGATAGGTTTATTACACAAAAAAGTATAATTATTCCACAACAAACATAAAACGGGGAAATCACTCTATCTCAAACAACAAACATCAGATTGGCCTGAAAATTTTTCTACAAAGAGAAGTCATTACCACCTGCCTGCTGTAAAAATTTCAGCTTGATGAGTTGTGCCGTTAATTTTTAAAAAATAGTGATAGGTTTATTACACAAAAAAGTATAATTATTCCACAACAAACGTTAAACGGGGAAATCACTCTATCTCAAACAACAAACATCAGATTGGCCTGAAATTTTTTCTACAAGTAGAAGTCATTACCATCTGCCTTCAGAGAAAATTTCAGCTTGATGAGTTGTGCCGTTAATTTTTAAAAAATAGTGATAGGTTTATTACACAAAAAAGTATAATTATTCCACAACAAACGTAAAACGGGGAAATCACTCTATCTCAAACAACAAACATCAGATTGGCCTGAAATTTTTTCTACAAGTAGAAGTAATTACCATCTGTCTTCAGAGAAAATTTCAGCTTGATGAGTTGTGCCGTTAATTTTTAAAAAATAGTGATAGGTTTATTACACAAAAAAGTATAATTATTCCACAACAAACGTAAAACGGGGAAATCACTCTATCTCAAACAACAAACATCAGATTGGCCTGAAATTTTTTCTACAAGTAGAAGTCATTACCAACTGTCTTCTGTGAAAATTTCAGCTTGATGAGTTGTGCCGTTAATTTTTAAAAAATAGTGATAGGTTTATTACACAAAAAAGTATAATTATTCCACAAAAAACGTAAAACGGGGAAATCACTCTATCTCAAACAACAAGCATTAGATTGTCCTGAAATTTTTTCTACAAGTAGAGGTCACTACCAACTGCCTTCTGTGAAAATTTCAGCTTGATTTGTTGTGCCGTTAATTAAAAAAAATCGTAATAGATTTATTACACAACAGTAAAACAGGCAAATCGCTCTATCTCTAACCCCAACCTTCAGATTGGCCTGAAATTGTTTCTACAAGTAGAAATTATTGCAAACTCAACCATTATGGAGTAGTCACTACAAAGCGCAAAAAAAAAAAAAAAAGTTTGGATTCCCTAACACAGACATCAGATTTCAGGTGTTAAGACTCATTGCCGTGTCTCATGGGGAAACTTTGAGCCAGGCTTCCCCTTTTTAATAAGGTAGTTTCTACGCCGATTTTTTTTTCGATTCTTAACCCAATTACCCCCTTTAGCAAGCAGGTTGAACGTTACTAAGAACAACCAACAATCCGAGATGGTTTTTAATGTCCTATATGAAGACTGCTTTTCTTTTGTTAAAAATCTTCAATTAATTTTTTCCACAACAAAAGTAAACCGGGGAAATCACTCTATCTCTAACCCCAACCGTCAGATTGGCCTGAAATTTTTTCTACAAGTAGATGTCATTACCATCTGCCTTCTATAAAAATTTCAGCTTGATAAGTTGTGCCATTAATTTTAAAAAAATAGTGATAAGTTTATTACACAAAAAAGTATAATTATTCCACAACAAACGTAAAACGGGGAAATCACTCTATCTCAAACAACAAACATCAGATTGGCCTGAAAATTTTTCTACAAAGAGAAGTCATTACCAACTGCCTGCTGTAAAAATTTCAGCTTGATGAGTTGTGCCGTTAATTTAAAAAAAAATAGTGATAAGTATATTACAGAAAAAAGTATAATTATTCCACAACAAACGTTAAACGGGGAAATCACTCTATCTAAAACAACAAGCATCAGATTGGCCTGAAATTTTTTCTACAAGTAGATGTCATTACCATCTGCCTTCAGAGAAAATTTCAGCTTGATGAGATGTGCCGTTAATTTAAAAAAAATAGTGATAGGTTTATTACACAAAAAAGTATAATTATTCCACAAAAAACGTAAAACGGGGAAATCACTCTATCTCAAACAACAAACATCAGATTGGCCTGAATTTTTTTCTACAAGTAGAAGTAATTACCATCTGCCTTCAGAGAAAATTTCAGCTTGATGAGTTGTGCCGTTAATTTTTAAAAAATAGTGATAGGTTTATTACACAAAAAAGTATAATTATTCCACAACAAACGTAAAACGGGGAAATCACTCTATCTCAAACAACAAACATCAGATTGGCCTGAAAATTTTTCTACAAAGAGAAGTCATTACCAACTGCCTGCTGTAAAAATTTCAGCTTGATGAGTTGTGCCGTTAATTTAAAAAAAATAGTGATAAGTTTATTACAGAAAAAAGTATAATTATTCCACAACAAACGTAAAACGGGGAAATCACTCTATCTCAAACAACAAACATCAGATTGGCCTGAAATTTTTTCTACAAGTAGAAGTCATTACCATCTGCCTTCAGAGAAAATTTCAGCTTGATGAGTTGTGCCGTTAATTTTTAAAAAATAGTGATAGGTTTATTACACAAAAAAGTATAATTATTCCACAACAAACGTAAAACGAGGAAATCACTCTATCTCAAACAACAAACATCAGATTGGCCTGAAATTTTTTCTACAAGTAGAAGTAATTACCATCTGCCTTCTGTGGAAATTTCAGCTTGATGAGATGTGCCGTTAATTTAAAAAAAATAGTGATAGGTTTATTACACAAAAAAGTATAATTATTCCACAACAAACGTTAAACGGGGAAATCACTCTATCTCAAACAACAAACATCAGATTGGCCTGAAATTTTTTCTACAAGTAGAAGTCATTACCAACTGTCTTCTGTGAAAATTTCAGCTTGATGAGTTGTGCCGTTAATTTTTAAAAAATAGTGATAGGTTTATTACACAAAAAAGTATAATTATTCCACAAAAAACGTAAAACGGGGAAATCACTCTATCTCAAACAACAAGCATTAGATTGTCCTGAAATTTTTTCTACAAGTAGAAGTCATTACCATCTGCCTTCAGAGAAAATTAAAGCTTGATGAGTTATGCCTTTAATTTTTAAAAAATAGTGATAGGTTTATTACACAAAAAAGTATAATTATTCCACAACAAACATAAAACGGGGAAATCACTCTATCTCAAACAACAAACATCAGATTGGCCTGAAAATTTTTCTACAAAGAGAAGTCATTACCACCTGCCTGCTGTAAAAATTTCAGCTTGATGAGTTGTGCCGTTAATTTTTAAAAAATAGTGATAGGTTTATTACACAAAAAAGTATAATTATTCCACAACAAACGTAAACGGGGAAATCACTCTATCTCAAACAACAAACATCAGATTGGCCTGAAATTTTTTCTACAAGTAGAAGTCATTACCATCTGCCTTCAGAGAAAATTTCAGCTTGATGAGTTGTGCCGTTAATTTTTAAAAAATAGTGATAGGTTTATTACACAAAAAAGTATAATTATTCCACAACAAACGTAAAACGGGGAAATCACTCTATCTCAAACAACAAACATCAGATTGGCCTGAAATTTTTTCTACAAGTAGAAGTCATTACCAACTGTCTTCTGTGAAAATTTCAGCTTGATGAGTTGTGCCGTTAATTTTTAAAAAATAGTGATAGGTTTATTACACAAAAAAGTATAATTATTCCACAAAAAACGTAACACGGGGAAATCACTCTATCTCAAACAACAAACATCAGATTGGCCTGAAATTTTTTCTACAAGTAGAAGTAATTACCATCTGCCTTCAGAGAAAATTTCAGCTTGATGAGTTGTGCCGTTAATTTTTAAAAAATAGTGATAGGTTTATTACACAAAAAAGTATAATTATTCCACAACAAACGTAAAACGGGGAAATCACTCTATCTCAAACAACAAACATCAGATTGGCCTGAAATTTTTTCTACAAGTAGAAGTCATTACCAACTGTCTTCTGTGAAAATTTCAGCTTGATGAGTTGTGCCGTTAATTTTTAAAAAATAGTGATAGGTTTATTACACAAAAAAGTATAATTATTCCACAACAAACGTAAAACGGGGAAATCACTCTATCTCAAACATCAAACATCAGATTGGCCTGAAATTTTTTCTACAAGTAGAAGTCATTACCAACTGCCTGCTGTAAAAATTTCAGCTTGATGAGTTGTGCCGTTAATTTTTAAAAAATAGTGATAGGTGTATTACACTAAAAAGTATAATTATTCCACAATAAACGTTAAACGGGGAAATCACTCTATCTCAAACAACAAGCATTAGATTGTCCCGGAATTTTTTCTACAAGTAGAGGTCACTACCAACTGCCTTCTGTGAAAATTTCAGCTTGATTTGTTGTGCCGTTAATTAAAAAAAATCGTAATAGATTTATTACACAACAGTAAAACAGGCAAATCGCTCTATCTCTAACCCCAACCATCAGATTGGCCTGAAATTTTTTCTACAAGTAGAAGTCATTACAAACTGCCTTCTATAAAAATTTCAGCTTGATAAGTTGTGCCATTAATTTTTAAAAAATAGTGATAAGTTTATTACACAAAAAAGTATAATTATTCCACAACAAACGTAAAACGGGGAAATCACTCTATCTCAAACAACAAACATCAGATTGGCCTGAAACTTTTTCTACAAAGAGAAGTCATTACCAACTGCCTGCTGTAAAAATTTCAGCTTGATGAGTTGTGCCATTAATTTAAAAAATAGTGATAAATTTATTACAGAAAAAAGTATAATTATTCCACAACAAACGAAAAACGGGGAAATCACTCTATCTCAAACAACAAACATCAGATTGGCCTGAAATTTTTTCTACAAGTAGAAGTCATTACCATCTGCCTTCAGAGTAAATTTCAGCTTGATGAGTTGTGCCGTTAATTTAAAAAAAAATAGTGATAGGTTTATTACACAAAAAAGTATAATTATTCCACAACAAACGTAAAACGGGGAAATCACTCTATCTCAAACAACAAACATCAGATTGGCCTGAAATTTTTTCTACAAGTAGAAGTCATTACCAACTGTCTTCTGTGAAAATTTCAGCTTGATGAGTTGTGCCGTTAATTTTTAAAAAAATAGTGATAGGTTTATTACACAAAAAAGTATAATTATTCCACAACAAACATAAAACGGGGAAATCACTCTATCTCAAACAACAAACATCAGATTGGCCTGAAATTTTTTCTACAAGTAGAAGTCATTACCAACTGTCTTCTGTGAAAATTTCAGCTTGATGAGTTGTGCCGTTAATTTTTAAAAAATAGTGATAGGTTTATTACACAAAAAAGTATAATTATTCCACAAAAAACGTAAAACGGGGATATCACTCTATCTCAAACAACAAGCATTAGATTGTCCTGAAATTTTTTCTACAAGTAGAAGTAATTACCATCTGCCTTCAGAGAAAATTTCAGCTTGATGAGTTGTGCCGTTAATTTTTAAAAAATAGTGATAGGTTTATTACACAAAAAAGTATAATTATTCCACAACAAACATAAAACGGGGAAATCACTCTATCTCAAACAACAAACATCAGATTGGCCTGAAAATTTTTCTACAAAGAGAAGTCATTACCACCTGCCTGCTGTAAAAATTTCAGCTTGATGAGTTGTGCCGTTAATTTTAAAAAAATAGTGATAGGTTTATTACACAAAAAAGTATAATTATTCCACAACAAACGTTAAACGGGGAAATCACTCTATCTAAAACAACAAACATCAGATTGGCCTGAAATTTTTTCTACAAGTAGAAGTAATTACCATCTGCCTTCAGAGTAAATTTCAGCTTGATGAGTTGTGCCGTTAATTTAAAAAAAAATAGTGATAGGTTTATTACACAAAAAAGTATAATTATTCCACAACAAACGTAAAACGGGGAAATCACTCTATCTCAAACAACAAACATCAGATTTGCCTGAAATTTTTTCTACAAGTAGAAGTCATTACCAACTGTCTTCTGTGAAAATTTCAGCTTGATGAGTTGTGCCGTTAATTTTTAAAAAATAGTGATAGGTTTATTACACAAAAAAGTATAATTATTCCACAACAAACATAAAACGGGGAAATCACTCTATCTCAAACAACAAACATCAGATTGGCCTGAAAATTTTTCTACAAAGAGAAGTCATTACCACCTGCCTGCTGTAAAAATTTCAGCTTGATGAGTTGTGCCGTTAATTTTTAAAAAATAGTGATAGGTTTATTACACAAAAAAGTATAATTATTCCACAACAAACGTAAACGGGGAAATCACTCTATCTCAAACAACAAACATCAGATTGGCCTGAAATTTTTTCTACAAGTAGTAGTCATTACCATCTGCCTTCAGAGAAAATTTCAGCTTGATGAGTTGTGCCGTTAATTTTTAAAAAATAGTGATAGGTTTATTACACAAAAAAGTATAATTATTCCACAACAAACGTAAAACGGGGAAATCACTCTATCTCAAACAACAAACATCAGATTGGCCTGAAATTTTTTCTACAAGTAGAAGTAATTACCAACTGCCCTCTATAAAAATTTCAGCTTGATTTGTTGTGCCATTAATTTTTAAAAAATAGTGATAAGTTTATTACACCAAAAAAGTATAATTATTCCACAACAAACGTAAAACGGGGAAATCACTCTATCTCAAACAACAAACATCAGATTGGCCTGAAATTTTTTCTACAAGTAGAAGTCACTACCAACTGCCTTCTGTGAAAATTTCAGCTTGATTTGTTGTGCCGTTAATTAAAAAAAATCGTAATAGATTTATTACACAACAGTAAAACAGGCAAATCGCTCTATCTCTAAACCCAACCTTCAGATTGGCCTGAAATTGTTTCTACAAGTAGAAATTATTGCAAACTCAACCAAAAAAAAAAAAAAAAAAAAAAGTTTGGATTCCCTAACACAGACATCAGATTTCAGGTGTTAAGACTCATTGCCGTGTCTCATGGGGAAACTTTGAGCCAGGCTTCCCCTTTTTAATAAGGTAGTTTCTACACCGATTTTTTTTTCGATTCTAAACCCAATCACCCCGTTTGCAAGCAGGTTGAACGTTACTAAGAACAACCAACAATCCGAGATGGTTTTTAATGTCCTATATGAAGACTGCTTTTCTTTTGTTAAAAATCTTCAATTAATTTTTTCCACAACAAAAGTAAACCGGGGAAATCACTCTATCTCTAACCCCAACCGTCAGATTGGCCTGAAATTTTTTCTACAAGTAGAAGTAATTACCATCTGCCTTCAGAGTAAATTTCAGCTTGATGAGTTGTGCCGTTAATTTAAAAAAAAATAGTGATAGGTTTATTACACAAAAAAGTATAATTATTCCACAACAAACGTAAAACGGGGAAATCACTCTATCTCAAACAACAAACATCAGATTTGCCTGAAATTTTTTCTACAAGTAGAAGTCATTACCAACTGTCTTCTGTGAAAATTTCAGCTTGATGAGTTGTGCCGTTAATTTTTAAAAAATAGTGATAGGTTTATTACACAAAAAAGTATAATTATTCCACAACAAACGTAAACGGGGAAATCACTCTATCTCAAACAACAAACATCAGATTGGCCTGAAATTTTTTCTACAAGTAGAAGTCATTACCAACTGTCTTCTGTGAAAATTTCAGCTTGATGAGTTGTGCCGTTAATTTAAAAAAAATAGTGATAGGTTTATTACACAAAAAAGTATAATTATTCCACAACAAACGTAAAACGGGGAAATCACTCTATCTCAAACAACAAACATCAGATTTGCCTGAAATTTTTTCTACAAGTAGAAGTCATTACCAACTGTCTTCTGTGAAAATTTCAGCTTGATGAGTTGTGCCGTTAATTTTTAAAAAATAGTGATAGGTTTATTACACAAAAAAGTATAATTATTCCACAACAAACATAAAACGGGGAAATCACTCTATCTCAAACAACAAACATCAGATTGGCCTGAATTTTTTTCTACAAGTAGAAGTAATTACCATCTGCCTTCAGAGAAAATTTCAGCTTGATGAGTTGTGCCGTTAATTTTTAAAAAATAGTGATAGGTTTATTACACAAAAAAGTATAATTATTCCACAACAAACGTAAAACGGGGAAATCACTCTATCTCAAACAACAAACATCAGATTGGCCTGAAATTTTTTCTACAAGTAGAAGTCATTACCATCTGCCTTCAGAGAAAATTTCAGCTTGATGAGTTGTGCCGTTAATTTTTAAAAAATAGTGATAGGTTTATTACACAAAAAAGTATAATTATTCCACAACAAACGTAAAACGAGGAAATCACTCTATCTCAAACAACAAACATCAGATTGGCCTGAAATTTTTTCTACAAGTAGAAGTAATTACCATCTGCCTTCTGTGGAAATTTCAGCTTGATGAGATGTGCCGTTAATTTAAAAAAAATAGTGATAGGTTTATTACACAAAAAAGTATAATTATTCCACAACAAACGTAAAACGGGGAAATCACTCTATCTCAAACAACAAACATCAGATTGGCCTGAAATTTTTTCTACAAGTAGAAGTCATTACCAACTGTCTTCTGTGAAAATTTCAGCTTGATGAGTTGTGCCGTTAATTTTTAAAAAATAGTGATAGGTTTATTACACAAAAAAGTATAATTATTCCACAAAAAACGTAAAACGGGGAAATCACTCTATCTCAAACAACAAGCATTAGATTGTCCTGAAATTTTTTCTACAAGTAGAAGTCATTACCATCTGCCTTCAGAGAAAATTTCAGCTTGATGAGTTATGCCGTTAATTTTTAAAAAATAGTGATAGGTTTATTACACAAAAAAGTATAATTATTCCACAACAAACATAAAACGGGGAAATCACTCTATCTCAAACAACAAACATCAGATTGGCCTGAAAATTTTTCTACAAAGAGAAGTCATTACCACCTGCCTGCTGTAAAAATTTCAGCTTGATGAGTTGTGCCGTTAATTTTTAAAAAATAGTGATAGGTTTATTACACAAAAAAGTATAATTATTCCACAACAAACGTAAAACGAGGAAATCACTCTATCTCAAACAACAAACATCAGATTGGCCTGAAATTTTTTCTACAAGTAGAAGTAATTACCATCTGCCTTCTGTGGAAATTTCAGCTTGATGAGATGTGCCGTTAATTTAAAAAAAATAGTGATAGGTTTATTACACAAAAAAGTATAATTATTCCACAACAAACGTAAAACGGGGAAATCACTCTATCTCAAACAACAAACATCAGATTGGCCTGAAATTTTTTCTACAAGTAGAAGTCATTACCAACTGTCTTCTGTGAAAATTTCAGCTTGATGAGTTGTGCCGTTAATTTTTAAAAAATAGTGATAGGTTTATTACACAAAAAAGTATAATTATTCCACAAAAAACGTAAAACGGGGAAATCACTCTATCTCAAACAACAAGTATTAGATTGTCCTGAAATTTTTTCTACAAGTAGAAGTAATTACCAACTGCCCTCTATAAAAATTTCAGCTTGATTTGTTGTGCCATTAATTTTTAAAAAATAGTGATAAGTTTATTACACCAAAAAAGTATAATTATTCCACAACAAACGTAAAACGGGGAAATCACTCTATCTCAAACAACAAACATCAGATTGGCCTGAAATTTTTTCTACAAGTAGAAGTCATTACCATCTGCCTTCAGAGAAAATTTCAGCTTGATGAGTTTTGCCGTTAATTTTTAAAAAATAGTGATAGGTTTATTACACAAAAAAGTATAATTATTCCACAACAAACATAAAACGGGGAAATCACTCTATCTCAAACAACAAACATCAGATTGGCCTGAAATTTTTTCTACAAGTAGAAGTCATTACCAACTGTCTTCTGTGAAAATTTCAGCTTGATGAGTTTTGCCGTTAATTTTTAAAAAATAGTGATAGGTTTATTACACAAAAAAGTATAATTATTCCACAACAAACATAAAACGGGGAAATCACTCTATCTCAAACAACAAACATCAGATTGGCCTGAAATTTTTTCTACAAGTAGAAGTAATTACCATCTGCCTTCAGAGAAAATTTCAGCCTGATGAGTTGTGCCGTTAATTTTTAAAAAATAGTGATAGGTTTATTACACAAAAAAGTATAATTATTCCACAACAAACGTAAAACGGGGAAATCACTCTATCTCAAACAACAAACATCAGATTGGCCTGAAATTTTTTCTACAAGTAGAAGTCATTACCATCTGCCTTCAGAGAAAATTTCAGCTTGATGAGTTGTGCCGTTAATTTTTAAAAAATAGTGATAGGTTTATTACACAAAAAAGTATAATTATTCCACAACAAACGTAAAACGAGGAAATCACTCTATCTCAAACAACAAACATCAGATTGGCCTGAAATTTTTTCTACAAGTAGAAGTAATTACCATCTGCCTTCTGTGGAAATTTCAGCTTGATGAGATGTGCCGTTAATTTAAAAAAAATAGTGATAGGTTTATTACACAAAAAAGTATAATTATTCCACAACAAACGTAAAACGGGGAAATCACTCTATCTCAAACAACAAACATCAGATTGGCCTGAAATTTTTTCTACAAGTAGAAGTCATTACCAACTGTCTTCTGTGAAAATTTCAGCTTGATGAGTTGTGCCGTTAATTTTTAAAAAATAGTGATAGGTTTATTACACAAAAAAGTATAATTATTCCACAAAAAACGTAAAACGGGGAAATCACTCTATCTCAAACAACAAGCATTAGATTGTCCTGAAATTTTTTCTACAAGTAGAAGTCATTACCATCTGCCTTCAGAGAAAATTTCAGCTTGATGAGTTATGCCGTTAATTTTTAAAAAATAGTGATAGGTTTATTACACAAAAAAGTATAATTATTCCACAACAAACATAAAACGGGGAAATCACTCTATCTCAAACAACAAACATCAGATTGGCCTGAAAATTTTTCTACAAAGAGAAGTCATTACCACCTGCCTGCTGTAAAAATTTCAGCTTGATGAGTTGTGCCGTTAATTTTTAAAAAATAGTGATAGGTTTATTACACAAAAAAGTATAATTATTCCACAACAAACGTAAAACGAGGAAATCACTCTATCTCAAACAACAAACATCAGATTGGCCTGAAATTTTTTCTACAAGTAGAAGTAATTACCATCTGCCTTCTGTGGAAATTTCAGCTTGATGAGATGTGCCGTTAATTTAAAAAAAATAGTGATAGGTTTATTACACAAAAAAGTATAATTATTCCACAACAAACGTAAAACGGGGAAATCACTCTATCTCGAACAACAAACATCAGATTGGCCTGAAATTTTTTCTACAAGTAGAAGTCATTACCAACTGTCTTCTGTGAAAATTTCAGCTTGATGAGTTGTGCCGTTAATTTTTAAAAAATAGTGATAGGTTTATTACACAAAAAAGTATAATTATTCCACAAAAAACGTAAAACGGGGAAATCACTCTATCTCAAACAACAAGCATTAGATTGTCCTGAAATTTTTTCTACAAGTAGAAGTAATTACCAACTGCCCTCTATAAAAATTTCAGCTTGATTTGTTGTGCCATTAATTTTTAAAAAATAGTGATAAGTTTATTACACCAAAAAAGTATAATTATTCCACAACAAACGTAAAACGGGGAAATCACTCTATCTCAAACAACAAACATCAGATTGGCCTGAAATTTTTTCTACAAGTAGAAGTCATTACCATCTGCCTTCAGAGAAAATTTCAGCTTGATGAGTTGTGCCGTTAATTTTTAAAAAATAGTGATAGGTTTATTACACAAAAAAGTATAATTATTCCACAACAAACGTAAAACGAGGAAATCACTCTATCTCAAACAACAAACATCAGATTGGCCTGAAATTTTTTCTACAAGTAGAAGTAATTACCATCTGCCTTCTGTGGAAATTTCAGCTTGATGAGATGTGCCGTTAATTTAAAAAAAATAGTGATAGGTTTATTACACAAAAAAGTATAATTATTCCACAACAAACGTAAAACGGGGAAATCACTCTATCTCAAACAACAAACATCAGATTGGCCTGAAATTTTTTCTACAAGTAGAAGTCATTACCAACTGTCTTCTGTGAAAATTTCAGCTTGATGAGTTGTGCCGTTAATTTTTAAAAAATAGTGATAGGTTTATTACACAAAAAAGTATAATTATTCCACAAAAAACGTAAAACGGGGAAATCACTCTATCTCAAACAACAAGCATTAGATTGTCCTGAAATTTTTTCTACAAGTAGAAGTCATTACCATCTGCCTTCAGAGAAAATTTCAGCTTGATGAGTTATGCCGTTAATTTTTAAAAAATAGTGATAGGTTTATTACACAAAAAAGTATAATTATTCCACAACAAACATAAAACGGGGAAATCACTCTATCTCAAACAACAAACATCAGATTGGCCTGAAAATTTTTCTACAAAGAGAAGTCATTACCACCTGCCTGCTGTAAAAATTTCAGCTTGATGAGTTGTGCCGTTAATTTTTAAAAAATAGTGATAGGTTTATTACACAAAAAAGTATAATTATTCCACAACAAACGTAAACGGGGAAATCACTCTATCTCAAACAACAAACATCAGATTGGCCTGAAATTTTTTCTACAAGTAGAAGTCATTACCATCTGCCTTCAGAGAAAATTTCAGCTTGATGAGTTGTGCCGTTAATTTTTAAAAAATAGTGATAGGTTTATTACACAAAAAAGTATAATTATTCCACAACAAACGTAAAACGGGGAAATCACTCTATCTCAAACAACAAACATCAGATTGGCCTGAAATTTTTTCTACAAGTAGAAGTCATTACCAACTGTCTTCTGTGAAAATTTCAGCTTGATGAGTTGTGCCGTTAATTTTTAAAAAATAGTGATAGGTTTATTACACAAAAAAGTATAATTATTCCACAAAAAACGTAACACGGGGAAATCACTCTATCTCAAACAACAAACATCAGATTGGCCTGAAATTTTTTCTACAAGTAGAAGTAATTACCATCTGCCTTCAGAGAAAATTTCAGCTTGATGAGTTGTGCCGTTAATTTTTAAAAAATAGTGATAGGTTTATTACACAAAAAAGTATAATTATTCCACAACAAACGTAAAACGGGGAAATCACTCTATCTCAAACAACAAACATCAGATTGGCCTGAATTTTTTTCTACAAGTAGAAGTCATTACCAACTGTCTTCTGTGAAAATTTCAGCTTGATGAGTTGTGCCGTTAATTTTTAAAAAATAGTGATAGGTTTATTACACAAAAAAGTATAATTATTCCACAAAAAACGTAAAACGGGGAAATCACTCTATCTCAAACAACAAGCATTAGATTGTCCTGAAATTTTTTCTACAAGTAGAGGTCACTTCCAACTGCCTTCTGTGAAAATTTCAGCTTGATTTGTTGTGCCGTTAATTAAAAAAAAATCGTAATAGATTTATTACACAACAGTAAAACAGGCAAATCGCTCTATCTCTAACCCCAACCTTCAGATTGGCCTGAAATTGTTTCTACAAGTAGAAATTATTGCAAACTCAACCATTATGGAGTAGTCACTACAAAGCGCAAAAAAAAAAAAAAAAAAAGTTTGGATTCCCTAACACAGACATCAGATTTCAGGTGTTAAGACTCATTGCCGTGTCTCATGGGGAAACTTTGAGCCAGGCTTCCCCTTTTTAATAAGGTAGTTTCTACGCCGATTTTTTTTTTCGATTCTAAACCCAATCACCCCGTTTGCAAGCAGGTTGAACGTTACTAAGAACAACCAACAATCCGAGATGGTTTTTAATGTCCTATATGAAGACTGCTTTTCTTCTGTTAAAAATCTTCAATTAATTTTTTCCACAACAAAAGTAAACCGGGGAAATCACTCTATCTCTAACCCCAACCGTCAGATTGGCCTGAAATTTTTTCTACAAGTAGATGTCATTACCATCTGCCTTCTATAAAAATTTCAGCTTGATAAGTTGTGCCATTAATTTTTAAAAAATAGTGATAAGTTTATTACACAAAAAAGTATAATTATTCCACAACAAACGTAAAACGGGGAAATAACTCTATCTCAAACAACAAACATCAGATTGGCCTGAAATTTTTTCTACAAGTAGAAGTCATTACCATCTGCCTTCAGAGAAAATTTCAGCTTGATGAGATGTGCCGTTAATTTTAAAAAAATAGTGATAGGTTTATTACACAAAAAAGTATAATTATTCCACAACAAACGTTAAACGGGGAAATCACTCTATCTCAAACAACAAACATCAGATTGGCCTGAAATTTTTTCTACAAGTAGAAGTAATTACCATCTGCCTTCTGTGAAAATTTCAGCTTGATGAGATGTGCCGTTAATTTAAAAAAAATAGTGATAGGTTTATTACACAAAAAAGTATAATTATTCCACAAAAAACGTAAAACGGGGAAATCACTCTATCTCAAACAACAAACATCAGATTGGCCTGAAATTTTTTCTACAAGTAGAAGTCATTACCATCTGCCTTCAGAGAAAATTTCAGCTTGATGAGATGTGCCGTTAATTTTTAAAAAATAGTGATAGGTTTATTACACAAAAAAGTATAATTATTCCACAACAAACGTAAAACGGGGAAATCACTCTATCTCAAACAACAAACATCAGATTGGCGTGAAATTTTTTCTACAAGTAGAAGTCATTACCATCTGCCTTCAGAGAAAATTTCAGCTTGATGAGTTGCGCCATTAATTTTTAAAAAATAGTGATAGGTTTATTACACAAAAAAGTATAATTATTCCACAACAAACATAAAACGGGGAAATCACTCTATCTCAAACAACAAACATCAGATTGGCCTGAAATTTTTTCTACAAGTAGAAGTAATTACCATCTGCCTTCAGAGTAAATTTCAGCTTGATGAGTTGTGCCGTTAATTTAAAAAAAAATAGTGATAGGTTTATTACACAAAAAAGTATAATTATTCCACAACAAACGTAAAACGGGGAAATCACTCTATCTCAAAAAACAAACATCAGATTGGCCTGAAATTTTTTCTACAAGTAGAAGTCATTACCAACTGTCTTCTGTGAAAATTTCAGCTTGATGAGTTGTGCCGTTAATTTTTAAAAAATAGTGATAGGTTTATTACACAAAAAAGTATAATTATTCCACAAAAAACGTAAAACGGGGAAATCACTCTATCTCAAACAACAAGCATTAGATTGTCCTGAAATTTTTTCTACAAGTAGAAGTAATTACCATCTGCCTTCAGAGAAAATTTCAGCTTGATGAGTTGTGCCGTTAATTTATAAAAAATAGTGATAGGTTTATTACACAAAAAAGTATAATTATTCCACAACAAACATAAAACGGGGAAATCACTCTATCTCAAACAACAAACATCAGATTGGCCTGAAAATTTTTCTACAAAGAGAAGTCATTACCAACTGCCTGCTGTAAAAATTTCAGCTTGATGAGTTGTGCCGTTAATTTTTAAAAAATAGTGATAGGTTTATTACACAAAAAAGTATAATTATTCCACAACAAACGTAAACGGGGAAATCACTCTATCTCAAACAACAAGCATTAGATTGTCCTGAAATTTTTTCTACAAGTAGAAGTAATTACCATCTGCCTTCAGAGAAAATTTCAGCTTGATGAGTTGTGCCGTTAATTTTTAAAAAATAGTGATAGGTTTATTACACAAAAAAGTATAATTATTCCACAACAAACATAAAACGGGGAAATCACTCTATCTCAAACAACAAACATCAGATTGGCCTGAAAATTTTTCTACAAAGAGAAGTCATTACCACCTGCCTGCTGTAAAAATTTCAGCTTGATGAGTTGTGCCGTTAATTTTTAAAAAATAGTGATAGGTTTATTACACAAAAAAGTATAATTATTCCACAACAAACGTAAACGGGGAAATCACTCTATCTCAAACAACAAACATCAGATTGGCCTGAAATTTTTTCTACAAGTAGAAGTCATTACCATCTGCCTTCAGAGAAAATTTCAGCTTGATGAGTTGTGCCGTTAATTTTTAAAAAATAGTGATAGGTTTATTACACAAAAAAGTATAATTATTCCACAACAAACGTAAAACGGGGAAATCACTCTATCTCAAACAACAAACATCAGATTGGCCTGAATTTTTTTCTACAAGTAGAAGTCATTACCAACTGCCTGCTGTAAAAATTTCAGCTTGATGAGTTGTGCCGTTAATTTTTAAAAAATAGTGATAGGTGTATTACACTAAAAAGTATAATTATTCCACAACAAACGTAAACGGGGAAATCACTCTATCTCAAACAACAAACATCAGATTGGCCTGAAAATTTTTCTACAAGAGAAGTCATTACCACCTGCCTGCTGTAAAAATTTCAGCTTGATGAGTTGTGCCGTTAATTTTTAAAAAATAGTGATAGGTTTATTACACAAAAAAGTATAATTATTCCACAACAAACGTAAACGGGGAAATCACTCTATCTCAAACAACAAACATCAGATTGGCCTGAAATTTTTTCTACAAGTAGAAGTCATTACCATCTGCCTTCAGAGAAAATTTCAGCTTGATGAGTTGTGCCGTTAATTTTTAAAAAATAGTGATAGGTTTATTACACAAAAAAGTATAATTATTCCACAACAAACGTAAAACGGGGAAATCACTCTATCTCAAACAACAAACATCAGATTGGCCTGAAATTTTTTCTACAAGTAGAAGTAATTACCAACTGCCTTCTGTGAAAATTTCAGCTTGATGAGATGTGCCGTTAATTTTTAAAAAATAGTGATAGGTTTATTACACAAAAAAGTATAATTATTCCACAACAAACGTAAAACGGGGAAATCACTCTATCTCAAACAACAAACATCAGATTGGCCTGAAATTTTTTCTTCAAGTAGAAGTCATTACCAACTGTCTTCTGTGAAAATTTCAGCTTGATGAGTTGTGCCGTTAATTTTTAAAAAATAGTGATAGGTTTATTACACAAAAAAGTATAATTATTCCACAACAAACATAAAACGGGGAAATCACTCTATCTCAAACAACAAACATCAGATTGGCCTGAAATTTTTTCTACAAGTAGAAGTAATTACCATCTGCCTTCAGAGAAAATTTCAGCTTGATGAGTTGTGCCGTTAATTTTTAAAAAATAGTGATAGGTTTATTACACAAAAAAGTATAATTATTCCACAACAAACGTAAAACGGGGAAATCACTCTATCTCAAACAACAAACATCAGATTGGCCTGAAATTTTTTCTACAAGTAGAAGTCATTACCAACTGCCTGCTGTAAAAATTTCAGCTTGATGAGTTGTGCCGTTAATTTTTAAAAAATAGTGATAGGTGTATTACACTAAAAAGTATAATTATTCCACAATAAACGTTAAACGGGGAAATCACTCTATCTCAAACAACAAGCATTAGATTGTCCCGGAATTTTTTCTACAAGTAGAGGTCACTACCAACTGCCTTCTGTGAAAATTTCAGCTTGATTTGTTGTGCCGTTAATTAAAAAAAATCGTAATAGATTTATTACACAACAGTAAAACAGGCAAATCGCTCCATCTCTAACCCCAACCATCAGATTGGCCTGAAATTTTTTCTACAAGTAGAAGTCATTACAAACTGCCTTCTATAAAAATTTCAGCTTGATAAGTTGTGCCATTAATTTTTAAAAAATAGTGATAAGTTTATTACACAAAAAAGTATAATTATTCCACAACAAACGTAAAACGGGGAAATCACTCTATCTCAAACAACAAACATCAGATTGGCCTGAAAATTTTTCTACAAAGAGAAGTCATTACCAACTGCCTGCTGTAAAAATTTCAGCTTGATGAGTTGTGCCGTTAATTTAAAAAAATAGTGATAAGTTTATTACAGAAAAAAGTATAATTATTCCACAACAAACGTAAAACGGGGAAATCACTCTATCTCAAACAACAAACATCAGATTGGCCTGAAATTTTTTCTACAAGTAGAAGTCATTACCATCTGCCTTCTATAAAAATTTCAGCTTGATAAGTTGTGCCATTAATTTTTAAAAAATAGTGATAAGTTTATTACACAAAAAAGTATAATTATTCCACAACA
Source organism: Ochlerotatus camptorhynchus (assembly GCF_037179485.1). NCBI lineage: Eukaryota > Metazoa > Arthropoda > Insecta > Diptera > Culicidae > Ochlerotatus > Ochlerotatus camptorhynchus. The sequence continues at coordinate 1,049,672 of NW_027040979.1, forward strand.
AACGTAAAACGGGGAAATCACTCTATCTCAAACAACAAACATCAGATTGGCCTGAAACTTTTTCTACAAAGAGAAGTCATTACCAACTGCCTGCTGTAAAAATTTCAGCTTGATGAGTTGTGCCATTAATTTAAAAAATAGTGATAAATTTATTACAGAAAAAAGTATAATTATTCCACAACAAACGAAAAACGGGGAAATCACTCTATCTCAAACAACAAACATCAGATTGGCCTGAAATTTTTTCTACAAGTAGAAGTCATTACCATCTGCCTTCAGAGTAAATTTCAGCTTGATGAGTTGTGCCGTTAATTTAAAAAAAAATAGTGATAGGTTTATTACACAAAAAAGTATAATTATTCCACAACAAACATAAAACGGGGAAATCACTCTATCTCAAACAACAAACATCAGATTGGCCTGAAATTTTTTCTACAAGTAGAAGTCATTACCAACTGTCTTCTGTGAAAATTTCAGCTTGATGAGTTGTGCCGTTAATTTTTAAAAAATAGTGATAGGTTTATTACACAAAAAAGTATAATTATTCCACAAAAAACGTAAAACGGGGATATCACTCTATCTCAAACAACAAGCATTAGATTGTCCTGAAATTTTTTCTACAAGTAGAAGTAATTACCATCTGCCTTCAGAGAAAATTTCAGCTTGATGAGTTGTGCCGTTAATTTTTAAAAAATAGTGATAGGTTTATTACACAAAAAAGTATAATTATTCCACAACAAACATAAAACGGGGAAATCACTCTATCTCAAACAACAAACATCAGATTGGCCTGAAAATTTTTCTACAAAGAGAAGTCATTACCACCTGCCTGCTGTAAAAATTTCAGCTTGATGAGTTGTGCCGTTAATTTTAAAAAAATAGTGATAGGTTTATTACACAAAAAAGTATAATTATTCCACAACAAACGTTAAACGGGGAAATCACTCTATCTAAAACAACAAACATCAGATTGGCCTGAAATTTTTTCTACAAGTAGAAGTAATTACCATCTGCCTTCAGAGTAAATTTCAGCTTGATGAGTTGTGCCGTTAATTTAAAAAAAAATAGTGATAGGTTTATTACACAAAAAAGTATAATTATTCCACAACAAACGTAAACGGGGAAATCACTCTATCTCAAACAACAAACATCAGATTGGCCTGAAATTTTTTCTACAAGTAGAAGTCATTACCATCTGCCTTCAGAGAAAATTTCAGCTTGATGAGTTGTGCCGTTAATTTTTAAAAAATAGTGATAGGTTTATTACACAAAAAAGTATAATTATTCCACAACAAACGTAAAACGGGGAAATCACTCTATCTCAAACAACAAACATCAGATTGGCCTGAAATTTTTTCTACAAGTAGAAGTAATTACCAACTGCCCTCTATAAAAATTTCAGCTTGATTTGTTGTGCCATTAATTTTTAAAAAATAGTGATAAGTTTATTACACCAAAAAAGTATAATTATTCCACAACAAACGTAAAACGGGGAAATCACTCTATCTCAAACAACAAACATCAGATTGGCCTGAAATTTTTTCTACAAGTAGAAGTCACTACCAACTGCCTTCTGTGAAAATTTCAGCTTGATTTGTTGTGCCGTTAATTAAAAAAAATCGTAATAGATTTATTACACAACAGTAAAACAGGCAAATCGCTCTATCTCTAACCCCAACCTTCAGATTGGCCTGAAATTGTTTCTACAAGTAGAAATTATTGCAAACTCAACCAAAAAAAAAAAAAAAAAAGTTTGGATTCCCTAACACAGACATCAGATTTCAGGTGTTAAGACTCATTGCCGTGTCTCATGGGGAAACTTTGAGCCAGGCTTCCCCTTTTTAATAAGGTAGTTTCTACACCGATTTTTTTTTCGATTCTAAACCCAATCACCCCGTTTGCAAGCAGGTTGAACGTTACTAAGAACAACCAACAATCCGAGATGGTTTTTAATGTCCTATATGAAGACTGCTTTTCTTTTGTTAAAAATCTTCAATTAATTTTTTCCACAACAAAAGTAAACCGGGGAAATCACTCTATCTCTAACCCCAACCGTCAGATTGGCCTGAAATTTTTTCTACAAGTAGATGTCATCACCATCTGCCTTCTATAAAAATTTCAGCTTGATAAGTTGTGCCATTAATTTTTAAAAAATAGTGATAAGTTTATTACACAAAAAAGTATAATTATTCCACAACAAACGTAAAACGGGGAAATCACTCTATCTCAAACAACAAACATCAGATTGGCCTGAAAATTTTTCTACAAAGAGAAGTCATTACCAACTGCCTGCTGTAAAAATTTCAGCTTGATGAGTTGTGCCGTTAATTTAAAAAAAAATAGTGATAAGTTTATTACAGAAAAAAGTATAATTATTCCACAACAAACGTTAAACGGGGAAATCACTCTATCTCAAACAACAAACATCAGATTGGCCTGAAATTTTTTCTACAAGTAGAAGTAATTACCATCTGCCTTCTGTGGAAATTTCAGCTTGATGAGTTGAGCCGTTAATTTTTAAAAAATAGTGATAGGTTTATTACACAAAAAAGTATAATTATTCCACAAAAAACGTAAAACGGGGAAATCACTCTATCTTAAACAACAAGCATTAAATTGTCCTGAAATTTTTTCTACAAGTAGAAGTAACTACCATCTGCCTTCAGAGAAAATTTCAGCTTGATGAGTTGTGCCGTTAAAAATCGGGGAAATCACTCTATCTCAAACAACAAACATCAGATTGGCCTGAAATTTTTTCTACAAGTAGAAGTCATTACCAACTGTCTTCTGTGAAAATTTCAGCTTGATGAGTTGAGCCGTTAATTTTTAAAAAATAGTGATAGGTTTATTACACAAAAAAGTATAATTATTCCACAAAAAACGTAAAACGGGGAAATCACTCTATCTCAAACAACAAACATCAGATTGGCCTGAAATTTTTTCTACAAGTAGAAGTAATTACCATCTGCCTTCAGAGAAAATTTCAGCTTGATGAGTTGTGCCGTTAATTTAAAAAAAAATAGTGATAAGTTTATTACAGAAAAAAGTATAATTATTCCACAACAAACGTTAAACGGGGAAATCACTCTATCTCAAACAACAAACATCAGATTGGCCTGAAATTTTTTCTACAAGTAGAAGTAATTACCATCTGCCTTCTGTGGAAATTTCAGCTTGATGAGTTGAGCCGTTAATTTTAAAAAAATAGTGATAGGTTTATTACACAAAAAAGTATAATTATTCCACAAAAAACGTAAAACGGGGAAATCACTCTATCTTAAACAACAAGCATTAAATTGTCCTGAAATTTTTTCTACAAGTAGAAGTAACTACCATCTGCCTTCAGAGAAAATTTCAGCTTGATGAGTTGTGCCGTTAAAAATCGGGGAAATCACTCTATCTCAAACAACAAACATCAGATTGGCCTGAAATTTTTTCTACAAGTAGAAGTCATTACCAACTGTCTTCTGTGAAAATTTCAGCTTGATGAGTTGAGCCGTTAATTTTTAAAAAATAGTGATAGGTTTATTACACAAAAAAGTATAATTATTCCACAAAAAACGTAAAACGGGGAAATCACTCTATCTTAAACAACAAGCATTAAATTGTCCTGAATTTTTTTCTACAAGTAGAGGTCACTACCAACTGCCTTCTGTGAAAATTTCAGCTTGATTTGTTGTGCCGTTAATTAAAAAAAAATCGTAATAGATTTATTACACAACAGTAAAACAGGCAAATCGTTCTATCTCTAACCCCAACCTTCAGATTGGCCTGAAATTGTTTCTACAAGTAGAAATTATTGCAAACTCAACCATTATGGAGTAGTCACTACAAAGCGCAAAAAAAAAAAAAAAAAAAGTTTGGATTCCCTAACACAGACATCAGATTTCAGGTGTTAAGACTCATTGCCGTGTCTCATGGGGAAACTTTGAGCCAGGCTTCCGCTTTTTAATAAGGTAGTTTCTACGCCGATTTTTTTTTCGATTCTAAACCCAATCACCCCGTTTGCAAGCAGGTTGAACGTTACTAAGAACAACCAACAATCCGAGATGGTTTTTAATGTCCTATATGAAGACTGCTTTTCTTCTGTTAAAAATCTTCAATTAATTTTTTCCACAACAAAAGTAAACCGGGGAAATCACTCTATCTCTAACCCCAACCGTCAGATTGGCCTGAAATTTTTTCTACAAGTAGATGTCATTACCATCTGCCTTCTATAAAAATTTCAGCTTGATAAGTTGTGCCATTAATTTTTAAAAAATAGTGATAGGTTTATTACACAAAAAAGTATAATTATTCCACAACAAACGTAAACGGGGAAATCACTCTATCTCAAACAACAAACATCAGATTGGCCTGAAATTTTTTCTACAAAGAGAAGTCATTACCACCTGCCTGCTGTAAAAATTTCAGCTTGATGAGTTGTGCCGTTAATTTTTAAAAAATAGTGATAGGTTTATTACACAAAAAAGTATAATTATTCCACAACAAACGTAAAACGGGGAAATCACTCTATCTCAAACAACAAACATCAGATTGGCCTGAAATTTTTTCTACAAGTAGAAGTCATTACCAACTGCCTGCTGTAAAAATTTCAGCTTGATGAGTTGTGCCGTTAATTTTTAAAAAATAGTGATAGGTGTATTACACTAAAAAGTATAATTATTCCACAATAAACGTTAAACGGGGAAATCACTCTATCTCAAACAACAAGCAGTAGATTGTCCTGAAATTTTTTCTACAAGTAGAGGTCACTACCAACTGCCTTCTGTGAAAATTTCAGCTTGATTTGTTGTGCCGTTAATTAAAAAAACCGTAATAGATTTATTACACAACAGTAAAACAGGCAAATCGCTCTATCTCTAACCCCAACCATCAGATTGGCCTGAAATTGTTTCTACAAGTAGAAATTATTGCAAACTCAACCATTATGGAGTAGTCACTACAAAGCGCAAAAAAAAAAAAAAAAAAAAAAAAAAAAAAAAAAAATAAAGTTTGGATTCCCTAACACAGACATCAGATTTCAGGTGTTAAGACTCATTGCCGTGTCTCATGGGGAAACTTTGAGCCAGGCTTCCCCTTTTTAATAAGGTAGTTTCTACGCCGATTTTTTTTTCGATTCTAAACCCAATCACCCCGTTTGCAAGCAGGTTGAACGTTACTAAGAACAACCAACAATCCGAGATGGTTTTTAATGTCCTATATGAAGACTGCTTTTCTTCTGTTAAAAATCTTCAATTAATTTTTTCCACAACAAAAGTAAACCGGGGAAATCACTCTATCTCTAACCCCAACCGTCAGATTGGCCTGAAATTTTTTCTACAAGTAGATGTCATTACCATCTGCCTTCTATAAAAATTTCAGCTTGATAAGTTGTGCCATTAATTTTTAAAAAATAGTGATAAGTTTATTACACAAAAAAGTATAATTATTCCACAACAAACGTAAAACGGGGAAATCACTCTATCTCAAACAACAAACATCATATTGGCCTGAAATTTTTTCTACAAGTTGAAGTCATTACCATCTGCCTTCAGAGAAAATTTCAGCTTGATGAGTTGTGCCGTTAATTTAAAAAAAATAGTGATAGGTTTATTACACAAAAAAGTATAATTATTCCACAACAAACGTTAAACGGGGAAATCACTCTATCTCAAACAACAAACATCAGATTGGCCTGAAATTTTTTCTACAAGTAGAAGTAATTACCATCTGCCTTCAGAGAAAATTTCAGCTTGATGAGTTGTGCCGTTAATTTTTAAAAAATAGTGATAGGTTTATTACACAAAAAAGTATAATTATTCCACAACAAACGTAAAACGGGGAAATCACTCTATCTCAAACAACAAACATCAGATTGGCGTGAAATTTTTTCTACAAGTAGAAGTCATTACCATCTGCCTTCAGAGAAAATTTCAGCTTGATGAGTTGCGCCATTAATTTTAAAAAAATAGTGATAGGTTTATTACACAAAAAAGTATAATTATTCCACAACAAACATAAAACGGGGAAATCACTCTATCTCAAACAACAAACATCAGATTGGCCTGAAATTTTTTCTACAAGTAGAAGTCATTACCAACTGCCTTCTGTGAAAATTTCAGCTTGATGAGATGTGCCGTTAATTTTTAAAAAATAGTGATAGGTTTATTACACAAAAAAGTATAATTATTCCACAACAAACGTAAAACGGGGAAATCACTCTATCTAAAACAACAAACATCAGATTGGCCTGAAATTTTTTCTACAAGAAGAAGTAATTACCATCTGCCTTCAGAGTAAATTTCAGCTTGATGAGTTGTGCCGTTAATTAAAAAAAAAATAGTGATAGGTTTATTACACAAAAAAGTATAATTATTCCACAACAAACGTAAAACGGGGAAATCACTCTATCTCAAACAACAAACATCAGATTGGCCTGAAATTTTTTCTACAAGTAGAAGTCATTACCAACTGTCTTCTGTGAAAATTTCAGCTTGATGAGTTGTGCCGTTAATTTTTAAAAAATAGTGATAGGTTTATTACACAAAAAAGTATAATTATTCCACAAAAAAACGTAAAACGGGGAAATCACTCTATCTCAAACAACAAACATCAGATTGGCGTGAAATTTTTTCTACAAGTAGAAGTCATTACCATCTGCCTTCAGAGAAAATTTCAGCTTGATGAGTTGCGCCGTTAATTTTTAAAAAATAGTGATAGGTTTATTACACAAAAAAGTATAATTATTCCACAACAAACATAAAACGGGGAAATCACTCTATCTCAAACAACAAACATCAGATTGGCCTGAAAATTTTTCTACAAAGAGAAGTCATTACCACCTGCCTGCTGTAAAAATTTCAGCTTGATGAGTTGTGCCGTTAATTTTAAAAAAATAGTGATAGGTTTATTACACAAAAAAGTATAATTATTCCACAACAAACGTAAAACGGGGAAATCACTCTATCTCAAACAACAAACATCAGATTGGCCTGAAATTTTTTCTACAAGTAGAAGTCATTACCATCTGCCTTCAGAGAAAATTTCAGCTTGATGAGCTGTGCCGTTAATTTTTAAAAAATAGTGATAGGTTTATTACACAAAAAAGTATAATTATTCCACAACAAACGTAAAACGAGGAAATCACTCTATCTCAAACAACAAACATCAGATTGGCCTGAAATTTTTTCTACAAGTAGAAGTCATTACCAACTGTCTTCTGTGAAAATTTCAGCTTGATGAGTTGTGCCGTTAATTTTTAAAAAATAGTGATAGGTTTATTACACAAAAAAGTATAATTATTCCACAAAAAACGTAAAACGGGGAAATCACTCTATCTCTAACCCCAACCGTCAGATTGGCCTGAAATTTTTTCTACAAGTAGATGTCATTACCATCTGCCTTCTATAAAAATTTCAGCTTGATAAGTTGTGCCATTAATTTTTAAAAAATAGTGATAAGTTTATTACACAAAAAAGTATAATTATTCCACAACAAACGTAAAACGGGGAAATCACTCTATCTCAAACAACAAACATCAGATTGGCCTGAAAATTTTTCTACAAAGAGAAGTCATTACCAACTGCCTGCTGTAAAAATTTCAGCTTGATGAGTTGTGCCGTTAATTTTAAAAAAATAGTGATAAGTTTATTACAGAAAAAAGTATAATTATTCCACAACAAACGTAAAACGGGGAAATCACTCTATCTCAAACAACAAACATCAGATTGGCCTGAAATTTTTTCTACAAGTAGAAGTCATTACCATCTGCCTTCAGAGAAAATTTCAGCTTGATGAGTTGTGTCGTTAATTTTTAAAAAATAGTGATAGGTTTATTACACAAAAAAGTATAATTATTCCACAACAAACGTTAAACGGGGAAATCACTCTATCTCAAACAACAAACATCAGATTGGCCTGAAATTTTTTCTACAAGTAGAAGTCATTACCATCTGCCTTTTGTGGAAATTTCAGCTTGATGAGATGTGCCGTTAATTTTTAAAAAATAGTGATAGGTTTATTACACAAAAAAGTATAATTATTCCACAAAAAACGTAAAACGGGGAAATCACTCTATCTCAAACAACAAGCATTAGATTGTCCTGAAATTTTTTCTACAAGTAGAGGTCACTACCAACTGCCTTCTGTGAAAATTTCAGCTTGATTTGTTGTGCCGTTAATTAAAAAAAAATCGTAATAGATTTATTACACAACAGTAAAACAGGCAAATCGCTCTATCTCTAACCCCAACCTTCAGATTGGCCTGAAATTGTTTCTACAAGTAGAAATTATTGCAAACTCAACCATTATGGAGTAGTCACTACAAAGCGCAAAAAAAAAAAAAAAAAAAAAGTTTGGATTCCCTAACACAGACATCAGATTTCAGGTGTTAAGACTCATTGCCGTGTCTCATGGGGAAACTTTGAGCCAGGCTTCCCCTTTTTAATAAGGTAGTTTCTACGCCGATTTTTTTTTCGATTCTAAACCCAATCACCCCGTTTGCAAGCAGGTTGAACGTTACTAAGAACAACCAACAATCCGAGATGGTTTTTAATGTCCTATATGAAGACTGCTTTTCTTTTGTTAAAAATCTTCAATTAATTTTTTCCACAACAAAAGTAAACCGGGGAAATCACTCTATCTCTAACCCCAACCGTCAGATTGGCCTGAAATTTTTTCTACAAGTAGATGTCATTACCTACTGCCTTCTATAAAAATTTCAGCTTGATTAGTTGTGCCATTAATTTTTAAAAAATAGTGATAAGTTTATTACACCAAAAAAGTATAATTATTCCACAACAAATGTAAAACGGGGAAATCACTCTATCTCAAACAACAAACATCAGATTGGCCTGAATTTTTTTCTACAAGTAGAAGTCATTACCAACTGCCTGCTGTAAAAATTTCAGCTTGATGAGTTGTGCCGTTAATTTTTAAAAAATAGTGATAGGTGTATTACACTAAAAAGTATAATTATTCCACAACAAACGTAAAACGGGGAAATCACTCTATCTCAAACAACAAACATCAGATTGGCCTGAAATTTTTTCTACAAGTAGAAGTCATTACCATCTGCCTTCAGAGAAAATTTCAGCTTGATGAGTTGTGCCGTTAATTTTTAAAAAATAGTGATAGGTTTATTACTCAAAAAAGTATAATTATTCCACAACAAACGTTAAACGGGGAAATCACTCTATCTCAAACAACAAACATCAGATTGCCCTGAAATTTTTTCTACAAGTAGAAGTAATTACCATCTGCCTTCTGTGAAAATTTCAGCTTGATGAGATGTGCCGTTAATTTTAAAAAAATAGTGATAGGCTTATTACACAAAAAGTATAATTATTCCACAAAAAACGTAAAACGGGGAAATCACTCTATCTCAAACAACAAACATCAGATTGGCCTGAAAATTTTTCTACAAAGAGAAGTCATTACCAACTGCCTGCTGTAAAAATTTCAGCTTGATGAGTTGTGCCGTTAATTTAAAAAAAATAGTGATAAGTTTATTACAGAAAAAAGTATAATTATTCCACAACAAACGTTAAACGGGGAAATCACTCTATCTCAAACAACAAACATCAGATTGGCGTGAAATTTTTTCTACAAGTAGAAGTCATTACCATCTGCCTTCAGAGAAAATTTCAGCTTGATGAGTTGCGCCATTAATTTTTAAAAAATAGTGATAGGTTTATTACACAAAAAAGTATAATTATTCCACAACAAACATAAAACGGGGAAATCACTCTATCTCAAACAACAAACATCAGATTGGCCTGAAATTTTTTCTACAAGTAGAAGTAATAACCATCTGCCTTCAGAGAAAATTTCAGCTTGATGAGTTGTGCCGTTAATTTTTAAAAAATAGTGATAGGTTTATTACACAAAAAAGTATAATTATTCCACAACAAACGTAAAACGGGGAAATCACTCTATCTCAAACAATAAACATCAGATTGGCGTGAAATTTTTTCTACAAGTAGAAGTCATTACCATCTGCCTTCAGAGAAAATTTCAGCTTGATGAGTTGCGCCATTAATTTAAAAAAAATAGTGATAAGTTTATTACAGAAAAAAGTATAATTATTCCACAACAAACGTTAAACGGGGAAATCACTCTATCTCAAACAACAAACATCAGATTGGCCTGAAAATTTTTCTACAAAGAGAAGTCATTACCAACTGCCTGCTGTAAAAATTTCAGCTTGATGAGTTGTGCCGTTAATTTAAAAAAAAAATAGTGATAAGTTTATTACAGAAAAAAGTATAATTATTCCACAACAAACGTTAAACGGGGAAATCACTCTATCTCAAACAACAAACATCAGATTGGCCTGAAATTTTTTCTACAAGTAGAAGTAATTACCATCTGCCTTCTGTGGAAATTTCAGCTTGATGAGTTGAGCCGTTAATTTTTAAAAAATAGTGATAGGTTTATTACACAAAAAAGTATAATTATTCCACAAAAAACGTAAAACGGGGAAATCACTCTATCTCAAACAACAAGCATTAAATTGTCCTGAATTTTTTTCTACAAGTAGAAGTAACTACCATCTGCCTTCAGAGAAAATTTCAGCTTGATGAGTTGTGCCGTTAAAAATCGGGGAAATCACTCTATCTCAAACAACAAACATCAGATTGGCCTGAAATTTTTTCTACAAGTAGAAGTCATTACCAACTGTCTTCTGTGAAAATTTCAGCTTGATGAGTTGAGCCGTTAATTTTTAAAAAATAGTGATAGGTTTATTACACAAAAAAGTATAATTATTCCACAAAAAACGTAAAACGGGGAAATCACTCTATCTCAAACAACAAGCATTAGATTGTCCTGAAATTTTTTCTACAAGTAGAGGTCACTACCAACTGCCTTCTGTGAAAATTTCAGCTTGATTTGTTGTGCCGTTAATTAAAAAAAAATCGTAATAGATTTATTACACAACAGTAAAACAGGCAAATCGCTCTATCTCTAACCCCAACCTTCAGATTGGCCTGAAATTGTTTCTACAAGTAGAAATTATTGCAAACTCAACCATTATGGAGTAGTCACTACAAAGCGCAAAAAAAAAAAAAAAAAAAAAAAAAAAAAAAGTTTGGATTCCCTAACACAGACATCAGATTTCAGGTGTTAAGACTCATTGCCGTGTCTCATGGGGAAACTTTGAGCCAGGCTTCCCCTTTTTAATAAGGTAGTCTACGCCGATTTTTTTTTCGATTCTAAACCCAATCACCCCGTTTGCAAGCAGGTTGAACGTTACTAAGAACAACCAACAATCCGAGATGGTTTTTAATGTCCTATATGAAGACTGCTTTTCTTCTGTTAAAAATCTTCAATTAATTTTTTCCACAACAAAAGTAAACCGGGGAAATCACTCTATCTCTAACCCCAACCGTCAGATTGGCCTGAAATTTTTTCTACAAGTAGATGTCATTACCATCTGCCTTCTATAAAAATTTCAGCTTGATAAGTTGTGCCATTAATTTTTAAAAAATAGTGATAAGTTTATTACACCAAAAAAGTATAATTATTCCACAACAAACGTAAAACGGGGAAATCACTCTATCTCAAACAACAAACATCAGATTGGCCTGAAATTTTTTCTACAAGTAGAAGTCATTACCAACTGCCTGCTGTAAAAATTTCAGCTTGATGAGTTGTGCCGTTAATTTAAAAAAAATAGTGATAGGTTTATTACACAAGAAAGTATAATTATTCCACAATAAACGTTAAACGGGGAAATCACTCTATCTCAAACAACAAGCATTAGATTGTCCTGAAATTTTTTCTACAAGTAGAGGTCACTACCAACTGCCTTCTGTGAAAATTTCAGCTTGATTTGTTGTGCCGTTAATAAAAAAAAATCGTAATAGATTTATTACACAACAGTAAAACAGGCAAATCGCTCTATCTCTAACCCCAACCGTCAGATTGGCCTGAAATTTTTTCTACAAGTAGATGTCATTACCATCTGCCTTCTATAAAAATTTCAGCTTGATAAGTTGTGCCATTAATTTTTAAAAAATAGTGATAGGTTTATTACACAAAAAAGTATAATTATTCCACAACAAACGTAAACGGGGAAATCACTCTATCTCAAACAACAAACATCAGATTGGCGTGAAATTTTTTCTACAAGTAGAAGTCATCACCATCTGCCTTCAGAGAAAATTTCAGCTTGATGAGTTGCGCCATTAATTTTTAAAAAATAGTGATAGGTTTATTACACAAAAAAGTATAATTATTCCACAACAAACGTAAACGGGGAAATCACTCTATCTCAAACAACAAACATCAGATTGGCCTGAAATTTTTTCTACAAGTAGAAGTCATTACCATCTGCCTTCAGAGAAAATTTCAGCTTGATGAGTTGTGCCGTTAATTTTTAAAAAATAGTGATAGGTTTATTACACAAAAAAGTATAATTATTCCACAACAAACGTAAAACGGGGAAATCACTCTATCTCAAACAACAAACATCAGATTGGCGTGAAATTTTTTCTACAAGTAGAAGTCATCACCATCTGCCTTCAGAGAAAATTTCAGCTTGATGAGTTGCGCCATTAATTTTTAAAAAATAGTGATAGGTTTATTACACAAAAAAGTATAATTATTCCACAACAAACATAAAACGGGGAAATCACTCTATCTCAAACAAAAAACATCAGATTGGCGTGAAATTTTTTCTACAAGTAGAAGTCATTACCATCTGCCTTCAGAGAAAATTTCAGCTTGATGAGTTGCGCCATTAATTTTTAAAAAATAGTGATAGGTTTATTACACAAAAAAGTATAATTATTCCACAACAAACATAAAACGGGGAAATCACTCTATCTCAAACAACAAACATCAGATTGGCCTGAAATTTTTTCTACAAGTAGAAGTAATTACCAACTGCCTTCTGTGAAAATTTCAGCTTGATGAGATGTGCCGTTAATTTTTAAAAAATAGTGATAGGTTTATTACACAAAAAAGTATAATTATTCCACAAAAAACGTAAAACGGGGAAATCACTCTATCTCAAACAACAAGCATTAGATTGTCCTGAAATTTTTTCTACAAGTAGAAGTAATTACCATCTGCCTTCAGAGTAAATTTCAGCTTGATGAGTTGTGCCGTTAATTTAAAAAAAAATAGTGATAGGTTTATTACACAAAAAAGTATAATTATTCCACAAAAAAACGTAAAACGGGGAAATCACTCTATCTCAAACAACAAACATCAGATTGGCGTGAAATTTTTTCTACAAGTAGAAGTCATTACCATCTGCCTTCAGAGAAAATTTCAGCTTGATGAGTTGTGCCGTTAATTTTTAAAAAATAGTGATAGGTTTATTACACAAAAAAGTATAATTATTCCACAACAAACGTAAAACGGGGAAATCACTCTATCTCAAACAACAAACATCAGATTGGCCTGAAATTTTTTCTACAAGTAGAAGTCATTACCAACTGTCTTCTTTGAAAATTTCAGCTTGATGAGTTGTGCCGTTAATTTTAAAAAAATAGTGATAGGTTTATTACACAAAAAAGTATAATTATTCCACAAAAAAACGTAAAACGGGGAAATCACTCTATCTCAAACAACAAACATCAGATTGGCGTGAAATTTTTTCTACAAGTAGAAGTCATTACCATCTGTCTTCAGAGAAAATTTCAGCTTGATGAGTTGTGCCGTTAATTTTTAAAAAATAGTGATAGGTTTATTACACAAAAAAGTATAATTATTCCACAACAAACGTAAAACGGGGAAATCACTCTATCTCAAACAACAAACATCAGATTGGCCTGAAATTTTTTCTACAAGTAGAAGTCATTACCATCTGCCTTCAGAGAAAATTTCAGCTTGATGAGTTGTGCCGTTAATTTTTAAAAAATAGTGATAGGTTTATTACACAAAAAAGTATAATTATTCCACAACAAACGTAAAACGGGGAAATCACTCTATCTCAAACAACAAACATCAGATTGGCGTGAAATTTTTTCTACAAGTAGAAGTCATTACCATCTGCCTTCTGTGAAAATTTCAGCTTGATGAGATGTGCCGTTAATTTTTAAAAAATAGTGATAGGTTTATTACACAAAAAAGTATAATTATTCCACAACAAACGTTAAACGGGGAAATCACTCTATCTAAAACAACAAACATCAGATTGGCCTGAAATTTTTTCTACAAGTAGAAGTAATTACCATCTGCCTTCAGAGTACATTTCAGCTTGATGAGTTGTGCCGTTAATTTAAAAAAAATAGTGATAGGTTTATTACACAAAAAAGTATAATTATTCCACAACAAACATAAAACGGGGAAATCACTCTATCTCAAACAACAAACATCAGATTGGCCTGAAATTTTTTCTACAAGTAGAAGTCATTACCATCTGCCTTCAGAGAAAATTTCAGCTTGATGAGTTGTGCCGTTAATTTTTAAAAAATAGTGATAGGTTTATTACACAAAAAAGTATAATTATTCCACAACAAACGTAAAACGGGGAAATCACTCTATCTCAAACAACAAACATCAGATTGGCCTGAAATTTTTTCTACAAGTAGAAGTCATTACAAACTGCCTTCTATAAAAATTTCAGCTTGATTTGTTATGCCATTAATTTTTAAAAAATAGTGATAAGTTTATTACACCAAAAAAGTATAATTATTCCACAACAAACGTAAAACGGGGAAATCACTCTATCTCAAACAACAAACATCAGATTGGCCTGAAATTTTTTCTACAAGTAGAAGTCATTACCAACTGCCTGCTGTAAAAATTTCAGCTTGATGAGTTGTGCCGTTAATTTAAAAAAAATAGTGATAGGTTTATTACACAAGAAAGTATAATTATTCCACAATAAACGTTAAACGGGGAAATCACTCTATCTCAAACAACAAGCATTAGATTGTCCTGAAATTTTTTCTACAAGTAGAGGTCACTACCAACTGCCTTCTGTGAAAATTTCAGCTTGATTTGTTGTGCCGTTAATAAAAAAAAATCGTAATAGATTTATTACACAACAGTAAAACAGGCAAATCGCTCTATCTCTAACCCCAACCTTCAGATTGGCCTGAAATTGTTTCTACAAGTAGAAATTATTGCAAACTCAACCATTATGGAGTAGTCACTTCAAAGCGCAAAAAAAAAAAAAAAAGAAAAAAAAAAAAAAAAAAAAAAAAAGTTTGGATTCCCTAACACAGACATCAGATTTCAGGTGTTAAGACTCATTGCCGTGTCTCATGGGGAAACTTTGAGCCAGGCTTCCCCTTTTTAATATGGTAATTTCTACGCCGATTTTTTTTTCGATTCTAAACCCAATCACCCCGTTTACAAGCAGGTTGAACGTTACTAAGAACAACCAACAATCCGAGATGGTTTTTAATGTCCTATATGAAGACTGCTTTTCTTTTGTTAAAAATCTTCAATTAATTTTTTCCACAACAAAAGTAAACCGGGGAAATCACTCTATCTCTAACCCCAACCGTCAGATTGGCCTGAAATTTTTTCTACAAGTAGATGTCATTACCATCTGCCTTCTATAAAAATTTCAGCTTGATAAGTTGTGCCATTAATTTTTAAAAAATAGTGATAAGTTTATTACACAAAAAAGTATAATTATTCCACAACAAACGTAAAACGGGGAAATCACTCTATCTCAAACAACAAACATCAGATTGGCCTGAAAAATTTTCTACAAAGAGAAGTCATTACCAACTGCCTGCTGTAAAAATTTCAGCTTGATGAGTTGTGCCGTTAATTTAAAAAAAATAGTGATAAGTTTATTACAGAAAAAAGTATAATTATTCCACAACAAACGTAAAACGGGGAAATCACTCTATCTCAAACAACAAACATCAGATTGGCCTGAAATTTTTTCTACAAGTAGATGTCATTACCATCTGCCTTCAGAGAAAATTTCAGCTTGATGAGTTGTGCCGTTAATTTTTAAAAAATAGTGATAGGTTTATTACACAAAAAAGTATAATTATTCCACAACAAACGTTAAACGGGGAAATCACTCTATCTCAAACAACAAACATCAGATTGGCCTGAAATTTTTTCTACAAGTAGAAGTAATTACCATCTGCCTTCTGTGGAAATTTCAGCTTGATGAGATGTGCCGTTAATTTTTAAAAAATAGTGATAGGTTTATTACACAAAAAAGTATAATTATTCCACAAAAAACGTAAAACGGGGAAATCACTCTATCTCAAACAACAAACATCAGATTGGCCTGAAATTTTTTCTACAAGTAGAAGTAACTACCATCTGCCTGCAGAGAAAATTTCAGCTTGATGAGTTGTGCCGTTAATTTTTAAAAAATAGTGATAGGTTTATTACACAAAAAAGTATAATTATTCCACAATAAACGTTAAACGGGGAAATCACTCTATCTCAAACAACAAGCATTAGATTGTCCTGAAATTTTTTCTACAAGTAGAGGTCACTACCAACTGCCTTCTGTGAAAATTTCAGCTTGATTTGTTGTGCCGTTAATTAAAAAAAATCGTAATAGATTTATTACACAACAGTAAAACAGGCAAATCGCTCTATCTCTAACCCCAACCTTCAGATTGGCCTGAAATTGTTTCTACAAGTAGAAATTATTGCAAACTCAACCATTATGGAGTAGTCACTACAAAGCGCAAAAAAAAAAAAAAAAAGTTTGGATTCCCTAACACAGACATCAGATTTCAGGTGTTAAGACTCATTGCCGTGTCTCATGGGGAAACTTTGAGCCAGGCTTCCCCTTTTTAATAAGGTAGTTTCTACGCCGATTTTTTTTTCGATTCTAAACCCAATCACCC
The DNA here is from genome assembly GCF_037179485.1 of Ochlerotatus camptorhynchus. Taxonomy (NCBI): domain Eukaryota; kingdom Metazoa; phylum Arthropoda; class Insecta; order Diptera; family Culicidae; genus Ochlerotatus; species Ochlerotatus camptorhynchus. The sequence goes on from NW_027040979.1 coordinate 1,066,444, forward strand.
CGTTTGCAAGCAGGTTGAACGTTACTAAGAACAACCAACAATCCGAGATGGTTTTTAATGTCCTATATGAAGACTGCTTTTCTTTTGTTAAAAATCTTCAATTAATTTTTTCCACAACAAAAGTAAACCGGGGAAATCACTCTATCTCTAACCCCAACCGTCAGATTGGCCTGAAATTTTTTCTACAAGTAGATGTCATTACCATCTGCCTTCTATAAAAATTTCAGCTTGATAAGTTGTGCCATTAATTTTTAAAAAATAGTGATAAGTTTATTACACAAAAAAGTATAATTATTCCACAACAAACGTAAAACGGGGAAATCACTCTATCTCAAACAACAAACATCAGATTGGCCTGAAATTTTTTCTACAAGTAGAAGTCATTACCAACTGCCTGCTGTACAAATTTCAGCTTGATGAGTTGTGCCGTTAATTAAAAAAAAAATAGTGATAAGTTTATTACATAAAAAAGTATAATTATTCCACAACAAACGTAAAACGGGGAAATCACTCTATCTCAAACAACAAACATCAGATTGGCCTGAAATTTTTTCTACAAGTAGATGTCATTACCATCTGCCTTCAGAGAAAATTTCAGCTTGATGAGTTGTGCCGTTAATTTTTAAAAAATAGTGATAGGTTTATTACACAAAAAAGTATAATTATTCCACAACAAACGTAAAACGGGGAAATCACTCTATCTCAAACAACAAACATCAGATTGGCCTGAATTTTTTTCTACAAGTAGAAGTCATTACCAACTGTCTTCTGTGAAAATTTCAGCTTGATGAGTTGAGCCGTTAATTTTTAAAAAATAGTGATAAGTTTATTACAGAAAAAAGTATAATTATTCCACAACAAACGTAAAACGGGGAAATCACTCTATCTCAAACAACAAACATCAGATTGGCCTGAAAATTTTTCTACAAAGAGAAGTCATTACCAACTGCCTGCTGTAAAAATTTCAGCTTGATGAGTTGTGCCGTTAATTTTTAAAAAATAGTGATATGTTTATTACAGAAAAAAGTATAATTATTCCACAACAAACGTAAAACGGGGAAATCACTCTATCTCAAACAACAAACATCAGATTGGCCTGAAATTTTTTCTACAAGTAGAAGTCATTACCATCTGCCTTCAGAGAAAATTTCAGCTTGATGAGTTGTGCCGTTAATTTTTAAAAAATAGTGATAGGTTTATTACACAAAAAAGTATAATTATTCCACAACAAACGTTAAACGGGGAAATCACTCTATCTCAAACAACAAACATCAGATTGGCCTGAAATTTTTTCTACAAGTAGAAGTAATTACCATCTGCCTTCTGTGGAAATTTCAGCTTGATGAGTTGTGCCGTTAATTTTAAAAAAATAGTGATAAGTTTATTACAGAAAAAAGTATAATTATTCCACAACAAACGAAAAACGGGGAAATCACTCTATCTCAAACAACAAACATCAGATTGGCCTGAAAATTTTTCTACAAAGAGAAGTCATTACCAACTGCCTGCTGTAAAAATTTCAGCTTGATGAGTTGTGCCGTTAATTTAAAAAAAAATAGTGATAAGTTTATTACAGAAAAAAGTATAATTATTCCACAACAAACGTAAAACGGGGAAATCACTCTATCTCAAACAACAAACATCAGATTGGCCTGAAATTTTTTTCTACAAGTAGAAGTCATTACCATCTGCCTTCAGAGAAAATTTCAGCTTGATGAGTTGTGCCGTTAATTTTTAAAAAATAGTGATAGTTTTATTACACAAAAAAGTATAATTATTCCACAACAAACGTAAAACGGGGAAATCACTCTATCTCAAACAACAAACATCAGATTGGCCTGAAAATTTTTCTACAAAGAGAAGTCATTACCAACTGCCTGCTGTAAAAATTTCAGCTTGATGAGTTGTGCCGTTAATTTTTAAAAAATAGTGATATGTTTATTACAGAAAAAAGTATAATTATTCCACAACAAACGTTAAACGGGGAAATCACTCTATCTCAAACAACAAACATCAGATTGGCCTGAAATTTTTTCTACAAGTAGAAGTAATTACCATCTGCCTTCTGTGGAAATTTCAGCTTGATGATATGTGCCGTTAATTTTTAAAAAATAGTGATAGGTTTATTACACAAAAAAGTATAATTATTCCACAAAAAACGTAAAACGGGGAAATCACTCTATCTCAAACAACAAGCATTAGATTGTCCTGAAATTTTTTCTACAAGTAGAGGTCACTACCAACTGCCTTCTGTGAAAATTTCAGCTTGATTTGTTGTGCCGTTAATTTTTAAAAAATAGTGATAGGTTTATTACACAAAAAAGTATAATTATTCCACAACAAACGTTAAACGGGGAAATCACTCTATCTCAAACAACAAACATCAGATTGGCCTGAAATTTTTTCTACAAGTAGAAGTAATTACCATCTGCCTTCTGTGGAAATTTCAGCTTGATGAGATGTGCCGTTAATTTTTAAAAAATAGTGATAGGTTTATTACACAAAAAAGTATAATTATTCCACAAAAAACGTAAAACGGGGAAATCACTCTATCTCAAACAACAAGCATTAGATTGTCCTGAAATTTTTTCTACAAGTAGAGGTCACTACCAACTGCCTTCTGTGAAAATTTCAGCTTGATTTGTTGTGCCGTTAATTTAAAAAAAATAGTGATAGGTTTATTACACAAAAAAGTATAATTATTCCACAACAAACGTTAAACGGGGAAATCACTCTATCTCAAACAACAAACATCAGATTGGCCTGAAATTTTTTCTACAAGTAGAAGTAATTACCATCTGCCTTCTGTGGAAATTTCAGCTTGATGAGATGTGCCGTTAATTTAAAAAAAATAGTGATAGGTTTATTACACAAAAAAGTATAATTATTCCACAAAAAACGTAAAACGGGGAAATCACTCTATCTCAAACAACAAGCATTAGATTGTCCTGAAATTTTTTCTACAAGTAGAGGTCACTACCAACTGCCTTCTGTGAAAATTTCAGCTTGATTTGTTGTGCCGTTAATTAAAAAAAATCGTAATAGATTTATTACACAACAGTAAAACAGGCAAATCGCTCTATCTCTAACCCCAACCTTCAGATTGGCCTGAAATTGTTTCTACAAGTAGAAATTATTGCAAACTCAACCATTATGGAGTAGTCACTACAAAGCGCAAAAAAAAAAAAAAAAAAAAGTTTGGATTCCCTAACACAGACATCAGATTTCAGGTGTTAAGACTCATTGCCGTGTCTCATGGGGAAACTTTGAGCCAGGCTTCCCCTTTTTAATAAGGTAGTTTCTACGCCGATTTTTTTTTCGATTCTAAACCCAATCACCCCGTTTGCAAGCAGGTTGAACGTTACTAAGAACAACCAACAATCCGAGATGGTTTTTAATGTCCTATATGAAGACTGCTTTTCTTTTGTTAAAAATCTTCAATTAATTTTTTCCACAACAAAAGTAAACCGGGGAAATCACTCTATCTCTAACCCCAACCGTCAGATTGGCCTGAAATTTTTTCTACAAGTAGATGTCATTACCATCTGCCTTCTATAAAAATTTCAGCTTGATAAGTTGTGCCATTAATTTTTAAAAAATAGTGATAAGTTTATTACACAAAAAAGTATAATTATTCCACAACAAACGTAAAACGGGGAAATCACTCTATCTCAAACAACAAACATCAGATTGGCCTGAAAAATTTTCTACAAAGAGAAGTCATTACCAACTGCCTGCTGTAAAAATTTCAGCTTGATGAGTTGTGCCGTTAATTTAAAAAAAATAGTGATAAGTTTATTACAGAAAAAAGTATAATTATTCCACAACAAACGTAAAACGGGGAAATCACTCTATCTCAAACAACAAACATCAGATTGGCCTGAAATTTTTTCTACAAGTAGATGTCATTACCATCTGCCTTCAGAGAAAATTTCAGCTTGATGAGTTGTGCCGTTAATTTTTAAAAAATAGTGATAGGTTTATTACACAAAAAAGTATAATTATTCCACAACAAACGTTAAACGGGGAAATCACTCTATCTCAAACAACAAACATCAGATTGGCCTGAAATTTTTTCTACAAGTAGAAGTAATTACCATCTGCCTTCTGTGGAAATTTCAGCTTGATGAGATGTGCCGTTAATTTTTAAAAAATAGTGATAGGTTTATTACACAAAAAAGTATAATTATTCCACAAAAAACGTAAAACGGGGAAATCACTCTATCTCAAACAACAAACATCAGATTGGCCTGAAATTTTTTCTACAAGTAGAAGTAACTACCATCTGCCTGCAGAGAAAATTTCAGCTTGATGAGTTGTGCCGTTAATTTTTAAAAAATAGTGATAGGTTTATTACACAAAAAAGTATAATTATTCCACAATAAACGTTAAACGGGGAAATCACTCTATCTCAAACAACAAGCATTAGATTGTCCTGAAATTTTTTCTACAAGTAGAGGTCACTACCAACTGCCTTCTGTGAAAATTTCAGCTTGATTTGTTGTGCCGTTAATTAAAAAAAATCGTAATAGATTTATTACACAACAGTAAAACAGGCAAATCGCTCTATCTCTAACCCCAACCTTCAGATTGGCCTGAAATTGTTTCTACAAGTAGAAATTATTGCAAACTCAACCATTATGGAGTAGTCACTACAAAGCGCAAAAAAAAAAAAAAAAAGTTTGGATTCCCTAACACAGACATCAGATTTCAGGTGTTAAGACTCATTGCCGTGTCTCATGGGGAAACTTTGAGCCAGGCTTCCCCTTTTTAATAAGGTAGTTTCTACGCCGATTTTTTTTTCGATTCTAAACCCAATCACCCCGTTTGCAAGCAGGTTGAACGTTACTAAGAACAACCAACAATCCGAGATGGTTTTTAATGTCCTATATGAAGACTGCTTTTCTTTTGTTAAAAATCTTCAATTAATTTTTTCCACAACAAAAGTAAACCGGGGAAATCACTCTATCTCTAACCCCAACCGTCAGATTGGCCTGAAATTTTTTCTACAAGTAGATGTCATTACCATCTGCCTTCTATAAAAATTTCAGCTTGATAAGTTGTGCCATTAATTTTTAAAAAATAGTGATAAGTTTATTACACAAAAAAGTATAATTATTCCACAACAAACGTAAAACGGGGAAATCACTCTATCTCAAACAACAAACATCAGATTGGCCTGAAATTTTTTCTACAAGTAGAAGTCATTACCAACTGCCTGCTGTACAAATTTCAGCTTGATGAGTTGTGCCGTTAATTAAAAAAAAAATAGTGATAAGTTTATTACATAAAAAAGTATAATTATTCCACAACAAACGTAAAACGGGGAAATCACTCTATCTCAAACAACAAACATCAGATTGGCCTGAAATTTTTTCTACAAGTAGAAGTCATTACCATCTGCCTTCAGAGAAAATTTCAGCTTGATGAGTTGTGCCGTTAATTTTTAAAAAATAGTGATAGGTTTATTACACAAAAAAGTATAATTATTCCACAACAAACGTTAAACGGGGAAATCACTCTATCTCAAACAACAAACATCAGATTGGCCTGAAATTTTTTCTACAAGTAGAAGTAATTACCATCTGCCTTCTGTGGAAATTTCAGCTTGATGAGTTGTGCCGTTAATTTTAAAAAAATAGTGATAAGTTTATTACAGAAAAAAGTATAATTATTCCACAACAAACGAAAAACGGGGAAATCACTCTATCTCAAACAACAAACATCAGATTGGCCTGAAAATTTTTCTACAAAGAGAAGTCATTACCAACTGCCTGCTGTAAAAATTTCAGCTTGATGAGTTGTGCCGTTAATTTAAAAAAAATAGTGATAAGTTTATTACAGAAAAAAGTATAATTATTCCACAACAAACGTAAAACGGGGAAATCACTCTATCTCAAACAACAAACATCAGATTGGCCTGAAATTTTTTTCTACAAGTAGAAGTCATTACCATCTGCCTTCAGAGAAAATTTCAGCTTGATGAGTTGTGCCGTTAATTTTTAAAAAATAGTGATAGTTTTATTACACAAAAAAGTATAATTATTCCACAACAAACGTAAAACGGGGAAATCACTCTATCTCAAACAACAAACATCAGATTGGCCTGAAAATTTTTCTACAAAGAGAAGTCATTACCAACTGCCTGCTGTAAAAATTTCAGCTTGATGAGTTGTGCCGTTAATTTTTAAAAAATAGTGATATGTTTATTACAGAAAAAAGTATAATTATTCCACAACAAACGTTAAACGGGGAAATCACTCTATCTCAAACAACAAACATCAGATTGGCCTGAAATTTTTTCTACAAGTAGAAGTAATTACCATCTGCCTTCTGTGGAAATTTCAGCTTGATGATATGTGCCGTTAATTTTTAAAAAATAGTGATAGGTTTATTACACAAAAAAGTATAATTATTCCACAAAAAACGTAAAACGGGGAAATCACTCTATCTCAAACAACAAGCATTAGATTGTCCTGAAATTTTTTCTACAAGTAGAGGTCACTACCAACTGCCTTCTGTGAAAATTTCAGCTTGATTTGTTGTGCCGTTAATTTTTAAAAAATAGTGATAGGTTTATTACACAAAAAAGTATAATTATTCCACAACAAACGTTAAACGGGGAAATCACTCTATCTCAAACAACAAACATCAGATTGGCCTGAAATTTTTTCTACAAGTAGAAGTAATTACCATCTGCCTTCTGTGGAAATTTCAGCTTGATGAGTTGTGCCGTTAATTTTAAAAAAATAGTGATAAGTTTATTACAGAAAAAAGTATAATTATTCCACAACAAACGTTAAACGGGGAAATCACTCTATCTCAAACAACAAGCATTAGATTGTCCTGAAATTTTTTCTACAAGTAGAGGTCACTACCAACTGCCTTCTGTGAAAATTTCAGCTTGATTTGTTGTGCCGTTAATTAAAAAAAATCGTAATAGATTTATTACACAACAGTAAAACAGGCAAATCGCTCTATCTCTAACCCCAACCTTCAGATTGGCCTGAAATTGTTTCTACAAGTAGAAATTATTGCAAACTCAACCATTATGGAGTAGTCACTACAAAGCGCAAAAAAAAAAAAAAAAAGTTTGGATTCCCTAACACAGACATCAGATTTCAGGTGTTAAGACTCATTGCCGTGTCTCATGGGGAAACTTTGAGCCAGGCTTCCCCTTTTTAATAAGGTAGTTTCTACGCCGATTTTTTTTTCGATTCTAAACCCAATCACCCCGTTTGCAAGCAGGTTGAACGTTACTAAGAACAACCAACAATCCGAGATGGTTTTTAATGTCCTATATGAAGACTGCTTTTCTTTTGTTAAAAATCTTCAATTAATTTTTTCCACAACAAAAGTAAACCGGGGAAATCACTCTATCTCTAACCCCAACCGTCAGATTGGCCTGAAATTTTTTCTACAAGTAGATGTCATTACCATCTGCCTTCTATAAAAATTTCAGCTTGATAAGTTGTGCCATTAATTTTTAAAAAATAGTGATAAGTTTATTACACAAAAAAGTATAATTATTCCACAACAAACGTAAAACGGGGAAATCACTCTATCTCAAACAACAAACATCAGATTGGCCTGAAATTTTTTCTACAAGTAGAAGTCATTACCAACTGCCTGCTGTACAAATTTCAGCTTGATGAGTTGTGCCGTTAATTAAAAAAAAAATAGTGATAAGTTTATTACATAAAAAAGTATAATTATTCCACAACAAACGTAAAACGGGGAAATCACTCTATCTCAAACAACAAACATCAGATTGGCCTGAAATTTTTTCTACAAGTAGATGTCATTACCATCTGCCTTCAGAGAAAATTTCAGCTTGATGAGTTGTGCCGTTAATTTTTAAAAAATAGTGATAGGTTTATTACACAAAAAAGTATAATTATTCCACAACAAACGTAAAACGGGGAAATCACTCTATCTCAAACAACAAACATCAGATTGGCCTGAATTTTTTTCTACAAGTAGAAGTCATTACCAACTGTCTTCTGTGAAAATTTCAGCTTGATGAGTTGAGCCGTTAATTTTTAAAAAATAGTGATAAGTTTATTACAGAAAAAAGTATAATTATTCCACAACAAACGTAAAACGGGGAAATCACTCTATCTCAAACAACAAACATCAGATTGGCCTGAAAATTTTTCTACAAAGAGAAGTCATTACCAACTGCCTGCTGTAAAAATTTCAGCTTGATGAGTTGTGCCGTTAATTTTTAAAAAATAGTGATATGTTTATTACAGAAAAAAGTATAATTATTCCACAACAAACGTAAAACGGGGAAATCACTCTATCTCAAACAACAAACATCAGATTGGCCTGAAATTTTTTCTACAAGTAGAAGTCATTACCATCTGCCTTCAGAGAAAATTTCAGCTTGATGAGTTGTGCCGTTAATTTTTAAAAAATAGTGATAGGTTTATTACACAAAAAAGTATAATTATTCCACAACAAACGTTAAACGGGGAAATCACTCTATCTCAAACAACAAACATCAGATTGGCCTGAAATTTTTTCTACAAGTAGAAGTAATTACCATCTGCCTTCTGTGGAAATTTCAGCTTGATGAGTTGTGCCGTTAATTTTAAAAAAATAGTGATAAGTTTATTACAGAAAAAAGTATAATTATTCCACAACAAACGAAAAACGGGGAAATCACTCTATCTCAAACAACAAACATCAGATTGGCCTGAAAATTTTTCTACAAAGAGAAGTCATTACCAACTGCCTGCTGTAAAAATTTCAGCTTGATGAGTTGTGCCGTTAATTTAAAAAAAAATAGTGATAAGTTTATTACAGAAAAAAGTATAATTATTCCACAACAAACGTAAAACGGGGAAATCACTCTATCTCAAACAACAAACATCAGATTGGCCTGAAATTTTTTTCTACAAGTAGAAGTCATTACCATCTGCCTTCAGAGAAAATTTCAGCTTGATGAGTTGTGCCGTTAATTTTTAAAAAATAGTGATAGTTTTATTACACAAAAAAGTATAATTATTCCACAACAAACGTAAAACGGGGAAATCACTCTATCTCAAACAACAAACATCAGATTGGCCTGAAAATTTTTCTACAAAGAGAAGTCATTACCAACTGCCTGCTGTAAAAATTTCAGCTTGATGAGTTGTGCCGTTAATTTTTAAAAAATAGTGATATGTTTATTACAGAAAAAAGTATAATTATTCCACAACAAACGTTAAACGGGGAAATCACTCTATCTCAAACAACAAACATCAGATTGGCCTGAAATTTTTTCTACAAGTAGAAGTAATTACCATCTGCCTTCTGTGGAAATTTCAGCTTGATGATATGTGCCGTTAATTTTTAAAAAATAGTGATAGGTTTATTACACAAAAAAGTATAATTATTCCACAAAAAACGTAAAACGGGGAAATCACTCTATCTCAAACAACAAGCATTAGATTGTCCTGAAATTTTTTCTACAAGTAGAGGTCACTACCAACTGCCTTCTGTGAAAATTTCAGCTTGATTTGTTGTGCCGTTAATTTTTAAAAAATAGTGATAGGTTTATTACACAAAAAAGTATAATTATTCCACAACAAACGTTAAACGGGGAAATCACTCTATCTCAAACAACAAACATCAGATTGGCCTGAAATTTTTTCTACAAGTAGAAGTAATTACCATCTGCCTTCTGTGGAAATTTCAGCTTGATGAGATGTGCCGTTAATTTTTAAAAAATAGTGATAGGTTTATTACACAAAAAAGTATAATTATTCCACAAAAAACGTAAAACGGGGAAATCACTCTATCTCAAACAACAAGCATTAGATTGTCCTGAAATTTTTTCTACAAGTAGAGGTCACTACCAACTGCCTTCTGTGAAAATTTCAGCTTGATTTGTTGTGCCGTTAATTTAAAAAAAATAGTGATAGGTTTATTACACAAAAAAGTATAATTATTCCACAACAAACGTTAAACGGGGAAATCACTCTATCTCAAACAACAAACATCAGATTGGCCTGAAATTTTTTCTACAAGTAGAAGTAATTACCATCTGCCTTCTGTGGAAATTTCAGCTTGATGAGATGTGCCGTTAATTTAAAAAAAATAGTGATAGGTTTATTACACAAAAAAGTATAATTATTCCACAAAAAACGTAAAACGGGGAAATCACTCTATCTCAAACAACAACCATTAGATTGTCCTGAAATTTTTTCTACAAGTAGAGGTCACTACCAACTGCCTTCTGTGAAAATTTCAGCTTGATTTGTTGTGCCGTTAATTAAAAAAAATCGTAATAGATTTATTACACAACAGTAAAACAGGCAAATCGCTCTATCTCTAACCCCAACCTTCAGATTGGCCTGAAATTGTTTCTACAAGTAGAAATTATTGCAAACTCAACCATTATGGAGTAGTCACTACAAAGCGCAAAAAAAAAAAAAAAAAAAAAGTTTGGATTCCCTAACACAGACATCAGATTTCAGGTGTTAAGACTCATTGCCGTGTCTCATGGGGAAACTTTGAGCCAGGCTTCCCCTTTTTAATAAGGTAGTTTCTACGCCGATTTTTTTTTCGATTCTAAACCCAATCACCCCGTTTGCAAGCAGGTTGAACGTTACTAAGAACAACCAACAATCCGAGATGGTTTTTAATGTCCTATATGAAGACTGCTTTTCTTTTGTTAAAAATCTTCAATTAATTTTTTCCACAACAAAAGTAAACCGGGGAAATCACTCTATCTCTAACCCCAACCGTCAGATTGGCCTGAAATTTTTTCTACAAGTAGATGTCATTACCATCTGCCTTCTATAAAAATTTCAGCTTGATAAGTTGTGCCATTAATTTTTAAAAAATAGTGATAAGTTTATTACACAAAAAAGTATAATTATTCCACAACAAACGTAAAACGGGGAAATCACTCTATCTCAAACAACAAACATCAGATTGGCCTGAAAAATTTTCTACAAAGAGAAGTCATTACCAACTGCCTGCTGTAAAAATTTCAGCTTGATGAGTTGTGCCGTTAATTTAAAAAAAATAGTGATAAGTTTATTACAGAAAAAAGTATAATTATTCCACAACAAACGTAAAACGGGGAAATCACTCTATCTCAAACAACAAACATCAGATTGGCCTGAAATTTTTTCTACAAGTAGATGTCATTACCATCTGCCTTCAGAGAAAATTTCAGCTTGATGAGTTGTGCCGTTAATTTTTAAAAAATAGTGATAGGTTTATTACACAAAAAAGTATAATTATTCCACAACAAACGTTAAACGGGGAAATCACTCTATCTCAAACAACAAACATCAGATTGGCCTGAAATTTTTTCTACAAGTAGAAGTAATTACCATCTGCCTTCTGTGGAAATTTCAGCTTGATGAGATGTGCCGTTAATTTTTAAAAAATAGTGATAGGTTTATTACACAAAAAAGTATAATTATTCCACAAAAAACGTAAAACGGGGAAATCACTCTATCTCAAACAACAAACATCAGATTGGCCTGAAATTTTTTCTACAAGTAGAAGTAACTACCATCTGCCTGCAGAGAAAATTTCAGCTTGATGAGTTGTGCCGTTAATTTTTAAAAAATAGTGATAGGTTTATTACACAAAAAAGTATAATTATTCCACAATAAACGTTAAACGGGGAAATCACTCTATCTCAAACAACAAGCATTAGATTGTCCTGAAATTTTTTCTACAAGTAGAGGTCACTACCAACTGCCTTCTGTGAAAATTTCAGCTTGATTTGTTGTGCCGTTAATTAAAAAAAATCGTAATAGATTTATTACACAACAGTAAAACAGGCAAATCGCTCTATCTCTAACCCCAACCTTCAGATTGGCCTGAAATTGTTTCTACAAGTAGAAATTATTGCAAACTCAACCATTATGGAGTAGTCACTACAAAGCGCAAAAAAAAAAAAAAAAAGTTTGGATTCCCTAACACAGACATCAGATTTCAGGTGTTAAGACTCATTGCCGTGTCTCATGGGGAAACTTTGAGCCAGGCTTCCCCTTTTTAATAAGGTAGTTTCTACGCCGATTTTTTTTTCGATTCTAAACCCAATCACCCCGTTTGCAAGCAGGTTGAACGTTACTAAGAACAACCAACAATCCGAGATGGTTTTTAATGTCCTATATGAAGACTGCTTTTCTTTTGTTAAAAATCTTCAATTAATTTTTTCCACAACAAAAGTAAACCGGGGAAATCACTCTATCTCTAACCCCAACCGTCAGATTGGCCTGAAATTTTTTCTACAAGTAGATGTCATTACCATCTGCCTTCTATAAAAATTTCAGCTTGATAAGTTGTGCCATTAATTTTTAAAAAATAGTGATAAGTTTATTACACAAAAAAGTATAATTATTCCACAACAAACGTAAAACGGGGAAATCACTCTATCTCAAACAACAAACATCAGATTGGCCTGAAATTTTTTCTACAAGTAGAAGTCATTACCAACTGCCTGCTGTACAAATTTCAGCTTGATGAGTTGTGCCGTTAATTAAAAAAAAAATAGTGATAAGTTTATTACATAAAAAAGTATAATTATTCCACAACAAACGTAAAACGGGGAAATCACTCTATCTCAAACAACAAACATCAGATTGGCCTGAAATTTTTTCTACAAGTAGAAGTCATTACCATCTGCCTTCAGAGAAAATTTCAGCTTGATGAGTTGTGCCGTTAATTTTTAAAAAATAGTGATAGGTTTATTACACAAAAAAGTATAATTATTCCACAACAAACGTTAAACGGGGAAATCACTCTATCTCAAACAACAAACATCAGATTGGCCTGAAATTTTTTCTACAAGTAGAAGTAATTACCATCTGCCTTCTGTGGAAATTTCAGCTTGATGAGTTGTGCCGTTAATTTTAAAAAAATAGTGATAAGTTTATTACAGAAAAAAGTATAATTATTCCACAACAAACGAAAAACGGGGAAATCACTCTATCTCAAACAACAAACATCAGATTGGCCTGAAAATTTTTCTACAAAGAGAAGTCATTACCAACTGCCTGCTGTAAAAATTTCAGCTTGATGAGTTGTGCCGTTAATTTAAAAAAAAATAGTGATAAGTTTATTACAGAAAAAAGTATAATTATTCCACAACAAACGTAAAACGGGGAAATCACTCTATCTCAAACAACAAACATCAGATTGGCCTGAAATTTTTTTCTACAAGTAGAAGTCATTACCATCTGCCTTCAGAGAAAATTTCAGCTTGATGAGTTGTGCCGTTAATTTTTAAAAAATAGTGATAGTTTTATTACACAAAAAAGTATAATTATTCCACAACAAACGTAAAACGGGGAAATCACTCTATCTCAAACAACAAACATCAGATTGGCCTGAAAATTTTTCTACAAAGAGAAGTCATTACCAACTGCCTGCTGTAAAAATTTCAGCTTGATGAGTTGTGCCGTTAATTTTTAAAAAATAGTGATATGTTTATTACAGAAAAAAGTATAATTATTCCACAACAAACGTTAAACGGGGAAATCACTCTATCTCAAACAACAAACATCAGATTGGCCTGAAATTTTTTCTACAAGTAGAAGTAATTACCATCTGCCTTCTGTGGAAATTTCAGCTTGATGATATGTGCCGTTAATTTTTAAAAAATAGTGATAGGTTTATTACACAAAAAAGTATAATTATTCCACAAAAAACGTAAAACGGGGAAATCACTCTATCTCAAACAACAAGCATTAGATTGTCCTGAAATTTTTTCTACAAGTAGAGGTCACTACCAACTGCCTTCTGTGAAAATTTCAGCTTGATTTGTTGTGCCGTTAATTTTTAAAAAATAGTGATAGGTTTATTACACAAAAAAGTATAATTATTCCACAACAAACGTTAAACGGGGAAATCACTCTATCTCAAACAACAAACATCAGATTGGCCTGAAATTTTTTCTACAAGTAGAAGTAATTACCATCTGCCTTCTGTGGAAATTTCAGCTTGATGAGTTGTGCCGTTAATTTTAAAAAAATAGTGATAAGTTTATTACAGAAAAAAGTATAATTATTCCACAACAAACGAAAAACGGGGAAATCACTCTATCTCAAACAACAAACATCAGATTGGCCTGAAAATTTTTCTACAAAGAGAAGTCATTACCAACTGCCTGCTGTAAAAATTTCAGCTTGATGAGTTGTGCCGTTAATTTAAAAAAAAATAGTGATAAGTTTATTACAGAAAAAAGTATAATTATTCCACAACAAACGTAAAACGGGGAAATCACTCTATCTCAAACAACAAACATCAGATTGGCCTGAAATTTTTTTCTACAAGTAGAAGTCATTACCATCTGCCTTCAGAGAAAATTTCAGCTTGATGAGTTGTGCCGTTAATTTTTAAAAAATAGTGATAGTTTTATTACACAAAAAAGTATAATTATTCCACAACAAACGTAAAACGGGGAAATCACTCTATCTCAAACAACAAACATCAGATTGGCCTGAAAATTTTTCTACAAAGAGAAGTCATTACCAACTGCCTGCTGTAAAAATTTCAGCTTGATGAGTTGTGCCGTTAATTTTTAAAAAATAGTGATATGTTTATTACAGAAAAAAGTATAATTATTCCACAACAAACGTTAAACGGGGAAATCACTCTATCTCAAACAACAAACATCAGATTGGCCTGAAATTTTTTCTACAAGTAGAAGTAATTACCATCTGCCTTCTGTGGAAATTTCAGCTTGATGATATGTGCCGTTAATTTTTAAAAAATAGTGATAGGTTTATTACACAAAAAAGTATAATTATTCCACAAAAAACGTAAAACGGGGAAATCACTCTATCTCAAACAACAAGCATTAGATTGTCCTGAAATTTTTTCTACAAGTAGAGGTCACTACCAACTGCCTTCTGTGAAAATTTCAGCTTGATTTGTTGTGCCGTTAATTTTTAAAAAATAGTGATAGGTTTATTACACAAAAAAGTATAATTATTCCACAACAAACGTTAAACGGGGAAATCACTCTATCTCAAACAACAAACATCAGATTGGCCTGAAATTTTTTCTACAAGTAGAAGTAATTACCATCTGCCTTCTGTGGAAATTTCAGCTTGATGAGATGTGCCGTTAATTTTTAAAAAATAGTGATAGGTTTATTACACAAAAAAGTATAATTATTCCACAAAAAACGTAAAACGGGGAAATCACTCTATCTCAAACAACAAGCATTAGATTGTCCTGAAATTTTTTCTACAAGTAGAGGTCACTACCAACTGCCTTCTGTGAAAATTTCAGCTTGATTTGTTGTGCCGTTAATTTAAAAAAAATAGTGATAGGTTTATTACACAAAAAAGTATAATTATTCCACAACAAACGTTAAACGGGGAAATCACTCTATCTCAAACAACAAACATCAGATTGGCCTGAAATTTTTTCTACAAGTAGAAGTCATTACCATCTGCCTTCAGAGAAAATTTCAGCTTGATGAGTTGTGCCGTTAATTTTTAAAAAATAGTGATAGGTTTATTACACAAAAAAGTATAATTATTCCACAACAAACGTTAAACGGGGAAATCACTCTATCTCAAACAACAAACATCAGATTGGCCTGAAATTTTTTCTACAAGTAGAAGTAATTACCATCTGCCTTCTGTGGAAATTTCAGCTTGATGAGTTGTGCCGTTAATTTTAAAAAAATAGTGATAAGTTTATTACAGAAAAAAGTATAATTATTCCACAACAAACGAAAAACGGGGAAATCACTCTATCTCAAACAACAAACATCAGATTGGCCTGAAAATTTTTCTACAAAGAGAAGTCATTACCAACTGCCTGCTGTAAAAATTTCAGCTTGATGAGTTGTGCCGTTAATTTAAAAAAAAATAGTGATAAGTTTATTACAGAAAAAAGTATAATTATTCCACAACAAACGTAAAACGGGGAAATCACTCTATCTCAAACAACAAACATCAGATTGGCCTGAAATTTTTTTCTACAAGTAGAAGTCATTACCATCTGCCTTCAGAGAAAATTTCAGCTTGATGAGTTGTGCCGTTAATTTTTAAAAAATAGTGATAGTTTTATTACACAAAAAAGTATAATTATTCCACAACAAACGTAAAACGGGGAAATCACTCTATCTCAAACAACAAACATCAGATTGGCCTGAAAATTTTTCTACAAAGAGAAGTCATTACCAACTGCCTGCTGTACAAATTTCAGCTTGATGAGTTGTGCCGTTAATTAAAAAAAAAATAGTGATAAGTTTATTACATAAAAAAGTATAATTATTCCACAACAAACGTAAAACGGGGAAATCACTCTATCTCAAACAACAAACATCAGATTGGCCTGAAATTTTTTCTACAAGTAGATGTCATTACCATCTGCCTTCAGAGAAAATTTCAGCTTGATGAGTTGTGCCGTTAATTTTTAAAAAATAGTGATAGGTTTATTACACAAAAAAGTATAATTATTCCACAACAAACGTAAAACGGGGAAATCACTCTATCTCAAACAACAAACATCAGATTGGCCTGAATTTTTTTCTACAAGTAGAAGTCATTACCAACTGTCTTCTGTGAAAATTTCAGCTTGATGAGTTGAGCCGTTAATTTTTAAAAAATAGTGATAAGTTTATTACAGAAAAAAGTATAATTATTCCACAACAAACGTAAAACGGGGAAATCACTCTATCTCAAACAACAAACATCAGATTGGCCTGAAAATTTTTCTACAAAGAGAAGTCATTACCAACTGCCTGCTGTAAAAATTTCAGCTTGATGAGTTGTGCCGTTAATTTTTAAAAAATAGTGATATGTTTATTACAGAAAAAAGTATAATTATTCCACAACAAACGTAAAACGGGGAAATCACTCTATCTCAAACAACAAACATCAGATTGGCCTGAAATTTTTTCTACAAGTAGAAGTCATTACCATCTGCCTTCAGAGAAAATTTCAGCTTGATGAGTTGTGCCGTTAATTTTTAAAAAATAGTGATAGGTTTATTACACAAAAAAGTATAATTATTCCACAACAAACGTTAAACGGGGAAATCACTCTATCTCAAACAACAAACATCAGATTGGCCTGAAATTTTTTCTACAAGTAGAAGTAATTACCATCTGCCTTCTGTGGAAATTTCAGCTTGATGAGTTGTGCCGTTAATTTTAAAAAAATAGTGATAAGTTTATTACAGAAAAAAGTATAATTATTCCACAACAAACGAAAAACGGGGAAATCACTCTATCTCAAACAACAAACATCAGATTGGCCTGAAAATTTTTCTACAAAGAGAAGTCATTACCAACTGCCTGCTGTAAAAATTTCAGCTTGATGAGTTGTGCCGTTAATTTAAAAAAAAATAGTGATAAGTTTATTACAGAAAAAAGTATAATTATTCCACAACAAACGTAAAACGGGGAAATCACTCTATCTCAAACAACAAACATCAGATTGGCCTGAAATTTTTTTCTACAAGTAGAAGTCATTACCATCTGCCTTCAGAGAAAATTTCAGCTTGATGAGTTGTGCCGTTAATTTTTAAAAAATAGTGATAGTTTTATTACACAAAAAAGTATAATTATTCCACAACAAACGTAAAACGGGGAAATCACTCTATCTCAAACAACAAACATCAGATTGGCCTGAAAATTTTTCTACAAAGAGAAGTCATTACCAACTGCCTGCTGTAAAAATTTCAGCTTGATGAGTTGTGCCGTTAATTTTTAAAAAATAGTGATATGTTTATTACAGAAAAAAGTATAATTATTCCACAACAAACGTTAAACGGGGAAATCACTCTATCTCAAACAACAAACATCAGATTGGCCTGAAATTTTTTCTACAAGTAGAAGTAATTACCATCTGCCTTCTGTGGAAATTTCAGCTTGATGATATGTGCCGTTAATTTTTAAAAAATAGTGATAGGTTTATTACACAAAAAAGTATAATTATTCCACAAAAAACGTAAAACGGGGAAATCACTCTATCTCAAACAACAAGCATTAGATTGTCCTGAAATTTTTTCTACAAGTAGAGGTCACTACCAACTGCCTTCTGTGAAAATTTCAGCTTGATTTGTTGTGCCGTTAATTTTTAAAAAATAGTGATAGGTTTATTACACAAAAAAGTATAATTATTCCACAACAAACGTTAAACGGGGAAATCACTCTATCTCAAACAACAAACATCAGATTGGCCTGAAATTTTTTCTACAAGTAGAAGTAATTACCATCTGCCTTCTGTGGAAATTTCAGCTTGATGAGATGTGCCGTTAATTTTTAAAAAATAGTGATAGGTTTATTACACAAAAAAGTATAATTATTCCACAAAAAACGTAAAACGGGGAAATCACTCTATCTCAAACAACAAGCATTAGATTGTCCTGAAATTTTTTCTACAAGTAGAGGTCACTACCAACTGCCTTCTGTGAAAATTTCAGCTTGATTTGTTGTGCCGTTAATTTTAAAAAAATAGTGATAGGTTTATTACACAAAAAAGTATAATTATTCCACAACAAACGTTAAACGGGGAAATCACTCTATCTCAAACAACAAACATCAGATTGGCCTGAAATTTTTTCTACAAGTAGAAGTAATTACCATCTGCCTTCTGTGGAAATTTCAGCTTGATGAGATGTGCCGTTAATTTAAAAAAAATAGTGATAGGTTTATTACACAAAAAAGTATAATTATTCCACAAAAAACGTAAAACGGGGAAATCACTCTATCTCAAACAACAAGCATTAGATTGTCCTGAAATTTTTTCTACAAGTAGAGGTCACTACCAACTGCCTTCTGTGAAAATTTCAGCTTGATTTGTTGTGCCGTTAATTAAAAAAAATCGTAATAGATTTATTACACAACAGTAAAACAGGCAAATCGCTCTATCTCTAACCCCAACCTTCAGATTGGCCTGAAATTGTTTCTACAAGTAGAAATTATTGCAAACTCAACCATTATGGAGTAGTCACTACAAAGCGCAAAAAAAAAAAAAAAAAAAAGTTTGGATTCCCTAACACAGACATCAGATTTCAGGTGTTAAGACTCATTGCCGTGTCTCATGGGGAAACTTTGAGCCAGGCTTCCCCTTTTTAATAAGGTAGTTTCTACGCCGATTTTTTTTTCGATTCTAAACCCAATCACCCCGTTTGCAAGCAGGTTGAACGTTACTAAGAACAACCAACAATCCGAGATGGTTTTTAATGTCCTATATGAAGACTGCTTTTCTTTTGTTAAAAATCTTCAATTAATTTTTTCCACAACAAAAGTAAACCGGGGAAATCACTCTATCTCTAACCCCAACCGTCAGATTGGCCTGAAATTTTTTCTACAAGTAGATGTCATTACCATCTGCCTTCTATAAAAATTTCAGCTTGATAAGTTGTGCCATTAATTTTTAAAAAATAGTGATAAGTTTATTACACAAAAAAGTATAATTATTCCACAACAAACGTAAAACGGGGAAATCACTCTATCTCAAACAACAAACATCAGATTGGCCTGAAAAATTTTCTACAAAGAGAAGTCATTACCAACTGCCTGCTGTAAAAATTTCAGCTTGATGAGTTGTGCCGTTAATTTAAAAAAAATAGTGATAAGTTTATTACAGAAAAAAGTATAATTATTCCACAACAAACGTAAAACGGGGAAATCACTCTATCTCAAACAACAAACATCAGATTGGCCTGAAATTTTTTCTACAAGTAGATGTCATTACCATCTGCCTTCAGAGAAAATTTCAGCTTGATGAGTTGTGCCGTTAATTTTTAAAAAATAGTGATAGGTTTATTACACAAAAAAGTATAATTATTCCACAACAAACGTTAAACGGGGAAATCACTCTATCTCAAACAACAAACATCAGATTGGCCTGAAATTTTTTCTACAAGTAGAAGTAATTACCATCTGCCTTCTGTGGAAATTTCAGCTTGATGAGATGTGCCGTTAATTTTTAAAAAATAGTGATAGGTTTATTACACAAAAAAGTATAATTATTCCACAAAAAACGTAAAACGGGGAAATCACTCTATCTCAAACAACAAACATCAGATTGGCCTGAAATTTTTTCTACAAGTAGAAGTAACTACCATCTGCCTGCAGAGAAAATTTCAGCTTGATGAGTTGTGCCGTTAATTTTTAAAAAATAGTGATAGGTTTATTACACAAAAAAGTATAATTATTCCACAATAAACGTTAAACGGGGAAATCACTCTATCTCAAACAACAAGCATTAGATTGTCCTGAAATTTTTTCTACAAGTAGAGGTCACTACCAACTGCCTTCTGTGAAAATTTCAGCTTGATTTGTTGTGCCGTTAATTAAAAAAAATCGTAATAGATTTATTACACAACAGTAAAACAGGCAAATCGCTCTATCTCTAACCCCAACCTTCAGATTGGCCTGAAATTGTTTCTACAAGTAGAAATTATTGCAAACTCAACCATTATGGAGTAGTCACTACAAAGCGCAAAAAAAAAAAAAAAAGTTTGGATTCCCTAACACAGACATCAGATTTCAGGTGTTAAGACTCATTGCCGTGTCTCATGGGGAAACTTTGAGCCAGGCTTCCCCTTTTTAATAAGGTAGTTTCTACGCCGATTTTTTTTTCGATTCTAAACCCAATCACCCCGTTTGCAAGCAGGTTGAACGTTACTAAGAACAACCAACAATCCGAGATGGTTTTTAATGTCCTATATGAAGACTGCTTTTCTTTTGTTAAAAATCTTCAATTAATTTTTTCCACAACAAAAGTAAACCGGGGAAATCACTCTATCTCTAACCCCAACCGTCAGATTGGCCTGAAATTTTTTCTACAAGTAGATGTCATTACCATCTGCCTTCTATAAAAATTTCAGCTTGATAAGTTGTGCCATTAATTTTTAAAAAATAGTGATAAGTTTATTACACAAAAAAGTATAATTATTCCACAACAAACGTAAAACGGGGAAATCACTCTATCTCAAACAACAAACATCAGATTGGCCTGAAATTTTTTCTACAAGTAGAAGTCATTACCAACTGCCTGCTGTACAAATTTCAGCTTGATGAGTTGTGCCGTTAATTAAAAAAAAAATAGTGATAAGTTTATTACATAAAAAAGTATAATTATTCCACAACAAACGTAAAACGGGGAAATCACTCTATCTCAAACAACAAACATCAGATTGGCCTGAAATTTTTTCTACAAGTAGAAGTCATTACCATCTGCCTTCAGAGAAAATTTCAGCTTGATGAGTTGTGCCGTTAATTTTTAAAAAATAGTGATAGGTTTATTACACAAAAAAGTATAATTATTCCACAACAAACGTTAAACGGGGAAATCACTCTATCTCAAACAACAAACATCAGATTGGCCTGAAATTTTTTCTACAAGTAGAAGTAATTACCATCTGCCTTCTGTGGAAATTTCAGCTTGATGAGTTGTGCCGTTAATTTTAAAAAAATAGTGATAAGTTTATTACAGAAAAAAGTATAATTATTCCACAACAAACGAAAAACGGGGAAATCACTCTATCTCAAACAACAAACATCAGATTGGCCTGAAAATTTTTCTACAAAGAGAAGTCATTACCAACTGCCTGCTGTAAAAATTTCAGCTTGATGAGTTGTGCCGTTAATTTAAAAAAAAATAGTGATAAGTTTATTACAGAAAAAAGTATAATTATTCCACAACAAACGTAAAACGGGGAAATCACTCTATCTCAAACAACAAACATCAGATTGGCCTGAAATTTTTTTCTACAAGTAGAAGTCATTACCATCTGCCTTCAGAGAAAATTTCAGCTTGATGAGTTGTGCCGTTAATTTTTAAAAAATAGTGATAGTTTTATTACACAAAAAAGTATAATTATTCCACAACAAACGTAAAACGGGGAAATCACTCTATCTCAAACAACAAACATCAGATTGGCCTGAAAATTTTTCTACAAAGAGAAGTCATTACCAACTGCCTGCTGTAAAAATTTCAGCTTGATGAGTTGTGCCGTTAATTTTTAAAAAATAGTGATATGTTTATTACAGAAAAAAGTATAATTATTCCACAACAAACGTTAAACGGGGAAATCACTCTATCTCAAACAACAAACATCAGATTGGCCTGAAATTTTTTCTACAAGTAGAAGTAATTACCATCTGCCTTCTGTGGAAATTTCAGCTTGATGATATGTGCCGTTAATTTTTAAAAAATAGTGATAGGTTTATTACACAAAAAAGTATAATTATTCCACAAAAAACGTAAAACGGGGAAATCACTCTATCTCAAACAACAAGCATTAGATTGTCCTGAAATTTTTTCTACAAGTAGAGGTCACTACCAACTGCCTTCTGTGAAAATTTCAGCTTGATTTGTTGTGCCGTTAATTTTTAAAAAATAGTGATAGGTTTATTACACAAAAAAGTATAATTATTCCACAACAAACGTTAAACGGGGAAATCACTCTATCTCAAACAACAAACATCAGATTGGCCTGAAATTTTTTCTACAAGTAGAAGTAATTACCATCTGCCTTCTGTGGAAATTTCAGCTTGATGAGTTGTGCCGTTAATTTTAAAAAAATAGTGATAAGTTTATTACAGAAAAAAGTATAATTATTCCACAACAAACGAAAAACGGGGAAATCACTCTATCTCAAACAACAAACATCAGATTGGCCTGAAAATTTTTCTACAAAGAGAAGTCATTACCAACTGCCTGCTGTAAAAATTTCAGCTTGATGAGTTGTGCCGTTAATTTAAAAAAAAATAGTGATAAGTTTATTACAGAAAAAAGTATAATTATTCCACAACAAACGTAAAACGGGGAAATCACTCTATCTCAAACAACAAACATCAGATTGGCCTGAAATTTTTTTCTACAAGTAGAAGTCATTACCATCTGCCTTCAGAGAAAATTTCAGCTTGATGAGTTGTGCCGTTAATTTTTAAAAAATAGTGATAGTTTTATTACACAAAAAAGTATAATTATTCCACAACAAACGTAAAACGGGGAAATCACTCTATCTCAAACAACAAACATCAGATTGGCCTGAAAATTTTTCTACAAAGAGAAGTCATTACCAACTGCCTGCTGTAAAAATTTCAGCTTGATGAGTTGTGCCGTTAATTTTTAAAAAATAGTGATATGTTTATTACAGAAAAAAGTATAATTATTCCACAACAAACGTTAAACGGGGAAATCACTCTATCTCAAACAACAAACATCAGATTGGCCTGAAATTTTTTCTACAAGTAGAAGTAATTACCATCTGCCTTCTGTGGAAATTTCAGCTTGATGATATGTGCCGTTAATTTTTAAAAAATAGTGATAGGTTTATTACACAAAAAAGTATAATTATTCCACAAAAAACGTAAAACGGGGAAATCACTCTATCTCAAACAACAAGCATTAGATTGTCCTGAAATTTTTTCTACAAGTAGAGGTCACTACCAACTGCCTTCTGTGAAAATTTCAGCTTGATTTGTTGTGCCGTTAATTTTTAAAAAATAGTGATAGGTTTATTACACAAAAAAGTATAATTATTCCACAACAAACGTTAAACGGGGAAATCACTCTATCTCAAACAACAAACATCAGATTGGCCTGAAATTTTTTCTACAAGTAGAAGTAATTACCATCTGCCTTCTGTGGAAATTTCAGCTTGATGAGATGTGCCGTTAATTTTTAAAAAATAGTGATAGGTTTATTACACAAAAAAGTATAATTATTCCACAAAAAACGTAAAACGGGGAAATCACTCTATCTCAAACAACAAGCATTAGATTGTCCTGAAATTTTTTCTACAAGTAGAGGTCACTACCAACTGCCTTCTGTGAAAATTTCAGCTTGATTTGTTGTGCCGTTAATTTAAAAAAAATAGTGATAGGTTTATTACACAAAAAAGTATAATTATTCCACAACAAACGTTAAACGGGGAAATCACTCTATCTCAAACAACAAACATCAGATTGGCCTGAAATTTTTTCTACAAGTAGAAGTCATTACCATCTGCCTTCAGAGAAAATTTCAGCTTGATGAGTTGTGCCGTTAATTTTTAAAAAATAGTGATAGGTTTATTACACAAAAAAGTATAATTATTCCACAACAAACGTTAAACGGGGAAATCACTCTATCTCAAACAACAAACATCAGATTGGCCTGAAATTTTTTCTACAAGTAGAAGTAATTACCATCTGCCTTCTGTGGAAATTTCAGCTTGATGAGTTGTGCCGTTAATTTTAAAAAAATAGTGATAAGTTTATTACAGAAAAAAGTATAATTATTCCACAACAAACGAAAAACGGGGAAATCACTCTATCTCAAACAACAAACATCAGATTGGCCTGAAAATTTTTCTACAAAGAGAAGTCATTACCAACTGCCTGCTGTAAAAATTTCAGCTTGATGAGTTGTGCCGTTAATTTAAAAAAAAATAGTGATAAGTTTATTACAGAAAAAAGTATAATTATTCCACAACAAACGTAAAACGGGGAAATCACTCTATCTCAAACAACAAACATCAGATTGGCCTGAAATTTTTTTCTACAAGTAGAAGTCATTACCATCTGCCTTCAGAGAAAATTTCAGCTTGATGAGTTGTGCCGTTAATTTTTAAAAAATAGTGATAGTTTTATTACACAAAAAAGTATAATTATTCCACAACAAACGTAAAACGGGGAAATCACTCTATCTCAAACAACAAACATCAGATTGGCCTGAAAATTTTTCTACAAAGAGAAGTCATTACCAACTGCCTGCTGTAAAAATTTCAGCTTGATGAGTTGTGCCGTTAATTTTTAAAAAATAGTGATATGTTTATTACAGAAAAAAGTATAATTATTCCACAACAAACGTTAAACGGGGAAATCACTCTATCTCAAACAACAAACATCAGATTGGCCTGAAATTTTTTCTACAAGTAGAAGTAATTACCATCTGCCTTCTGTGGAAATTTCAGCTTGATGATATGTGCCGTTAATTTTTAAAAAATAGTGATAGGTTTATTACACAAAAAAGTATAATTATTCCACAAAAAACGTAAAACGGGGAAATCACTCTATCTCAAACAACAAGCATTAGATTGTCCTGAAATTTTTTCTACAAGTAGAGGTCACTACCAACTGCCTTCTGTGAAAATTTCAGCTTGATTTGTTGTGCCGTTAATTTTTAAAAAATAGTGATAGGTTTATTACACAAAAAAGTATAATTATTCCACAACAAACGTTAAACGGGGAAATCACTCTATCTCAAACAACAAACATCAGATTGGCCTGAAATTTTTTCTACAAGTAGAAGTAATTACCATCTGCCTTCTGTGGAAATTTCAGCTTGATGAGATGTGCCGTTAATTTTTAAAAAATAGTGATAGGTTTATTACACAAAAAAGTATAATTATTCCACAAAAAACGTAAAACGGGGAAATCACTCTATCTCAAACAACAAGCATTAGATTGTCCTGAAATTTTTTCTACAAGTAGAGGTCACTACCAACTGCCTTCTGTGAAAATTTCAGCTTGATTTGTTGTGCCGTTAATTTAAAAAAAATAGTGATAGGTTTATTACACAAAAAAGTATAATTATTCCACAACAAACGTTAAACGGGGAAATCACTCTATCTCAAACAACAAACATCAGATTGGCCTGAAATTTTTTCTACAAGTAGAAGTAATTACCATCTGCCTTCTGTGGAAATTTCAGCTTGATGAGATGTGCCGTTAATTTTTAAAAAATAGTGATATGTTTATTACAGAAAAAAGTATAATTATTCCACAACAAACGTTAAACGGGGAAATCACTCTATCTCAAACAACAAGCATTAGATTGTCCTGAAATTTTTTCTACAAGTAGAGGTCACTACCAACTGCCTTCTGTGAAAATTTCAGCTTGATTTGTTGTGCCGTTAATTAAAAAAAATCGTAATAGATTTATTACACAACAGTAAAACAGGCAAATCGCTCTATCTCTAACCCCAACCTTCAGATTGGCCTGAAATTGTTTCTACAAGTAGAAATTATTGCAAACTCAACCATTATGGAGTAGTCACTACAAAGCGCAAAAAAAAAAAAAAAAAGTTTGGATTCCCTAACACAGACATCAGATTTCAGGTGTTAAGACTCATTGCCGTGTCTCATGGGGAAACTTTGAGCCAGGCTTCCCCTTTTTAATAAGGTAGTTTCTACGCCGATTTTTTTTTCGATTCTAAACCCAATCACCCCGTTTGCAAGCAGGTTGAACGTTACTAAGAACAACCAACAATCCGAGATGGTTTTTAATGTCCTATATGAAGACTGCTTTTCTTTTGTTAAAAATCTTCAATTAATTTTTTCCACAACAAAAGTAAACCGGGGAAATCACTCTATCTCTAACCCCAACCGTCAGATTGGCCTGAAATTTTTTCTACAAGTAGATGTCATTACCATCTGCCTTCTATAAAAATTTCAGCTTGATAAGTTGTGCCATTAATTTTTAAAAAATAGTGATAAGTTTATTACACAAAAAAGTATAATTATTCCACAACAAACGTAAAACGGGGAAATCACTCTATCTCAAACAACAAACATCAGATTGGCCTGAAATTTTTTCTACAAGTAGAAGTCATTACCAACTGCCTGCTGTACAAATTTCAGCTTGATGAGTTGTGCCGTTAATTAAAAAAAAAATAGTGATAAGTTTATTACATAAAAAAGTATAATTATTCCACAACAAACGTAAAACGGGGAAATCACTCTATCTCAAACAACAAACATCAGATTGGCCTGAAATTTTTTCTACAAGTAGATGTCATTACCATCTGCCTTCAGAGAAAATTTCAGCTTGATGAGTTGTGCCGTTAATTTTTAAAAAATAGTGATAGGTTTATTACACAAAAAAGTATAATTATTCCACAACAAACGTAAAACGGGGAAATCACTCTATCTCAAACAACAAACATCAGATTGGCCTGAATTTTTTTCTACAAGTAGAAGTCATTACCAACTGTCTTCTGTGAAAATTTCAGCTTGATGAGTTGAGCCGTTAATTTTTAAAAAATAGTGATAAGTTTATTACAGAAAAAAGTATAATTATTCCACAACAAACGTAAAACGGGGAAATCACTCTATCTCAAACAACAAACATCAGATTGGCCTGAAAATTTTTCTACAAAGAGAAGTCATTACCAACTGCCTGCTGTAAAAATTTCAGCTTGATGAGTTGTGCCGTTAATTTTTAAAAAATAGTGATATGTTTATTACAGAAAAAAGTATAATTATTCCACAACAAACGTAAAACGGGGAAATCACTCTATCTCAAACAACAAACATCAGATTGGCCTGAAATTTTTTCTACAAGTAGAAGTCATTACCATCTGCCTTCAGAGAAAATTTCAGCTTGATGAGTTGTGCCGTTAATTTTTAAAAAATAGTGATAGGTTTATTACACAAAAAAGTATAATTATTCCACAACAAACGTTAAACGGGGAAATCACTCTATCTCAAACAACAAACATCAGATTGGCCTGAAATTTTTTCTACAAGTAGAAGTAATTACCATCTGCCTTCTGTGGAAATTTCAGCTTGATGAGTTGTGCCGTTAATTTTAAAAAAATAGTGATAAGTTTATTACAGAAAAAAGTATAATTATTCCACAACAAACGAAAAACGGGGAAATCACTCTATCTCAAACAACAAACATCAGATTGGCCTGAAAATTTTTCTACAAAGAGAAGTCATTACCAACTGCCTGCTGTAAAAATTTCAGCTTGATGAGTTGTGCCGTTAATTTAAAAAAAAATAGTGATAAGTTTATTACAGAAAAAAGTATAATTATTCCACAACAAACGTAAAACGGGGAAATCACTCTATCTCAAACAACAAACATCAGATTGGCCTGAAATTTTTTTCTACAAGTAGAAGTCATTACCATCTGCCTTCAGAGAAAATTTCAGCTTGATGAGTTGTGCCGTTAATTTTTAAAAAATAGTGATAGTTTTATTACACAAAAAAGTATAATTATTCCACAACAAACGTAAAACGGGGAAATCACTCTATCTCAAACAACAAACATCAGATTGGCCTGAAAATTTTTCTACAAAGAGAAGTCATTACCAACTGCCTGCTGTAAAAATTTCAGCTTGATGAGTTGTGCCGTTAATTTTTAAAAAATAGTGATATGTTTATTACAGAAAAAAGTATAATTATTCCACAACAAACGTTAAACGGGGAAATCACTCTATCTCAAACAACAAACATCAGATTGGCCTGAAATTTTTTCTACAAGTAGAAGTAATTACCATCTGCCTTCTGTGGAAATTTCAGCTTGATGATATGTGCCGTTAATTTTTAAAAAATAGTGATAGGTTTATTACACAAAAAAGTATAATTATTCCACAAAAAACGTAAAACGGGGAAATCACTCTATCTCAAACAACAAGCATTAGATTGTCCTGAAATTTTTTCTACAAGTAGAGGTCACTACCAACTGCCTTCTGTGAAAATTTCAGCTTGATTTGTTGTGCCGTTAATTTTTAAAAAATAGTGATAGGTTTATTACACAAAAAAGTATAATTATTCCACAACAAACGTTAAACGGGGAAATCACTCTATCTCAAACAACAAACATCAGATTGGCCTGAAATTTTTTCTACAAGTAGAAGTAATTACCATCTGCCTTCTGTGGAAATTTCAGCTTGATGAGATGTGCCGTTAATTTTTAAAAAATAGTGATAGGTTTATTACACAAAAAAGTATAATTATTCCACAAAAAACGTAAAACGGGGAAATCACTCTATCTCAAACAACAAGCATTAGATTGTCCTGAAATTTTTTCTACAAGTAGAGGTCACTACCAACTGCCTTCTGTGAAAATTTCAGCTTGATTTGTTGTGCCGTTAATTTAAAAAAAATAGTGATAGGTTTATTACACAAAAAAGTATAATTATTCCACAACAAACGTTAAACGGGGAAATCACTCTATCTCAAACAACAAACATCAGATTGGCCTGAAATTTTTTCTACAAGTAGAAGTAATTACCATCTGCCTTCTGTGGAAATTTCAGCTTGATGAGATGTGCCGTTAATTTAAAAAAAATAGTGATAGGTTTATTACACAAAAAAGTATAATTATTCCACAAAAAACGTAAAACGGGGAAATCACTCTATCTCAAACAACAAGCATTAGATTGTCCTGAAATTTTTTCTACAAGTAGAGGTCACTACCAACTGCCTTCTGTGAAAATTTCAGCTTGATTTGTTGTGCCGTTAATTAAAAAAAATCGTAATAGATTTATTACACAACAGTAAAACAGGCAAATCGCTCTATCTCTAACCCCAACCTTCAGATTGGCCTGAAATTGTTTCTACAAGTAGAAATTATTGCAAACTCAACCATTATGGAGTAGTCACTACAAAGCGCAAAAAAAAAAAAAAAAAAAAGTTTGGATTCCCTAACACAGACATCAGATTTCAGGTGTTAAGACTCATTGCCGTGTCTCATGGGGAAACTTTGAGCCAGGCTTCCCCTTTTTAATAAGGTAGTTTCTACGCCGATTTTTTTTTTCGATTCTAAACCCAATCACCCCGTTTGCAAGCAGGTTGAACGTTACTAAGAACAACCAACAATCCGAGATGGTTTTTAATGTCCTATATGAAGACTGCTTTTCTTTTGTTAAAAATCTTCAATTAATTTTTTCCACAACAAAAGTAAACCGGGGAAATCACTCTATCTCTAACCCCAACCGTCAGATTGGCCTGAAATTTTTTCTACAAGTAGATGTCATTACCATCTGCCTTCTATAAAAATTTCAGCTTGATAAGTTGTGCCATTAATTTTTAAAAAATAGTGATAAGTTTATTACACAAAAAAGTATAATTATTCCACAACAAACGTAAAACGGGGAAATCACTCTATCTCAAACAACAAACATCAGATTGGCCTGAAAAATTTTCTACAAAGAGAAGTCATTACCAACTGCCTGCTGTAAAAATTTCAGCTTGATGAGTTGTGCCGTTAATTTAAAAAAATAGTGATAAGTTTATTACAGAAAAAAGTATAATTATTCCACAACAAACGTAAAACGGGGAAATCACTCTATCTCAAACAACAAACATCAGATTGGCCTGAAATTTTTTCTACAAGTAGATGTCATTACCATCTGCCTTCAGAGAAAATTTCAGCTTGATGAGTTGTGCCGTTAATTTTTAAAAAATAGTGATATGTTTATTACACAAAAAAGTATAATTATTCCACAACAAACGTTAAACGGGGAAATCACTCTATCTCAAACAACAAACATCAGATTGGCCTGAAATTTTTTCTACAAGTAGAAGTAATTACCATCTGCCTTCTGTGGAAATTTCAGCTTGATGAGTTGTGCCGTTAATTTTAAAAAAATAGTGATAAGTTTATTACAGAAAAAAGTATAATTATTCCACAACAAACGAAAAACGGGGAAATCACTCTATCTCAAACAACAAACATCAGATTGGCCTGAAAATTTTTCTACAAAGAGAAGTCATTACCAACTGCCTGCTGTAAAAATTTCAGCTTGATGAGTTGTGCCGTTAATTTAAAAAAAAATAGTGATAAGTTTATTACAGAAAAAAGTATAATTATTCCACAACAAACGTAAAACGGGGAAATCACTCTATCTCAAACAACAAACATCAGATTGGCCTGAAATTTTTTTCTACAAGTAGAAGTCATTACCATCTGCCTTCAGAGAAAATTTCAGCTTGATGAGTTGTGCCGTTAATTTTTAAAAAATAGTGATAGTTTTATTACACAAAAAAGTATAATTATTCCACAACAAACGTAAAACGGGGAAATCACTCTATCTCAAACAACAAACATCAGATTGGCCTGAAAATTTTTCTACAAAGAGAAGTCATTACCAACTGCCTGCTGTAAAAATTTCAGCTTGATGAGTTGTGCCGTTAATTTTTAAAAAATAGTGATATGTTTATTACAGAAAAAAGTATAATTATTCCACAACAAACGTTAAACGGGGAAATCACTCTATCTCAAACAACAAACATCAGATTGGCCTGAAATTTTTTCTACAAGTAGAAGTAATTACCATCTGCCTTCTGTGGAAATTTCAGCTTGATGATATGTGCCGTTAATTTTTAAAAAATAGTGATAGGTTTATTACACAAAAAAGTATAATTATTCCACAAAAAAACGTAAAACGGGGAAATCACTCTATCTCAAACAACAAGCATTAGATTGTCCTGAAATTTTTTCTACAAGTAGAGGTCACTACCAACTGCCTTCTGTGAAAATTTCAGCTTGATTTGTTGTGCCGTTAATTTTTAAAAAATAGTGATAGGTTTATTACACAAAAAAGTATAATTATTCCACAACAAACGTTAAACGGGGAAATCACTCTATCTCAAACAACAAACATCAGATTGGCCTGAAATTTTTTCTACAAGTAGAAGTAATTACCATCTGCCTTCTGTGGAAATTTCAGCTTGATGAGATGTGCCGTTAATTTTTAAAAAATAGTGATAGGTTTATTACACAAAAAAGTATAATTATTCCACAAAAAACGTAAAACGGGGAAATCACTCTATCTCAAACAACAAGCATTAGATTGTCCTGAAATTTTTTCTACAAGTAGAGGTCACTACCAACTGCCTTCTGTGAAAATTTCAGCTTGATTTGTTGTGCCGTTAATTTAAAAAAAATAGTGATAGGTTTATTACACAAAAAAGTATAATTATTCCACAACAAACGTTAAACGGGGAAATCACTCTATCTCAAACAACAAACATCAGATTGGCCTGAAATTTTTTCTACAAGTAGAAGTCATTACCATCTGCCTTCAGAGAAAATTTCAGCTTGATGAGTTGTGCCGTTAATTTTTAAAAAATAGTGATAGGTTTATTACACAAAAAAGTATAATTATTCCACAACAAACGTTAAACGGGGAAATCACTCTATCTCAAACAACAAACATCAGATTGGCCTGAAATTTTTTCTACAAGTAGAAGTCATTACCAACTGCCTGCTGTACAAATTTCAGCTTGATGAGTTGTGCCGTTAATTAAAAAAAAAATAGTGATAAGTTTATTACATAAAAAAGTATAATTATTCCACAACAAACGTAAAACGGGGAAATCACTCTATCTCAAACAACAAACATCAGATTGGCCTGAAATTTTTTCTACAAGTAGATGTCATTACCATCTGCCTTCAGAGAAAATTTCAGCTTGATGAGTTGTGCCGTTAATTTTTAAAAAATAGTGATAGGTTTATTACACAAAAAAGTATAATTATTCCACAACAAACGTAAAACGGGGAAATCACTCTATCTCAAACAACAAACATCAGATTGGCCTGAATTTTTTTCTACAAGTAGAAGTCATTACCAACTGTCTTCTGTGAAAATTTCAGCTTGATGAGTTGAGCCGTTAATTTTTAAAAAATAGTGATAAGTTTATTACAGAAAAAAGTATAATTATTCCACAACAAACGTAAAACGGGGAAATCACTCTATCTCAAACAACAAACATCAGATTGGCCTGAACTTTTTTCTACAAGTAGAAGTCATTACCAACTGTCTTCTGTGAAAATTTCAGCTTGATGAGTTGAGCCGTTAATTTTTAAAAAATAGTGATAAGTTTATTACAGAAAAAAGTATAATTATTCCACAACAAACGTAAAACGGGGAAATCACTCTATCTCAAACAACAAACATCAGATTGGCCTGAATTTTTTTCTACAAGTAGAAGTCATTACCAACTGTCTTCTGTGAAAATTTCAGCTTGATGAGTTGAGCCGTTAATTTTTAAAAAATAGTGATAAGTTTATTACAGAAAAAAGTATAATTATTCCACAACAAACGTAAAACGGGGAAATCACTCTATCTCAAACAACAAACATCAGATTGGCCTGAAATTTTTTCTACAAGTAGAAGTCATTACCAACTGCCTGCTGTAAAAATTTCAGCTTGATGAGTTGTGCCGTTAATTTTTAAAAAATAGTGATATGTTTATTACAGAAAAAAGTATAATTATTCCACAACAAACGTAAAACGGGGAAATCACTCTATCTCAAACAACAAACATCAGATTGGCCTGAAATTTTTTCTACAAGTAGAAGTCATTACCATCTGCCTTCAGAGAAAATTTCAGCTTGATGAGTTGTGCCGTTAATTTTTAAAAAATAGTGATAGGTTTATTACACAAAAAAGTATAATTATTCCACAACAAACGTTAAACGGGGAAATCACTCTATCTCAAACAACAAACATCAGATTGGCCTGAAATTTTTTCTACAAGTAGAAGTAATTACCATCTGCCTTCTGTGGAAATTTCAGCTTGATGAGTTGTGCCGTTAATTTTAAAAAAATAGTGATAAGTTTATTACAGAAAAAGTATAATTATTCCACAACAAACGAAAAACGGGGAAATCACTCTATCTCAAACAACAAACATCAGATTGGCCTGAAAATTTTTCTACAAAGAGAAGTCATTACCAACTGCCTGCTGTAAAAATTTCAGCTTGATGAGTTGTGCCGTTAATTTAAAAAAAAATAGTGATAAGTTTATTACAGAAAAAAGTATAATTATTCCACAACAAACGTAAAACGGGGAAATCACTCTATCTCAAACAACAAACATCAGATTGGCCTGAAATTTTTTTCTACAAGTAGAAGTCATTACCATCTGCCTTCAGAGAAAATTTCAGCTTGATGAGTTGTGCCGTTAATTTTTAAAAAATAGTGATAGTTTTATTACACAAAAAAGTATAATTATTCCACAACAAACGTAAAACGGGGAAATCACTCTATCTCAAACAACAAACATCAGATTGGCCTGAAAATTTTTCTACAAAGAGAAGTCATTACCAACTGCCTGCTGTAAAAATTTCAGCTTGATGAGTTGTGCCGTTAATTTTTAAAAAATAGTGATATGTTTATTACAGAAAAAAGTATAATTATTCCACAACAAACGTTAAACGGGGAAATCACTCTATCTCAAACAACAAACATCAGATTGGCCTGAAATTTTTTCTACAAGTAGAAGTAATTACCATCTGCCTTCTGTGGAAATTTCAGCTTGATGATATGTGCCGTTAATTTTTAAAAAATAGTGATAGGTTTATTACACAAAAAAGTATAATTATTCCACAAAAAACGTAAAACGGGGAAATCACTCTATCTCAAACAACAAGCATTAGATTGTCCTGAAATTTTTTCTACAAGTAGAGGTCACTACCAACTGCCTTCTGTGAAAATTTCAGCTTGATTTGTTGTGCCGTTAATTTTTAAAAAATAGTGATAGGTTTATTACACAAAAAAGTATAATTATTCCACAACAAACGTTAAACGGGGAAATCACTCTATCTCAAACAACAAACATCAGATTGGCCTGAAATTTTTTCTACAAGTAGAAGTAATTACCATCTGCCTTCTGTGGAAATTTCAGCTTGATGAGATGTGCCGTTAATTTTTAAAAAATAGTGATAGGTTTATTACACAAAAAAGTATAATTATTCCACAAAAAACGTAAAACGGGGAAATCACTCTATCTCAAACAACAAGCATTAGATTGTCCTGAAATTTTTTCTACAAGTAGAGGTCACTACCAACTGCCTTCTGTGAAAATTTCAGCTTGATTTGTTGTGCCGTTAATTTAAAAAAAATAGTGATAGGTTTATTACACAAAAAAGTATAATTATTCCACAACAAACGTTAAACGGGGAAATCACTCTATCTCAAACAACAAACATCAGATTGGCCTGAAATTTTTTCTACAAGTAGAAGTCATTACCATCTGCCTTCAGAGAAAATTTCAGCTTGATGAGTTGTGCCGTTAATTTTTAAAAAATAGTGATAGGTTTATTACACAAAAAAGTATAATTATTCCACAACAAACGTTAAACGGGGAAATCACTCTATCTCAAACAACAAACATCAGATTGGCCTGAAATTTTTTCTACAAGTAGAAGTAATTACCATCTGCCTTCTGTGGAAATTTCAGCTTGATGAGTTGTGCCGTTAATTTTAAAAAAATAGTGATAAGTTTATTACAGAAAAAAGTATAATTATTCCACAACAAACGAAAAACGGGGAAATCACTCTATCTCAAACAACAAACATCAGATTGGCCTGAAAATTTTTCTACAAAGAGAAGTCATTACCAACTGCCTGCTGTAAAAATTTCAGCTTGATGAGTTGTGCCGTTAATTTAAAAAAAAATAGTGATAAGTTTATTACAGAAAAAAGTATAATTATTCCACAACAAACGTAAAACGGGGAAATCACTCTATCTCAAACAACAAACATCAGATTGGCCTGAAATTTTTTTCTACAAGTAGAAGTCATTACCATCTGCCTTCAGAGAAAATTTCAGCTTGATGAGTTGTGCCGTTAATTTTTAAAAAATAGTGATAGTTTTATTACACAAAAAAGTATAATTATTCCACAACAAACGTAAAACGGGGAAATCACTCTATCTCAAACAACAAACATCAGATTGGCCTGAAAATTTTTCTACAAAGAGAAGTCATTACCAACTGCCTGCTGTAAAAATTTCAGCTTGATGAGTTGTGCCGTTAATTTTTAAAAAATAGTGATATGTTTATTACAGAAAAAAGTATAATTATTCCACAACAAACGTTAAACGGGGAAATCACTCTATCTCAAACAACAAACATCAGATTGGCCTGAAATTTTTTCTACAAGTAGAAGTAATTACCATCTGCCTTCTGTGGAAATTTCAGCTTGATGATATGTGCCGTTAATTTTTAAAAAATAGTGATAGGTTTATTACACAAAAAAGTATAATTATTCCACAAAAAACGTAAAACGGGGAAATCACTCTATCTCAAACAACAAGCATTAGATTGTCCTGAAATTTTTTCTACAAGTAGAGGTCACTACCAACTGCCTTCTGTGAAAATTTCAGCTTGATTTGTTGTGCCGTTAATTTTTAAAAAATAGTGATAGGTTTATTACACAAAAAAGTATAATTATTCCACAACAAACGTTAAACGGGGAAATCACTCTATCTCAAACAACAAACATCAGATTGGCCTGAAATTTTTTCTACAAGTAGAAGTAATTACCATCTGCCTTCTGTGGAAATTTCAGCTTGATGAGATGTGCCGTTAATTTTTAAAAAATAGTGATAGGTTTATTACACAAAAAAGTATAATTATTCCACAAAAAACGTAAAACGGGGAAATCACTCTATCTCAAACAACAAGCATTAGATTGTCCTGAAATTTTTTCTACAAGTAGAGGTCACTACCAACTGCCTTCTGTGAAAATTTCAGCTTGATTTGTTGTGCCGTTAATTTAAAAAAAATAGTGATAGGTTTATTACACAAAAAAGTATAATTATTCCACAACAAACGTTAAACGGGGAAATCACTCTATCTCAAACAACAAACATCAGATTGGCCTGAAATTTTTTCTACAAGTAGAAGTAATTACCATCTGCCTTCTGTGGAAATTTCAGCTTGATGAGATGTGCCGTTAATTTTTAAAAAATAGTGATATGTTTATTACAGAAAAAAGTATAATTATTCCACAACAAACGTTAAACGGGGAAATCACTCTATCTCAAACAACAAGCATTAGATTGTCCTGAAATTTTTTCTACAAGTAGAGGTCACTACCAACTGCCTTCTGTGAAAATTTCAGCTTGATTTGTTGTGCCGTTAATTAAAAAAAATCGTAATAGATTTATTACACAACAGTAAAACAGGCAAATCGCTCTATCTCTAACCCCAACCTTCAGATTGGCCTGAAATTGTTTCTACAAGTAGAAATTATTGCAAACTCAACCATTATGGAGTAGTCACTACAAAGCGCAAAAAAAAAAAAAAAAAGTTTGGATTCCCTAACACAGACATCAGATTTCAGGTGTTAAGACTCATTGCCGTGTCTCATGGGGAAACTTTGAGCCAGGCTTCCCCTTTTTAATAAGGTAGTTTCTACGCCGATTTTTTTTTCGATTCTAAACCCAATCACCCCGTTTGCAAGCAGGTTGAACGTTACTAAGAACAACCAACAATCCGAGATGGTTTTTAATGTCCTATATGAAGACTGCTTTTCTTTTGTTAAAAATCTTCAATTAATTTTTTCCACAACAAAAGTAAACCGGGGAAATCACTCTATCTCTAACCCCAACCGTCAGATTGGCCTGAAATTTTTTCTACAAGTAGATGTCATTACCATCTGCCTTCTATAAAAATTTCAGCTTGATAAGTTGTGCCATTAATTTTTAAAAAATAGTGATAAGTTTATTACACAAAAAAGTATAATTATTCCACAACAAACGTAAAACGGGGAAATCACTCTATCTCAAACAACAAACATCAGATTGGCCTGAAATTTTTTCTACAAGTAGAAGTCATTACCAACTGCCTGCTGTACAAATTTCAGCTTGATGAGTTGTGCCGTTAATTAAAAAAAAAATAGTGATAAGTTTATTACATAAAAAAGTATAATTATTCCACAACAAACGTAAAACGGGGAAATCACTCTATCTCAAACAACAAACATCAGATTGGCCTGAAATTTTTTCTACAAGTAGATGTCATTACCATCTGCCTTCAGAGAAAATTTCAGCTTGATGAGTTGTGCCGTTAATTTTTAAAAAATAGTGATAGGTTTATTACACAAAAAAGTATAATTATTCCACAACAAACGTAAAACGGGGAAATCACTCTATCTCAAACAACAAACATCAGATTGGCCTGAATTTTTTTCTACAAGTAGAAGTCATTACCAACTGTCTTCTGTGAAAATTTCAGCTTGATGAGTTGAGCCGTTAATTTTTAAAAAATAGTGATAAGTTTATTACAGAAAAAAGTATAATTATTCCACAACAAACGTAAAACGGGGAAATCACTCTATCTCAAACAACAAACATCAGATTGGCCTGAAAATTTTTCTACAAAGAGAAGTCATTACCAACTGCCTGCTGTAAAAATTTCAGCTTGATGAGTTGTGCCGTTAATTTTTAAAAAATAGTGATATGTTTATTACAGAAAAAAGTATAATTATTCCACAACAAACGTAAAACGGGGAAATCACTCTATCTCAAACAACAAACATCAGATTGGCCTGAAATTTTTTCTACAAGTAGAAGTCATTACCATCTGCCTTCAGAGAAAATTTCAGCTTGATGAGTTGTGCCGTTAATTTTTAAAAAATAGTGATAGGTTTATTACACAAAAAAGTATAATTATTCCACAACAAACGTTAAACGGGGAAATCACTCTATCTCAAACAACAAACATCAGATTGGCCTGAAATTTTTTCTACAAGTAGAAGTAATTACCATCTGCCTTCTGTGGAAATTTCAGCTTGATGAGTTGTGCCGTTAATTTTAAAAAAATAGTGATAAGTTTATTACAGAAAAAAGTATAATTATTCCACAACAAACGAAAAACGGGGAAATCACTCTATCTCAAACAACAAACATCAGATTGGCCTGAAAATTTTTCTACAAAGAGAAGTCATTACCAACTGCCTGCTGTAAAAATTTCAGCTTGATGAGTTGTGCCGTTAATTTAAAAAAAATAGTGATAAGTTTATTACAGAAAAAAGTATAATTATTCCACAACAAACGTAAAACGGGGAAATCACTCTATCTCAAACAACAAACATCAGATTGGCCTGAAATTTTTTTCTACAAGTAGAAGTCATTACCATCTGCCTTCAGAGAAAATTTCAGCTTGATGAGTTGTGCCGTTAATTTTTAAAAAATAGTGATAGTTTTATTACACAAAAAAGTATAATTATTCCACAACAAACGTAAAACGGGGAAATCACTCTATCTCAAACAACAAACATCAGATTGGCCTGAAAATTTTTCTACAAAGAGAAGTCATTACCAACTGCCTGCTGTAAAAATTTCAGCTTGATGAGTTGTGCCGTTAATTTTTAAAAAATAGTGATATGTTTATTACAGAAAAAAGTATAATTATTCCACAACAAACGTTAAACGGGGAAATCACTCTATCTCAAACAACAAACATCAGATTGGCCTGAAATTTTTTCTACAAGTAGAAGTAATTACCATCTGCCTTCTGTGGAAATTTCAGCTTGATGATATGTGCCGTTAATTTTTAAAAAATAGTGATAGGTTTATTACACAAAAAAGTATAATTATTCCACAAAAAACGTAAAACGGGGAAATCACTCTATCTCAAACAACAAGCATTAGATTGTCCTGAAATTTTTTCTACAAGTAGAGGTCACTACCAACTGCCTTCTGTGAAAATTTCAGCTTGATTTGTTGTGCCGTTAATTTTTAAAAAATAGTGATAGGTTTATTACACAAAAAAGTATAATTATTCCACAACAAACGTTAAACGGGGAAATCACTCTATCTCAAACAACAAACATCAGATTGGCCTGAAATTTTTTCTACAAGTAGAAGTAATTACCATCTGCCTTCTGTGGAAATTTCAGCTTGATGAGATGTGCCGTTAATTTTTAAAAAATAGTGATAGGTTTATTACACAAAAAAGTATAATTATTCCACAAAAAACGTAAAACGGGGAAATCACTCTATCTCAAACAACAAGCATTAGATTGTCCTGAAATTTTTTCTACAAGTAGAGGTCACTACCAACTGCCTTCTGTGAAAATTTCAGCTTGATTTGTTGTGCCGTTAATTTAAAAAAAATAGTGATAGGTTTATTACACAAAAAAGTATAATTATTCCACAACAAACGTTAAACGGGGAAATCACTCTATCTCAAACAACAAACATCAGATTGGCCTGAAATTTTTTCTACAAGTAGAAGTAATTACCATCTGCCTTCTGTGGAAATTTCAGCTTGATGAGATGTGCCGTTAATTTAAAAAAAATAGTGATAGGTTTATTACACAAAAAAGTATAATTATTCCACAAAAAACGTAAAACGGGGAAATCACTCTATCTCAAACAACAAGCATTAGATTGTCCTGAAATTTTTTCTACAAGTAGAGGTCACTACCAACTGCCTTCTGTGAAAATTTCAGCTTGATTTGTTGTGCCGTTAATTAAAAAAAATCGTAATAGATTTATTACACAACAGTAAAACAGGCAAATCGCTCTATCTCTAACCCCAACCTTCAGATTGGCCTGAAATTGTTTCTACAAGTAGAAATTATTGCAAACTCAACCATTATGGAGTAGTCACTACAAAGCGCAAAAAAAAAAAAAAAAAAAAGTTTGGATTCCCTAACACAGACATCAGATTTCAGGTGTTAAGACTCATTGCCGTGTCTCATGGGGAAACTTTGAGCCAGGCTTCCCCTTTTTAATAAGGTAGTTTCTACGCCGATTTTTTTTTCGATTCTAAACCCAATCACCCCGTTTGCAAGCAGGTTGAACGTTACTAAGAACAACCAACAATCCGAGATGGTTTTTAATGTCCTATATGAAGACTGCTTTTCTTTTGTTAAAAATCTTCAATTAATTTTTTCCACAACAAAAGTAAACCGGGGAAATCACTCTATCTCTAACCCCAACCGTCAGATTGGCCTGAAATTTTTTCTACAAGTAGATGTCATTACCATCTGCCTTCTATAAAAATTTCAGCTTGATAAGTTGTGCCATTAATTTTTAAAAAATAGTGATAAGTTTATTACACAAAAAAGTATAATTATTCCACAACAAACGTAAAACGGGGAAATCACTCTATCTCAAACAACAAACATCAGATTGGCCTGAAAAATTTTCTACAAAGAGAAGTCATTACCAACTGCCTGCTGTAAAAATTTCAGCTTGATGAGTTGTGCCGTTAATTTAAAAAAAATAGTGATAAGTTTATTACAGAAAAAAGTATAATTATTCCACAACAAACGTAAAACGGGGAAATCACTCTATCTCAAACAACAAACATCAGATTGGCCTGAAATTTTTTCTACAAGTAGATGTCATTACCATCTGCCTTCAGAGAAAATTTCAGCTTGATGAGTTGTGCCGTTAATTTTTAAAAAATAGTGATAGGTTTATTACACAAAAAAGTATAATTATTCCACAACAAACGTTAAACGGGGAAATCACTCTATCTCAAACAACAAACATCAGATTGGCCTGAAATTTTTTCTACAAGTAGAAGTAATTACCATCTGCCTTCTGTGGAAATTTCAGCTTGATGAGATGTGCCGTTAATTTTTAAAAAATAGTGATAGGTTTATTACACAAAAAAGTATAATTATTCCACAAAAAACGTAAAACGGGGAAATCACTCTATCTCAAACAACAAACATCAGATTGGCCTGAAATTTTTTCTACAAGTAGAAGTAACTACCATCTGCCTGCAGAGAAAATTTCAGCTTGATGAGTTGTGCCGTTAATTTTTAAAAAATAGTGATAGGTTTATTACACAAAAAAGTATAATTATTCCACAATAAACGTTAAACGGGGAAATCACTCTATCTCAAACAACAAGCATTAGATTGTCCTGAAATTTTTTCTACAAGTAGAGGTCACTACCAACTGCCTTCTGTGAAAATTTCAGCTTGATTTGTTGTGCCGTTAATTAAAAAAAATCGTAATAGATTTATTACACAACAGTAAAACAGGCAAATCGCTCTATCTCTAACCCCAACCTTCAGATTGGCCTGAAATTGTTTCTACAAGTAGAAATTATTGCAAACTCAACCATTATGGAGTAGTCACTACAAAGCGCAAAAAAAAAAAAAAAAAGTTTGGATTCCCTAACACAGACATCAGATTTCAGGTGTTAAGACTCATTGCCGTGTCTCATGGGGAAACTTTGAGCCAGGCTTCCCCTTTTTAATAAGGTAGTTTCTACGCCGATTTTTTTTTCGATTCTAAACCCAATCACCCCGTTTGCAAGCAGGTTGAACGTTACTAAGAACAACCAACAATCCGAGATGGTTTTTAATGTCCTATATGAAGACTGCTTTTCTTTTGTTAAAAATCTTCAATTAATTTTTTCCACAACAAAAGTAAACCGGGGAAATCACTCTATCTCTAACCCCAACCGTCAGATTGGCCTGAAATTTTTTCTACAAGTAGATGTCATTACCATCTGCCTTCTATAAAAATTTCAGCTTGATAAGTTGTGCCATTAATTTTTAAAAAATAGTGATAAGTTTATTACACAAAAAAGTATAATTATTCCACAACAAACGTAAAACGGGGAAATCACTCTATCTCAAACAACAAACATCAGATTGGCCTGAAATTTTTTCTACAAGTAGAAGTCATTACCAACTGCCTGCTGTACAAATTTCAGCTTGATGAGTTGTGCCGTTAATTAAAAAAAAAATAGTGATAAGTTTATTACATAAAAAAGTATAATTATTCCACAACAAACGTAAAACGGGGAAATCACTCTATCTCAAACAACAAACATCAGATTGGCCTGAAATTTTTTCTACAAGTAGATGTCATTACCATCTGCCTTCAGAGAAAATTTCAGCTTGATGAGTTGTGCCGTTAATTTTTAAAAAATAGTGATAGGTTTATTACACAAAAAAGTATAATTATTCCACAACAAACGTAAAACGGGGAAATCACTCTATCTCAAACAACAAACATCAGATTGGCCTGAATTTTTTTCTACAAGTAGAAGTCATTACCAACTGTCTTCTGTGAAAATTTCAGCTTGATGAGTTGAGCCGTTAATTTTTAAAAAATAGTGATAAGTTTATTACAGAAAAAAGTATAATTATTCCACAACAAACGTAAAACGGGGAAATCACTCTATCTCAAACAACAAACATCAGATTGGCCTGAAAATTTTTCTACAAAGAGAAGTCATTACCAACTGCCTGCTGTAAAAATTTCAGCTTGATGAGTTGTGCCGTTAATTTTTAAAAAATAGTGATATGTTTATTACAGAAAAAAGTATAATTATTCCACAACAAACGTAAAACGGGGAAATCACTCTATCTCAAACAACAAACATCAGATTGGCCTGAAATTTTTTCTACAAGTAGAAGTCATTACCATCTGCCTTCAGAGAAAATTTCAGCTTGATGAGTTGTGCCGTTAATTTTTAAAAAATAGTGATAGGTTTATTACACAAAAAAGTATAATTATTCCACAACAAACGTTAAACGGGGAAATCACTCTATCTCAAACAACAAACATCAGATTGGCCTGAAATTTTTTCTACAAGTAGAAGTAATTACCATCTGCCTTCTGTGGAAATTTCAGCTTGATGAGTTGTGCCGTTAATTTTAAAAAAATAGTGATAAGTTTATTACAGAAAAAAGTATAATTATTCCACAACAAACGAAAAACGGGGAAATCACTCTATCTCAAACAACAAACATCAGATTGGCCTGAAAATTTTTCTACAAAGAGAAGTCATTACCAACTGCCTGCTGTAAAAATTTCAGCTTGATGAGTTGTGCCGTTAATTTAAAAAAAAATAGTGATAAGTTTATTACAGAAAAAAGTATAATTATTCCACAACAAACGTAAAACGGGGAAATCACTCTATCTCAAACAACAAACATCAGATTGGCCTGAAATTTTTTTCTACAAGTAGAAGTCATTACCATCTGCCTTCAGAGAAAATTTCAGCTTGATGAGTTGTGCCGTTAATTTTTAAAAAATAGTGATAGTTTTATTACACAAAAAAGTATAATTATTCCACAACAAACGTAAAACGGGGAAATCACTCTATCTCAAACAACAAACATCAGATTGGCCTGAAAATTTTTCTACAAAGAGAAGTCATTACCAACTGCCTGCTGTAAAAATTTCAGCTTGATGAGTTGTGCCGTTAATTTTTAAAAAATAGTGATATGTTTATTACAGAAAAAAGTATAATTATTCCACAACAAACGTTAAACGGGGAAATCACTCTATCTCAAACAACAAACATCAGATTGGCCTGAAATTTTTTCTACAAGTAGAAGTAATTACCATCTGCCTTCTGTGGAAATTTCAGCTTGATGATATGTGCCGTTAATTTTTAAAAAATAGTGATAGGTTTATTACACAAAAAAGTATAATTATTCCACAAAAAACGTAAAACGGGGAAATCACTCTATCTCAAACAACAAGCATTAGATTGTCCTGAAATTTTTTCTACAAGTAGAGGTCACTACCAACTGCCTTCTGTGAAAATTTCAGCTTGATTTGTTGTGCCGTTAATTTTTAAAAAATAGTGATAGGTTTATTACACAAAAAAGTATAATTATTCCACAACAAACGTTAAACGGGGAAATCACTCTATCTCAAACAACAAACATCAGATTGGCCTGAAATTTTTTCTACAAGTAGAAGTAATTACCATCTGCCTTCTGTGGAAATTTCAGCTTGATGAGATGTGCCGTTAATTTTTAAAAAATAGTGATAGGTTTATTACACAAAAAAGTATAATTATTCCACAAAAAACGTAAAACGGGGAAATCACTCTATCTCAAACAACAAGCATTAGATTGTCCTGAAATTTTTTCTACAAGTAGAGGTCACTACCAACT
Organism: Ochlerotatus camptorhynchus; assembly: GCF_037179485.1. Lineage (NCBI taxonomy): Eukaryota > Metazoa > Arthropoda > Insecta > Diptera > Culicidae > Ochlerotatus > Ochlerotatus camptorhynchus. The sequence goes on from NW_027040979.1 coordinate 1,110,784, forward strand.
GCCTTCTGTGAAAATTTCAGCTTGATTTGTTGTGCCGTTAATTTAAAAAAAATAGTGATAGGTTTATTACACAAAAAAGTATAATTATTCCACAACAAACGTTAAACGGGGAAATCACTCTATCTCAAACAACAAACATCAGATTGGCCTGAAATTTTTTCTACAAGTAGAAGTAATTACCATCTGCCTTCTGTGGAAATTTCAGCTTGATGAGATGTGCCGTTAATTTAAAAAAAATAGTGATAGGTTTATTACACAAAAAAGTATAATTATTCCACAAAAAACGTAAAACGGGGAAATCACTCTATCTCAAACAACAAACATCAGATTGGCCTGAAATTTTTTCTACAAGTAGAAGTAACTACCATCTACCTTCAGAGAAAATTTCAGCTTGATGAGTTGTGCCGTTAATTTTTAAAAAATAGTGATAGGTTTATTACACAAAAAAGTATAATTATTCCACAACAAACGTAAAACGGGGAAATCACTCTATCTCAAACAACAAACATCAGATTGGCCTGAAATTTTTTCTACAAGTAGAAGTCATTACCAACTGTCTTCTGTGAAAATTTCAGCTTGATGAGTTGAGCCGTTAATTTTTAAAAAATAGTGATAGGTTTATTACACAAAAAAGTATAATTATTCCACAAAAAACGTAAAACGGGGAAATCACTCTATCTCAAACAACAAGCATTAGATTGTCCTGAAATTTTTTCTACAAGTAGAGGTCACTACCAACTGCCTTCTGTGAAAATTTCAGCTTGATTTGTTGTGCCGTTAATTAAAAAAAAATCGTAATAGATTTATAACACAACAGTAAAACAGGCAAATCGCTCTATCTCTAACCCCAACCTTCAGATTGGCCTGAAATTGTTTCTACAAGTAGAAATTATTGCAAACTCAACCATTATGGAGTAGTCACTACAAAGCGCACAAAAAAAAAAAAAAAAAAAAAAAAAAAAAGTTTGGATTCCCTAACACAGACATCAGATTTCAGGTGTTAAGACTCATTGCCGTGTCTCATGGGGAAACTTTGAGCCAGGCTTCCCCTTTTTAATAAGGTAGTTTCTACGCCGATTTTTTTTTCGATTCTAAACCCAATCACCCCGTTTGCAAGCAGGTTGAACGTTACTTAGAACAACCAACAATCCGAGATGGTTTTTAATGTCCTATATGAAGACTGCTTTTCTTTTGTTAAAAATCTTCAATTAATTTTTTCCACAACAAAAGTAAACCGGGGAAATCACTCTATCTCTAACCCCAACCGTCAGATTGGCCTGAAATGTTTTCTACAAGTAGATGTCATTACCATCTGCCTTCTATAAAAATTTCAGCTTGATAAGTTGTGCCATTAATTTTTAAAAAATAGTGATAGGTTTATTACACAAAAAAGTATAATTATTCCACAACAAACGTAAAACGGGGAAATCACTCTATCTCAAACAACAAACATCAGATTGGCCTGAAAAATTTTCTTCAAAGAGAAGTCATTACCAACTGCCTGCTGTAAAAATTTCAGCTTGATGAGTTGTGCCGTTAATTTAAAAAAAATAGTGATAAGTTTATTACAGAAAAAAAGTATAATTATTCCACAACAAACGTAAAACGGGGAAATCACTCTATCTCAAACAACAAACATCAGATTGGCCTGAAATTTTTTCTACAAGTAGATGTCATTACCATATGCCTTCAGAGAAAATTTCAGCTTGATGAGTTGTGCCGTTAATTTTTAAAAAATAGTGATAGGTTTATTACACAAAAAAGTATAATTATTCCACAACAAACGTTAAACGGGGAAATCACTCTATCTCAAACAACAAACATCAGATTGGCCTGAAATTTTTTCTACAAGTAGAAGTAATTACCATCTGCCTTCTGTGGAAATTTCAGCTTGATGAGTTGAGCCGTTAATTTTTAAAAAATAGTGATAAGTTTATTACAGAAAAAAGTATAATTATTCCACAACAAACGTAAAACGGGGAAATCACTCTATCTCAAACAACAAACATCAGATTGGCCTGAAATTTTTTCTACAAAGAGAAGTCATTACCAACTGCCTGCTGTAAAAATTTCAGCTTGATGAGTTGTGCCGTTAATTTAAAAAAAATAGTGATATGTTTATTACAGAAAAAAGTATAATTATTCCACAACAAACGTAAAACGGGGAAATCACTCTATCTCAAACAACAAACATCAGATTGGCCTGAAATTTTTTTCTACAAGTAGAAGTCATTACCATCTGCCTTCAGAGAAAATTTCAGCTTGATGAGTTGTGCCGTTAATTTTTAAAAAATAGTGATAGGTTTATTACACAAAAAAGTATAATTATTCCACAACAAACGTTAAACGGGGAAATCACTCTATCTCAAACAACAAACATCAGATTGGCCTGAAATTTTTTCTACAAGTAGAAGTAATTACCATCTGCCTTCTGTGGAAATTTCAGCTTGATGAGATGTGCCGTTAATTTTTAAAAAATAGTGATAGGTTTATTACACAAAAAAGTATAATTATTCCACAAAAAACGTAAAACGGGGAAATCACTCTATCTCAAACAACAAGGATTAGATTGTCCTGAAATTTTTTCTACAAGTAGAGGTCACTACCAACTGCCTTCTGTGAAAATTTCAGCTTGATTTGTTGTGCCGTTAATTAAAAAAAATCGTAATAGATTTATTACACAACAGTAAAACAGGCAAATCGCTCTATCTCTAACCCCAACCTTCAGATTGGCCTGAAATTGTTTCTACAAGTAGAAATTATTGCAAACTCAACCATTATGGAGTAGTCACTACAAAGCGCAAAAAAAAAAAAAAAAAAAAAGTTTGGATTCCCTAACACAGACATCAGATTTCAGGTGTTAAGACTCATTGCCGTGTCTTATGGGGAAACTTTGAGCCAGGCTTCCCCTTTTTAATAAGGTAGTTTCTACGCCGATTTTTTTTTCGATTCTAAACCCAATCACCCCGTTTGCAAGCAGGTTGAACGTTACTAAGAACAACCAACAATCCGAGATGGTTTTTAATGTCCTATATGAAGACTGCTTTTCTTTTGTTAAAAATCTTCAATTATTTTTTTCCACAACAAAAGTAAACCGGGGAAATCACTCTATCTCTAACCCCAACCGTCAGATTGGCCTGAAATTTTTTCTACAAGTAGATGTCATTACCAACTGCCTTCTATAAAAATTTCAGCTTGATAAGTTGTGCCATTAATTTTTAAAAAATAGTGATAAGTTTATTACACCAAAAAAGTATAATTATTCCACAACAAACGTAAAACGGGGAAATCACTCTATCTCAAACAACAAACATCAGATTGGCCTGAAATTTTTTCTACAAGTAGAAGTCATTACCAACTGCCTGCTGTACAAATTTCAGCTTGATGAGTTGTGCCGTTAATTAAAAAAAAAATAGTGATAAGTTTATTACATAAAAAAGTATAATTATTCCACAACAAACGTAAAACGGGGAAATCACTCTATCTCAAACAACAAACATCAGATTGGCCTGAAATTTTTTCTACAAGTAGATGTCATTACCATCTGCCTTCAGAGAAAATTTCAGCTTGATGAGTTGTGCCGTTAATTTTTAAAAAATAGTGATAGGTTTATTACACAAAAAAGTATAATTATTCCACAACAAACGTTAAACGGGGAAATCACTCTATCTCAAACAACAAACATCAGATTGGCCTGAAATTTTTTCTACAAGTAGAAGTAATTACCATCTGCCTTCTGTGGAAATTTCAGCTTGATGAGATGTGCCGTTAATTTTTAAAAAATAGTGATAGGTTTATTACACAAAAAAGTATAATTATTCCACAACAAACGTAAAACGGGGAAATCACTCTATCTCAAACAACAAACATCAGATTGGCCTGAAATTTTTTCTACAAGTAGATGTCATTACCATCTGCCTTCAGAGAAAATTTCAGCTTGATGAGTTGTGCCGTTAATTTTTAAAAAATAGTGATAGGTTTATTACACAAAAAAGTATAATTATTCCACAACAAACGTTAAACGGGGAAATCACTCTATCTCAAACAACAAACATCAGATTGGCCTGAAATTTTTTCTACAAGTAGAAGTAACTACCATCTGCCTTCAGAGAAAATTTCAGCTTGATGAGTTGTGCCGTTAATTTTTAAAAAATAGTGATAGGTTTATTACACAAAAAAGTATAATTATTCCACAACAAACGTAAAACGGGGAAATCACTCTATCTCAAACAACAAACATCAGATTGGCCTGAATTTTTTTCTACAAGTAGAAGTCATTACCAACTGTCTTCTGTGAAAATTTCAGCTTGATGAGTTGAGCCGTTAATTTTTAAAAAATAGTGATAGGTTTATTACAGAAAAAAGTATAATTATTCCACAACAAACGTAAAACGGGGAAATCACTCTATCTCAAACAACAAACATCAGATTGGCCTGAAAATTTTTCTACAAAGAGAAGTCATTACCAACTGCCTGCTGTAAAAATTTCAGCTTGATGAGTTGTGCCGTTAATTTTTAAAAAATAGTGATATGTTTATTACAGAAAAAAGTATAATTATTCCACAACAAACGTAAAACGGGGAAATCACTCTATCTCAAACAACAAACATCAGATTGGCCTGAAATTTTTTCTACAAGTAGAAGTCATTACCATCTGCCTTCAGAGAAAATTTCAGCTTGATGAGTTGTGCCGTTAATTTTTAAAAAATAGTGATAGGTTTATTACACAAAAAAGTATAATTATTCCACAACAAACGTTAAACGGGGAAATCACTCTATCTCAAACAACAAACATCAGATTGGCCTGAAATTTTTTCTACAAGTAGAAGTAATTACCATCTGCCTTCTGTGGAAATTTCAGCTTGATGAGTTGTGCCGTTAATTTAAAAAAAATAGTGATAAGTTTATTACAGAAAAAAGTATAATTATTCCACAACAAACGAAAAACGGGGAAATCACTCTATCTCAAACAACAAACATCAGATTGGCCTGAAAATTTTTCTACAAAGAGAAGTCATTACCAACTGCCTGCTGTAAAAATTTCAGCTTGATGAGTTGTGCCGTTAATTTAAAAAAAAATAGTGATAAGTTTATTACAGAAAAAAGTATAATTATTCCACAACAAACGTAAAACGGGGAAATCACTCTATCTCAAACAACAAACATCAGATTGGCCTGAAATTTTTTTCTACAAGTAGAAGTCATTACCATCTGCCTTCAGAGAAAATTTCAGCTTGATGAGTTGTGCCGTTAATTTTTAAAAAATAGTGATAGTTTTATTACACAAAAAAGTATAATTATTCCACAACAAACGTAAAACGGGGAAATCACTCTATCTCAAACAACAAACATCAGATTGGCCTGAATTTTTTTCTACAAGTAGAAGTCATCACCAACTGTCTTCTGTGAAAATTTCAGCTTGATGAGTTGAGCCGTTAATTTTTAAAAAATAGTGATAAGTTTATTACAGAAAAAAGTATAATTATTCCACAACAAACGTAAAACGGGGAAATCACTCTATCTCAAACAACAAACATCAGATTGGCCTGAAAATTTTTCTACAAAGAGAAGTCATTACCAACTGCCTGCTGTAAAAATTTCAGCTTGATGAGTTGTGCCGTTAATTTTTAAAAAATAGTGATATGTTTATTACAGAAAAAAGTATAATTATTCCACAACAAACGTTAAACGGGGAAATCACTCTATCTCAAACAACAAACATCAGATTGGCCTGAAATTTTTTCTACAAGTAGAAGTAATTACCATCTGCCTTCTGTGGAAATTTCAGCTTGATGATATGTGCCGTTAATTTTTAAAAAATAGTGATAGGTTTATTACACAAAAAAGTATAATTATTCCACAACAAACGTTAAACGGGGAAATCACTCTATCTCAAACAACAAACATCAGATTGGCCTGAAATTTTTTCTACAAGTAGAGGTCACTACCAACTGCCTTCTGTGAAAATTTCAGCTTGATTTGTTGTGCCGTTAATTTAAAAAAAATAGTGATAGGTTTATTACACAAAAAAGTATAATTATTCCACAAAAAACGTAAAACGGGGAAATCACTCTATCTCAAACAACAAGCATTAGATTGTCCTGAAATTTTTTCTACAAGTAGAGGTCACTACCAACTGCCTTCTGTGAAAATTTCAGCTTGATTTGTTGTGCCGTTAATTTTTAAAAAATAGTGATAGGTTTATTACACAAAAAAGTATAATTATTCCACAACAAACGTTAAACGGGGAAATCACTCTATCTCAAACAACAAACATCAGATTGGCCTGAAATTTTTTCTACAAGTAGAAGTAATTACCATCTGCCTTCTGTGGAAATTTCAGCTTGATGAGATGTGCCGTTAATTTTTAAAAAATAGTGATAGGTTTATTACACAAAAAAGTATAATTATTCCACAAAAAACGTAAAACGGGGAAATCACTCTATCTCAAACAACAAGCATTAGATTGTCCTGAAATTTTTTCTACAAGTAGAGGTCACTACCAACTGCCTTCTGTGAAAATTTCAGCTTGATTTGTTGTGCCGTTAATTTAAAAAAAATAGTGATAGGTTTATTACACAAAAAAGTATAATTATTCCACAACAAACGTTAAACGGGGAAATCACTCTATCTCAAACAACAAACATCAGATTGGCCTGAAATTTTTTCTACAAGTAGAAGTAATTACCATCTGCCTTCTGTGGAAATTTCAGCTTGATGAGATGTGCCGTTAATTTAAAAAAAATAGTGATAGGTTTATTACACAAAAAAGTATAATTATTCCACAACAAACGTAAAACGGGGAAATCACTCTATCTCAAACAACAAACATCAGATTGGCCTGAAATTTTTTCTACAAGTAGAAGTCATTACCAACTGTCTTCTGTGAAAATTTCAGCTTGATGAGTTGAGCCGTTAATTTTTAAAAAATAGTGATAGGTTTATTACACAAAAAAGTATAATTATTCCACAAAAAACGTAAAACGGGGAAATCACTCTATCTCAAACAACAAGCATTAGATTGTCCTGAAATTTTTTCTACAAGTAGAGGTCACTACCAACTGCCTTCTGTGAAAATTTCAGCTTGATTTGTTGTGCCGTTAATTAAAAAAAAATCGTAATAGATTTATAACACAACAGTAAAACAGGCAAATCGCTCTATCTCTAACCCCAACCTTCAGATTGGCCTGAAATTGTTTCTACAAGTAGAAATTATTGCAAACTCAACCATTATGGAGTAGTCACTACAAAGCGCACAAAAAAAAAAAAAAAAAAAAAAAAAAGTTTGGATTCCCTAACACAGACATCAGATTTCAGGTGTTAAGACTCATTGCCGTGTCACATGGGGAAACTTTGAGCCAGGCTTCCCCTTTTTAATAAGGTAGTTTCTACGCCGATTTTTTTTTCGATTCTAAACCCAATCACCCCGTTTGCAAGCAGGTTGAACGTTACTAAGAACAACCAACAATCCGAGATGGTTTTTAATGTCCTATATGAAGACTGCTTTTCTTTTGTTAAAAATCTTCAATTAATTTTTTCCACAACAAAAGTAAACCGGGGAAATCACTCTATCTCTAACCCCAACCGTCAGATTGGCCTGAAATTTTTTCTACAAGCAGATGTCATTACCATCTGCCTTCTATAAAAATTTCAGCTTGATAAGTTGTGCCATTAATTTTTAAAAAATAGTGATAGGTTTATTACACAAAAAAGTATAATTATTCCACAACAAACGTAAAACGGGGAAATCACTCTATCTCAAACAACAAACATCAGATTGGCCTGAAAATTTTTCTACAAAGAGAAGTCATTACCAACTGCCTGCTGTAAAAATTTCAGCTTGATGAGTTGTGCCGTTAATTTTTAAAAAATAGTGATATGTTTATTACAGAAAAAAGTATAATTATTCCACAACAAACGTAAAACGGGGAAATCACTCTATCTCAAACAACAAACATCAGATTGGCCTGAAATTTTTTCTACAAGTAGAAGTCATTACCATCTGCCTTCAGAGAAAATTTCAGCTTGATGAGTTGTGCCGTTAATTTTTAAAAAATAGTGATAGGTTTATTACACAAAAAAGTATAATTATTCCACAACAAACGTTAAACGGGGAAATCACTCTATCTCAAACAACAAACATCAGATTGGCCTGAAATTTTTTCTACAAGTAGAAGTAATTACCATCTGCCTTCTGTGGAAATTTCAGCTTGATGAGATGTGCCGTTAATTTTTAAAAAATAGTGATAGGTTTATTACACAAAAAAGTATAATTATTCCACAAAAAACGTAAAACGGGGAAATCACTCTATCTCAAACAACAAACATCAGATTGGCCTGAAATTTTTTCTACAAGTAGAAGTAACTACCATCTGCCTTCAGAGAAAATTTCAGCTTGATGAGTTGTGCCGTTAATTTTTAAAAAATAGTGATAGGTTTATTACACAAAAAAGTATAATTATTCCACAACAAACGTAAAACGGGGAAATCACTCTATCTCAAACAACAAACATCAGATTGGCCTGAAATTTTTTCTACAAGTAGAAGTCATTACCAACTGTCTTCTGTGAAAATTTCAGCTTGATGAGTTGAGCCGTTAATTTTTAAAAAATAGTGATAAGTTTATTACAGAAAAAAGTATAATTATTCCACAACAAACGTAAAACGGGGAAATCACTCTATCTCAAACAACAAACATCAGATTGGCCTGAAAATTTTTCTACAAAGAGAAGTCATTACCAACTGCCTGCTGTAAAAATTTCAGCTTGATGAGTTGTGCCGTTAATTTTTAAAAAATAGTGATATGTTTATTACAGAAAAAAGTATAATTATTCCACAACAAACGTAAAACGGGGAAATCACTCTATCTCAAACAACAAACATCAGATTGGCCTGAAATTTTTTCTACAAGTAGAAGTCATTACCATCTGCCTTCAGAGAAAATTTCAGCTTGATGAGTTGTGCCGTTAATTTTTAAAAAATAGTGATAGGTTTATTACACAAAAAAGTATAATTATTCCACAACAAACGTTAAACGGGGAAATCACTCTATCTCAAACAACAAACATCAGATTGGCCTGAAATTTTTTCTACAAGTAGAAGTAATTACCATCTGCCTTCTGTGGAAATTTCAGCTTGATGAGATGTGCCGTTAATTTTTAAAAAATAGTGATAGGTTTATTACACAAAAAAGTATAATTATTCCACAAAAAACGTAAAACGGGGAAATCACTCTATCTCAAACAACAAACATCAGATTGGCCTGAAATTTTTTCTACAAGTAGAAGTAACTACCATCTGCCTTCAGAGAAAATTTCAGCTTGATGAGTTGTGCCGTTAATTTTTAAAAAATAGTGATAGGTTTATTACACAAAAAAGTATAATTATTCCACAACAAACGTAAAACGGGGAAATCACTCTATCTCAAACAACAAACATCAGATTGGCCTGAAATTTTTTCTACAAGTAGAAGTCATTACCAACTGTCTTCTGTGAAAATTTCAGCTTGATGAGTTGAGCCGTTAATTTTTAAAAAATAGTGATAAGTTTATTACAGAAAAAAGTATAATTATTCCACAACAAACGTAAAACGGGGAAATCACTCTATCTCAAACAACAAACATCAGATTGGCCTGAAATTTTTTTCTACAAGTAGAAGTCATTACCATCTGCCTTCAGAGAAAATTTCAGCTTGATGAGTTGTGCCGTTAATTTTTAAAAAATAGTGATAGGTTTATTACACAAAAAAGTATAATTATTCCACAACAAACGTTAAACGGGGAAATCACTCTATCTCAAACAACAAACATCAGATTGGCCTGAAATTTTTTCTACAAGTAGAAGTAATTACCATCTGCCTTCTGTGGAAATTTCAGCTTGATGAGATGTGCCGTTAATTTTTAAAAAATAGTGATAGGTTTATTACACAAAAAAGTATAATTATTCCACAAAAAACGTAAAACGGGGAAATCACTCTATCTCAAACAACAAGCATTAGATTGTCCTGAAATTTTTTCTACAAGTAGAGGTCACTACCAACTGCCTTCTGTGAAAATTTCAGCTTGATTTGTTGTGCCGTTAATTAAAAAAAAAATCGTAATAGATTTATAACACAACAGTAAAACAGGCAAATCGCTCTATCTCTAACCCCAACCTTCAGATTGGCCTGAAATTTTTTTCTACAAGTAGAAGTCATTACCATCTGCCTTCAGGGAAAATTTCAGCTTGATGAGTTGTGCCGTTAATTTTTAAAAAATAGTGATAGGTTTATTACACAAAAAAGTATAATTATTCCACAACAAACGTTAAACGGGGAAATCACTCTATCTCAAACAACAAACATCAGATTGGCCTGAAATTTTTTCTACAAGTAGAAGTAATTACCATCTGCCTTCTGTGGAAATTTCAGCTTGATGAGATGTGCCGTTAATTTTTAAAAAATAGTGATAGGTTTATTACACAAAAAAGTATAATTATTCCACAAAAAACGTAAAACGGGGAAATCACTCTATCTCAAACAACAAGCATTAGATTGTCCTGAAATTTTTTCTACAAGTAGAGGTCACTACCAACTGCCTTCTGTGAAAATTTCAGCTTGATTTTTTGTGCCGTTAATTTTTAAAAAATAGTGATAGGTTTATTACACAAAAAAGTATAATTATTCCACAACAAACGTTAAACGGGGAAATCACTCTATCTCAAACAACAAACATCAGATTGGCCTGAAATTTTTTCTACAAGTAGAAGTAATTACCATCTGCCTTCTGTGGAAATTTCAGCTTGATGAGATGTGCCGTTAATTTTTAAAAAATAGTGATAGGTTTATTACACAAAAAAGTATAATTATTCCACAAAAAACGTAAAACGGGGAAATCACTCTATCTCAAACAACAAGCATTAGATTGTCCTGAAATTTTTTCTACAAGTAGAGGTCACTACCAACTGCCTTCTGTGAAAATTTCAGCTTGATTTGTTGTGCCGTTAATTAAAAAAAATCGTAATAGATTTATTACACAACAGTAAAACAGGCAAATCGCTCTATCTCTAACCCCAACCTTCAGATTGGCCTGAAATTGTTTCTACAAGTAGAAATTATTGCAAACTCAACCATTATGGAGTAGTCACTACAAAGCGCAAAAAAAAAAAAAAAAAGTTTGGATTCCCTAACACAGACATCAGATTTCAGGTGTTAAGACTCATTGCCGTGTCTCATGGGGAAACTTTGAGCCAGGCTTCCCCTTTTTAATAAGGTAGTTTCTACGCCGATTTTTTTTTCGATTCTAAACCCAATCACCCCGTTTGCAAGCAGGTTGAACGTTACTAAGAACAACCAACAATCCGAGATGGTTTTTAATGTCCTATATGAAGACTGCTTTTCTTTTGTTAAAAATCTTCAATTAATTTTTTCCACAACAAAAGTAAACCGGGGAAATCACTCTATCTCTAACCCCAACCGTCAGATTGGCCTGAAATTTTTTCTACAAGTAGATGTCATTACCATCTGCCTTCTATAAAAATTTCAGCTTGATAAGTTGTGCCATTAATTTTTAAAAAATAGTGATAAGTTTATTACACAAAAAAGTATAATTATTCCACAACAAACGTAAAACGGGGAAATCACTCTATCTCAAACAACAAACATCAGATTGGCCTGAAAAATTTTCTACAAAGAGAAGTCATTACCAACTGCCTGCTGTGAAAATTTCAGCTTGATGAGTTGTGCCGTTTATTTTAAAAAAATAGTGATAAGTTTATTACAGAAAAAAGTATAATTATTCCACAACAAACGTAAAACGGGGAAATCACTCTATCTCAAACAACAAACATCAGATTGGCCTGAAATTTTTTTCTACAAGTAGAAGTAATTACCATCTGCCTTCTGTGAAAATTTCAGCTTGATGAGATGTGCCGTTAATTTTTAAAAAATAGTGATAGGTTTATTACACAAAAAAGTATAATTATTCCACAAAAAACGTAAAACGGGGAAATCACTCTATCTCAAACAACAAGCATTAGATTGTCCTGAAATTTTTTCTACAAGTAGAGGTCACTACCAACTGCCTTCTGTGAAAATTTCAGCTTGATTTGTTGTGCCGTTAATTTTTAAAAAATAGTGATAGGTTTATTACACAAAAAAGTATAATTATTCCACAACAAACGTTAAACGGGGAAATCACTCTATCTCAAACAACAAACATCAGATTGGCCTGAAATTTTTTCTACAAGTAGAAGTAATTACCATCTGCCTTCTGTGGAAATTTCAGCTTGATGAGATGTGCCGTTAATTTTTAAAAAAATAGTGATAGGTTTATTACACAAAAAAGTATAATTATTCCACAAAAAACGTAAAACGGGGAAATCACTCTATCTCAAACAACAAGCATTAGATTGTCCTGAAATTTTTTCTACAAGTAGAGGTCACTACCAACTGCCTTCTGTGAAAATTTCAGCTTGATTTGTTGTGCCGTTAATTAAAAAAAATCGTAATAGATTTATTACACAACAGTAAAACAGGCAAATCGCTCTATCTCTAACCCCAACCTTCAGATTGGCCTGAAATTGTTTCTACAAGTAGAAATTATTGCAAACTCAACCATTATGGAGTAGTCACTACAAAGCGCAAAAAAAAAAAAAAAAAAGTTTGGATTCCCTAACACAGACATCAGATTTCAGGTGTTAAGACTCATTGCCGTGTCTCATGGGGAAACTTTGAGCCAGGCTTCCCCTTTTTAATAAGGTAGTTTCTACGCCGATTTTTTTTTCGATTCTAAACCCAATCACCCCGTTTGAGAGCAGGTTGAACGTTACTAAGAACAACCATCTCAGTCCGCATCGTGCTCTCTTGCCGTGCGGATCTATTTGCTTTTTGCTTAAGGAAGTGTTACTACTACCTAAAGCTACAACAAATTTAAACAGCACTTTTCAGTGCTCAACCTGTAAAAATTTTCTACCTTGTTCAACTCCTCTTATTCCTCTTCGATCCTTGTTTGGACCCTACCCGAGGTAATCCTTCTTGGATATCGATTTGGAAAATTCCTCTTCGATCCTTCAGATTCTTATAGTAATCTGCTTGGAAGTCGATTTGGATAATCGCATAATCGCACTTTTCAGTGCTCAACCTGTAAAAAATTTTCTACCTTGTTCAACTCCTCTTATTCCTCTTCGATCCTTGTTTGGACCCTACCCGAGGTAATCCTTCTTGGATATCGATTTGGAAAATTCCTCTTCGATCCTTCAGATTCTTATAGTAATCTGCTTGGAAGTCGATTTGGATAAAAATTTACTGCCGCCATGGCACCTAAACGCAAAAGAAAGGGGCAAACTCTTGACCCCCCTTCTGATGAAATTAATTTGAGTAATCAATTTGATTTGCTCACGGATGATGAGAATGATCCATCATCCAAGAAAAATTCTAGTAAACTTTCCCGGCTTAATGCCAAGAAAGAAAAGATTCCCCCTATTGTGATAACCACTACCGATTTCCATGCTCTTCGCATGGAACTTTTGAATTTCGTGAAAGTTAAGTTTTCACTACAAATTGGACGTCGGGGTGAATGCCGTGTATTGGCTGAAACCTTGGACGGATTTAAATGTCTTCTCAAGTATCTTACTGAGAAGAAGCACAATTTTTTTACTTACGACACCAAAACTGAACGTGTGTTCAAGGTTGTCATGAAAGGACTGCCCAGTGGTGAATCCCTGGATCAGATCAAAGATGAACTGGCAAAATTACTTGGAGTTGTGCCACTCCAAGTAATCAAAATGAAAATGAAATCCCGTCCTGGCGATTCGCGCAACGGGATTTCTAATGATTTTTATTTAGTTCACTTCAAGTCTAGTGAACTAAACAACCTTAAGGCCTTAGAAAAAGCTAGCCTTATGCTCCATGTCCGAGTGAAGTGGGAACACTTCAGGAAGACTGGAGGAAATTTCCAAAACCTCACTCAGTGCCGTAAGTGCCAGGGATGGGGTCACGGAACTAAAAATTGCTACATGCCAGCTAAATGCATGAATTGTGGTGATTCCTCTCACGCAAAGGACGACTGTCCTGTGAAGGAAGACCCTAAGAAATTTAAATGTTCAAATTGTGGTGAAAACCACAAATCCAATTTTTGGGAATGTAAGACTCGCAAAGCGATCCTACAATCTCGTTCTAAGCGACAGGTAGGAAACGCTCCACGTTTCCGAACAGGTACAAATTCCTCTGCTGTTAACAACGGTCAGCGAGGAACAAATTCTACATTCGTACCCGTAGGTACAAATATCACCCCTGCTTCAAATGTTTCATCTGTACCTACTCCCCTCGCTGCTAACAATGTTCAGCGAGTTAATGGAGCTACCTATGCTGCTATTGCAGCGGGTAGAAATCAAAATACTAACCAACGTTCTAACGGAAATTTTGACAATTTTGACTTAGGAAGCATTACTGCCCCTAAAATGGAATTTTTACAGAATTCATTAATTGACATGATTTCTGATATGCTTAAATCTAACTCCATGTTTGATGCTATTCAAACTGGAGTAAAATTTGCTAATAATATTGTCATGACTTTAAAATTCAGTAATGGATTTTAAAGCTTTAAACATTTTAAATTGGAACGCTCGATCTCTTAAAGATAATGAAGACGAGCTATTTAATTTTTTGAGGGTTCATAACGTGCATATTGCCGTTATAACTGAAACGTTCCTTAAACCTGACCATAAGGTTAAGAAGGACGCAAATTACTTGATTTATAGAAATGATCGTCTTGATGGACCCTGTGGTGGCGTTGCCATCATTATTCATAGACGAATCAAGCATAAAATTCTTTCTTCATTTCAAACCAAAGTTTTTGAAACTTTGGGAGTTTCTGTTGAAACAAAATTTGGACAACTTACGTTTATAGCTGCCTATTTGCCATTCCAATGCGTAGGCCAGCAAAAGAATTTTCTCAAGGGTGACCTCCAGAAACTTACCCGTCATAGGTCTAAATTCTTCATTATTGGTGATTTTAATGCAAAACACCGCTCATGGAATAATGCTCAAAGCAATTCCAATGGTAATATTCTGTTTGATGATTGTTCTGCAGGTTATTACACTATTCAATATCCAAACAGCCCAACATGCTTTTCTTCTGCAAGAAATCCCTCAACTATTGATTTGGTCTTAACTGATTCATGTCATCTTTGTAGCCAATTGGTTACCCATGCTGACTTCGGTTCTGATCACCTTCCAGTAACTTTTGAAATATCCCAAGAAATAATTTCCAATCCCAACAGCTTTACTTTCAATTACCATAGGGCTGATTGGGAGCAATATCGAACATTTATAGAATATAACTTCGATCCAAACATTCCTTTGCAAACCAAAGATGAAATTAATTATGCTCTTGAATCTCTGACTACTTCTATAGTTGAAGCAAGAGCTGCCTCAGTACCAAAATGCGAGGTTAAATTCGATTCAATTATAATAGACGATGATCTTCAGCTCTTGATCCGTCTTAAAAATGTCCGTAGGAGACAATTTCAAAGAACACGCGATCCTGCCATGAAAGTTATCTGGCGGGATTTGCAAAAACAAATTAAAAAGCGATTCTCTGCCCTGAGGAACAAAACTTTTGAAAATAATGTTTCTAAATTAGACCCGAGTTCCAAACCCTTTTGGAAACTCACAAAAATTTTGAAAAAACCTCAAAAGCCAATTCCAGCGCTTAAAGTAGGTGGTAAAATTTTGATCACAAATTTGGAAAAAGCTCAGAAACTTGCTAAGCAATTCGAGAGTTCCCATAATTTCAGTTTGGGTCTTACTAGTCCTATTGAGAATCAGGTTGCTCGGGATTTTCTGAATATTTTCTCTCGGGAAAATATTTTTGATGATTCCTGGGGGACTGATTTGGACGAAGTAAGGTCTATAACCAAAAAATTTCAAAATATGAAACCTCCAGGTGATGATGGTATTTTCTATATCCTCATCAAAAAACTCCCAGAGAGTACCTTGTCTTTCCTGGTAAAATTATTTAACAGATGTTTCCATTTGGCATACTTTCCTGATAAATGGAAAAATGCAAAAGTTGTTCCAATTTTGAAGCCGGATAAAAATCCAGCTGAAGCTTCTAGCTACCGTCCAATAAGTTTGCTTTCTTCAATAAGTAAACTTTTTGAAAAAATAATTTTGAATAGAATGATGCTTCACATCAACACGAACTCAATTTTTGCAGATGAGCAGTTTGGATTTCGCCATGGGCATTCAACTACTCATCAACTCTTGAGAGTTACCAATTTAATTCGTTCAAACAAATCTGAAGGCCACTCAACTGGAGTTGCTCTTCTAGACATAGAAAAAGCATTCGACAGTGTTTGGCATGAAGGTTTGATTGCTAAATTGAAAAAGTTTAATTTTCCACTTTACATTATGAAATTAGTTCAAAATTATTTAACTGACAGAACTCTGCAGGTAAATTATCAAAATTCCAAATCTAATCGACTACCTGTTAGAGCAGGAGTTCCTCAGGGTAGCATTCTTGGGCCTATATTGTATAACATTTTCACTTCGGACCTCCCTGATTTGCCTCAGGGTTGCCACAAATCTTTGTTCGCTGATGACACAGGCATTTCCGCTAAAGGAAGAAGTCTTCGTGTTATTTGCAGCAGACTTCAGAAAAGTTTAGATATTTTCTCTTCTTATTTACAAAAATGGAAGATTTCTCCCAACGCTTCCAAAACTCAACTTATAATATTTCCACATAAGCCCAGGGCTTCCTTTTTGAAACCTAGTAGTAGTCACATAGTCACTATGAACGGAGTTCCAATTTCCTGGTCAACCCAAGTGAAATATCTTGGATTAATACTTGACCATAAATTAACTTTTAAAGATCACATTGAGGGCATTCAAGCCAAATGTAACAAATATATAAAATGTTTGTATCCTCTTATAAACAGGAAATCCAAACTTTGCCTGACGAATAAACTTCTAATATTTAAACAAGTTTTTAGACCGGCCATGCTTTACGCTGTGCCAATATGGTCTAGTTGTTGCACTACCAGGAAAAAAGCACTTCAAAGGATTCAGAACAAAATTCTGAAGATGATTTTGAAGTTGCCTCCCTGGTACAGTACTACCGAAGTACATAGAATTTCGAATGTTGAGACTTTAGCACAAATGTCCAACAAAATAATTAATAATTTCCGGCAAAAATCGTTACAATCCTCAATTGCAACGATTAATTCCCTTTATACTTAGATAAGATTTAGTTTTAGTTATTTAGTTTTAAGCTATCAATTGTTATACTGACATGCAGGTTTAAAAAACCTGTTTAAAATACTGAATTGCCAAGACAGGAACAATGTAAAAACACTTAGATATATATCATAACAATTAAGGCTGGTAAGTTACTGTAGTAACTGGAGCACCTAGGTTAAAAATGAAATGTAATTTATTTTGAATTTGGAACAAATAAAGAGTTAAAAAAAAAAAAAAAAAAAAAAAGAAAGAACAACCAACAATCCGAGATGGTTTTTAATGTCCTATATGAAGACTGCTTTTCTTTTGTTAAAAATCTTCAATTAATTTTTTCCACAACAAAAGTAAACCGGGGAAATCACTCTATCTCTAACCCCAACCGTCAGATTGGCCTGAAATTTTTTCTACAAGTAGATGTCATTACCATCTGCCTTCTATAAAAATTTCAGCTTTATAAGTTGTGCCATTAATTTTTAAAAAATAGTGATAAGTTTATTACACAAAAAAGTATAATTATTCCACAACAAACGTAAAACGGGGAAATCACTCTATCTCAAACAACAAACATCAGATTGGCCTGAAAATTTTTCTACAAAGAGAAGTCATTACCAACTGCCTGCTGTGAAAATTTCAGCTTGATGAGTTGTACCGCTAATTTAAAAAAAATAGTGATAAGTTTATTACAGAAAAAAGTATAATTATTCCACAACAAACGTAAAACGGGGAAATCACTCTATCTCAAACAACAAACATAAGATTGGCCTGAAATTTTTTCTACAAGTAGAAGTCATTACCATCTGCCTTCAGAGAAAATTTCAGCTTGATGAGTTGTGCCGTTAATTTTTAAAAAATAGTGATAGGTTTATTACACAAAAAAGTATAATTATTCCACAACAAACGTAAAACGGGGAAATCACTCTATCTCAAACAACAAACATCAGATTGGCCTGAAATTTTTTCTACAAGTAGAAGTAATTACCATCTGCCTTCTGTGGAAATTTCAGCTTGATGAGATGTGCCGTTAATTTTAAAAAAATAGTGATAGGTTTATTACACAAAAAAGTATAATTATTCCACAACAAACGTAAAACGGGGAAATCACTCTATCTCAAACAACAAACATCAGATTGGCCTGAAATTTTTTCTACAAGTAGAAGTAACTACCATCTACCTTCAGAGAAAATTTCAGCTTGATGAGTTGTGCCGTTAATTTTTAAAAAATAGTGATAGGTTTATTACACAAAAAAGTATAATTATTCCACAACAAACGTAAAACGGGGAAATCACTCTATCTCAAACAACAAACATCAGATTGGCCTGAAATTTTTTCTACAAGTAGAAGTCATTACCAACTGTCTTCTGTGAAAATTTCAGCTTGATGAGTTGAGCCGTTAATTTTTAAAAAATAGTGATAGGTTTATTACACAAAAAAGTATAATTATTCCACAAAAAACGTAAAACGGGGAAATCACTCTATCTCAAACAACAAGCATTAGATTGTCCTGAAATTTTTTCTACAAGTAGAGGTCACTACCAACTGCCTTCTGTGAAAATTTCAGCTTGATTTGTTGTGCCGTTAATTAAAAAAAAATCGTAATAGATTTATAACACAACAGTAAAACAGGCAAATCGCTCTATCTCTAACCCCAACCTTCAGATTGGCCTGAAATTGTTTCTACAAGTAGAAATTATTGCAAACTCAACCATTATGGAGTAGTCACTACAAAGCGCACAAAAAAAAAAAAAAAAAAAAAAAAAAAAAAAAAAAAAAAAAAAAAAAAAAAAAAAAAAAAAAGTTTGGATTCCCTAACACAGACATCAGATTTCAGGTGTTAAGACTCATTGCCGTGTCTCATGGGGAAACTTTGAGCCAGGCTTCCGCTTTTTAATAAGGTAGTTTCTACGCCGATTTTTTTTCGATTCTAAACCCAATCACCCCGTTTGCAAGCAGGTTGAACGTTACTAAGAACAACCAACAATCCGAGATGGTTTTTAATGTCCTATATGAAGACTGCTTTTCTTTTGTTAAAAATCTTCAATTAATTTTTTCCACAACAAAAGTAAACCGGGGAAATCACTCTATCTCTAACCCCAACCGTCAGATTGGCCTGAAATTTTTTCTACAAGTAGATGTCATTACCATCTGCCTTCTTTAAAAATTTCAGCTTGATAAGTTGTGCCATTAATTTTTAAAAAATAGTGATAAGTTTATTACACAAAAAAGTATAATTATTCCACAACAAACGTAAAACGGGGAAATCACTCTATCTCAAACAACAAACATCAGATTGGCCTGAAAAATTTTCTACAAAGAGAAGTCATTACCAACTGCCTGCTGTAAAAATTTCAGCTTGATGAGTTGTGCCGTTAATTTTAAAAAAATAGTGATAAGTTTATTACAGAAAAAAGTATAATTATTCCACAACAAACGTAAAACGGGGAAATCACTCTATCTCAAACAACAAACATCAGATTGGCCTGAAATTTTTTCTACAAGTAGATGTCATTACCATCTGCCTTCAGAGAAAATTTCAGCTTGATGAGTTGTGCCGTTAATTTTTAAAAAATAGTGATAGGTTTATTACACAAAAAAGTATAATTATTCCACAACAAACGTTAAACGGGGAAATCACTCTATCTCAAACAACAAACATCAGATTGGCCTGAAATTTTTTCTACAAGTAGAAGTAATTACCATCTGCCTTCTGTGGAAATTTCAGCTTGATGAGATGTGCCGTTAATTTTTAAAAAATAGTGATAGGTTTATTACACAAAAAAGTATAATTATTCCACAAAAAACGTAAAACGGGGAAATCACTCTATCTCAAACAACAAACATCAGATTGGCCTGAAATTTTTTCTACAAGTAGAAGTAACTACCATCTGCCTTCAGAGAAAATTTCAGCTTGATGAGTTGTGCCGTTAATTTTTAAAAAATAGTGATAAGTTTATTACACAAAAAAGTATAATTATTCCACAACAAACGTAAAACGGGGAAATCACTCTATCTCAAACAACAAACATCAGATTGGCCTGAAATTTTTTCTACAAGTAGAAGTCATTACCAACTGTCTTCTGTGAAAATTTCAGCTTGATGAGTTGAGCCGTTAATTTTTAAAAAATAGTGATAAGTTTATTACAGAAAAAAGTATAATTATTCCACAACAAACGTAAAACGGGGAAATCACTCTATCTCAAACAACAAACATCAGATTGGCCTGAAAATTTTTCTACAAAGAGAAGTCATTACCAACTGCCTGCTGTAAAAATTTCAGCTTGATGAGTTGTGCCGTTAATTTAAAAAAAATAGTGATATGTTTATTACAGAAAAAAGTATAATTATTCCACAACAAACGTAAAACGGGGAAATCACTCTATCTCAAACAACAAACATCAGATTGGCCTGAAATTTTTTTCTACAAGTAGAAGTCATTACCATCTGCCTTCAGAGAAAATTTCAGCTTGATGAGTTGTGCCGTTAATTTTAAAAAAATAGTGATAGGTTTATTACACAAAAAAGTATAATTATTCCACAACAAACGTTAAACGGGGAAATCACTCTATCTCAAACAACAAACATCAGATTGGCCTGAAATTTTTTCTACAAGTAGAAGTAATTACCATCTGCCTTCTGTGGAAATTTCAGCTTGATGAGATGTGCCGTTAATTTTTAAAAAATAGTGATAGGTTTATTACACAAAAAAGTATAATTATTCCACAAAAAACGTAAAACGGGGAAATCACTCTATCTCAAACAACAAGCATTAGATTGTCCTGAAATTTTTTCTACAAGTAGAGGTCACTACCAACTGCCTTCTGTGAAAATTTCAGCTTGATTTGTTGTGCCGTTAATTAAAAAAAATCGTAATAGATTTATTACACAACAGTAAAACAGGCAAATCGCTCTATCTCTAACCCCAACCTTCAGATTGGCCTGAAATTGTTTCTACAAGTAGAAATTATTGCAAACTCAACCATTATGGAGTAGTCACTACAAAGCGCAAAAAAAAAAAAAAAAAAAAAGTTTGGATTCCCTAACACAGACATCAGATTTCAGGTGTTAAGACTCATTGCCGTGTCTCATGGGGAAACTTTGAGCCAGGCTTCCCCTTTTTAATAAGGTAGTTTCTACGCCGATTTTTTTTTCGATTCTAAACCCAATCACCCCGTTTGCAAGCAGGTTGAACGTTACTAAGAACAACCAACAATCCGAGATGGTTTTTAATGTCCTATATGAAGACTGCTTTTCTTTTGTTAAAAATCTTCAATTATTTTTTTCCACAACAAAAGTAAACCGGGGAAATCACTCTATCTCTAACCCCAACCGTCAGATTGGCCTGAAATTTTTTCTACAAGTAGATGTCATTACCAACTGTCTTCTATAAAAATTTCAGCTTGATAAGTTGTGCCATTAATTTTAAAAAATAGTGATAAGTTTATTACACCAAAAAAGTATAATTATTCCACAACAAACGTAAAACGGGGAAATCACTCTATCTCAAACAACAAACATCAGATTGGCCTGAAATTTTTTCTACAAGTAGAAGTCATTACCAACTGCCTGCTGTACAAATTTCAGCTTGATGAGTTGTGCCGTTAATTTAAAAAAAATAGTGATAAGTTTATTACAGAAAAAAGTATAATTATTCCACAACAAACGTAAAACGGGGAAATCACTCTATCTCAAACAACAAACATCAGATTGGCCTGAAATTTTTTCTACAAGTAGATGTCATTACCATCTGCCTTCAGAGAAAATTTCAGCTTGATGAGTTGTGCCGTTAATTTTTAAAAAATAGTGATAGGTTTATTACACAAAAAAGTATAATTATTCCACAACAAACGTTAAACGGGGAAATCACTCTATCTCAAACAACAAACATCAGATTGGCCTGAAATTTTTTCTACAAGTAGAAGTAATTACCATCTGCCTTCTGTGGAAATTTCAGCTTGATGAGATGTGCCGTTAATTTTTAAAAAATAGTGATAGGTTTATTACACAAAAAAGTATAATTATTCCACAAAAAACGTAAAACGGGGAAATCACTCTATCTCAAACAACAAACATCAGATTGGCCTGAAATTTTTTCTACAAGTAGAAGTAATTACCATCTGCCTTCTGTGGAAATTTCAGCTTGATGAGATGTGCCGTTAATTTTTAAAAAATAGTGATAGGTTTATTACACAAAAAAGTATAATTATTCCACAACAAACGTTAAACGGGGAAATCACTCTATCTCAAACAACAAACATCAGATTGGCCTGAAATTTTTTCTACAAGTAGATGTCATTACCATCTGCCTTCAGAGAAAATTTCAGCTTGATGAGTTGTGCCGTTAATTTTAAAAAAATAGTGATAGGTTTATTACACAAAAAAGTATAATTATTCCACAACAAACGTTAAACGGGGAAATCACTCTATCTCAAACAACAAACATCAGATTGGCCTGAAAATTTTTCTACAAGTAGAAGTAATTACCATCTGCCTTCTGTGGAAATTTCAGCTTGATGAGATGTGCCGTTAATTTTTAAAAAATAGTGATAGGTTTATTACACAAAAAAGTATAATTATTCCACAAAAAACGTAAAACGGGGAAATCACTCTATCTCAAACAACAAACATCAGATTGGCCTGAAATTTTTTCTACAAGTAGAAGTAACTACCATCTGCCTTCAGAGAAAATTTCAGCTTGATGAGTTGTGCCGTTAATTTTTAAAAAATAGTGATAGGTTTATTACACAAAAAAGTATAATTATTCCACAACAAACGTAAAACGGGGAAATCACTCTATCTCAAACAACAAACATCAGATTGGCCTGAATTTTTTTCTACAAGTAGAAGTCATTACCAACTGTCTTCTGTGAAAATTTCAGCTTGATGAGTTGAGCCGTTAATTTTTAAAAAATAGTGATAAGTTTATTACAGAAAAAAGTATAATTATTCCACAACAAACGTAAAACGGGGAAATCACTCTATCTCAAACAACAAACATCAGATTGGCCTGAAAATTTTTCTACAAAGAGAAGTCATTACCAACTGCCTGCTGTAAAAATTTCAGCTTGATGAGTTGTGCCGTTAATTTAAAAAAAATAGTGATATGTTTATTACAGAAAAAAGTATAATTATTCCACAACAAACGTAAAACGGGGAAATCACTCTATCTCAAACAACAAACATCAGATTGGCCTGAAATTTTTTCTACAAGTAGATGTCATTACCATCTGCCTTCAGAGAAAATTTCAGCTTGATGAGTTGTGCCGTTAATTTTTAAAAAATAGTGATAGGTTTATTACACAAAAAAGTATAATTATTCCACAACAAACGTTAAACGGGGAAATCACTCTATCTCAAACAACAAACATCAGATTGGCCTGAAATTTTTTCTACAAGTAGAAGTAATTACCATCTGCCTTCTGTGGAAATTTCAGCTTGATGAGTTGTGCCGTTAATTTTAAAAAAATAGTGATAATTTTATTACAGAAAAAAGTATAATTATTCCACAACAAACGAAAAACGGGGAAATCACTCTATCTCAAACAACAAACATCAGATGGGCCTGAAAATTTTTCTACAAAGAGAAGTCATTACCAACTGCCTGCTGTAAAAATTTCAGCTTGATGAGTTGTGCCGTTAATTTAAAAAAAAATAGTGATAAGTTTATTACAGAAAAAAGTATAATTATTCCACAACAAACGTAAAACGGGGAAATCACTCTATCTCAAACAACAAACATCAGATTGGCCTGAAATTTTTTTCTACAAGTAGAAGTCATTACCATCTGCCTTCAGAGAAAATTTCAGCTTGATGAGTTGTGCCGTTAATTTTTAAAAAATAGTGATAGTTTTATTACACAAAAAAGTATAATTATTCCACAACAAACGTTAAACGGGGAAATCACTCTATCTCAAACAACAAACATCAGATTGGCCTGAAATTTTTTCTACAAGTAGAAGTAATTACCATCTGCCTTCTGTGGAAATTTCAGCTTGATGATATGTGCCGTTAATTTTTAAAAAATAGTGATAGGTTTATTACACAAAAAAGTATAATTATTCCACAAAAAACGTAAAACGGGGAAATCACTCTATCTCAAACAACAAGCATTAGATTGTCCTGAAATTTTTTCTACAAGTAGAGGTCACTACCAACTGCCTTCTGTGAAAATTTCAGCTTGATTTGTTGTGCCGTTAATTTTTAAAAAATAGTGATAGGTTTATTACACAAAAAAGTATAATTATTCCACAAAAAACGTAAAACGGGGAAATCACTCTATCTCAAACAACAAGCATTAGATTGTCCTGAAATTTTTTCTACAAGTAGAGGTCACTACCAACTGCCTTCTGTGAAAATTTCAGCTTGATTTGTTGTGCCGTTAATTAAAAAAAATCGTAATAGATTTATTACACAACAGTAAAACAGGCAAATCGCTCTATCTCTAACCCCAACCTTCAGATTGGCCTGAAATTGTTTCTACAAGTAGAAATTATTGCAAACTCAACCATTATGGAGTAGTCACTACAAAGCGCAAAAAAAAAAAAAAAAAAGTTTGGATTCCCTAACACAGACATCAGATTTCAGGTGTTAAGACTCATTGCCGTGTCTCATGGGGAAACTTTGAGCCAGGCTTCCCCTTTTTAATAAGGTAGTTTCTACGCCGATTTTTTTTTCGATTCTAAACCCAATCACCCCGTTTGCAAGCAGGTTGAACGTTACTAAGAACAACCAACAATCCGAGATGGTTTTTAATGTCCTATATGAAGACTGCTTTTCTTTTGTTAAAAATCTTCAATTAATTTTTTCCACAACAAAAGTAAACCGGGGAAATCACTCTATCTCTAACCCCAACCGTCAGATTGGCCTGAAATGTTTTCTACAAGTAGATGTCATTACCATCTGCCTTCTATAAAAATTTCAGCTTGATAAGTTGTGCCATTAATTTTTAAAAAATAGTGATAAGTTTATTACACAAAAAAGTATAATTATTCCACAACAAACGTAAAACGGGGAAATCACTCTATCTCAAACAACAAACATCAGATTGGCCTGAAAATTTTTCTACAAAGAGAAGTCATTACCAACTGCCTGCTGTGAAAATTTCAGCTTGATGAGTTGTGCCGTTTATTTTAAAAAAATAGTGATAAGTTTATTACAGAAAAAAGTATAATTATTCCACAACAAACGTAAAACGGGGAAATCACTCTATCTCAAACAACAAACATCAGATTGGCCTGAAATTTTTTTCTACAAGTAGAAGTAATTACCATCTGCCTTCTGTGAAAATTTCAGCTTGATGAGATGTGCCGTTAATTTTTAAAAAATAGTGATAGGTTTATTACACAAAAAAGTATAATTATTCCACAAAAAACGTAAAACGGGGAAATCACTCTATCTCAAACAACAAGCATTAGATTGTCCTGAAATTTTTTCTACAAGTAGAGGTCACTACCAACTGCCTTCTGTGAAAATTTCAGCTTGATTTGTTGTGCCGTTAATTTTTAAAAAATAGTGATAGGTTTATTACACAAAAAAGTATAATTATTCCACAACAAACGTTAAACGGGGAAATCACTCTATCTCAAACAACAAACATCAGATTGGCCTGAAATTTTTTCTACAAGTAGAAGTAATTACCATCTGCCTTCTGTGAAAATTTCAGCTTGATGAGATGTGCCGTTAATTTTTAAAAAATAGTGATAGGTTTATTACACAAAAAAGTATAATTATTCCACAAAAAACGTAAAACGGGGAAATCACTCTATCTCAAACAACAAGCATTAGATTGTCCTGAAATTTTTTCTACAAGTAGAGGTCACTACCAACTGCCTTCTGTGAAAATTTCAGCTTGATTTGTTGTGCCGTTAATTTTTAAAAAATAGTGATAGGTTTATTACACAAAAAAGTATAATTATTCCACAACAAACGTTAAACGGGGAAATCACTCTATCTCAAACAACAAACATCAGATTGGCCTGAAATTTTTTCTACAAGTAGAAGTAATTACCATCTGCCTTCTGTGGAAATTTCAGCTTGATGAGATGTGCCGTTAATTTTTAAAAAATAGTGATAGGTTTATTACACAAAAAAGTATAATTATTCCACAAAAAACGTAAAACGGGGAAATCACTCTATCTCAAACAACAAACATCAGATTGGCCTGAAATTTTTTCTACAAGTAGAAGTAATTACCATCTGCCTTCTGTGGAAATTTCAGCTTGATGAGATGTGCCGTTAATTTTTAAAAAATAGTGATAGGTTTATTACACAAAAAAGTATAATTATTCCACAACAAACGTTAAACGGGGAAATCACTCTATCTCAAACAACAAACATCAGATTGGCCTGAAATTTTTTCTACAAGTAGATGTCATTACCATCTGCCTTCAGAGAAAATTTCAGCTTGATGAGTTGTGCCGTTAATTTAAAAAAAATAGTGATAGGTTTATTACACAAAAAAGTATAATTATTCCACAACAAACGTTAAACGGGGAAATCACTCTATCTCAAACAACAAACATCAGATTGGCCTGAAATTTTTTCTACAAGTAGAAGTAATTACCATCTGCCTTCTGTGGAAATTTCAGCTTGATGAGATGTGCCGTTAATTTTTAAAAAATAGTGATAGGTTTATTACACAAAAAAGTATAATTATTCCACAAAAAACGTAAAACGGGGAAATCACTCTATCTCAAACAACAAACATCAGATTGGCCTGAAATTTTTTCTACAAGTAGAAGTAACTACCATCTGCCTTCAGAGAAAATTTCAGCTTGATGAGTTGTGCCGTTAATTTTTAAAAAATAGTGATAGGTTTATTACACAAAAAAGTATAATTATTCCACAACAAACGTAAAACGGGGAAATCACTCTATCTCAAACAACAAACATCAGATTGGCCTGAATTTTTTTCTACAAGTAGAAGTCATTACCAACTGTCTTCTGTGAAAATTTCAGCTTGATGAGTTGAGCCGTTAATTTTTAAAAAATAGTGATAAGTTTATTACAGAAAAAAGTATAATTATTCCACAACAAACGTAAAACGGGGAAATCACTCTATCTCAAACAACAAACATCAGATTGGCCTGAAATTTTTTCTACAAGTAGATGTCATTACCATCTGCCTTCAGAGAAAATTTCAGCTTGATGAGTTGTGCCGTTAATTTAAAAAAAATAGTGATAGGTTTATTACACAAAAAAGTATAATTATTCCACAACAAACGTTAAACGGGGAAATCACTCTATCTCAAACAACAAACATCAGATTGGCCTGAAATTTTTTCTACAAGTAGAAGTAATTACCATCTGCCTTCTGTGGAAATTTCAGCTTGATGAGATGTGCCGTTAATTTTTAAAAAATAGTGATAGGTTTATTACACAAAAAAGTATAATTATTCCACAAAAAACGTAAAACGGGGAAATCACTCTATCTCAAACAACAAACATCAGATTGGCCTGAAATTTTTTCTACAAGTAGAAGTAACTACCATCTGCCTTCAGAGAAAATTTCAGCTTGATGAGTTGTGCCGTTAATTTTTAAAAAATAGTGATAGGTTTATTACACAAAAAAGTATAATTATTCCACAACAAACGTAAAACGGGGAAATCACTCTATCTCAAACAACAAACATCAGATTGGCCTGAATTTTTTTCTACAAGTAGAAGTCATTACCAACTGTCTTCTGTGAAAATTTCAGCTTGATGAGTTGAGCCGTTAATTTTTAAAAAATAGTGATAGGTTTATTACAGAAAAAAGTATAATTATTCCACAACAAACGAAAAACGGGGAAATCACTCTATCTCAAACAACAAACATCAGATGGGCCTGAAAATTTTTCTACAAAGAGAAGTCATTACCAACTGCCTGCTGTAAAAATTTCAGCTTGATGAGTTGTGCCGTTAATTTAAAAAAAAATAGTGATAAGTTTATTACAGAAAAAAGTATAATTATTCCACAACAAACGTAAAACGGGGAAATCACTCTATCTCAAACAACAAACATCAGATTGGCCTGAAATTTTTTTCTACAAGTAGAAGTCATTACCATCTGCCTTCAGAGAAAATTTCAGCTTGATGAGTTGTGCCGTTAATTTTTAAAAAATAGTGATAGTTTTATTACACAAAAAAGTATAATTATTCCACAACAAACGTTAAACGGGGAAATCACTCTATCTCAAACAACAAACATCAGATTGGCCTGAAATTTTTTCTACAAGTAGAAGTAATTACCATCTGCCTTCTGTGGAAATTTCAGCTTGATGATATGTGCCGTTAATTTTTAAAAAATAGTGATAGGTTTATTACACAAAAAAGTATAATTATTCCACAAAAAACGTAAAACGGGGAAATCACTCTATCTCAAACAACAAGCATTAGATTGTCCTGAAATTTTTTCTACAAGTAGAGGTCACTACCAACTGCCTTCTGTGAAAATTTCAGCTTGATTTGTTGTGCCGTTAATTTTTAAAAAATAGTGATAGGTTTATTACACAAAAAAGTATAATTATTCCACAACAAACGTTAAACGGGGAAATCACTCTATCTCAAACAACAAACATCAGATTGGCCTGAAATTTTTTCTACAAGTAGAAGTAATTACCATCTGCCTTCTGTGGAAATTTCAGCTTGATGAGATGTGCCGTTAATTTTTAAAAAATAGTGATAGGTTTATTACACAAAAAAGTATAATTATTCCACAAAAAACGTAAAACGGGGAAATCACTCTATCTCAAACAACAAGCATTAGATTGTCCTGAAATTTTTTCTACAAGTAGAGGTCACTACCAACTGCCTTCTGTGAAAATTTCAGCTTGATTTGTTGTGCCGTTAATTAAAAAAAAATCGTAATAGATTTATTACACAACAGTAAAACAGGCAAATCGCTCTATCTCTAACCCCAACCTTCAGATTGGCCTGAAATTGTTTCTACAAGTAGAAATTATTGCAAACTCAACCATTATGGAGTAGTCACTACAAAGCGCAAAAAAAAAAAAAAAAAAAAAAGTTTGGATTCCCTAACACAGACATCAGATTTCAGGTGTTAAGACTCATTGCCGTGTCACATGGGGAAACTTTGAGCCAGGCTTCCCCTTTTTAATAAGGTAGTTTCTACGCCGATTTTTTTTTCGATTCTAAACCCAATCACCCCGTTTGCAAGCAGGTTGAACGTTACTAAGAACAACCAACAATCCGAGATGGTTTTTAATGTCCTATATGAAGACTGCTTTTCTTTTGTTAAAAATCTTCAATTAATTTTTTCCACAACAAAAGTAAACCGGGGAAATCACTCTATCTCTAACCCCAACCGTCAGATTGGCCTGAAATGTTTTCTACAAGTAGATGTCATTACCATCTGCCTTCTATAAAAATTTCAGCTTGATAAGTTGTGCCATTAATTTTTAAAAAATAGTGATAAGTTTATTACACAAAAAAGTATAATTATTCCACAACAAACGTAAAACGGGGAAATCACTCTATCTCAAACAACAAACATCAGATTGGCCTGAAAATTTTTCTACAAAGAGAAGTCATTACCAACTGCCTGCTGTGAAAATTTCAGCTTGATGAGTTGTGCCGTTTATTTTAAAAAAATAGTGATAAGTTTATTACAGAAAAAAGTATAATTATTCCACAACAAACGTAAAACGGGGAAATCACTCTATCTCAAACAACAAACATCAGATTGGCCTGAAATTTTTTTCTACAAGTAGAAGTAATTACCATCTGCCTTCTGTGAAAATTTCAGCTTGATGAGATGTGCCGTTAATTTTTAAAAAATAGTGATAGGTTTATTACACAAAAAAGTATAATTATTCCACAAAAAACGTAAAACGGGGAAATCACTCTATCTCAAACAACAAGCATTAGATTGTCCTGAAATTTTTTCTACAAGTAGAGGTCACTACCAACTGCCTTCTGTGAAAATTTCAGCTTGATTTGTTGTGCCGTTAATTTTTAAAAAATAGTGATAGGTTTATTACACAAAAAAGTATAATTATTCCACAACAAACGTTAAACGGGGAAATCACTCTATCTCAAACAACAAACATCAGATTGGCCTGAAATTTTTTCTACAAGTAGAAGTAATTACCATCTGCCTTCTGTGGAAATTTCAGCTTGATGAGATGTGCCGTTAATTTTTAAAAAATAGTGATAGGTTTATTACACAAAAAAGTATAATTATTCCACAAAAAACGTAAAACGGGGAAATCACTCTATCTCAAACAACAAGCATTAGATTGTCCTGAAATTTTTTCTACAAGTAGAGGTCACTACCAACTGCCTTCTGTGAAAATTTCAGCTTGATTTGTTGTGCCGTTAATTAAAAAAATCGTAATAGATTTATTACACAACAGTAAAACAGGCAAATCGCTCTATCTCTAACCCCAACCTTCAGATTGGCCTGAAATTGTTTCTACAAGTAGAAATTATTGCAAACTCAACCATTATGGAGTAGTCACTACAAAGCGCTAAAAAAAAAAAAAAAAAAAAAAAAAAAGTTTGGATTCCCTAACACAGACATCAGATTTCAGGTGTTAAGACTCATTGCCGTGTCTCATGGGGAAACTTTGAGCCAGGCTTCCCCTTTTTAATAAGGTAGTTTCTACGCCGATTTTTTTTTCGATTCTAAACCCAATCACCCCGTTTGAGAGCAGGTTGAACGTTACTAAGAACAACCAACAATCCGAGATGGTTTTTAATGTCCTATATGAAGACTGCTTTTCTTTTGTTAAAAATCTTCAATTAATTTTTTCCACAACAAAAGTAAACCGGGGAAATCACTCTATCTCTAACCCCAACCGTCAGATTGGCCTGAAATTTTTTCTACAAGTAGATGTCATTACCATCTGCCTTCTATAAAAATTTCAGCTTTATAAGTTGTGCCATTAATTTTTAAAAAATAGTGATAAGTTTATTACACAAAAAAGTATAATTATTCCACAACAAACGTAAAACGGGGAAATCACTCTATCTCAAACAACAAACATCAGATTGGCCTGAAAATTTTTCTACAAAGAGAAGTCATTACCAACTGCCTGCTGTGAAAATTTCAGCTTGATGAGTTGTGCCGCTAATTTTAAAAAAATAGTGATAAGTTTATTACAGAAAAAAGTATAATTATTCCACAACAAACGTAAAACGGGGAAATCACTCTATCTCAAACAACAAACATAAGATTGGCCTGAAATTTTTTCTACAAGTAGAAGTCATTACCATCTGCCTTCAGAGAAAATTTCAGCTTGATGAGTTGTGCCGTTAATTTTTAAAAAATAGTGATAGGTTTATTACACAAAAAAGTATAATTATTCCACAACAAACGTAAAACGGGGAAATCACTCTATCTCAAACAACAAACATCAGATTGGCCTGAAATTTTTTCTACAAGTAGAAGTAATTACCATCTGCCTTCTGTGGAAATTTCAGCTTGATGAGATGTGCCGTTAATTTTAAAAAAATAGTGATAGGTTTATTACACAAAAAAGTATAATTATTCCACAAAAAACGTAAAACGGGGAAATCACTCTATCTCAAACAACAAACATCAGATTGGCCTGAAATTTTTTCTACAAGTAGAAGTAACTACCATCTACCTTCAGAGAAAATTTCAGCTTGATGAGTTGTGCCGTTAATTTTTAAAAAATAGTGATAGGTTTATTACACAAAAAAGTATAATTATTCCACAACAAACGTAAAACGGGGAAATCACTCTATCTCAAACAACAAACATCAGATTGGCCTGAAATTTTTTCTACAAGTAGAAGTCATTACCAACTGTCTTCTGTGAAAATTTCAGCTTGATGAGTTGAGCCGTTAATTTTTAAAAAATAGTGATAGGTTTATTACACAAAAAAGTATAATTATTCCACAAAAAACGTAAAACGGGGAAATCACTCTATCTCAAACAACAAGCATTAGATTGTCCTGAAATTTTTTCTACAAGTAGAGGTCACTACCAACTGCCTTCTGTGAAAATTTCAGCTTGATTTGTTGTGCCGTTAATTAAAAAAAATCGTAATAGATTTATTACACAACAGTAAAACAGGCAAATCACTCTATCTCTAACCCCAACCTTCAGATTGGCCTGAAATTGTTTCTACAAGTAGAAATTATTGCAAACTCAACCATTATGGAGTAGTCACTACAAAGCGCAAAAAAAAAAAAAAAAAAAAAGTTTGGATTCCCTAACACAGACATCAGATTTCAGGTGTTAAGACTCATTGCCGTGTCTCATGGGGAAACTTTGAGCCAGGCTTCCCCTTTTTAATAAGGTAGTTTCTACGCCGATTTTTTTTTCGATTCTAAACCCAATCACCCCGTTTGCAAGCAGGTTGAACGTTACTAAGAACAACCAACAATCCGAGATGGTTTTTAATGTCCTATATGAAGACTGCTTTTCTTTTGTTAAAAATCTTCAATTAATTTTTTCCACAACAAAAGTAAACCGGGGAAATCACTCTATCTCTAACCCCAACCGTCAGATTGGCCTGAAATGTTTTCTACAAGTAGATGTCATTACCATCTGCCTTCTATAAAAATTTCAGCTTGATAAGTTGTGCCATTAATTTTTAAAAAATAGTGATAAGTTTATTACACAAAAAAGTATAATTATTCCACAACAAACGTAAAACGGGGAAATCACTCTATCTCAAACAACAAACATCAGATTGGCCTGAAAATTTTTCTACAAAGAGAAGTCATTACCAACTGCCTGCTGTGAAAATTTCAGCTTGATGAGTTGTGCCGTTTATTTTAAAAAAATAGTGATAAGTTTATTACAGAAAAAAGTATAATTATTCCACAACAAACGTAAAACGGGGAAATCACTCTATCTCAAACAACAAACATCAGATTGGCCTGAAATTTTTTTCTACAAGTAGAAGTAATTACCATCTGCCTTCTGTGAAAATTTCAGCTTGATGAGATGTGCCGTTAATTTTTAAAAAATAGTGATAGGTTT
Organism: Ochlerotatus camptorhynchus; assembly: GCF_037179485.1. NCBI lineage: Eukaryota > Metazoa > Arthropoda > Insecta > Diptera > Culicidae > Ochlerotatus > Ochlerotatus camptorhynchus. The sequence goes on from NW_027040979.1 coordinate 1,143,955, forward strand.
ATTACACAAAAAAGTATAATTATTCCACAAAAAACGTAAAACGGGGAAATCACTCTATCTCAAACAACAAGCATTAGATTGTCCTGAAATTTTTTCTACAAGTAGAGGTCACTACCAACTGCCTTCTGTGAAAATTTCAGCTTGATTTGTTGTGCCGTTAATTTTTAAAAAATAGTGATAGGTTTATTACACAAAAAAGTATAATTATTCCACAACAAACGTTAAACGGGGAAATCACTCTATCTCAAACAACAAACATCAGATTGGCCTGAAATTTTTTCTACAAGTAGAAGTAATTACCATCTGCCTTCTGTGGAAATTTCAGCTTGATGAGATGTGCCGTTAATTTTTAAAAAATAGTGATAGGTTTATTACACAAAAAAGTATAATTATTCCACAAAAAACGTAAAACGGGGAAATCACTCTATCTCAAACAACAAGCATTAGATTGTCCTGAAATTTTTTCTACAAGTAGAGGTCACTACCAACTGCCTTCTGTGAAAATTTCAGCTTGATTTGTTGTGCCGTTAATTAAAAAAAATCGTAATAGATTTATTACACAACAGTAAAACAGGCAAATCGCTCTATCTCTAACCCCAACCTTCAGATTGGCCTGAAATTGTTTCTACAAGTAGAAATTATTGCAAACTCAACCATTATGGAGTAGTCACTACAAAGCGCTAAAAAAAAAAAAAAAAAAAAAAAAGTTTGGATTCCCTAACACAGACATCAGATTTCAGGTGTTAAGACTCATTGCCGTGTCTCATGGGGAAACTTTGAGCCAGGCTTCCCCTTTTTAATAAGGTAGTTTCTACGCCGATTTTTTTTTCGATTCTAAACCCAATCACCCCGTTTGAGAGCAGGTTGAACGTTACTAAGAACAACCAACAATCCGAGATGGTTTTTAATGTCCTATATGAAGACTGCTTTTCTTTTGTTAAAAATCTTCAATTAATTTTTTCCACAACAAAAGTAAACCGGGGAAATCACTCTATCTCTAACCCCAACCGTCAGATTGGCCTGAAATTTTTTCTACAAGTAGATGTCATTACCATCTGCCTTCTATAAAAATTTCAGCTATATAAGTTGTGCCATTAATTTTTAAAAAATAGTGATAAGTTTATTACACAAAAAAGTATAATTATTCCACAACAAACGTAAAACGGGGAAATCACTCTATCTCAAACAACAAACATCAGATTGGCCTGAAAATTTTTCTACAAAGAGAAGTCATTACCAACTGCCTGCTGTGAAAATTTCAGCTTGATGAGTTGTGCCGCTAATTTAAAAAAAATAGTGATAAGTTTATTACAGAAAAAAGTATAATTATTCCACAACAAACGTAAAACGGGGAAATCACTCTATCTCAAACAACAAACATAAGATTGGCCTGAAATTTTTTCTACAAGTAGAAGTCATTACCATCTGCCTTCAGAGAAAATTTCAGCTTGATGAGTTGTGCCGTTAATTTTTAAAAAATAGTGATAGGTTTATTACACAAAAAAGTATAATTATTCCACAACAAACGTAAAACGGGGAAATCACTCTATCTCAAACAACAAACATCAGATTGGCCTGAAATTTTTTCTACAAGTAGAAGTAATTACCATCTGCCTTCTGTGGAAATTTCAGCTTGATGAGATGTGCCGTTAATTTAAAAAAAATAGTGATAGGTTTATTACACAAAAAAGTATAATTATTCCACAAAAAACGTAAAACGGGGAAATCACTCTATCTCAAACAACAAACATCAGATTGGCCTGAAATTTTTTCTACAAGTAGAAGTAACTACCATCTACCTTCAGAGAAAATTTCAGCTTGATGAGTTGTGCCGTTAATTTTTAAAAAATAGTGATAGGTTTATTACACAAAAAAGTATAATTATTCCACAACAAACGTAAAACGGGGAAATCACTCTATCTCAAACAACAAACATCAGATTGGCCTGAAATTTTTTCTACAAGTAGAAGTCATTACCAACTGTCTTCTGTGAAAATTTCAGCTTGATGAGTTGAGCCGTTAATTTTTAAAAAATAGTGATAGGTTTATTACACAAAAAAGTATAATTATTCCACAAAAAACGTAAAACGGGGAAATCACTCTATCTCAAACAACAAGCATTAGATTGTCCTGAAATTTTTTCTACAAGTAGAGGTCACTACCAACTGCCTTCTGTGAAAATTTCAGCTTGATTTGTTGTGCCGTTAATTAAAAAAAAATCGTAATAGATTTATAACACAACAGTAAAACAGGCAAATCGCTCTATCTCTAACCCCAACCTTCAGATTGGCCTGAAATTGTTTCTACAAGTAGAAATTATTGCAAACTCAACCATTATGGAGTAGTCACTACAAAGCGCAAAAAAAAAAAAAAAAAAAAAGTTTGGATTCCCTAACACAGACATCAGATTTCAGGTGTTAAGACTCATTGCCGTGTCTCATGGGGAAACTTTGAGCCAGGCTTCCCCTTTTTAATAAGGTAGTTTCTACGCCGATTTTTTTTTCGATTCTAAACCCAATCACCCCGTTTGAGAGCAGGTTGAACGTTACTAAGAACAACCAACAATCCGAGATGGTTTTTAATGTCCTATATGAAGACTGCTTTTCTTTTGTTAAAAATCTTCAATTAATTTTTTCCACAACAAAAGTAAACCGGGGAAATCACTCTATCTCTAACCCCAACCGTCAGATTGGCCTGAAATTTTTTCTACAAGTAGATGTCATTACCATCTGCCTTCTATAAAAATTTCAGCTTTATAAGTTGTGCCATTAATTTTTAAAAAATAGTGATAAGTTTATTACACAAAAAAGTATAATTATTCCACAACAAACGTAAAACGGGGAAATCACTCTATCTCAAACAACAAACATCAGATTGGCCTGAAAATTTTTCTACAAAGAGAAGTCATTACCAACTGCCTGCTGTGAAAATTTCAGCTTGATGAGTTGTGCCGCTAATTTAAAAAAAATAGTGATAAGTTTATTACAGAAAAAAGTATAATTATTCCACAACAAACGTAAAACGGGGAAATCACTCTATCTCAAACAACAAACATAAGATTGGCCTGAAATTTTTTCTACAAGTAGAAGTCATTACCATCTGCCTTCAGAGAAAATTTCAGCTTGATGAGTTGTGCCGTTAATTTTTAAAAAATAGTGATAGGTTTATTACACAAAAAAGTATAATTATTCCACAACAAACGTAAAACGGGGAAATCACTCTATCTCAAACAACAAACATCAGATTGGCCTGAAAATTTTTCTACAAAGAGAAGTCATTACCAACTGCCTGCTGTGAAAATTTCAGCTTGATGAGTTGTGCCGCTAATTTAAAAAAAATAGTGATAAGTTTATTACAGAAAAAAGTATAATTATTCCACAACAAACGTAAAACGGGGAAATCACTCTATCTCAAACAACAAACATAAGATTGGCCTGAAATTTTTTCTACAAGTAGAAGTCATTACCATCTGCCTTCAGAGAAAATTTCAGCTTGATGAGTTGTGCCGTTAATTTTTAAAAAATAGTGATAGGTTTATTACACAAAAAAGTATAATTATTCCACAACAAACGTAAAACGGGGAAATCACTCTATCTCAAACAACAAACATCAGATTGGCCTGAAATTTTTTCTACAAGTAGAAGTAATTACCATCTGCCTTCTGTGGAAATTTCAGCTTGATGAGATGTGCCGTTAATTTTAAAAAAATAGTGATAGGTTTATTACACAAAAAAGTATAATTATTCCACAAAAAACGTAAAACGGGGAAATCACTCTATCTCAAACAACAAACATCAGATTGGCCTGAAATTTTTTCTACAAGTAGAAGTAACTACCATCTACCTTCAGAGAAAATTTCAGCTTGATGAGTTGTGCCGTTAATTTTTAAAAAATAGTGATAGGTTTATTACACAAAAAAGTATAATTATTCCACAACAAACGTAAAACGGGGAAATCACTCTATCTCAAACAACAAACATCAGATTGGCCTGAAATTTTTTCTACAAGTAGAAGTCATTACCAACTGTCTTCTGTGAAAATTTCAGCTTGATGAGTTGTGCCGTTAATTTTTAAAAAATAGTGATAGGTTTATTACACAAAAAAGTATAATTATTCCACAAAAAACGTAAAACGGGGAAATCACTCTATCTCAAACAACAAGCCTTAGATTGTCCTGAAATTTTTTCTACAAGTAGAGGTCACTACCAACTGCCTTCTGTGAAAATTTCAGCTTGATTTGTTGTGCCGTTAATTAAAAAAAAATCGTAATAGATTTATAACACAACAGTAAAACAGGCAAATCGCTCTATCTCTAACCCCAACCTTCAGATTGGCCTGAAATTGTTTCTACAAGTAGAAATTATTGCAAACTCAACCATTATGGAGTAGTCACTATAAAGCGCACAAAAAAAAAAAAAAAAAAAAAAAAAAAAAAAAAAAAAAAAAAAAAAAAAAAAAAAAGTTTGGATTCCCTAACACAGACATCAGATTTCAGGTGTTAAGACTCATTGCCGTGTCTCATGGGGAAACTTTGAGCCAGGCTTCCGCTTTTTAATAAGGTAGTTTCTACGCCGATTTTTTTTTCGATTCTAAACCCAATCACCCCGTTTGCAAGCAGGTTGAACGTTACTAAGAACAACCAACAATCCGAGATGGTTTTTAATGTCCTATATGAAGACTGCTTTTCTTTTGTTAAAAATCTTCAATTAATTTTTTCCACAACAAAAGTAAACCGGGGAAATCACTCTATCTCTAACCCCAACCGTCAGATTGGCCTGAAATTTTTTCTACAAGTAGATGTCATTACCATCTGCCTTCTATAAAAATTTCAGCTTGATAAGTTGTGCCATTAATTTTTAAAAAATAGTGATAAGTTTATTACACAAAAAAGTATAATTATTCCACAACAAACGTAAAACGGGGAAATCACTCTATCTCAAACAACAAACATCAGATTGGCCTGAAAAATTTTCTACAAAGAGAAGTCATTACCAACTGCCTGCTGTAAAAATTTCAGCTTGATGAGTTGTGCCGTTAATTTTAAAAAAATAGTGATAAGTTTATTACAGAAAAAAGTATAATTATTCCACAACAAACGTTAAACGGGGAAATCACTCTATCTCAAACAACAAACATCAGATTGGCCTGAATTTTTTTCTACAAGTAGATGTCATTACCATCTGCCTTCAGAGAAAATTTCAGCTTGATGAGTTGTGCCGTTAATTTTTAAAAAATAGTGATAGGTTTATTACACAAAAAAGTATAATTATTCCACAACAAACGTAAAACGGGGAAATCACTCTATCTCAAACAACAAACATCAGATTGGCCTGAAATTTTTTCTACAAGTAGAAGTCATTACCAACTGTCTTCTGTGAAAATTTCAGCTTGATGAGTTGAGCCGTTAATTTTTAAAAAATAGTGATAAGTTTATTACAGAAAAAAGTATAATTATTCCACAACAAACGTAAAACGGGGAAATCACTCTATCTCAAACAACAAACATCAGATTGGCCTGAAAATTTTTCTACAAAGAGAAGTCATTACCAACTGCCTGCTGTAAAAATTTCAGCTTGATGAGTTGTGCCGTTAATTTAAAAAAAATAGTGATATGTTTATTACAGAAAAAAGTATAATTATTCCACAACAAACGTAAAACGGGGAAATCACTCTATCTCAAACAACAAACATCAGATTGGCCTGAAATTTTTTTCTACAAGTAGAAGTCATTACCATCTGCCTTCAGAGAAAATTTCAGCTTGATGAGTTGTGCCGTTAATTTAAAAAAAATAGTGATAGGTTTATTACACAAAAAAGTATAATTATTCCACAACAAACGTAAAACGACAAGCATTAGATTGTCCTGAATTTTTTTCTACAAGTAGAGGTCACTACCAACTGCCTTCTGTGAAAATTTCAGCTTGATTTGTTGTGCCGTTAATTAAAAAAAATCGTAATAGATTTATTACACAACAGTAAAACAGGCAAATCGCTCTATCACCTTCAGATTGGCCTGAAATTGTTTCTACAAGTAGAAATTATTGCAAACTCAACCATTATGGAGTAGTCACTACAAAGCGCAAAAAAAAAAAAAAAAAGTTTGGATTCCCTAACACAGACATCAGATTTCAGGTGTTAAGACTCATTGCCGTGTCTCATGGGGAAACTTTGAGCCAGGCTTCCCCTTTTTAATAAGGTAGTTTCTACGCCGATTTTTTTTTCGATTCTAAACCCAATCACCCCGTTTGCAAGCAGGTTGAACGTTACTAAGAACAACCAACAATCCGAGATGGTTTTTAATGTCCTATATGAAGACTGCTTTTCTTTTGTTAAAAATCTTCAATTATTTTTTTCCACAACAAAAGTAAACCGGGGAAATCACTCTATCTCTAACCCCAACCGTCAGATTGGCCTGAAATTTTTTCTACAAGTAGATGTCATTACCAACTGTCTTCTATAAAAATTTCATCTTGATAAGTTGTGCCATTAATTTTAAAAAAATAGTGATAAGTTTATTACACCAAAAAAGTATAATTATTCCACAACAAACGTAAAACGGGGAAATCACTCTATCTCAAACAACAAACATCAGATTGGCCTGAAATTTTTTCTACAAGTAGAAGTCATTACCAACTGCCTGCTGTACAAATTTCAGCTTGATGAGTTGTGCCGTTAATTTAAAAAAAATAGTGATAAGTTTATTACAGAAAAAAGTATAATTATTCCACAACAAACGTAAAACGGGGAAATCACTCTATCTCAAACAACAAACATCAGATTGGCCTGAAATTTTTTCTACAAGTAGATGTCATTACCATCTGCCTTCAGAGAAAATTTCAGCTTGATGAGTTGTGCCGTTAATTTTTAAAAAATAGTGATAGGTTTATTACACAAAAAAGTATAATTATTCCACAACAAACGTTAAACGGGGAAATCACTCTATCTCAAACAACAAACATCAGATTGGCCTGAAATTTTTTCTACAAGTAGAAGTAATTACCATCTGCCTTCTGTGGAAATTTCAGCTTGATGAGATGTGCCGTTAATTTTTAAAAAATAGTGATAGGTTTATTACACAAAAAAGTATAATTATTCCACAAAAAACGTAAAACGGGGAAATCACTCTATCTCAAACAACAAACATCAGATTGGCCTGAAATTTTTTCTACAAGTAGAAGTCATTACCATCTGCCTTCTGTGGAAATTTCAGCTTGATGAGATGTGCCGTTAATTTTTAAAAAATAGTGATAGGTTTATTACACAAAAAAGTATAATTATTCCACAAAAAACGTAAAACGGGGAAATCACTCTATCTCAAACAACAAGCATTAGATTGTCCTGAAATTTTTTCTACAAGTAGAGGTCACTACCAACTGCCTTCTGTGAAAATTTCAGCTTGATTTGTTGTGCCGTTAATTAAAAAAAAATCGTAATAGATTTATAACACAACAGTAAAACAGGCAAATCGCTCTATCTCTAACCCCAACCTTCAGATTGGCCTGAAATTGTTTCTACAAGTAGAAATTATTGCAAACTCAACCATTATGGAGTAGTCACTACAAAGCGCACAAAAAAAAAAAAAAAAAAAAGTTTGGATTCCCTAACACAGACATCAGATTTCAGGTGTTAAGACTCATTGCCGTGTCTCATGGGGAAACTTTGAGCCAGGCTTCCCCTTTTTAATAAGGTAGTTTCTACGCCGATTTTTTTTTTTCGATTCTAAACCCAATCACCCCGTTTGAGAGCAGGTTGAACGTTACTAAGAACAACCAACAATCCGAGATGGTTTTTAATGTCCTATATGAAGACTGCTTTTCTTTTGTTAAAAATCTTCAATTAATTTTTTCCACAACAAAAGTAAACCGGGGAAATCACTCTATCTCTAACCCCAACCGTCAGATTGGCCTGAAATTTTTTCTACAAGTAGATGTCATTACCATCTGCCTTCTATAAAAATTTCAGCTTTATAAGTTGTGCCATTAATTTTTAAAAAATAGTGATAAGTTTATTACACAAAAAAGTATAATTATTCCACAACAAACGTAAAACGGGGAAATCACTCTATCTCAAACAACAAACATCAGATTGGCCTGAAAATTTTTCTACAAAGAGAAGTCATTACCAACTGCCTGCTGTGAAAATTTCAGCTTGATGAGTTGTGCCGCTAATTTAAAAAAAATAGTGATAAGTTTATTACAGAAAAAAGTATAATTATTCCACAACAAACGTAAAACGGGGAAATCACTCTATCTCAAACAACAAACATAAGATTGGCCTGAAATTTTTTCTACAAGTAGAAGTCATTACCATCTGCCTTCAGAGAAAATTTCAGCTTGATGAGTTGTGCCGTTAATTTTTAAAAAATAGTGATAGGTTTATTACACAAAAAAGTATAATTATTCCACAACAAACGTAAAACGGGGAAATCACTCTATCTCAAACAACAAACATCAGATTGGCCTGAAATTTTTTCTACAAGTAGAAGTAATTACCATCTGCCTTCTGTGGAAATTTCAGCTTGATGAGATGTGCCGTTAATTAAAAAAAAATAGTGATAGGTTTATTACACAAAAAAGTATAATTATTCCACAAAAAACGTAAAACGGGGAAATCACTCTATCTCAAACAACAAACATCAGATTGGCCTGAAATTTTTTCTACAAGTAGAAGTAACTACCATCTACCTTCAGAGAAAATTTCAGCTTGATGAGTTGTGCCGTTAATTTTTAAAAAATAGTGATAGGTTTATTACACAAAAAAGTATAATTATTCCACAACAAACGTAAAACGGGGAAATCACTCTATCTCAAACAACAAACATCAGATTGGCCTGAAATTTTTTCTACAAGTAGAAGTCATTACCAACTGTCTTCTGTGAAAATTTCAGCTTGATGAGTTGAGCCGTTAATTTAAAAAAAATAGTGATAGGTTTATTACACAAAAAAGTATAATTATTCCACAAAAAACGTAAAACGGGGAAATCACTCTATCTCAAACAACAAGCATTAGATTGTCCTGAAATTTTTTCTACAAGTAGAGGTCACTACCAACTGCCTTCTGTGAAAATTTCAGCTTGATTTGTTGTGCCGTTAATTAAAAAAAAAATCGTAATAGATTTATAACACAACAGTAAAACAGGCAAATCGCTCTATCTCTAACCCCAACCTTCAGATTGGCCTGAAATTGTTTCTACAAGTAGAAATTATTGCAAACTCAACCATTATGGAGTAGTCACTACAAAGCGCAAAAAAAAAAAAAAAAAAAAAAGTTTGGATTCCCTAACACAGACATCAGATTTCAGGTGTTAAGACTCATTGCCGTGTCTCATGGGGAAACTTTGAGCCAGGCTTCCCCTTTTTAATAAGGTAGTTTCTACGCCGATTTTTTTTTTCGATTCTAAACCCAATCACCCCGTTTGAGAGCAGGTTGAACGTTACTAAGAACAACCAACAATCCGAGATGGTTTTTAATGTCCTATATGAAGACTGCTTTTCTTTTGTTAAAAATCTTCAATTAATTTTTTCCACAACAAAAGTAAACCGGGGAAATCACTCTATCTCTAACCCCAACCGTCAGATTGGCCTGAAATTTTTTCTACAAGTAGATGTCATTACCATCTGCCTTCTATAAAAATTTCAGCTTTATAAGTTGTGCCATTAATTTTTAAAAAATAGTGATAAGTTTATTACACAAAAAAGTATAATTATTCCACAACAAACGTAAAACGGGGAAATCACTCTATCTCAAACAACAAACATCAGATTGGCCTGAAAATTTTTCTACAAAGAGAAGTCATTACCAACTGCCTGCTGTGAAAATTTCAGCTTGATGAGTTGTGCCGCTAATTTAAAAAAAATAGTGATAAGTTTATTACAGAAAAAAGTATAATTATTCCACAACAAACGTAAAACGGGGAAATCACTCTATCTCAAACAACAAACATAAGATTGGCCTGAAATTTTTTCTACAAGTAGAAGTCATTACCATCTGCCTTCAGAGAAAATTTCAGCTTGATGAGTTGTGCCGTTAATTTTTAAAAAATAGTGATAGGTTTATTACACAAAAAAGTATAATTATTCCACAACAAACGTAAAACGGGGAAATCACTCTATCTCAAACAACAAACATCAGATTGGCCTGAAATTTTTTCTACAAGTAGAAGTAATTACCATCTGCCTTCTGTGGAAATTTCAGCTTGATGAGATGTGCCGTTAATTTTAAAAAAATAGTGATAGGTTTATTACACAAAAAAGTATAATTATTCCACAAAAAACGTAAAACGGGGAAATCACTCTATCTCAAACAACAAACATCAGATTGGCCTGAAATTTTTTCTACAAGTAGAAGTAACTACCATCTACCTTCAGAGAAAATTTCAGCTTGATGAGTTGTGCCGTTAATTTTTAAAAAATAGTGATAGGTTTATTACACAAAAAAGTATAATTATTCCACAACAAACGTAAAACGGGGAAATCACTCTATCTCAAACAACAAACATCAGATTGGCCTGAAATTTTTTCTACAAGTAGAAGTCATTACCAACTGTCTTCTGTGAAAATTTCAGCTTGATGAGTTGTGCCGTTAATTTTTAAAAAATAGTGATAGGTTTATTACACAAAAAAGTATAATTATTCCACAAAAAACGTAAAACGGGGAAATCACTCTATCTCAAACAACAAGCCTTAGATTGTCCTGAAATTTTTTCTACAAGTAGAGGTCACTACCAACTGCCTTCTGTGAAAATTTCAGCTTGATTTGTTGTGCCGTTAATTAAAAAAAAATCGTAATAGATTTATAACACAACAGTAAAACAGGCAAATCGCTCTATCTCTAACCCCAACCTTCAGATTGGCCTGAAATTGTTTCTACAAGTAGAAATTATTGCAAACTCAACCATTATGGAGTAGTCACTACAAAGCGCACAAAAAAAAAAAAAAAAAAAAGTTTGGATTCCCTAACACAGACATCAGATTTCAGGTGTTAAGACTCATTGCCGTGTCTCATGGGGAAACTTTGAGCCAGGCTTCCCCTTTTTAATAAGGTAGTTTCTACGCCGATTTTTTTTCGATTCTAAACCCAATCACCCCGTTTGCAAGCAGGTTGAACGTTACTAAGAACAACCAACAATCCGAGATGGTTTTTAATGTCCTATATGAAGACTGCTTTTCTTTTGTTAAAAATCTTCAATTAATTTTTTCCACAACAAAAGTAAACCGGGGAAATCACTCTATCTCTAACCCCAACCGTCAGATTGGCCTGAAATTTTTTCTACAAGTAGATGTCATTACCATCTGCCTTCTATAAAAATTTCAGCTTGATAAGTTGTGCCATTAATTTTTAAAAAATAGTGATAAGTTTATTACACAAAAAAGTATAATTATTCCACAACAAACGTAAAACGGGGAAATCACTCTATCTCAAACAACAAACATCAGATTGGCCTGAAAAATTTTCTACAAAGAGAAGTCATTACCAACTGCCTGCTGTAAAAATTTCAGCTTGATGAGTTGTGCCGTTAATTTTAAAAAAATAGTGATAAGTTTATTACAGAAAAAAGTATAATTATTCCACAACAAACGTAAAACGGGGAAATCACTCTATCTCAAACAACAAACATCAGATTGGCCTGAAATTTTTTCTACAAGTAGATGTCATTACCATCTGCCTTCAGAGAAAATTTCAGCTTGATGAGTTGTGCCGTTAATTTTTAAAAAATAGTGATAGGTTTATTACACAAAAAAGTATAATTATTCCACAACAAACGTTAAACGGGGAAATCACTCTATCTCAAACAACAAACATCAGATTGGCCTGAAATTTTTTCTACAAGTAGAAGTAATTACCATCTGCCTTCAGAGGAAATTTCAGCTTGATGAGATGTGCCGTTAATTTTTAAAAAATAGTGATAGGTTTATTACACAAAAAAGTATAATTATTCCACAAAAAACGTAAAACGGGGAAATCACTCTATCTCAAACAACAAACATCAGATTGGCCTGAAATTTTTTCTACAAGTAGAAGTAACTACCATCTGCCTTCAGAGAAAATTTCAGCTTGATGAGTTGTGCCGTTAATTTTTAAAAAATAGTGATAGGTTTATTACACAAAAAAGTATAATTATTCCACAACAAACGTAAAACGGGGAAATCACTCTATCTCAAACAACAAACATCAGATTGGCCTGAAATTTTTTCTACAAGTAGAAGTCATTACCAACTGTCTTCTGTGAAAATTTCAGCTTGATGAGTTGAGCCGTTAATTTTTAAAAAATAGTGATAAGTTTATTACAGAAAAAAGTATAATTATTCCACAACAAACGTAAAACGGGGAAATCACTCTATCTCAAACAACAAACATCAGATTGGCCTGAAAATTTTTCTACAAAGAGAAGTCATTACCAACTGCCTGCTGTAAAAATTTCAGCTTGATGAGTTGTGCCGTTAATTTAAAAAAAATAGTGATATGTTTATTACAGAAAAAAGTATAATTATTCCACAACAAACGTAAAACGGGGAAATCACTCTATCTCAAACAACAAACATCAGATTGGCCTGAAATTTTTTTCTACAAGTAGAAGTCATTACCATCTGCCTTCAGAGAAAATTTCAGCTTGATGAGTTGTGCCGTTAATTTAAAAAAAATAGTGATAGGTTTATTACACAAAAAAGTATAATTATTCCACAACAAACGTTAAACGGGGAAATCACTCTATCTCAAACAACAAACATCAGATTGGCCTGAAATTTTTTCTACAAGTAGAAGTAATTACCATCTGCCTTCTGTGGAAATTTCAGCTTGATGAGATGTGCCGTTAATTTTTAAAAAATAGTGATAGGTTTATTACACAAAAAAGTATAATTATTCCACAAAAAACGTAAAACGGGGAAATCACTCTATCTCAAACAACAAGCATTAGATTGTCCTGAATTTTTTTCTACAAGTAGAGGTCACTACCAACTGCCTTCTGTGAAAATTTCAGCTTGATTTGTTGTGCCGTTAATTAAAAAAAATCGTAATAGATTTATTACACAACAGTAAAACAGGCAAATCGCTCTATCTCTAACCCCAACCTTCAGATTGGCCTGAAATTGTTTCTACAAGTAGAAATTATTGCAAACTCAACCATTATGGAGTAGTCACTACAAAGCGCAAAAAAAAAAAAAAAGTTTGGATTCCCTAACACAGACATCAGATTTCAGGTCTTAAGACTCATTGCCGTGTCTCATGGGGAAACTTTGAGCCAGGCTTCCCCTTTTTAATAAGGTAGTTTCTACGCCGATTTTTTTTTCGATTCTAAACCCAATCACCCCGTTTGCAAGCAGGTTGAACGTTACTAAGAACAACCAACAATCCGAGATGGTTTTTAATGTCCTATATGAAGACTGCTTTTCTTTTGTTAAAAATCTTCAATTATTTTTTTCCACAACAAAAGTAAACCGGGGAAATCACTCTATCTCTAACCCCAACCGTCAGATTGGCCTGAAATTTTTTCTACAAGTAGATGTCATTACCAACTGTCTTCTATAAAAATTTCAGCTTGATAAGTTGTGCCATTAATTTTTAAAAAATAGTGATAAGTTTATTACACCAAAAAAGTATAATTATTCCACAACAAACGTAAAACGGGGAAATCACTCTATCTCAAACAACAAACATCAGATTGGCCTGAAATTTTTTCTACAAGTAGAAGTCATTACCAACTGCCTGCTGTAAAAATTTCAGCTTGATGAGTTGTGCCGTTAATTTAAAAAAAATAGTGATAAGTTTATTACAGAAAAAAGTATAATTATTCCACAACAAACGTAAAACGGGGAAATCACTCTATCTCAAACAACAAACATCAGATTGGCCTGAAATTTTTTCTACAAGTAGATGTCATTACCATCTGCCTTCAGAGAAAATTTCAGCTTGATGAGTTGTGCCGTTAATTTTTAAAAAATAGTGATAGGTTTATTACACAAAAAAGTATAATTATTCCACAACAAACGTTAAACGGGGAAATCACTCTATCTCAAACAACAAACATCAGATTGGCCTGAAATTTTTTCTACAAGTAGAAGTAATTACCATCTGCCTTCTGTGGAAATTTCAGCTTGATGAGATGTGCCGTTAATTTTTAAAAAATAGTGATAGGTTTATTACACAAAAAAGTATAATTATTCCACAACAAACGTAAAACGGGGAAATCACTCTATCTCAAACAACAAACATCAGATTGGCCTGAAATTTTTTCTACAAGTAGATGTCATTACCATCTGCCTTCAGAGAAAATTTCAGCTTGATGAGTTGTGCCGTTAATTTTTAAAAAATAGTGATAGGTTTATTACACAAAAAAGTATAATTATTCCACAACAAACGTTAAACGGGGAAATCACTCTATCTCAAACAACAAACATCAGATTGGCCTGAAATTTTTTCTACAAGTAGAAGTAATTACCATCTGCCTTCTGTGGAAATTTCAGCTTGATGAGATGTGCCGTTAATTTTTAAAAAATAGTGATAGGTTTATTACACAAAAAAGTATAATTATTCCACAAAAAACGTAAAACGGGGAAATCACTCTATCTCAAACAACAAACATCAGATTGGCCTGAAATTTTTTCTACAAGTAGAAGTAACTACCATCTGCCTTCAGAGAAAATTTCAGCTTGATGAGTTGTGCCGTTAATTTTTAAAAAATAGTGATAGGTTTATTACACAAAAAAGTATAATTATTCCACAACAAACGTAAAACGGGGAAATCACTCTATCTCAAACAACAAACATCAGATTGGCCTGAATTTTTTTCTACAAGTAGAAGTCATTACCAACTGTCTTCTGTGAAAATTTCAGCTTGATGAGTTGAGCCGTTAATTTTTAAAAAATAGTGATAAGTTTATTACAGAAAAAAGTATAATTATTCCACAACAAACGTAAAACGGGGAAATCACTCTATCTCAAACAACAAACATCAGATTGGCCTGAAAAATTTTCTACAAAGAGAAGTCATTACCAACTGCCTGCTGTAAAAATTTCAGCTTGATGAGTTGTGCCGTTAATTTAAAAAAAATAGTGATATGTTTATTACAGAAAAAAGTATAATTATTCCACAACAAACGTAAAACGGGGAAATCACTCTATCTCAAACAACAAACATCAGATTGGCCTGAAATTTTTTCTACAAGTAGAAGTAATTACCATCTGCCTTCAGAGAAAATTTCAGCTTGATGAGTTGTGCCGTTAATTTTTAAAAAATAGTGATAAGTTTATTACAGAAAAAAGTATAATTATTCCACAACAAACGTAAAACGGGGAAATCACTCTATCTCAAACAACAAACATCAGATTGGCCTGAAATTTTTTTCTACAAGTAGAAGTCATTACCATCTGCCTTCAGAGAAAATTTCAGCTTGATGAGTTGTGCCGTTAATTTTTAAAAAATAGTGATAGTTTTATTACACAAAAAAGTATAATTATTCCACAACAAACGTTAAACGGGGAAATCACTCTATCTCAAACAACAAACATCAGATTGGCCTGAAATTTTTTCTACAAGTAGAAGTAATTACCATCTGCCTTCTGTGGAAATTTCAGCTTGATGAGATGTGCCGTTAATTTTTAAAAAATAGTGATAGGTTTATTACACAAAAAAGTATAATTATTCCACAAAAAACGTAAAACGGGGAAATCACTCTATCTCAAACAACAAGCATTAGATTGTCCTGAAATTTTTTCTACAAGTAGAGGTCACTACCAACTGCCTTCTGTGAAAATTTCAGCTTGATTTGTTGTGCCGTTAATTAAAAAAAATCGTAATAGATTTATTACACAACAGTAAAACAGGCAAATCGCTCTATCTCTAACCCCAACCTTCAGATTGGCCTGAAATTGTTTCTACAAGTAGAAATTATTGCAAACTCAACCATTATGGAGTAGTCACTACAAAGCGCAAAAAAAAAAAAAAAAAAAAGTTTGGATTCCCTAACACAGACATCAGATTTCAGGTGTTAAGACTCATTGCCGTGTCTCATGGGGAAACTTTGAGCCAGGCTTCCCCTTTTTAATAAGGTAGTTTCTACGCCGATTTTTTTTTCGATTCTAAACCCAATCACCCCGTTTGCAAGCAGGTTGAACGTTACTAAGAACAACCAACAATCCGAGATGGTTTTTAATGTCCTATATGAAGACTGCTTTTCTTTTGTTAAAAATCTTCAATTAATTTTTTCCACAACAAAAGTAAACCGGGGAAATCACTCTATCTCTAACCCCAACCGTCAGATTGGCCTGAAATGTTTTCTACAAGTAGATGTCATTACCATCTGCCTTCTATAAAAATTTCAGCTTGATAAGTTGTGCCATTAATTTTTAAAAAATAGTGATAAGTTTATTACACAAAAAAGTATAATTATTCCACAACAAACGTAAAACGGGGAAATCACTCTATCTCAAACAACAAACATCAGATTGGCCTGAAAATTTTTCTACAAAGAGAAGTCATTACCAACTGCCTGCTGTGAAAATTTCAGCTTGATGAGTTGTGCCGTTTATTTTAAAAAAATAGTGATAAGTTTATTACAGAAAAAAGTATAATTATTCCACAACAAACGTAAAACGGGGAAATCACTCTATCTCAAACAACAAACATCAGATTGGCCTGAAATTTTTTTCTACAAGTAGAAGTAATTACCATCTGCCTTCTGTGAAAATTTCAGCTTGATGAGATGTGCCGTTAATTTTTAAAAAATAGTGATAGGTTTATTACACAAAAAAGTATAATTATTCCACAAAAAACGTAAAACGGGGAAATCACTCTATCTCAAACAACAAGCATTAGATTGTCCTGAAATTTTTTCTACAAGTAGAGGTCACTACCAACTGCCTTCTGTGAAAATTTCAGCTTGATTTGTTGTGCCGTTAATTTTTAAAAAATAGTGATAGGTTTATTACACAAAAAAGTATAATTATTCCACAACAAACGTTAAACGGGGAAATCACTCTATCTCAAACAACAAACATCCGATTGGCCTGAAATTTTTTCTACAAGTAGAAGTAATTACCATCTGCCTTCTGTGGAAATTTCAGCTTGATGAGATGTGCCGTTAATTTTTAAAAAATAGTGATAGGTTTATTACACAAAAAAGTATAATTATTCCACAAAAAACGTAAAACGGGGAAATCACTCTATCTCAAACAACAAGCATTAGATTGTCCTGAAATTTTTTCTACAAGTAGAGGTCACTACCAACTGCCTTCTGTGAAAATTTCAGCTTGATTTGTTGTGCCGTTAATTAAAAAAAATCGTAATAGATTTATTACACAACAGTAAAACAGGCAAATCGCTCTATCTCTAACCCCAACCTTCAGATTGGCCTGAAATTGTTTCTACAAGTAGAAATTATTGCAAACTCAACCATTATGGAGTAGTCACTACAAAGCGCTAAAAAAAAAAAAAAAAAGAAAAAAGTTTGGATTCCCTAACACAGACATCAGATTTCAGGTGTTAAGACTCATTGCCGTGTCTCATGGGGAAACTTTGAGCCAGGCTTCCCCTTTTTAATAAGGTAGTTTCTACGCCGATTTTTTTTTCGATTCTAAACCCAATCACCCCGTTTGAGAGCAGGTTGAACGTTACTAAGAACAACCAACAATCCGAGATGGTTTTTAATGTCCTATATGAAGACTGCTTTTCTTTTGTTAAAAATCTTCAATTAATTTTTTCCACAACAAAAGTAAACCGGGGAAATCACTCTATCTCTAACCCCAACCGTCAGATTGGCCTGAAATTTTTTCTACAAGTAGATGTCATTACCATCTGCCTTCTATAAAAATTTCAGCTTTATAAGTTGTGCCATTAATTTTTAAAAAATAGTGATAAGTTTATTACACAAAAAAGTATAATTATTCCACAACAAACGTAAAACGGGGAAATCACTCTATCTCAAACAACAAACATCAGATTGGCCTGAAATTTTTTCTACAAGTAGATGTCATTACCATCTGCCTTCAGAGAAAATTTCAGCTTGATGAGTTGTGCCGTTAATTTTTAAAAAATAGTGATAGGTTTATTACACAAAAAAGTATAATTATTCCACAACAAACGTTAAACGGGGAAATCACTCTATCTCAAACAACAAACATCAGATTGGCCTGAAATTTTTTCTACAAGTAGAAGTAATTACCATCTGCCTTCTGTGGAAATTTCAGCTTGATGAGATGTGCCGTTAATTTTTAAAAAATAGTGATAGGTTTATTACACAAAAAAGTATAATTATTCCACAAAAAACGTAAAACGGGGAAATCACTCTATCTCAAACAACAAACATCAGATTGGCCTGAAATTTTTTCTACAAGTAGAAGTAACTACCATCTACCTTCAGAGAAAATTTCAGCTTGATGAGTTGTGCCGTTAATTTTTAAAAAATAGTGATAGGTTTATTACACAAAAAAGTATAATTATTCCACAACAAACGTAAAACGGGGAAATCACTCTATCTCAAACAACAAACATCAGATTGGCCTGAAATTTTTTCTACAAGTAGAAGTCATTACCAACTGTCTTCTGTGAAAATTTCAGCTTGATGAGTTGAGCCGTTAATTTAAAAAAAATAGTGATAGGTTTATTACACAAAAAAGTATAATTATTCCACAAAAAACGTAAAACGGGGAAATCACTCTATCTCAAACAACAAGCATTAGATTGTCCTGAAATTTTTTCTACAAGTAGAGGTCACTACCAACTGCCTTCTGTGAAAATTTCAGCTTGATTTGTTGTGCCGTTAATTAAAAAAAAAATCGTAATAGATTTATAACACAACAGTAAAACAGGCAAATCGCTCTATCTCTAACCCCAACCTTCAGATTGGCCTGAAATTGTTTCTACAAGTAGAAATTATTGCAAACTCAACCATTATGGAGTAGTCACTACAAAGCGCAAAAAAAAAAAAAAAAAAAAAAGTTTGGATTCCCTAACACAGACATCAGATTTCAGGTGTTAAGACTTATTGCCGTGTCTCATGGGGAAACTTTGAGCCAGGCTTCCCCTTTTTAATAAGGTAGTTTCTACGCCGATTTTTTTTTCGATTCTAAACCCAATCACCCCGTTTGAGAGCAGGTTGAACGTTACTAAGAACAACCAACAATCCGAGATGGTTTTTAATGTCCTATATGAAGACTGCTTTTCTTTTGTTAAAAATCTTCAATTAATTTTTTCCACAACAAAAGTAAACCGGGGAAATCACTCTATCTCTAACCCCAACCGTCAGATTGGCCTGAAATTTTTTCTACAAGTAGATGTCATTACCATCTGCCTTCTATAAAAATTTCAGCTTTATAAGTTGTGCCATTAATTTTTAAAAAATAGTGATAAGTTTATTACACAAAAAAGTATAATTATTCCACAACAAACGTAAAACGGGGAAATCACTCTATCTCAAACAACAAACATCAGATTGGCCTGAAAATTTTTCTACAAAGAGAAGTCATTACCAACTGCCTGCTGTGAAAATTTCAGCTTGATGAGTTGTGCCGCTAATTTAAAAAAAATAGTGATAAGTTTATTACAGAAAAAAGTATAATTATTCCACAACAAACGTAAAACGGGGAAATCACTCTATCTCAAACAACAAACATAAGATTGGCCTGAAATTTTTTCTACAAGTAGAAGTCATTACCATCTGCCTTCAGAGAAAATTTCAGCTTGATGAGTTGTGCCGTTAATTTTTAAAAAATAGTGATAGGTTTATTACACAAAAAAGTATAATTATTCCACAACAAACGTAAAACGGGGAAATCACTCTATCTCAAACAACAAACATCAGATTGGCCTGAAATTTTTTCTACAAGTAGAAGTAATTACCATCTGCCTTCTGTGGAAATTTCAGCTTGATGAGATGTGCCGTTAATTTTAAAAAAATAGTGATAGGTTTATTACACAAAAAAGTATAATTATTCCACAAAAAACGTAAAACGGGGAAATCACTCTATCTCAAACAACAAACATCAGATTGGCCTGAAATTTTTTCTACAAGTAGAAGTAACTACCATCTACCTTCAGAGAAAATTTCAGCTTGATGAGTTGTGCCGTTAATTTTTAAAAAATAGTGATAGGTTTATTACACAAAAAAGTATAATTATTCCACAACAAACGTAAAACGGGGAAATCACTCTATCTCAAACAACAAACATCAGATTGGCCTGAAATTTTTTCTACAAGTAGAAGTCATTACCAACTGTCTTCTGTAAAAATTTCAGCTTGATGAGTTGTGCCGTTAATTTTTAAAAAATAGTGATAGGTTTATTACACAAAAAAGTATAATTATTCCACAAAAAACGTAAAACGGGGAAATCACTCTATCTCAAACAACAAGCCTTAGATTGTCCTGAAATTTTTTCTACAAGTAGAGGTCACTACCAACTGCCTTCTGTGAAAATTTCAGCTTGATTTGTTGTGCCGTTAATTAAAAAAAAATCGTAATAGATTTATAACACAACAGTAAAACAGGCAAATCGCTCTATCTCTAACCCCAACCTTCAGATTGGCCTGAAATTGTTTCTACAAGTAGAAATTATTGCAAACTCAACCATTATGGAGTAGTCACTACAAAGCGCACAAAAAAAAAAAAAAAAAAAGTTTGGATTCCCTAACACAGACATCAGATTTCAGGTGTTAAGACTCATTGCCGTGTCTCATGGGGAAACTTTGAGCCAGGCTTCCCCTTTTTAATAAGGTAGTTTCTACGCCGATTTTTTTTCGATTCTAAACCCAATCACCCCGTTTGCAAGCAGGTTGAACGTTACTAAGAACAACCAACAATCCGAGATGGTTTTTAATGTCCTATATGAAGACTGCTTTTCTTTTGTTAAAAATCTTCAATTAATTTTTTCCACAACAAAAGTAAACCGGGGAAATCACTCTATCTCTAACCCCAACCGTCAGATTGGCCTGAAATTTTTTCTACAAGTAGATGTCATTACCATCTGCCTTCTATAAAAATTTCAGCTTGATAAGTTGTGCCATTAATTTTTAAAAAATAGTGATAAGTTTATTACACAAAAAAGTATAATTATTCCACAACAAACGTAAAACGGGGAAATCACTCTATCTCAAACAACAAACATCAGATTGGCCTGAAATTTTTTCTACAAGTAGATGTCATTACCATCTGCCTTCAGAGAAAATTTCAGCTTGATGAGTTGTGCCGTTAATTTTTAAAAAATAGTGATAGGTTTATTACACAAAAAAGTATAATTATTCCACAACAAACGTTAAACGGGGAAATCACTCTATCTCAAACAACAAACATCAGATTGGCCTGAAATTTTTTCTACAAGTAGAAGTAATTACCATCTGCCTTCAGAGGAAATTTCAGCTTGATGAGATGTGCCGTTAATTTTTAAAAAATAGTGATAGGTTTATTACACAAAAAAGTATAATTATTCCACAAAAAACGTAAAACGGGGAAATCACTCTATCTCAAACAACAAACATCAGATTGGCCTGAAATTTTTTCTACAAGTAGAAGTAACTACCATCTGCCTTCAGAGAAAATTTCAGCTTGATGAGTTGTGCCGTTAATTTTTAAAAAATAGTGATAGGTTTATTACACAAAAAAGTATAATTATTCCACAACAAACGTAAAACGGGGAAATCACTCTATCTCAAACAACAAACATCAGATTGGCCTGAAATTTTTTCTACAAGTAGAAGTCATTACCAACTGTCTTCTGTGAAAATTTCAGCTTGATGAGTTGAGCCGTTAATTTTTAAAAAATAGTGATAAGTTTATTACAGAAAAAAGTATAATTATTCCACAACAAACGTAAAACGGGGAAATCACTCTATCTCAAACAACAAACATCAGATTGGCCTGAAAATTTTTCTACAAAGAGAAGTCATTACCAACTGCCTGCTGTAAAAATTTCAGCTTGATGAGTTGTGCCGTTAATTTAAAAAAAATAGTGATATGTTTATTACAGAAAAAAGTATAATTATTCCACAACAAACGTAAAACGGGGAAATCACTCTATCTCAAACAACAAACATCAGATTGGCCTGAAATTTTTTTCTACAAGTAGAAGTCATTACCATCTGCCTTCAGAGAAAATTTCAGCTTGATGAGTTGTGCCGTTAATTTAAAAAAAATAGTGATAGGTTTATTACACAAAAAAGTATAATTATTCCACAACAAACGTTAAACGGGGAAATCACTCTATCTCAAACAACAAACATCAGATTGGCCTGAAATTTTTTCTACAAGTAGAAGTAATTACCATCTGCCTTCTGTGGAAATTTCAACTTGATGAGATGTGCCGTTAATTTTTAAAAAATAGTGATAGGTTTATTACACAAAAAAGTATAATTATTCCACAAAAAACGTAAAACGGGGAAATCACTCTATCTCAAACAACAAGCATTAGATTGTCCTGAATTTTTTTCTACAAGTAGAGGTCACTACCAACTGCCTTCTGTGAAAATTTCAGCTTGATTTGTTGTGCCGTTAATTAAAAAAAATCGTAATAGATTTATTACACAACAGTAAAACAGGCAAATCGCTCTATCTCTAACCCCAACCTTCAGATTGGCCTGAAATTGTTTCTACAAGTAGAAATTATTGCAAACTCAACCATTATGGAGTAGTCACTACAAAGCGCAAAAAAAAAAAAAAAAAAAAGTTTGGATTCCCTAACACAGACATCAGATTTCAGGTCTTAAGACTCATTGCCGTGTCTCATGGGGAAACTTTGAGCCAGGCTTCCCCTTTTTAATAAGGTAGTTTCTACGCCGATTTTTTTTTCGATTCTAAACCCAATCACCCCGTTTGCAAGCAGGTTGAACGTTACTAAGAACAACCAACAATCCGAGATGGTTTTTAATGTCCTATATGAAGACTGCTTTTCTTTTGTTAAAAATCTTCAATTATTTTTTTCCACAACAAAAGTAAACCGGGGAAATCACTCTATCTCTAACCCCAACCGTCAGATTGGCCTGAAATTTTTTCTACAAGTAGATGTCATTACCAACTGTCTTCTATAAAAATTTCAGCTTGATAAGTTGTGCCATTAATTTTTAAAAAATAGTGATAAGTTTATTACACCAAAAAAGTATAATTATTCCACAACAAACGTAAAACGGGGAAATCACTCTATCTCAAACAACAAACATCAGATTGGCCTGAAATTTTTTCTACAAGTAGAAGTCATTACCAACTGCCTGCTGTAAAAATTTCAGCTTGATGAGTTGTGCCGTTAATTTAAAAAAAATAGTGATAAGTTTATTACAGAAAAAAGTATAATTATTCCACAACAAACGTAAAACGGGGAAATCACTCTATCTCAAACAACAAACATCAGATTGGCCTGAAATTTTTTCTACAAGTAGATGTCATTACCATCTGCCTTCAGAGAAAATTTCAGCTTGATGAGTTGTGCCGTTAATTTTTAAAAAATAGTGATAGGTTTATTACACAAAAAAGTATAATTATTCCACAACAAACGTTAAACGGGGAAATCACTCTATCTCAAACAACAAACATCAGATTGGCCTGAAATTTTTTCTACAAGTAGAAGTAATTACCATCTGCCTTCTGTGGAAATTTCAGCTTGATGAGATGTGCCGTTAATTTTTAAAAAATAGTGATAGGTTTATTACACAAAAAAGTATAATTATTCCACAAAAAACGTAAAACGGGGAAATCACTCTATCTCAAACAACAAACATCAGATTGGCCTGAAATTTTTTCTACAAGTAGAAGTAATTACCATCTGCCTTCTGTGGAAATTTCAGCTTGATGAGATGTGCCGTTAATTTTTAAAAAATAGTGATAGGTTTATTACACAAAAAAGTATAATTATTCCACAACAAACGTAAAACGGGGAAATCACTCTATCTCAAACAACAAACATCAGATTGGCCTGAAATTTTTTCTACAAGTAGATGTCATTACCATCTGCCTTCAGAGAAAATTTCAGCTTGATGAGTTGTGCCGTTAATTTTTAAAAAATAGTGATAGGTTTATTACACAAAAAAGTATAATTATTCCACAACAAACGTTAAACGGGGAAATCACTCTATCTCAAACAACAAACATCAGATTGGCCTGAAATTTTTTCTACAAGTAGAAGTAATTACCATCTGCCTTCTGTGGAAATTTCAGCTTGATGAGATGTGCCGTTAATTTTTAAAAAATAGTGATAGGTTTATTACACAAAAAAGTATAATTATTCCACAAAAAACGTAAAACGGGGAAATCACTCTATCTCAAACAACAAACATCAGATTGGCCTGAAATTTTTTCTACAAGTAGAAGTAACTACCATCTGCCTTCAGAGAAAATTTCAGCTTGATGAGTTGTGCCGTTAATTTTTAAAAAATAGTGATAGGTTTATTACACAAAAAAGTATAATTATTCCACAACAAACGTAAAACGGGGAAATCACTCTATCTCAAACAACAAACATCAGATTGGCCTGAATTTTTTTCTACAAGTAGAAGTCATTACCAACTGTCTTCTGTGAAAATTTCAGCTTGATGAGTTGAGCCGTTAATTTTTAAAAAATAGTGATAAGTTTATTACAGAAAAAAGTATAATTATTCCACAACAAACGTAAAACGGGGAAATCACTCTATCTCAAACAACAAACATCAGATTGGCCTGAAAATTTTTCTACAAAGAGAAGTCATTACCAACTGCCTGCTGTAAAAATTTCAGCTTGATGAGTTGTGCCGTTAATTTAAAAAAAATAGTGATATGTTTATTACAGAAAAAAGTATAATTATTCCACAACAAACGTAAAACGGGGAAATCACTCTATCTCAAACAACAAACATCAGATTGGCCTGAAATTTTTTCTACAAGTAGAAGTAATTACCATCTGCCTTCAGAGAAAATTTCAGCTTGATGAGTTGTGCCGTTAATTTTTAAAAAATAGTGATAGGTTTATTACACAAAAAAGTATAATTATTCCACAACAAACGTAAAACGGGGAAATCACTCTATCTCAAACAACAAACATCAGATTGGCCTGAAATTTTTTTCTACAAGTAGAAGTCATTACCATCTGCCTTCAGAGAAAATTTCAGCTTGATGAGTTGTGCCGTTAATTTTTAAAAAATAGTGATAGTTTTATTACACAAAAAAGTATAATTATTCCACAACAAACGTTAAACGGGGAAATCACTCTATCTCAAACAACAAACATCAGATTGGCCTGAAATTTTTTCTACAAGTAGAAGTAATTACCATCTGCCTTCTGTGGAAATTTCAGCTTGATGATATGTGCCGTTAATTTTTAAAAAATAGTGATAGGTTTATTACACAAAAAAGTATAATTATTCCACAAAAAACGTAAAACGGGGAAATCACTCTATCTCAAACAACAAGCATTAGATTGTCCTGAAATTTTTTCTACAAGTAGAGGTCACTACCAACTGCCTTTTGTGAAAATTTCAGCTTGATTTGTTGTGCCGTTAATTAAAAAAAATCGTAATAGATTTATTACACAACAGTAAAACAGGCAAATCGCTCTATCTCTAACCCCAACCTTCAGATTGGCCTGAAATTGTTTCTACAAGTAGAAATTATTGCAAACTCAACCATTATGGAGTAGTCACTACAAAGCGCAAAAAAAAAAAAAAAAAAAAAAGTTTGGATTCCCTAACACAGACATCAGATTTCAGGTGTTAAGACTCATTGCCGTGTCTCATGGGGAAACTTTGAGCCAGGCTTCCCCTTTTTAATAAGGTAGTTTCTACGCCGATTTTTTTTTTCGATTCTAAACCCAATCACCCCGTTTGCAAGCAGGTTGAACGTTACTAAGAACAACCAACAATCCGAGATGGTTTTTAATGTCCTATATGAAGACTGCTTTTCTTTTGTTAAAAATCTTCAATTAATTTTTTCCACAACAAAAGTAAACCGGGGAAATCACTCTATCTCTAACCCCAACCGTCAGATTGGCCTGAAATGTTTTCTACAAGTAGATGTCATTACCATCTGCCTTCTATAAAAATTTCAGCTTGATAAGTTGTGCCATTAATTTTTAAAAAATAGTGATAAGTTTATTACACAAAAAAGTATAATTATTCCACAACAAACGTAAAACGGGGAAATCACTCTATCTCAAACAACAAACATCAGATTGGCCTGAAAATTTTTCTACAAAGAGAAGTCATTACCAACTGCCTGCTGTGAAAATTTCAGCTTGATGAGTTGTGCCGTTTATTTTAAAAAAATAGTGATAAGTTTATTACAGAAAAAAGTATAATTATTCCACAACAAACGTAAAACGGGGAAATCACTCTATCTCAAACAACAAACATCAGATTGGCCTGAAATTTTTTTCTACAAGTAGAAGTAATTACCATCTGCCTTCTGTGAAAATTTCAGCTTGATGAGATGTGCCGTTAATTTTTAAAAAATAGTGATAGGTTTATTACACAAAAAAGTATAATTATTCCACAAAAAACGTAAAACGGGGAAATCACTCTATCTCAAACAACAAGCATTAGATTGTCCTGAAATTTTTTCTACAAGTAGAGGTCACTACCAACTGCCTTCTGTGAAAATTTCAGCTTGATTTGTTGTGCCGTTAATTTTTAAAAAATAGTGATAGGTTTATTACACAAAAAAGTATAATTATTCCACAACAAACGTTAAACGGGGAAATCACTCTATCTCAAACAACAAACATCCGATTGGCCTGAAATTTTTTCTACAAGTAGAAGTAATTACCATCTGCCTTCTGTGGAAATTTCAGCTTGATGAGATGTGCCGTTAATTTTTAAAAAATAGTGATAGGTTTATTACACAAAAAAGTATAATTATTCCACAAAAAACGTAAAACGGGGAAATCACTCTATCTCAAACAACAAGCATTAGATTGTCCTGAAATTTTTTCTACAAGTAGAGGTCACTACCAACTGCCTTCTGTGAAAATTTCAGCTTGATTTGTTGTGCCGTTAATTAAAAAAAATCGTAATAGATTTATTACACAACAGTAAAACAGGCAAATCGCTCTATCTCTAACCCCAACCTTCAGATTGGCCTGAAATTGTTTCTACAAGTAGAAATTATTGCAAACTCAACCATTATGGAGTAGTCACTACAAAGCGCTAAAAAAAAAAAAAAAAAAAAAGAAAAAAGTTTGGATTCCCTAACACAGACATCAGATTTCAGGTGTTAAGACTCATTGCCGTGTCTCATGGGGAAACTTTGAGCCAGGCTTCCCCTTTTTAATAAGGTAGTTTCTACGCCGATTTTTTTTTCGATTCTAAACCCAATCACCCCGTTTGAGAGCAGGTTGAACGTTACTAAGAACAACCAACAATCCGAGATGGTTTTTAATGTCCTATATGAAGACTGCTTTTCTTTTGTTAAAAATCTTCAATTAATTTTTTCCACAACAAAAGTAAACCGGGGAAATCACTCTATCTCTAACCCCAACCGTCAGATTGGCCTGAAATTTTTTCTACAAGTAGATGTCATTACCATCTGCCTTCTATAAAAATTTCAGCTTTATAAGTTGTGCCATTAATTTTTAAAAAATAGTGATAAGTTTATTACACAAAAAAGTATAATTATTCCACAACAAACGTAAAACGGGGAAATCACTCTATCTCAAACAACAAACATCAGATTGGCCTGAAATTTTTTCTACAAGTAGATGTCATTACCATCTGCCTTCAGAGAAAATTTCAGCTTGATGAGTTGTGCCGTTAATTTTTAAAAAATAGTGATAGGTTTATTACACAAAAAAGTATAATTATTCCACAACAAACGTTAAACGGGGAAATCACTCTATCTCAAACAACAAACATCAGATTGGCCTGAAATTTTTTCTACAAGTAGAAGTAATTACCATCTGCCTTCTGTGGAAATTTCAGCTTGATGAGATGTGCCGTTAATTTTTAAAAAATAGTGATAGGTTTATTACACAAAAAAGTATAATTATTCCACAAAAAACGTAAAACGGGGAAATCACTCTATCTCAAACAACAAACATCAGATTGGCCTGAAATTTTTTCTACAAGTAGAAGTAACTACCATCTGCCTTCAGAGAAAATTTCAGCTTGATGAGTTGTGCCGTTAATTTTTAAAAAATAGTGATAGGTTTATTACACAAAAAAGTATAATTATTCCACAACAAACGTAAAACGGGGAAATCACTCTATCTCAAACAACAAACATCAGATTGGCCTGAAATTTTTTCTACAAGTAGAAGTCATTACCAACTGTCTTCTGTGAAAATTTCAGCTTGATGAGTTGAGCCGTTAATTTTTAAAAAATAGTGATAAGTTTATTACAGAAAAAAGTATAATTATTCCACAACAAACGTAAAACGGGGAAATCACTCTATCTCAAACAACAAACATCAGATTGGCCTGAAAATTTTTCTACAAGTAGAAGTAACTACCATCTGCCTTCAGAGAAAATTTCAGCTTGATGAGTTGTGCCGTTAATTTTTAAAAAATAGTGATAGGTTTATTACACAAAAAAGTATAATTATTCCACAACAAACGTTAAACGGGGAAATCACTCTATCTCAAACAACAAACATCAGATTGGCCTGAAATTTTTTCTACAAGTAGAAGTAATTACCATCTGCCTTCTGTGGAAATTTCAGCTTGATGAGATGTGCCGTTAATTTTTAAAAAATAGTGATAGGTTTATTACACAAAAAAGTATAATTATTCCACAAAAAACGTAAAACGGGGAAATCACTCTATCTCAAACAACAAACATCAGATTGGCCTGAAAATTTTTCTACAAAGAGAAGTCATTACCAACTGCCTGCTGTAAAAATTTCAGCTTGATGAGTTGTGCCGTTAATTTAAAAAAATAGTGATAGGTTTATTACACAAAAAAGTATAATTATTCCACAACAAACGTAAAACGGGGAAATCACTCTATCTCAAACAACAAACATCAGATTGGCCTGAAATTTTTTCTACAAGTAGAAGTCATTACCAACTGTCTTCTGTGAAAATTTCAGCTTGATGAGTTGAGCCGTTAATTTTTAAAAAATAGTGATAAGTTTATTACAGAAAAAAGTATAATTATTCCACAACAAACGTAAAACGGGGAAATCACTCTATCTCAAACAACAAACATCAGATTGGCCTGAAATTTTTTCTACAAGTAGAAGTCATTACCATCTGCCTTCAGAGAAAATTTCAGCTTGATAAGTTGTGCCATTAATTTTTAAAAAATAGTGATAAGTTTATTACACCAAAAAAGTATAATTATTCCACAACAAACGTAAAACGGGGAAATCACTCTATCTCAAACAACAAACATCAGATTGGCCTGAAATTTTTTCTACAAGTAGAAGTCATTACCAACTGCCTGCTGTACAAATTTCAGCTTGATGAGTTGTGCCGTTAATTTAAAAAAAATAGTGATAAGTTTATTACAGAAAAAAGTATAATTATTCCACAACAAACGTAAAACGGGGAAATCACTCTATCTCAAACAACAAACATCAGATTGGCCTGAAATTTTTTTCTACAAGTAGAAGTCATTACCATCTGCCTTCAGAGAAAATTTCAGCTTGATGAGTTGTGCCGTTAATTTTTAAAAAATAGTGATAGGTTTATTACACAAAAAAGTATAATTATTCCACAACAAACGTTAAACGGGGAAATCACTCTATCTCAAACAACAAACATCAGATTGGCCTGAAATTTTTTCTACAAGTAGAAGTAATAACCATCTGCCTTCTGTGGAAATTTCAGCTTGATGAGATGTGCCGTTAATTTTTAAAAAATAGTGATAGGTTTATTACACAAAAAAGTATAATTATTCCACAAAAAACGTAAAACGGGGAAATCACTCTATCTCAAACAACAAGCATTAGATTGTCCTGAAATTTTTTCTACAAGTAGAGGTCACTACCAACTGCCTTCTGTGAAAATTTCAGCTTGATTTGTTGTGCCGTTAATTAAAAAAAATCGTAATAGATTTATTACACAACAGTAAAACAGGCAAATCGCTCTATCTCTAACCCCAACCTTCAGATTGGCCTGAAATTGTTTCTACAAGTAGAAATTATTGCAAACTCAACCATTATGGAGTAGTCACTACAAAGCGCACAAAAAAAAAAAAAAAAAAAAAAGTTTGGATTCCCTAACACAGACATCAGATTTCAGGTGTTAAGACTCATTGCCGTGTCTCATGGGGAAACTTTGAGCCAGGCTTCCCCTTTTTAATAAGGTAGTTTCTACGCCGATTTTTTTTTCGATTCTAAACCCAATCACCCCGTTTGCAAGCAGGTTGAACGTTACTAAGAACAACCAACAATCCGAGATGGTTTTTAATGTCCTATATGAAGACTGCTTTTCTTTTGTTAAAAATCTTCAATTAATTTTTTCCACAACAAAAGTAAACCGGGGAAATCACTCTATCTCTAACCCCAACCGTCAGATTGGCCTGAAATTTTTTCTACAAGTAGATGTCATTACCAACTGCCTTCTATAAAAATTTCAGCTTGATAAGTTGTGCCATTAATTTTTTAAAAATAGTGATAAGTTTATTACACCAAAAAAGTATAATTATTCCACAACAAACGTAAAACGGGGAAATCACTCTATCTCAAACAACAAACATCAGATTGGCCTGAAATTTTTTCTATAAGTAGATGTCATTACCATCTGCCTTCAGAGAAAATTTCAGCTTGATGAGTTGTGCCGTTAATTTTTAAAAAATAGTGATAAGTTTATTACAGAAAAAAGTATAATTATTCCACAACAAACGTAAAACGGGGAAATCACTCTATCTCAAACAACAAACATCAGATTGGCCGGAAATTTTTTCTACAAGTAGATGTCATTACCATCTGCCTTCAGAGAAAATTTCAGCTTGATGAGTTGTGCCGTTAATTTTAAAAAAATAGTGATAGGTTTATTACACAAAAAAGTATAATTATTCCACAAAAAACGTAAAACGGGGAAATCACTCTATCTCAAACAACAAACATCAGATTGGCCTGAAATTTTTTCTACAAGTAGAAGTCATTACCAACTGTCTGCTGTGAAAATTTCAGCTTGATGAGTTGTGCCGTTAATTTTTAAAAAATAGTGATAGGTTTATTACACAAAAAAGTATAATTATTCCACAACAAACGTTAAACGGGGAAATCACTCTATCTCAAACAACAAACATCAGATTGGCCTGAAATTTTTTCTACAAGTAGAAGTAATTACCATCTGCCTTCTGTGGAAATTTCAGCTTGATGAGATGTGCCGTTAATTTTTAAAAAATAGTGATAGGTTTATTACACAAAAAAGTATAATTATTCCACAAAAAACGTAAAACGGGGAAATCACT
Source organism: Ochlerotatus camptorhynchus (assembly GCF_037179485.1). Lineage (NCBI taxonomy): Eukaryota > Metazoa > Arthropoda > Insecta > Diptera > Culicidae > Ochlerotatus > Ochlerotatus camptorhynchus. The sequence continues at coordinate 1,175,256 of NW_027040979.1, forward strand.
CTATCTCAAACAACAAACATCAGATTGGCCTGAAATTTTTTCTACAAGTAGAAGTCATTACCAACTGTCTTCTGTGAAAATTTCAGCTTGATGAGTTGTGCCGTTAATTTTTAAAAAATAGTGATAGGTTTATTACACAAAAAAGTATAATTATTCCACAATAAACGTTAAACGGGGAAATCACTCTATCTCAAACAACAAGCATTAGATTGTCCTGAAATTTTTTCTACAAGTAGAGGTCACTACCAACTGCCTTCTGTGAAAATTTCAGCTTGATTTGTTGTGCCGTTAATTAAAAAAAATCGTAATAGATTTATTACACAACAGTAAAACAGGCAAATCGCTCTATCTCTAACCCCAACCTTCAGATTGGCCTGAAATTGTTTCTACAAGTAGAAATTATTGCAAACTCAACCATTATGGAGTAGTCACTACAAAGCGCAAAAAAAAAAAAAAAAAAAGTTTGGATTCCCTAACACAGACATCAGATTTCAGGTGTTAAGACTCATTGCCGTGTCTCATGGGGAAACTTTGAGCCAGGCTTCCCCTTTTTAATAAGGTAGTTTCTACGCCGATTTTTTTTTCGATTCTAAACCCAATCACCCCGTTTGCAAGCAGGTTGAACGTTACTAAGAACAACCAACAATCCGAGATGGTTTTTAATGTCCTATATGAAGACTGCTTTTCTTTTGTTAAAAATCTTCAATTAATTTTTTCCACAACAAAAGTAAACCGGGGAAATCACTCTATCTCTAACCCCAACCGTCAGATTGGCCTGAAATTTTTTCTACAAGTAGATGTCATTACCATCTGCCTTCTATAAAAATTTCAGCTTTATAAGTTGTGCCATTAATTTTTAAAAAATAGTGATAAGTTTATTACACAAAAAAGTATAATTATTCCACAACAAACGTAAAACGGGGAAATCACTCTATCTCAAACAACAAACATCAGATTGGCCTGAAAATTTTTCTACAAAGAGAAGTCATTACCAACTGCCTGCTGTGAAAATTTCAGCTTGATGAGTTGTGCCGTTAATTTAAAAAAAATAGTGATAAGTTTATTACAGAAAAAAGTATAATTATTCCACAACAAACGTAAAACGGGGAAATCACTCTATCTCAAACAACAAACATAAGATTGGCCTGAAATTTTTTCTACAAGTAGAAGTCATTACCATCTGCCTTCAGAGAAAATTTCAGCTTGATGAGTTGTGCCGTTAATTTTTAAAAAATAGTGATAGGTTTATTACACAAAAAAGTATAATTATTCCACAACAAACGTTAAACGGGGAAATCACTCTATCTCAAACAACAAACATCAGATTGGCCTGAAATTTTTTCTACAAGTAGAAGTAATTACCATCTGCCTTCTGTGGAAATTTCAGCTTGATGAGATGTGCCGTTAATTTAAAAAAAATAGTGATAAGTTTATTACACAAAAAAGTATAATTATTCCACAAAAAACGTAAAACGGGGAAATCACTATATCTGAAACAACAAACATCAGATTGGCCTGAAATTTTTTCTACAAGTAGAAGTAACTACCATCTACCTTCCGAGAAAATTTCAGCTTGATGAGTTGTGCCGTTAATTTTTAAAAAATAGTGATAGGTTTATTACACAAAAAAGTATAATTATTCCACAACAAACGTAAAACGGGGAAATCACTCTATCTCAAACAACAAACATCAGATTGGCCTGAAATTTTTTCTACAAGTAGAAGTCATTACCAACTGTCTTCTGTGAAAATTTCAGCTTGATGAGTTGAGCCGTTAATTTTTAAAAAATAGTGATAGGTTTATTACACAAAAAAGTATAATTATTCCACAAAAAACGTAAAACGGGGAAATCACTCTATCTCAAACAACAAGCATTAGATTGTCCTGAAATTTTTTCTACAAGTAGAGGTCACTACCAACTGCCTTCTGTGAAAATTTCAGCTTGATTTGTTGTGCCGTTAATTAAAAAAAAATCGTAATAGATTTATAACACAACAGTAAAACAGGCAAATCGCTCTATCTCTAACCCCAACCTTCAGATTGGCCTGAAATTGTTTCTACAAGTAGAAATTATTGCAAACTCAACCATTATGGAGTAGTCACTACAAAGCGCACAAAAAAAAAAAAAAAAAAAAAAAAAAGTTTGGATTCCCTAACACAGACATCAGATTTCAGGTGTTAAGACTCATTGCCGTGTCTCATGGGGAAACTTTGAGCCAGGCTTCCCCTTTTTAATAAGGTAGTTTCTACGCCGATTTTTTTTTCGATTCTAAACCCAATCACCCCGTTTGCAAGCAGGTTGAACGTTACTAAGAACAACCAACAATCCGAGATGGTTTTTAATGTCCTATATGAAGACTGCTTTTCTTTTGTTAAAAATCTTCAATTAATTTTTTCCACAACAAAAGTAAACCGGGGAAATCACTCTATCTCTAACCCCAACCGTCAGATTGGCCTGAATTTTTTTCTACAAGTAGATGTCATTACCATCTGCCTTCTATAAAAATTTCAGCTTGATAAGTTGTGCCATTAATTTTTAAAAAATAGTGATAAGTTTATTACACAAAAAAGTATAATTATTCCACAACAAACGTAAAACGGGGAAATCACTCTATCTCAAACAACAAACATCAGATTGGCCTGAAAAATTTTCTACAAAGAGAAGTCATTACCAACTGCCTGCTGTAAAAATTTCAGCTTGATGAGTTGTGCCGTTAATTTTAAAAAATAGTGATAAGTTTATTACAGAAAAAAGTATAATTATTCCACAACAAACGTAAAACGGGGAAATCACTCTATCTCAAACAACAAACATCAGATTGGCCTGAAATTTTTTCTACAAGTAGATGTCATTACCATCTGCCTTCAGAGAAAATTTCAGCTTGATGAGTTGTGCCGTTAATTTTTTAAAAATAGTGATAGGTTTATTACACAAAAAAGTATAATTATTCCACAACAAACGTTAAACGGGGAAATCACTCTATCTCAAACATAAACATCAGATTGGCCTGAAATTTTTTCTACAAGTAGAAGTAATTACCATCTGCCTTCTGTGGAAATTTCAGCTTGATGAGATGTGCCGTTAATTTTTAAAAAATAGTGATAGGTTTATTACACAAAAAAGTATAATTATTCCACAAAAAACGTAAAACGGGGAAATCACTCTATCTCAAACAACAAACATCAGATTGGCCTGAAATTTTTTCTACAAGTAGAAGTAACTACCATCTGCCTTCAGAGAAAATTTCAGCTTGATGAGTTGTGCCGTTAATTTTTAAAAAATAGTGATAGGTTTATTACACAAAAAAGTATAATTATTCCACAACAAACGTAAAACGGGGAAATCACTCTATCTCAAACAACAAACATCAGATTGGCCTGAAAATTTTTCTACAAAGAGAAGTCATTACCAACTGCCTGCTGTAAAAATTTCAGCTTGATGAGTTGTGCCGTTAATTTTAAAAAAATAGTGATAAGTTTATTACAGAAAAAAGTATAATTATTCCACAACAAACGTAAAACGGGGAAATCACTCTATCTCAAACAACAAACATCAGATTGGCCTGAATTTTTTTTCTACAAGTAGAAGTCATTACCATCTGCCTTCAGAGAAAATTTCAGCTTGATGAGTTGTGCCGTTAATTTTTAAAAAATAGTGATAGGTTTATTACACAAAAAAGTATAATTATTCCACAACAAACGTTAAACGGGGAAATCACTCTATCTCAAACAACAAACATCAGATTGGCCTGAAATTTTTTCTACAAGTAGAAGTAATTACCATCTGCCTTCTGTGGAAATTTCAGCTTGATGAGATGTGCCGTTAATTTTTAAAAAATAGTGATAGGTTTATTACACAAAAAAGTATAATTATTCCACAAAAAACGTTAAACGGGGAAATCACTCTATCTCAAACAACAAGCATTAGATTGTCCTGAAATTTTTTCTACAAGTAGAGGTCACTACCAACTGCCTTCTGTGAAAATTTCAGCTTGATTTGTTGTGCCGTTAATTAAAAAAAATCGTAATAGATTTATTACACAACAGTAAAACAGGCAAATCGCTCTATCTCTAACCCCAACCTTCAGATTGGCCTGAAATTGTTTCTACAAGTAGAAATTATTGCAAACTCAACCATTATGGAGTAGTCACTACAAAGCGCAAAAAAAAAAAAAAAAAAAAAGTTTGGATTCCCTAACACAGACATCAGATTTCAGGTGTTAAGACTCATTGCCGTGTCTCATGGGGAAACTTTGAGCCAGGCTTCCCCTTTTTAATAAGGTAGTTTCTACGCCGATTTTTTTTTCGATTCTAAACCCAATCACCCCGTTTGCAAGCAGGTTGAACGTTACTAAGAACAACCAACAATCCGAGATGGTTTTTAATGTCCTATATGAAGACTGCTTTTCTTTTGTTAAAAATCTTCAATTATTTTTTCCACAACAAAAGTAAACCGGGGAAATCACTCTATCTCTAACCCCAACCGTCAGATTGGCCTGAAATTTTTTCTACAAGTAGATGTCATTACCAACTGCCTTCTATAAAAATTTCAGCTTGATAAGTTGTGCCATTAATTTTTAAAAAATAGTGATAAGTTTATTACACCAAAAAAGTATAATTATTCCACAACAAACGTAAAACGGGGAAATCACTCTATCTCAAACAACAAACATCAGATTGGCCTGAAATTTTTTCTACAAGTAGAAGTCATTACCAACTGCCTGCTGTACAAATTTCAGCTTGATGAGTTGTGCCGTTAATTTAAAAAAAATAGTGATAAGTTTATTACAGAAAAAAGTATAATTATTCCACAACAAACGTAAAACGGGGAAATCACTCTATCTCAAACAACAAACATCAGATTGGCCTGAAATTTTTTCTACAAGTAGATGTCATTACCATCTGCCTTCAGAGAAAATTTCAGCTTGATGAGTTGTGCCGTTAATTTTTAAAAAATAGTGATAGGTTTATTACACAAAAAAGTATAATTATTCCACAACAAACGTTAAACGGGGAAATCACTCTATCTCAAACAACAAACATCAGATTGGCCTGAATTTTTTTCTACAAGTAGAAGTAATTACCATCTGCCTTCTGTGGAAATTTCAGCTTGATGAGATGTGCCGTTAATTTTAAAAAAATAGTGATAGGTTTATTACACAAAAAAGTATAATTATTCCACAAAAAACGTAAAACGGGGAAATCACTCTATCTCAAACAACAAACATCAGATTGGCCTGAAATTTTTTCTACAAGTAGAAGTAACTACCATCTGCCTTCAGAGAAAATTTCAGCTTGATGAGTTGTGCCGTTAATTTTAAAAAAATAGTGATAGGTTTATTACACAAAAAAGTATAATTATTCCACAACAAACGTAAAACGGGGAAATCACTCTATCTCAAACAACAAACATCAGATTGGCCTGAAATTTTTTCTACAAGTAGAAGTCATTACCAACTGTCTTCTGTGAAAATTTCAGCTTGATGAGTTGAGCCGTTAATTTTTAAAAAATAGTGATAAGTTTATTACAGAAAAAAGTATAATTATTCCACAACAAACGTTAAACGGGGAAATCACTCTATCTCAAACAACAAACATCAGATTGCCCTGAAATTTTTTCTACAAGTAGATGTCATTACCATCTGCCTTCAGAGAAAATTTCAGCTTGATGAGTTGTGCCGTTAATTTAAAAAAAATAGTGATATGTTTATTACAGAAAAAAGTATAATTATTCCACAACAAACGTAAAACGGGGAAATCACTCTATCTAAACAACAAACATCAGATTGGCCTGAAATTTTTTCTACAAGTAGAAGTCATTACCAACTGTCTTCTGTGAAAATTTCAGCTTGATGAGTTGAGCCGTTAATTTTTAAAAAATAGTGATAAGTTTATTACAGAAAAAAGTATAATTATTCCACAACAAACGTAAAACGGGGAAATCACTCTATCTCAAACAACAAACATCAGATTGGCCTGAAAATTTTTCTACAAAGAGAAGTCATTACCAACTGTCTGCTGTAAAAATTTCAGCTTGATGAGTTGTGCCGTTAATTTAAAAAAAATAGTGATATGTTTATTACAGAAAAAAGTATAATTATTCCACAAAAAACGTAAAACGGGGAAATCACTCTATCTCAAACAACAAGCATTAGATTGTCCTGAAATTTTTTCTACAAGTAGAGGTCACTACCAACTGCCTTCTGTGAAAATTTCAGCTTGATGAGTTGAGCCGTTAATTTTTAAAAAATAGTGATAAGTTTATTACAGAAAAAAGTATAATTATTCCACAACAAACGTAAAACGGGGAAATCACTCTATCTCAAACAACAAACATCAGATTGGCCTGAAATTTTTTCTACAAGTAGAAGTAACTACCATCTGCCTTCAGAGAAAATTTCAGCTTGATGAGTTGTGCCGTTAATTTTTAAAAAATAGTGATAAGTTTATTACAGAAAAAAGTATAATTATTCCACAACAAACGTAAAACGGGGAAATCACTCTATCTCAAACAACAAACATCAGATTGGCCTGAAATTTTTTTCTACAAGTAGAAGTCATTACCATCTGCCTTCAGAGAAAATTTCAGCTTGATGAGTTGTGCCGTTAATTTTTAAAAAATAGTGATAGGTTTATTACACAAAAAAGTATAATTATTCCACAACAAACGTTAAACGGGGAAATCACTCTATCTCAAACAACAAACATCAGATTGGCCTGAAATTTTTTCTACAAGTAGAAGTAATTACCATCTGCCTTCTGTGGAAATTTCAGCTTGATGAGATGTGCCGTTAATTTTTAAAAAATAGTGATAGGTTTATTACACAAAAAAGTATAATTATTCCACAAAAAACGTAAAACGGGGAAATCACTCTATCTCAAACAACAAGCATTAGATTGTCCTGAAATTTTTTCTACAAGTAGAGGTCACTACCAACTGCCTTCTGTGAAAATTTCAGCTTGATTTGTTGTGCCGTTAATTAAAAAAAATCGTAATAGATTTATTACACAACAGTAAAACAGGCAAATCGCTCTATCTCTAACCCCAACCTTCAGATTGGCCTGAAATTGTTTCTACAAGTAGAAATTATTGCAAACTCAACCATTATGGAGTAGTCACTACAAAGCGCAAAAAAAAAAAAAAAAAAAAAAAGTTTGGATTCCCTAACACAGACATCAGATTTCAGGTATTAAGACTCATTGCCGTGTCTCATGGGGAAACTTTGAGCCAGGCTTCCCCTTTTTAATAAGGTAGTTTCTACGCCGATTTTTTTTTCGATTCTAAACCCAATCACCCCGTTTGCAAGCAGGTTGAACGTTACTAAGAACAACCAACAATCCGAGATGGTTTTTAATGTCCTATATGAAGACTGCTTTTCTTTTGTTAAAAATCTTCAATTATTTTTTTCCACAACAAAAGTAAACCGGGGAAATCACTCTATCTCTAACCCCAACCGTCAGATTGGCCTGAAATTTTTTCTACAAGTAGATGTCATTACCAACTGCCTTCTATAAAAATTTCAGCTTGATAAGTTGTGCCATTAATTTTTAAAAAATAGTGATAAGTTTATTACACCAAAAAAGTATAATTATTCCACAACAAACGTAAAACGGGGAAATCACTCTATCTCAAACAACAAACATCAGATTGGCCTGAAATTTTTTCTACAAGTAGAAGTCATTACCAACTGCCTGCTGTACAAATTTCAGCTTGATGAGTTGTGCCGTTAATTTAAAAAAATAGTGATAAGTTTATTACAGAAAAAAGTATAATTATTCCACAACAAACGTAAAACGGGGAAATCACTCTATCTCAAACAACAAACATCAGATTGGCCTGAAATTTTTTCTACAAGTAGATGTCATTACCATCTGCCTTCAGAGAAAATTTCAGCTTGATGAGTTGTGCCGTTAATTTTTAAAAAATAGTGATAGGTTTATTACACAAAAAAGTATAATTATTCCACAACAAACGTTAAACGGGGAAATCACTCTATCTCAAACAACAAACATCAGATTGGCCTGAATTTTTTTCTACAAGTAGAAGTAATTACCATCTACCTTCTGTGGAAATTTCAGCTTGATGAGATGTGCCGTTAATTTTAAAAAAATAGTGATAGGTTTATTACACAAAAAAGTATAATTATTCCACAAAAAACGTAAAACGGGGAAATCACTCTATCTCAAACAACAAACATCAGATTGGCCTGAAATTTTTTCTACAAGTAGAAGTAACTACCATCTGCCTTCAGAGAAAATTTCAGCTTGATGAGTTGTGCCGTTAATTTTAAAAAAATAGTGATAGGTTTATTACACAAAAAAGTATAATTATTCCACAACAAACGTAAAACGGGGAAATCACTCTATCTCAAACAACAAACATCAGATTGGCCTGAAATTTTTTCTACAAGTAGAAGTCATTACCAACTGTCTTCTGTGAAAATTTCAGCTTGATGAGTTGAGCCGTTAATTTTTAAAAAATAGTGATAAGTTTATTACAGAAAAAAGTATAATTATTCCACAACAAACGTTAAACGGGGAAATCACTCTATCTCAAACAACAAACATCAGATTGGCCTGAAATTTTTTCTACAAGTAGATGTCATTACCATCTGCCTTCAGAGAAAATTTCAGCTTGATGAGTTGTGCCGTTAATTTAAAAAAAATAGTGATATGTTTATTACAGAAAAAAGTATAATTATTCCACAACAAACGTAAAACGGGGAAATCACTCTATCTAAACAACAAACATCAGATTGGCCTGAAATTTTTTCTACAAGTAGAAGTCATTACCAACTGTCTTCTGTGAAAATTTCAGCTTGATGAGTTGAGCCGTTAATTTTTAAAAAATAGTGATAAGTTTATTACAGAAAAAAGTATAATTATTCCACAACAAACGTAAAACGGGGAAATCACTCTATCTCAAACAACAAACATCAGATTGGCCTGAAAATTTTTCTACAAAGAGAAGTCATTACCAACTGCCTGCTGTAAAAATTTCAGCTTGATGAGTTGTGCCGTTAATTTAAAAAAAATAGTGATATGTTTATTACAGAAAAAAGTATAATTATTCCACAAAAAACGTAAAACGGGGAAATCACTCTATCTCAAACAACAAGCATTAGATTGTCCTGAAATTTTTTCTACAAGTAGAGGTCACTACCAACTGCCTTCTGTGAAAATTTCAGCTTGATGAGTTGAGCCGTTAATTTTTAAAAAATAGTGATAAGTTTATTACAGAAAAAAGTATAATTATTCCACAACAAACGTAAAACGGGGAAATCACTCTATCTCAAACAACAAACATCAGATTGGCCTGAAAATTTTTCTACAAAGAGAAGTCATTACCAACTGCCTGCTGTAAAAATTTCAGCTTGATGAGTTGTGCCGTTAATTTTTAAAAAATAGTGATATGTTTATTACAGAAAAAAGTATAATTATTCCACAAAAAACGTAAAACGGGGAAATCACTCTATCTCAAACAACAAGCATTAGATTGTCCTGAAATTTTTTCTACAAGTAGAAGTCATTACCAACTGTCTTCTGTGAAAATTTCAGCTTGATGAGTTGAGCCGTTAATTTTTAAAAAATAGTGATAAGTTTATTACAGAAAAAAGTATAATTATTCCACAACAAACGTTAAACGGGGAAATCACTCTATCTCAAACAACAAACATCAGATTGGCCTGAAATTTTTTCTACAAGTAGATGTCATTACCATCTGCCTTCAGAGAAAATTTCAGCTTGATGAGTTGTGCCGTTAATTTAAAAAAAATAGTGATATGTTTATTACAGAAAAAAGTATAATTATTCCACAACAAACGTAAAACGGGGAAATCACTCTATCTCAAACAACAAACATCAGATTGGCCTGAAAATTTTTCTACAAAGAGAAGTCATTACCAACTGTCTTCTGTGAAAATTTCAGCTTGATGAGTTGAGCCGTTAATTTTTAAAAAATAGTGATAAGTTTATTACAGAAAAAAGTATAATTATTCCACAACAAACGTAAAACGGGGAAATCACTCTATCTCAAACAACAAACATCAGATTGGCCTGAAAATTTTTCTACAAAGAGAAGTCATTACCAACTGCCTGCTGTAAAAATTTCAGCTTGATGAGTTGTGCCGTTAATTTAAAAAAAATAGTGATATGTTTATTACAGAAAAAAGTATAATTATTCCACAAAAAACGTAAAACGGGGAAATCACTCTATCTCAAACAACAAGCATTAGATTGTCCTGAAATTTTTTCTACAAGTAGAGGTCACTACCAACTGCCTTCTGTGAAAATTTCAGCTTGATGAGTTGAGCCGTTAATTTTTAAAAAATAGTGATAAGTTTATTACAGAAAAAAGTATAATTATTCCACAACAAACGTAAAACGGGGAAATCACTCTATCTCAAACAACAAACATCAGATTGGCCTGAAATTTTTTCTACAAGTAGAAGTAACTACCATCTGCCTTCTGTGGAAATTTCAGCTTGATGAGATGTGCCGTTAATTTTTAAAAAATAGTGATAGGTTTATTACACAAAAAAGTATAATTATTCCACAACAAACGTAAAACGGGGAAATCACTCTATCTCAAACAACAAACATCAGATTGGCCAGAAATTTTTTCTACAAGTAGATGTCATTACCATCTGCCTTCAGAGAAAATTTCAGCTTGATGAGTTGTGCCGTTAATTTTTAAAAAATAGTGATAGGTTTATTACACAAAAAAGTATAATTATTCCACAACAAACGTTAAACGGGGAAATCACTCTATCTCAAACAACAAACATCAGATTGGCCTGAATTTTTTTCTACAAGTAGAAGTAATTACCATCTGCCTTCTGTGGAAATTTCAGCTTGATGAGATGTGCCGTTAATTTTTAAAAAATAGTGATAGGTTTATTACACAAAAAAGTATAATTATTCCACAAAAAACGTAAAACGGGGAAATCACTCTATCTCAAACAACAAACATCAGATTGGCCTGAAATTTTTTCTACAAGTAGAAGTAACTACCATCTGCCTTCAGAGAAAATTTCAGCTTGATGAGTTGTGCCGTTAATTTAAAAAAAATAGTGATAGGTTTATTACACAAAAAAGTATAATTATTCCACAACAAACGTAAAACGGGGAAATCACTCTATCTCAAACAACAAACATCAGATTGGCCTGAAATTTTTTCTACAAGTAGAAGTCATTACCAACTGTCTTCTGTGAAAATTTCAGCTTGATGAGTTGAGCCGTTAATTTTTAAAAAATAGTGATAAGTTTATTACAGAAAAAAGTATAATTATTCCACAACAAACGTAAAACGGGGAAATCACTCTATCTCAAACAACAAACATCAGATTGGCCTGAAAATTTTTCTACAAAGAGAAGTCATTACCAACTGCCTGCTGTAAAAATTTCAGCTTGATGAGTTGTGCCGTTAATTTAAAAAAAATAGTGATATGTTTATTACAGAAAAAAGTATAATTATTCCACAACAAACGTAAAACGGGGAAATCACTCTATCTCAAACAACAAACATCAGATTGGCCTGAAATTTTTTCTACAAGTAGAAGTCATTACCATCTGCCTTCAGAGAAAATTTCAGCTTGATGAGTTGTGCCGTTAATTTTTAAAAAATAGTGATAGGTTTATTACACAAAAAAGTATAATTATTCCACAACAAACGTTAAACGGGGAAATCACTCTATCTCAAACAACAAACATCAGATTGGCCTGAAATTTTTTCTACAAGTAGAAGTAATTACCATCTGCCTTCTGTGGAAATTTCAGCTTGATGAGTTGTGCCGTTAATTTAAAAAAAAATAGTGATAAGTTTATTACAGAAAAAAGTATAATTATTCCACAACAAACGTAAAACGGGGAAATCACTCTATCTCAAACAACAAACATCAGATTGGCCTGAAAATTTTTCTACAAATAGAAGTCATTACCAACTGCCTGCTGTAAAAATTTCAGCTTGATGAGTTGTGCCGTTAATTTAAAAAAAATAGTGATAAGTTTATTACAGAAAAAAGTATAATTATTCCACAACAAACGTAAAACGGGGAAATCACTCTATCTCAAACAACAAACATCAGATTGGCCTGAAATTTTTTTCTACAAGTAGAAGTCATTACCATCTGCCTTCAGAGAAAATTTCAGCTTGATGAGTTGTGCCGTTAATTTTTAAAAAATAGTGATAGTTTTATTACACAAAAAAGTATAATTATTCCACAACAAACGTTAAACGGGGAAATCACTCTATCTCAAACAACAAACATCAGATTGGCCTGAAATTTTTTCTACAAGTAGAAGTCATTACCATCTGCCTTCTGTGGAAATTTCAGCTTGATGATATGTGCCGTTAATTTTTAAAAAATAGTGATAGGTTTATTACACAAAAAAGTATAATTATTCCACAAAAAACGTAAAACGGGGAAATCACTCTATCTCAAACAACAAGCATTAGATTGTGCTGAAATTTTTTCTACAAGTAGAGGTCATTACCATCTGCCTTCAGAGAAAATTTCAGCTTGATGAGTTGTGCCGTTAATTTTTAAAAAATAGTGATAGGTTTATTACACAAAAAAGTATAATTATTCCACAACAAACGTTAAACGGGGAAATCACTCTATCTCAAACAACAAACATCAGATTGGCCTGAAATTTTTTCTACAAGTAGAAGTCATTACCAACTGTCTTCTGTGGAAATTTCAGCTTGATGAGTTGAGCCGTTAATTTTTAAAAAATAGTGATAAGTTTATTACAGAAAAAAGTATAATTATTCCACAACAAACGTAAAACGGGGAAATCACTCTATCTCAAACAACAAACATCAGATTGGCCTGAAATTTTTTCTACAAGTAGAGGTCACTACCAACTGCCTTCTGTGAAAATTTCAGCTTGATTTGTTGTGCCGTTAATTAAAAAAAATCGTAATAGATTTATTACACAACAGTAAAACAGGCAAATCGCTCTATCTCTAACCCCAACCTTCAGATTGGCCTGAAATTGTTTCTACAAGTAGAAATTATTGCAAACTCAACCATTATGGAGTAGTCACTACAAAGCGCAAAAAAAAAAAAAAAAAAAAAAGTTTGGATTCCCTAACACAGACATCAGATTTCAGGTGTTAAGACTCATTGCCGTGTCACATGGGGAAACTTTGAGCAAGGCTTCCCCTTTTTAATAAGGTAGTTTCTACGCCGATTTTTTTTTTCGATTCTAAACCCAATCACCCCGTTTGCAAGCAGGTTGAACGTTACTAAGAACAACCAACAATCCGAGATGGTTTTTAATGTCCTATATGAAGACTGCTTTTCTTTTGTTAAAAATCTTCAATTAATTTTTTCCACAACAAAAGTAAACCGGGGAAATCACTCTATCTCTAACCCCAACCGTCAGATTGGCCTGAAATTTTTTCTACAAGTAGATGTCATTACCATCTGCCTTCTATAAAAATTTCAGCTTGATAAGTTGTGCCATTAATTTTTAAAAAATAGTGATAAATTTATTACACAAAAAAGTATAATTATTCCACAACAAACGTAAAACGGGGAAATCACTCTATCTCAAACAACAAACATCAGATTGGCCTGAAAATTTTTCTACAAAGAGAAGTCATTACCAACTGCCTGCTGTAAAAATTTCAGCTTGATGAGTTGTGCCGTTAATTTTAAAAAAATAGTGATAAGTTTATTACAGAAAAAAGTATAATTATTCCACAACAAACGTAAAACGGGGAAATCACTCTATCTCAAACAACAAACATCAGATTGGCCTGAAATTTTTTCTACAAGTAGATGTCATTACCATCTGCCTTCAGAGAAAATTTCAGCTTGATGAGTTGTGCCGTTAATTTTTAAAAAATAGTGATAGGTTTATTACACAAAAAAGTATAATTATTCCACAACAAACGTTAAACGGGGAAATCACTCTATCTCAAACAACAAACATCAGATTGGCCTGAAATTTTTTCTACAAGTAGAAGTAATTACCATCTGCCTTCTGTGGAAATTTCAGCTTGATGAGATGTGCCGTTAATTTTTAAAAAATAGTGATAGGTTTATTACACAAAAAAGTATAATTATTCCACAAAAAACGTAAAACGGGGAAATCACTCTATCTCAAACAACAAACATCAGATTGGCCTGAAATTTTTTCTACAAGTAGAAGTAACTACCATCTGCCTTCAGAAAAAATTTCAGCTTGATGAGTTGTGCCGTTAATTTTTAAAAAATAGTGATAGGTTTATTACACAAAAAAGTATAATTATTCCACAACAAACGTAAAACGGGGAAATCACTCTATCTCAAACAACAAACATCAGATTGGCCTGAAATTTTTTCTACAAGTAGAAGTCATTATCATCTGCCTTCAGAGAAAATTTCAGCTTGATAAGTTGTGCCATTAATTTTTAAAAAATAGTGATAAGTTTATTACACCAAAAAAGTATAATTATTCCACAACAAACGTAAAACGGGGAAATCACTCTATCTCAAACAACAAACATCAGATTGGCCTGAAATTTTTTCTACAAGTAGAAGTCATTACCAACTGTCTTCTGTGGAAATTTCAGCTTGATGAGTTGAGCCGTTAATTTTTAAAAAATAGTGATAGGTTTATTACACAAAAAAGTATAATTATTCCACAAAAAACGTAAAACGGGGAAATCACTCTATCTCAAACAACAAGCATTAGATTGTCCTGAAATTTTTTCTACAAGTAGAGGTCACTACCAACTGCCTTCTGTGAAAATTTCAGCTTGATTTGTTGTGCCGTTAATTAAAAAAAATCGTAATAGATTTATTACACAACAGTAAAACAGGCAAATCGCTCTATCTCTAACCCCAACCTTCAGATTGGCCTGAAATTGTTTCTACAAGTAGAAATTATTGCAAACTCAACCATTATGGAGTAGTCACTACAAAGCGCAAAAAAAAAAAAAAAAAAAAAGTTTGGATTCCCTAACACAGACATCAGATTTCAGGTGTTAAGACTCATTGCCGTGTCTCATGGGGAAACTTTGAGCCAGGCTTCCCCTTTTTAATAAGGTAGTTTCTACGCCGATTTTTTTTTCGATTCTAAACCCAATCACCCCGTTTGCAAGCAGGTTGAACGTTACTAAGAACAACCAACAATCCGAGATGGTTTTTAATGTCCTATATGAAGACTGCTTTTCTTTTGTTAAAAATCTTCAATTATTTTTTTCCACAACAAAAGTAAACCGGGGAAATCACTCTATCTCTAACCCCAACCGTCAGATTGGCCTGAAATTTTTTCTACAAGTAGATGTCATTACCAACTGCCTTCTATAAAAATTTCAGCTTGATAAGTTGTGCCATTAATTTTTAAAAAATAGTGATAAGTTTATTACACCAAAAAAGTATAATTATTCCACAACAAACGTAAAACGGGGAAATCACTCTATCTCAAACAACAAACATCAGATTGGCCTGAAATTTTTTCTACAAGTAGAAGTCATTACCAACTGCCTGCTGTACAAATTTCAGCTTGATGAGTTGTGCCGTTAATTTAAAAAAATAGTGATAAGTTTATTACAGAAAAAAGTATAATTATTCCACAACAAACGTAAAACGGGGAAATCACTCTATCTCAAACAACAAACATCAGATTGGCCTGAAATTTTTTCTACAAGTAGATGTCATTACCATCTGCCT
Organism: Ochlerotatus camptorhynchus; assembly: GCF_037179485.1. NCBI lineage: Eukaryota > Metazoa > Arthropoda > Insecta > Diptera > Culicidae > Ochlerotatus > Ochlerotatus camptorhynchus. The sequence goes on from NW_027040979.1 coordinate 1,190,925, forward strand.
TCAGAGAAAATTTCAGCTTGATGAGTTGTGCCGTTAATTTTTAAAAAATAGTGATAGGTTTATTACACAAAAAAGTATAATTATTCCACAACAAACGTTAAACGGGGAAATCACTCTATCTCAAACAACAAACATCAGATTGGCCTGAATTTTTTTCTACAAGTAGAAGTAATTACCATCTACCTTCTGTGGAAATTTCAGCTTGATGAGATGTGCCGTTAATTTTAAAAAAATAGTGATAGGTTTATTACACAAAAAAGTATAATTATTCCACAAAAAACGTAAAACGGGGAAATCACTCTATCTCAAACAACAAACATCAGATTGGCCTGAAATTTTTTCTACAAGTAGAAGTAACTACCATCTGCCTTCAGAGAAAATTTCAGCTTGATGAGTTGTGCCGTTAATTTTAAAAAAATAGTGATAGGTTTATTACACAAAAAAGTATAATTATTCCACAACAAACGTAAAACGGGGAAATCACTCTATCTCAAACAACAAACATCAGATTGGCCTGAAATTTTTTCTACAAGTAGAAGTCATTACCAACTGTCTTCTGTGAAAATTTCAGCTTGATGAGTTGAGCCGTTAATTTTTAAAAAATAGTGATAAGTTTATTACAGAAAAAAGTATAATTATTCCACAACAAACGTTAAACGGGGAAATCACTCTATCTCAAACAACAAACATCAGATTGGCCTGAAATTTTTTCTACAAGTAGATGTCATTACCATCTGCCTTCAGAGAAAATTTCAGCTTGATGAGTTGTGCCGTTAATTTAAAAAAAATAGTGATATGTTTATTACAGAAAAAAGTATAATTATTCCACAACAAACGTAAAACGGGGAAATCACTCTATCTAAACAACAAACATCAGATTGGCCTGAAATTTTTTCTACAAGTAGAAGTCATTACCAACTGTCTTCTGTGAAAATTTCAGCTTGATGAGTTGAGCCGTTAATTTTTAAAAAATAGTGATAAGTTTATTACAGAAAAAAGTATAATTATTCCACAACAAACGTAAAACGGGGAAATCACTCTATCTCAAACAACAAACATCAGATTGGCCTGAAAATTTTTCTACAAAGAGAAGTCATTACCAACTGCCTGCTGTAAAAATTTCAGCTTGATGAGTTGTGCCGTTAATTTAAAAAAAATAGTGATATGTTTATTACAGAAAAAAGTATAATTATTTCACAAAAAACGTAAAACGGGGAAATCACTCTATCTCAAACAACAAGCATTAGATTGTCCTGAAATTTTTTCTACAAGTAGAGGTCACTACCAACTGCCTTCTGTGAAAATTTCAGCTTGATGAGTTGAGCCGTTAATTTTTAAAAAATAGTGATAAGTTTATTACAGAAAAAAGTATAATTATTCCACAACAAACGTAAAACGGGGAAATCACTCTATCTCAAACAACAAACATCAGATTGGCCTGAAAATTTTTCTACAAAGAGAAGTCATTACCAACTGCCTGCTGTAAAAATTTCAGCTTGATGAGTTGTGCCGTTAATTTTTAAAAAATAGTGATAGGTTTATTACAGAAAAAAGTATAATTATTCCACAAAAAACGTAAAACGGGGAAATCACTCTATCTCAAACAACAAGCATTAGATTGTCCTGAAATTTTTTCTACAAGTAGAAGTCATTACCAACTGTCTTCTGTGAAAATTTCAGCTTGATGAGTTGAGCCGTTAATTTTTAAAAAATAGTGATAAGTTTATTACAGAAAAAAGTATAATTATTCCACAACAAACGTTAAACGGGGAAATCACTCTATCTCAAACAACAAACATCAGATTGGCCTGAAATTTTTTCTACAAGTAGATGTCATTACCATCTGCCTTCAGAGAAAATTTCAGCTTGATGAGTTGTGCCGTTAATTTAAAAAAAATAGTGATATGTTTATTACAGAAAAAAGTATAATTATTCCACAACAAACGTAAAACGGGGAAATCACTCTATCTCAAACAACAAACATCAGATTGGCCTGAAAATTTTTCTACAAAGAGAAGTCATTACCAACTGTCTTCTGTGAAAATTTCAGCTTGATGAGTTGAGCCGTTAATTTTTAAAAAATAGTGATAAGTTTATTACAGAAAAAAGTATAATTATTCCACAACAAACGTAAAACGGGGAAATCACTCTATCTCAAACAACAAACATCAGATTGGCCTGAAAATTTTTCTACAAAGAGAAGTCATTACCAACTGCCTGCTGTAAAAATTTCAGCTTGATGAGTTGTGCCGTTAATTTAAAAAAAAATAGTGATATGTTTATTACAGAAAAAAGTATAATTATTCCACAAAAAACGTAAAACGGGGAAATCACTCTATCTCAAACAACAAGCATTAGATTGTCCTGAAATTTTTTCTACAAGTAGAGGTCACTACCAACTGCCTTCTGTGAAAATTTCAGCTTGATGAGTTGAGCCGTTAATTTTTAAAAAATAGTGATAAGTTTATTACAGAAAAAAGTATAATTATTCCACAACAAACGTAAAACGGGGAAATCACTCTATCTCAAACAACAAACATCAGATTGGCCTGAAATTTTTTCTACAAGTAGAAGTAACTACCATCTGCCTTCTGTGGAAATTTCAGCTTGATGAGATGTGCCGTTAATTTTTAAAAAATAGTGATAGGTTTATTACACAAAAAAGTATAATTATTCCACAAAAAACGTAAAACGGGGAAATCACTCTATCTCAAACAACAAACATCAGATTGGCCTGAAATTTTTTCTACAAGTAGAAGTAATTACCATCTGCCTTCTGTGGAAATTTCAGCTTGATGAGATGTGCCGTTAATTTTTAAAAAATAGTGATAGGTTTATTACACAAAAAAGTATAATTATTCCACAACAAACGTAAAACGGGGAAATCACTCTATCTCAAACAACAAACATCAGATTGGCCAGAAATTTTTTCTACAAGTAGATGTCATTACCATCTGCCTTCAGAGAAAATTTCAGCTTGATGAGTTGTGCCGTTAATTTTTAAAAAATAGTGATAGGTTTATTACACAAAAAAGTATAATTATTCCACAACAAACGTTAAACGGGGAAATCACTCTATCTCAAACAACAAACATCAGATTGGCCTGAATTTTTTTCTACAAGTAGAAGTAATTACCATCTGCCTTCTGTGGAAATTTCAGCTTGATGAGATGTGCCGTTAATTTTTAAAAAATAGTGATAGGTTTATTACACAAAAAAGTATAATTATTCCACAAAAAACGTAAAACGGGGAAATCACTCTATCTCAAACAACAAACATCAGATTGGCCTGAAATTTTTTCTACAAGTAGAAGTAACTACCATCTGCCTTCAGAGAAAATTTCAGCTTGATGAGTTGTGCCGTTAATTTTAAAAAAATAGTGATAGGTTTATTACACAAAAAAGTATAATTATTCCACAACAAACGTAAAACGGGGAAATCACTCTATCTCAAACAACAAACATCAGATTGGCCTGAAATTTTTTCTACAAGTAGAAGTCATTACCAACTGTCTTCTGTGAAAATTTCAGCTTGATGAGTTGAGCCGTTAATTTTTAAAAAATAGTGATAAGTTTATTACAGAAAAAAGTATAATTATTCCACAACAAACGTAAAACGGGGAAATCACTCTATCTCAAACAACAAACATCAGATTGGCCTGAAAATTTTTCTACAAAGAGAAGTCATTACCAACTGCCTGCTGTAAAAATTTCAGCTTGATGAGTTGTGCCGTTAATTTAAAAAAAATAGTGATATGTTTATTACAGAAAAAAGTATAATTATTCCACAACAAACGTAAAACGGGGAAATCACTCTATCTCAAACAACAAACATCAGATTGGCCTGAAATTTTTTCTACAAGTAGAAGTCATTACCATCTGCCTTCAGAGAAAATTTCAGCTTGATGAGTTGTGCCGTTAATTTTTAAAAAATAGTGATAGGTTTATTACACAAAAAAGTATAATTATTCCACAACAAACGTTAAACGGGGAAATCACTCTATCTCAAACAACAAACATCAGATTGGCCTGAAATTTTTTCTACAAGTAGAAGTAATTACCATCTGCCTTCTGTGGAAATTTCAGCTTGATGAGTTGTGCCGTTAATTTAAAAAAAAATAGTGATAAGTTTATTACAGAAAAAAGTATAATTATTCCACAACAAACGTAAAACGGGGAAATCACTCTATCTCAAACAACAAACATCAGATTGGCCTGAAAATTTTTCTACAAAGAGAAGTCATTACCAACTGCCTGCTGTAAAAATTTCAGCTTGATGAGTTGTGCCGTTAATTTAAAAAAAATAGTGATAAGTTTATTACAGAAAAAAGTATAATTATTCCACAACAAACGTAAAACGGGGAAATCACTCTATCTCAAACAACAAACATCAGATTGGCCTGAAATTTTTTTCTACAAGTAGAAGTCATTACCATCTGCCTTCAGAGAAAATTTCAGCTTGATGAGTTGTGCCGTTAATTTTTAAAAAATAGTGATAGTTTTATTACACAAAAAAGTATAATTATTCCACAACAAACGTTAAACGGGGAAATCACTCTATCTCAAACAACAAACATCAGATTGGCCTGAAATTTTTTCTACAAGTAGAAGTAATTACCATCTGCCTTCTGTGGAAATTTCAGCTTGATGATATGTGCCGTTAATTTTTAAAAAATAGTGATAGGTTTATTACACAAAAAAGTATAATTATTCCACAAAAAACGTAAAACGGGGAAATCACTCTATCTCAAACAACAAGCATTAGATTGTGCTGAAATTTTTTCTACAAGTAGAGGTCATTACCATCTGCCTTCAGAGAAAATTTCAGCTTGATGAGTTGTGCCGTTAATTTTTAAAAAATAGTGATAGGTTTATTACACAAAAAAGTATAATTATTCCACAACAAACGTTAAACGGGGAAATCACTCTATCTCAAACAACAAACATCAGATTGGCCTGAAATTTTTTCTACAAGTAGAAGTCATTACCAACTGTCTTCTGTGGAAATTTCAGCTTGATGAGTTGAGCCGTTAATTTTTAAAAAATAGTGATAAGTTTATTACAGAAAAAAGTATAATTATTCCACAACAAACGTAAAACGGGGAAATCACTCTATCTCAAACAACAAACATCAGATTGGCCTGAAATTTTTTCTACAAGTAGAGGTCACTACCAACTGCCTTCTGTGAAAATTTCAGCTTGATTTGTTGTGCCGTTAATTAAAAAAAATCGTAATAGATTTATTACACAACAGTAAAACAGGCAAATCGCTCTATCTCTAACCCCAACCTTCAGATTGGCCTGAAATTGTTTCTACAAGTAGAAATTATTGCAAACTCAACCATTATGGAGTAGTCACTACAAAGCGCAAAAAAAAAAAAAAAAAAAAAAGTTTGGATTCCCTAACACAGACATCAGATTTCAGGTGTTAAGACTCATTGCCGTGTCACATGGGGAAACTTTGAGCAAGGCTTCCCCTTTTTAATAAGGTAGTTTCTACGCCGATTTTTTTTTTCGATTCTAAACCCAATCACCCCGTTTGCAAGCAGGTTGAACGTTACTAAGAACAACCAACAATCCGAGATGGTTTTTAATGTCCTATATGAAGACTGCTTTTCTTTTGTTAAAAATCTTCAATTAATTTTTTCCACAACAAAAGTAAACCGGGGAAATCACTCTATCTCTAACCCCAACCGTCAGATTGGCCTGAAATTTTTTCTACAAGTAGATGTCATTACCATCTGCCTTCTATAAAAATTTCAGCTTGATAAGTTGTGCCATTAATTTTTAAAAAATAGTGATAAATTTATTACACAAAAAAGTATAATTATTCCACAACAAACGTAAAACGGGGAAATCACTCTATCTCAAACAACAAACATCAGATTGGCCTGAAAATTTTTCTACAAAGAGAAGTCATTACCAACTGCCTGCTGTAAAAATTTCAGCTTGATGAGTTGTGCCGTTAATTTTAAAAAAATAGTGATAAGTTTATTACAGAAAAAAGTATAATTATTCCACAACAAACGTAAAACGGGGAAATCACTCTATCTCAAACAACAAACATCAGATTGGCCTGAAATTTTTTCTACAAGTAGATGTCATTACCATCTGCCTTCAGAGAAAATTTCAGCTTGATGAGTTGTGCCGTTAATTTTTAAAAAATAGTGATAGGTTTATTACACAAAAAAGTATAATTATTCCACAACAAACGTTAAACGGGGAAATCACTCTATCTCAAACAACAAACATCAGATTGGCCTGAAATTTTTTCTACAAGTAGAAGTAATTACCATCTGCCTTCTGTGGAAATTTCAGCTTGATGAGATGTGCCGTTAATTTTTAAAAAATAGTGATAGGTTTATTACACAAAAAAGTATAATTATTCCACAAAAAACGTAAAACGGGGAAATCACTCTATCTCAAACAACAAACATCAGATTGGCCTGAAATTTTTTCTACAAGTAGAAGTAACTACCATCTGCCTTCAGAAAAAATTTCAGCTTGATGAGTTGTGCCGTTAATTTTTAAAAAATAGTGATAGGTTTATTACACAAAAAAGTATAATTATTCCACAACAAACGTAAAACGGGGAAATCACTCTATCTCAAACAACAAACATCAGATTGGCCTGAAATTTTTTCTACAAGTAGAAGTCATTATCATCTGCCTTCAGAGAAAATTTCAGCTTGATAAGTTGTGCCATTAATTTTTAAAAAATAGTGATAAGTTTATTACACCAAAAAAGTATAATTATTCCACAACAAACGTAAAACGGGGAAATCACTCTATCTCAAACAACAAACATCAGATTGGCCTGAAATTTTTTCTACAAGTAGAAGTCATTACCAACTGCCTGCTGTACAAATTTCAGCTTGATGAGTTGTGCCGTTAATTTAAAAAAAATAGTGATAAGTTTATTACAGAAAAAAGTATAATTATTCCACAACAAACGTAAAACGGGGAAATCACTCTATCTCAAACAACAAACATCAGATTGGCCTGAAATTTTTTCTACAAGTAGATGTCATTACCATCTGCCTGCTGTAAAAATTTCAGCTTGCTGAGTTGTGCCGTTAATTTAAAAAAAATAGTGATAAGTTTATTACAGAAAAAAGTATAATTATTCCACAACAAACGTAAAACGGGGAAATCACTCTATCTCAAACAACAAACATCAGATTGGTCTGAAATTTTTTTCTACAAGTAGAAGTCATTACCATCTGCCTTCAGAGAAAATTTCAGCTTGATGAGATGTGCCGTTAATTTTTAAAAAATAGTGATAGGTTTATTACACAAAAAAGTATAATTATTCCACAACAAACGTTAAACGGGGAAATCACTCTATCTCAAACAACAAACATCAGATTGGCCTGAAATTTTTTCTACAAGTAGAAGTAATTACCATCTGCCTTCTGTGGAAATTTCAGCTTGATGAGATGTGCCGTTAATTTTTAAAAAATAGTGATAGGTTTATTACACAAAAAAGTATAATTATTCCACAAAAAACGTAAAACGGGGAAATCACTCTATCTCAAACAACAAGCATTAGATTGTCCTGAAATTTTTTCTACAAGTAGAGGTCACTACCAACTGCCTTCTGTGAAAATTTCAGCTTGATTTGTTGTGCCGTTAATTAAAAAAAATCGTAATAGATTTATTACACAACAGTAAAACAGGCAAATCGCTCTATCTCTAACCCCAACCTTCAGATTGGCCTGAAATTGTTTCTACAAGTAGAAATTATTGCAAACTCAACCATTATGGAGTAGTCACTACAAAGCGCAAAAAAAAAAAAAAAAAAGTTTGGATTCCCTAACACAGACATCAGATTTCAGGTGTTAAGACTCATTGCCGTGTCTCATGGGGAAACTTTGAGCCAGGCTTCCCCTTTTTAATAAGGTAGTTTCTACGCCGATTTTTTTTTCGATTCTAAACCCAATCACCCCGTTTGCAAGCAGGTTGAACGTTACTAAGAACAACCAACAATCCGAGATGGTTTTTAATGTCCTATATGAAGACTGCTTTTCTTTTGTTAAAAATCTTCAATTATTTTTTTCCACAACAAAAGTAAACCGGGGAAATCACTCTATCTCTAACCCCAACCGTCAGATTGGCCTGAAATTTTTTCTACAAGTAGATGTCATTACCAACTGCCTTCTATAAAAATTTCAGCTTGATAAGTTGTGCCATTAATTTTTTAAAAATAGTGATAAGTTTATTACACCAAAAAAGTATAATTATTCCACAACAAACGTAAAACGGGGAAATCACTCTATCTCAAACAACAAACATCAGATTGGCCTGAAATTTTTTCTACAAGTAGAAGTCATTACCAACTGCCTGCTGTACAAATTTCAGCTTGATGAGTTGTGCCGTTAATTTAAAAAAATTGTGATAAGTTTATTACAGAAAAAAGTATAATTATTCCACAACAAACGTAAAACGGGGAAATCACTCTATCTCAAACAACAGACATCAGATTGGCCTGAAATTTTTTCTACAAGTAGATGTCATTACCATCTGCCTTCAGAGAAAATTTCAGCTTGATGAGTTGTGCCGTTAATTTTTAAAAAATAGTGATAGGTTTATTACACAAAAAAGTATAATTATTCCACAACAAACGTTAAACGGGGAAATCACTCTATCTCAAACAACAAACATCAGATTGGCCTGAAATTTTTTCTACAAGTAGAAGTAATTACCATCTGCCTTCTGTGGAAATTTCAGCTTGATGAGATGTGCCGTTAATTTTTAAAAAATAGTGATAGGTTTATTACACAAAAAAGTATAATTATTCCACAAAAAACGTAAAACGGGGAAATCACTCTATCTCAAACAACAAACATCAGATTGGCCTGAAATTTTTTCTACAAGTAGAAGTAATTACCATCTGCCTTCTGTGGAAATTTCAGCTTGATGAGATGTGCCGTTAATTTTTAAAAAATAGTGATAGGTTTATTACACAAAAAAGTATAATTATTCCACAACAAACGTAAAACGGGGAAATCACTCTATCTCAAACAACAAACATCAGATTGGCCTGAAATTTTTTCTACAAGTAGATGTCATTACCATCTGCCTTCAGAGAAAATTTCAGCTTGATGAGTTGTGCCGTTAATTTTTAAAAAATAGTGATAGGTTTATTACACAAAAAAGTATAATTATTCCACAAAAAACGTAAAACGGGGAAATCACTCTATCTCAAACAACAAACATCAGATTGGCCTGAAATTTTTTCTACAAGTAGAAGTAACTACCATCTGCCTTCAGAGAAAATTTCAGCTTGATGAGTTGTGCCGTTAATTTTTAAAAAATAGTGATAGGTTTATTACACAAAAAAGTATAATTATTCCACAACAAACGTAAAACGGGGAAATCACTCTATCTCAAACAACAAACATCAGATTGGCCTGAAATTTTTTCTACAAGTAGAAGTCATTACCAACTGTCTTCTGTGAAAATTTCAGCTTGATGAGTTGAGCCGTTAATTTTTAAAAAATAGTGATAAGTTTATTACAGAAAAAAGTATAATTATTCCACAACAAACGTAAAACGGGGAAATCACTCTATCTCAAACAACAAACATCAGATTGGCCTGAAAATTTTTCTACAAAGAGAAGTCATTACCAACTGCCTGCTGTAAAAATTTCAGCTTGATGAGTTGTGCCGTTAATTTAAAAAAAATAGTGATATGTTTATTACAGAAAAAAGTATAATTATTCCACAACAAACGTAAAACGGGGAAATCACTCTATCTCAAACAACAAACATCAGATTGGCCTGAAATTTTTTCTACAAGTAGAAGTCATTACCATCTGCCTTCTGTGGAAATTTCAGCTTGATGAGTTGTGCCGTTAATTTAAAAAAATAGTGATAGGTTTATTACACAAAAAAGTATAATTATTCCACAACAAACGTTAAACGGGGAAATCACTCTATCTCAAACAACAAACATTAGATTGGCCTGAAATTTTTTCTACAAGTAGAAGTAATTCCCATCTGCCTTCTGTGGAAATTTCAGCTTGATGATATGTGCCGTTAATTTTTAAAAAATAGTGATAGGTTTATTACAGAAAAAAGTATAATTATTCCACAAAAAACGTAAAACGGGGAAATCACTCTATCTCAAACAACAAGCATTAGATTGTCCTGAAATTTTTTCTACAAGTAGAGGTCACTACCAACTGCCTTCTGTGAAAATTTCAGCTTGATTTGTTGTGCCGTTAATTTTTAAAAAATAGTGATAGGTTTATTACACAAAAAAGTATAATTATTCCACAAAAAACGTAAAACGGGGAAATCACTCTATCTCAAACAACAAGCATTAGATTGTCCTGAAATTTTTTCTACAAGTAGAGGTCACTACCAACTGCCTTCTGTGAAAATTTCAGCTTGATTTGTTGTGCCGTTAATTAAAAAAAATCGTAATAGATTTATTACACAACAGTAAAACAGGCAAATCGCGCTATCTCTAACCCCAACCTTCAGATTGGCCTGAAATTGTTTCTACAAGTAGAAATTATTGCAAACTCAACCATTATGGAGTAGTCACTACAAAGCGCAAAAAAAAAAAAAAAAAAAAGTTTGGATTCCCTAACACAGACATCAGATTTCAGGTGTTAAGACTCATTGCCGTGTCTCATGGGGAAACTTTGAGCCAGGCTTCCCCTTTTTAATAAGGTAGTTTCTACGCCGATTTTTTTTTCGATTCTAAACCCAATCACCCCGTTTGCAAGCAGGTTGAACGTTACTAAGAACAACCAACAATCCGAGATGGTTTTTAATGTCCTATATGAAGACTGCTTTTCTTTTGTTAAAAATCTTCAATTAATTTTTTCCACAACAAAAGTAAACCGGGGAAATCACTCTATCTCTAACCCCAACCGTCAGATTGGCCTGAAATTTTTTCTACAAGTAGATGTCATTACCATCTGCCTTCTATAAAAATTTCAGCTTGATAAGTTGTGCCATTAATTTTTAAAAAATAGTGATAAGTTTATTACACAAAAAAGTATAATTATTCCACAACAAACGTAAAACGGGGAAATCACTCTATCTCAAACAACAAACATCAGATTGGCCTGAAAATTTTTCTACAAAGAGAAGTCATTACCAACTGCCTGCTGTGAAAATTTCAGCTTGATGAGTTGTGCCGTTTATTTTAAAAAAATAGTGATAAGTTTATTACAGAAAAAAGTATAATTATTCCACAACAAACGTAAAACGGGGAAATCACTCTATCTCAAACAACAAACATCAGATTGGCCTGAAATTTTTTTCTACAAGTAGAAGTCATTACCATCTGCCTTCAGAGAAAATTTCAGCTTGATGAGTTGTGCCGTTAATTTTTAAAAAATAGTGATAGGTTTATTACACAAAAAAGTATAATTATTCCACAACAAACGTTAAACGGGGAAATCACTCTATATCAAACAACAAACATCAGATTGGCCTGAAATTTTTTCTACAAGTAGAAGTAATTACCATCTGCCTTCTGTGGAAATTTCAGCTTGATGAGTTGTGCCGTTAATTTTTAAAAAATAGTGATAGGTTTATTACACAAAAAAGTATAATTATTCCACAAAAAACGTAAAACGGGGAAATCACTCTATCTCAAACAACAAACATCAGATTGGCCTGAAATTTTTTCTACAAGTAGAAGTCATTACCAACTGCCTGCTGTACAAATTTCAGCTTGATGAGTTGTGCCGTTAATTAAAAAAAAAATAGTGATAAGTTTATTACAGAAAAAAGTATAATTATTCCACAACAAACGTAAAACGGGGAAATCACTCTATCTCAAACAACAAACATCAGATTGGCCTGAAATTTTTTCTACAAGTAGATGTCATTACCATCTGCCTTCAGAGAAAATTTCAGCTTGATGAGTTGTGCCGTTAATTTTTAAAAAATAGTGATAGGTTTATTACACAAAAAAGTATAATTATTCCACAACAAACGTTAAACGGGGAAATCACTCTATCTCAAACAACAAACATCAGATTGGCCTGAAATTTTTTCTACAAGTAGAAGTAATTACCATCTGCCTTCTGTGGAAATTTCAGCTTGATGAGATGTGCCGTTAATTTTTAAAAAATAGTGATAGGTTTATTACACAAAAAAGTATAATTATTCCACAAAAAACGTAAAACGGGGAAATCACTCTATCTCAAACAACAAACATCAGATTGGCCTGAAATTTTTTCTACAAGTAGAAGTAATTACCATCTGCCTTCTGTGGAAATTTCAGCTTGATGAGATGTGCCGTTAATTTTTAAAAAATAGTGATAGGTTTATTACACAAAAAAGTATAATTATTCCACAACAAACGTAAAACGGGGAAATCACTCTATCTCAAACAACAAACATCAGATTGGCCTGAAATTTTTTCTACAAGTAGATGTCATTACCATCTGCCTTCAGAGAAAATTTCAGCTTGATGAGTTGTGCCGTTAATTTTTAAAAAATAGTGATAGGTTTATTACACAAAAAAGTATAATTATTCCACAACAAACGTTAAACGGGGAAATCACTCTATCTCAAACAAAAAACATCAGATTGGCCTGAATTTTTTTCTACAAGTAGAAGTAATTACCATCTGCCTTCTGTAAAAATTTCAACTTGATGAGATGTGCCGTTAATTTTTAAAAAATAGTGATAGGTTTATTACACAAAAAAGTATAATTATTCCACAAAAAACGTAAAACGGGGAAATCACTCTATCTCAAACAACAAACATCAGATTGGCCTGAAATTTTTTCTACAAGTAGAAGTAACTACCATCTGCCTTCAGAGAAAATTTCAGCTTGATGAGTTGTGCCGTTAATTTTTAAAAAATAGTGATAGGTTTATTACACAAAAAAGTATAATTATTCCACAACAAACGTAAAACGGGGAAATCACTCTATCTCAAACAACAAACATCAGATTGGCCTGAAATTTTTTCTACAAGTAGAAGTCATTACCAACTGTCTTCTGTGAAAATTTCAGCTTGATGAGTTGAGCCGTTAATTTTTAAAAAATAGTGATAAGTTTATTACAGAAAAAAGTATAATTATTCCACAACAAACGTAAAACGGGGAAATCACTCTATCTCAAACAACAAACATCAGATTGGCCTGAAAATTTTTCTACAAAGAGAAGTCATTACCAACTGCCTGCTGTAAAAATTTCAGCTTGATTTGTTGTGCCGTTAATTTAAAAAAAATAGTGATATGTTTATTACAGAAAAAAGTATAATTATTCCACAACAAACGTAAAACGGGGAAATCACTCTATCTCAAACAACAAACATCAGATTGGCCTGAATTTTTTTCTACAAGTAGAAGTCATTACCATCTGCCTTCTGTGGAAATTTCAGCTTGATGAGTTGTGCCGTTAATTTAAAAAAAATAGTGATAGGTTTATTACACAAAAAAGTATAATTATTCCACAACAAACGTTAAACGGGGAAATCACTCTATCTCAAACAACAAACATCAGATTGGCCTGAAATTTTTCCTACAAGTAGAAGTAATTACCATCTGCCTTCTGTGGAAATTTCAGCTTGATGATATATGCCGTTAATTTTTAAAAAATAGTGATAGGTTTATTACACAAAAAAGTATAATTATTCCACAAAAAACGTAAAACGGGGAAAACACTCTATCTCAAACAACAAGCATTAGATTGTCCTGAAATTTTTTCTACAAGTAGAGGTCACTACCAACTGCCTTCTGTGAAAATTTCAGCTTGATTTGTTGTGCCGTTAATTTTTAAAAAATAGTGATAGGTTTATTACACAAAAAAGTATAATTATTCCACAACAAACGTTAAACGGGGAAATCACTCTATCTCAAACAACAAACATCAGATTGGCCTGAAATTTTTTCTACAAGTAGAAGTAATTACCATCTGCCTTCTGTGGAAATTTCAGCTTGATGAGATGTGCCGTTAATTTAAAAAAAATAGTGATAGGTTTATTACACAAAAAAATATAATTATTCCACAAAAAACGTAAAACGGGGAAATCACTCTATCTCAAACAACAAGCATTAGATTGTCCTGAAATTTTTTCTACAAGTAGAGGTCACTACCAACTGCCTTCTGTGAAAATTTCAGCTTGATTTGTTGTGCCGTTAATTAAAAAAAATCGTAATAGATTTATTACACAACAGTAAAACAGGCAAATCGCTCTATCTCTAACCCCAACCTTCAGATTGGCCTGAAATTGTTTCTACAAGTAGAAATTATTGCAAACTCAACCATTATGGAGTAGTCACTACAAAGCGCAAAAAAAAAAAAAAAAAAAAAGTTTGGATTCCCTAACACAGACATCAGATTTCAGGTGTTAAGACTCATTGCCGTGTCTCATGGGGAAACTTTGAGCCAGGCTTCCCCTTTTTAATAAGGTAGTTTCTACGCCGATTTTTTTTTCGATTCTAAACCCAATCACCCCGTTTGCAAGCAGGTTGAACGTTACTAAGAACAACCAACAATCCGAGATGGTTTTTAATGTCCTATATGAAGACTGCTTTTCTTTTGTTAAAAATCTTCAATTAATTTTTTCCACAACAAAAGTAAACCGGGGAAATCACTCTATCTCTAACCCCAACCGTCAGATTGGCCTGAAATTTTTTCTACAAGTAGATGTCATTACCATCTGCCTTCTATAAAAATTTCAGCTTGATAAGTTGTGCCATTAATTTTTAAAAAATAGTGATAAGTTTATTACACAAAAAAGTATAATTATTCCACAACAAACGTAAAACGGGGAAATCACTCTATCTCAAACAACAAACATCAGATTGGCCTGAAAATTTTTCTACAAAGAGAAGTCATTACCAACTGCCTTCTGTGAAAATTTCAGCTTGATTTGTTGTGCCGTTTATTTTAAAAAAATAGTGATAAGTTTATTACAGAAAAAAGTATAATTATTCCACAACAAACGTAAAACGGGGAAATCACTCTATCTCAAACAACAAACATCAGATTGGCCTGAAATTTTTTTCTACAAGTAGAAGTCATTACCATCTGCCTTCAGAGAAAATTTCAGCTTGATGAGTTGTGCCGTTAATTTTTAAAAAATAGTGATAGGTTTATTACACAAAAAAGTATAATTATTCCACAACAAACGTTAAACGGGGAAATCACTCTATCTCAAACAACAAACATCAGATTGGCCTGAAATTTTTTCTACAAGTAGAAGTAATTACCTGCCTTCTGTGGAAATTTCAGCTTGATGAGTTGTGCCGTTAATTTTTAAAAAAATAGTGATAGGTTTATTACACAAAAAAGTATAATTATTCCACAAAAAAACGTAAAACGGGGAAATCACTCTATCTCAAACAACAAACATCAGATTGGCGTGAAATTTTTTCTACAAGTAGAAGTAATTACCATCTGCCTTCTGTATAAATTTCAGCTTGATGAGATGTGCCGTTAATTTTTAAAAATAGTGATAGGTTTATTACACAAAAAAGTATAATTATTCCACAAAAAACGTAAAACGGGGAAATCACTCTATCTCAAACAACAAGCATTAGATTGTCCTGAAATTTTTTCTACAAGTAGAGGTCACTACCAACTGCCTTCTGTGAAAATTTCAGCTTGATTTGTTGTGCCGTTAATTAAAAAAAATCGTAATAGATTTATTACACAACAGTAAAACAGGCAAATCGCTCTATCACCTTCAGATTGGCCTGAAATTGTTTCTACAAGTAGAAATTATTGCAAACTCAACCATTATGGAGTAGTCACTACAAAGCGCAAAAAAAAAAAAAAAAAAAAAAAAAAAAAAAAAAAAAAAAAAAAAAAAAAAAAAAGTTTGGATTCCCTAACACAGACATCAGATTTCAGGTATTAAGACTCATTGCCGTGTCTCATGGGGAAACTTTGAGCCAGGCTTCCCCTTTTTAATAAGGTAGTTTCTACGCCGATTTTTTTTTCGATTCTAAACCCAATCACCCCGTTTGCAAGCAGGTTGAACGTTACTAAGAACAACCAACAATCCGAGATGGTTTTTAATGTCCTATATGAAGACTGCTTTTGTTCTGTTAAAAATCTTCAATTAATTTTTTCCACAACAAAAGTAAACCGGGGAAATCACTCTATCTCTAACCCCAACCGTCAGATTGGCCTGAAATTTTTTCTACAAGTAGAAGTAATTACCATCTGCCTTCTATAAAAATTTCAGCTTGATAAGTTGTGCCATTAATTTTTAAAAAATAGTGATAAGTTTATTACACAAAAAAGTATAATTATTCCACAACAAACGTAAAACGGGGAAATCACTCTATCTCAAACAACAAACATCAGATTGGCCTGAAATTTTTTCTACAAGTAGAAGTCATTATCAACTGTCTTCTGTGAAAATTTCAGCTTGATGAGTTGTGCCGTTAATTTTTAAAAAATAGTGATAGGTTTATTACACAAAAAAGTATAATTATTCCACAAAAAAACGTAAAACGGGGAAATCACTCTATCTCAAACAACAAACATCAGATTGGCGTGAAATTTTTTCTACAAGTAGAAGTCATTACCATCTGCCTTCAGAGAAAATTTCAGCTTGATGAGTTGCGCCGTTAATTTTTAAAAAAATAGTGATAGGTTTATTACACAAAAAAGTATAATTATTCCACAACAAACATAAAACGGGGAAATCACTTTATCTCAAACAACAAACATCAGATTGGCCTGAAATTTTTTCTACAAGTAGAAGTCATTACCATCTGCCTTCAGAAAAAATTTCAGCTTGATGAGTTGTGCCGTTAATTAAAAAAAAAATCGTAATAGATTTATTGCACAACAGTAAAACAGGCAAATCGCTCTATCTCTAACCCCAACCTTCAGATTGGCCTGAAATTGTTTCTACAAGTAGAAATTATTGCAAACTCAACCATTATGGAGTAGTCACTACAAAGCGCAAAAAAAAAAAAAAAAAAAAAAAGTTTGGATTCCCTAACACAGACATCAGATTTCAGGTGTTATGACTCATTGCCGTGTCTCATGGGGAAACTTTGAGCCAGGCTTCCCCTTTTTAATAAGGTAGTTTCTACGCCGATTTTTTTTTTTCGATTCTAAACCCAATCACCCCGTTTGCAAGCAGGTTGAACGTTACTAAGAACAACCAACAATCCGAGATGGTTTTTAATGTCCTATATGAAGACTGCTTTTCTTTTGTTAAAAATCTTCAATTATTTTTTTCCACAACAAAAGTAAACCGGGGAAATCACTCTATCTCTAACCCCAACCGTCAGATTGGCCTGAAATTTTTTCTACAAGTAGATGTCATTACCATCTGCCTTCTATAAAAATTTCAGCTTGATAAGTTGTGCCATTAATTTTTAAAAAATAGTGATAAGTTTATTACACAAAAAAGTATAATTATTCCACAACAAACGTAAAACGGGGAAATCACTCTATCTCAAACAACAAGCATTAGATTGTCCTGAAATTTTTTCTACAAGTAGAGGTCACTACCAACTGCCTTCTGTGAAAATTTCAGCTTGATTTGTTGTGCCGTTAATTAAAAAAAAATAGTGATAGATTTATTACACAACAGTAAAACAGGCAAATCGCTCTATCTCTAACCCCAACCTTCAGATTGGCCTGAAATTGTTTCTACAAGTAGAAATTATTGCAAACTCAACCATTATGGAGTAGTCACTACAAAGCGCACAAAAAAAAAAAAAAAAAAAAAAAAAAAAAAAAAAAAAAAAAAAAAAAAAAAAGTTTGGATTCCCTAACACAGACATCAGATTTCAGGTGTTAAGACTCATTGCCGTGTCTCATGGGGAAACTTTGAGCCAGGCTTGCCCTTTTTAATAAGGTAGTTTCTACGCCGATTTTTTTTTTCGATTCTAAACCCAATCACCCCGTTTGCAAGCAGGTTGAACGTTACTAAGAACAACCAACAATCCGAGATGGTTTTTAATGTCCTATATGAAGACTGCTTTTCTTTTGTTAAAAATCTTCAATTAATTTTTTCCACAACAAAAGTAAACCGGGGAAATCACTCTATCTCTAACCCCAACCGTCAGATTGGCCTGAAATTTTTTCTACAAGTAGATGTCATTACCATCTGCCTTCTATAAAAATTTCAGCTTGATAAGTTGTGCCATTAATTTTTTAAAAATAGTGATAAGTTTATTACACAAAAAAGTATAATTATTCCACAACAAACGTAAAACGGGGAAATCACTCTATCTCAAACAACAAACATCAGATTGGCCTGAAAATTTTTCTACAAAGAGAAGTCATTACCAACTGCCTGCTGTAAAAATTTCAGCTTGATGAGTTGTGCCGTTAATTTAAAAAAAATAGTGATAAGTTTATTACAGAAAAAAGTATAATTATTCCACAACAAACGTAAAACGGGGAAATCACTGTATCTCAAACAACAAACATCAGATTGGCCTGAAATTTTTTCTACAAGTAGAAGTCATTACCAACTGTCTTCTGTGAAAATTTCAGCTTGATGAGTTGAGCCGTTAATTTTTAAAAAATAGTGATAAGTTTATTACAGAAAAAAGTATAATTATTCCACAACAAACGTAAAACGGGGAAATCACTCTATCTCAAACAACAAACATCAGATTGGCCTGAAAATTTTTCTACAAAGAGAAGTCATTACCAACTGCCTGCTGTAAAAATTTCAGCTTGATGAGTTGTGCCGTTAATTTAAAAAAAATAGTGATATGTTTATTACAGAAAAAAGTATAATTATTCCACAACAAACGTAAAACGGGGAAATCACTCTATCTCAAACAACAAACATCAGATTGGCCTGAAATTTTTTCTACAAGTAGAAGTCATTACCATCTGCCTTCAGAGAAAATTTCAGCTTGATGAGTTGTGCCGTTAATTTTTAAAAAATAGTGATAGGTTTATTACACAAAAAAGTATAATTATTCCACAACAAACGTTAAACGGGGAAATCACTCTATCTCAAACAACAAACATCAGATTGGCCTGAAAATTTTTCTACAAGTAGAAGTAATTACCATCTGCCTTCTGTGGAAATTTCAGCTTGATGAGTTGTGCCGTTAATTTAAAAAAAATAGTGATAAGTTTATTACAGAAAAAAGTATAATTATTCCACAACAAACGTAAAACGGGGAAATCACTCTATCTCAAACAACAAACATCAGATTGGCCTGAAAATTTTTCTACAAAGAGAAGTCATTACCAACTGCCTGCTGTAAAAATTTCAGCTTGATGAGTTGTGCCGTTAATTTAAAAAAAATAGTGATAAGTTTATTACAGAAAAAAGTATAATTATTCCACAACAAACGTAAAACGGGGAAATCACTCTATCTCAAACAACAAACATCAGATTGGCCTGAAATTTTTTTCTACAAGTAGAAGTCATTACCATCTGCCTTCAGAGAAAATTTCAGCTTGATGAGTTGTGCCGTTAATTTTTAAAAAATAGTGATAGGTTTATTACACAAAAAAGTATAATTATTCCACAACAAACGTTAAACGGGGAAATCACTCTATCTCAAACAACAAACATCAGATTGGCCTGAAATTTTTTCTACAAGTAGAAGTAATTACCATCTGCCTTCTGTGGAAATTTCAGCTTGATGAGATGTGCCGTTAATTTTTAAAAAATAGTGATAGGTTTATTACACAAAAAAGTATAATTATTCCACAAAAAACGTAAAACGGGGAAATCACTCTATCTCAAACAACAAGCATTAGATTGTCCTGAAATTTTTTCTACAAGTAGAGGTCACTACCAGCTGCCTTCTGTGAAAATTTCAGCTTGATTTGTTGTGCCGTTAATTAAAAAAAATCGTAATAGATTTATTACACAACAGTAAAACAGGCAAATCGCTCTATCTCTAACCCCAACCTTCAGATTGGCCTGAAATTGTTTCTACAAGTAGAAATTATTGCAAACTCAACCATTATGGAGTAGTCACTACAAAGCGCAAAAAAAAAAAAAAAAAAAAAAGTTTGGATTCCCTAACACAGACATCAGATTTCAGGTGTTAAGACTCATTGCCGTGTCTCATGGGGAAACTTTGAGCCAGGCTTCCCCTTTTTAATAAGGTATTCTACGCCGATTTTTTTTTTCGATTCTAAACCCAATCACCCCGTTTGCAAGCAGGTTGAACGTTACTAAGAACAACCAACAATCCGAGATGGTTTTTAATGTCCTATATGAAGACTGCTTTTCTTTTGTTAAAAATCTTCAATTATTTTTTTCCACAACAAAAGTAAACCGGGGAAATCACTCTATCTCTAACCCCAACCGTCAGATTGGCCTGAAATTTTTTCTACAAGTAGATGTCATTACCATCTGCCTTCTATAAAAATTTCAGCTTGATAAGTTGTGCCATTAATTTTTAAAAAATAGTGATAGGTTTATTACACAAAAAAGTATAATTATTCCACAACAAACGTTAAACGGGGAAATCACTCTATCTCAAACAACAAACATCAGATTGGCCTGAAATTTTTTCTACAAGTAGAAGTAATTACCATCTGCCTTCTGTGGAAATTTCAGCTTGATGAGATGTGCCGTTAATTTAAAAAAAATAGTGATAGGTTTATTACACAAAAAAGTATAATTATTCCACAAAAAACGTAAAACGGGGAAATCACTCTATCTCAAACAACAAACATCAGATTGGCCTGAAATTTTTTCTACAAGTAGAAGTAACTACCATCTGCCTTCAGAGAAAATTTCAGCTTGATTTGTTGTGCCGTTAATTTTTAAAAAATAGTGATAGGTTTATTACACAAAAAAGTATAATTATTCCACAACAAACGTAAAACGGGGAAATCACTCTATCTCAAACAACAAACATCAGATTGGCCTGAAATTTTTTCTACAAGTAGAAGTCATTACCAACTGTCTTCTGTGAAAATTTCAGCTTGATGAGTTGAGCCGTTAATTTTAAAAAAAATAGTGATAGGTTTATTACACAAAAAAGTATAATTATTCCACAAAAAACGTAAAACGGGGAAATCACTCTATCTCAAACAACAAGCATTAGATTGTCCTGAAATTTTTTCTACAAGTAGAGGTCACTACCAACTGCCTTCTGTGAAAATTTCAGCTTGATTTGTTGTGCCGTTAATTAAAAAAAAATCGTAATAGATTTATTACACAACAGTAAAACAGGCAAATCGCTCTATCTCTAACCCCAACCTTCAGATTGGCCTGAAATTGTTTCTACAAGTAGAAATTATTGCAAACTCAACCATTATGGAGTAGTCACTACAAAGCGCACAAAAAAAAAAAAAAAAAAAAAAAAAAAAAAAAAAAAAGTTTGGATTCCCTAACACAGACATCAGATTTCAGGTGTTAAGACTCATTGCCGTGTCTCATGGGGAAACTTTGAGCCAGGCTTCCCCTTTTTAATAAGGTAGTTTCTACGCCGATTTTTTTTTTCGATTCTAAACCCAATCACCCCGTTTGCAAGCAGGTTGAACGTTACTAAGAACAACCAACAATCCGAGATGGTTTTTAATGTCCTATATGAAGACTGCTTTTCTTTTGTTAAAAATCTTCAATTAATTTTTTCCACAACAAAAGTAAACCGGGGAAATCACTCTATCTCTAACCCCAACCGTCAGATTAGCCTGAAATTTTTTCTACAAGTAGATGTCATTACCATCTGCCTTCTATAAAAATTTCAGCTTGATAAGTTGTGCCATTAATTTTTTAAAAATAGTGATAAGTTTATTACACAAAAAAGTATAATTATTCCACAACAAACGTAAAACGGGGAAATCACTCTATCTCAAACAACAAACATCAGATTGGCCTGAAAATTTTTCTACAAAGAGAAGTCATTACCAACTGCCTGCTGTAAAAATTTCAGCTTGATGAGTTGTGCCGTTAATTTAAAAAAAAATAGTGATAAGTTTATTACAGAAAAAAGTATAATTATTCCACAACAAACGTAAAACGGGGAAATCACTGTATCTCAAACAACAAACATCAGATTGGCCTGAAATTTTTTCTACAAGTAGAAGTCATTACCAACTGTCTTCTGTGAAAATTTCAGCTTGATGAGTTGAGCCGTTAATTTTTAAAAAATAGTGATAAGTTTATTACAGAAAAAAGTATAATTATTCCACAACAAACGTAAAACGGGGAAATCACTCTATCTCAAACAACAAACATCAGATTGGCCTGAAAATTTTTCTACAAAGAGAAGTCATTACCAACTGCCTGCTGTAAAAATTTCAGCTTGATGAGTTGTGCCGTTAATTTAAAAAAAATAGTGATATGTTTATTACAGAAAAAAGTATAATTATTCCACAACAAACGTAAAACGGGGAAATCACTCTATCTCAAACAACAAACATCAGATTGGCCTGAAATTTTTTCTACAAGTAGAAGTCATTACCATCTGCCTTCAGAGAAAATTTCAGCCTGATGAGTTGTGCCGTTAATTTTTAAAAAATAGTGATAGGTTTATTACACAAAAAAGTATAATTATTCCACAACAAACGTTAAACGGGGAAATCACTCTATCTCAAACAACAAACATCAGATTGGCCTGAAATTTTTTCTACAAGTAGAAGTAATTACCATCTGCCTTCTGTGGAAATTTCAGCTTGATGAGTTGTGCCGTTAATTTAAAAAAAATAGTGATAAGTTTATTACAGAAAAAAGTATAATTATTCCACAACAAACGTAAAACGGGGAAATCACTCTATCTCAAACAACAAACATCAGATTGGCCTGAAAAATTTTCTACAAAGAGAAGTCATTACCAACTGCCTGCTGTAAAAATTTCAGCTTGATGAGTTGTGCCGTTAATTTAAAAAAAATAGTGATAAGTTTATAACAGAAAAAAGTATAATTATTCCACAACAAACGTAAAACGGGGAAATCACTCTATCTCAAACAACAAACATCAGATTGGCCTGAAATTTTTTTCTACAAGTAGAAGTCATTACCATCTGCCTTCAGAGAAAATTTCAGCTTGATGAGTTGTGCCGTTAATTTTTAAAAAATAGTGATAGGTTTATTACACAAAAAAGTATAATTATTCCACAACAAACGTTAAACGGGGAAATCACTCTATCTCAAACAACAAACATCAGATTGGCCTGAAATTTTTTCTACAAGTAGAAGTAATTACCATCTGCCTTCTGTGGAAATTTCAGCTTGATGAGATGTGCCGTTAATTTTTAAAAAATAGTGATAGGTTTATTACACAAAAAAGTATAATTATTCCACAAAAAACGTAAAACGGGGAAATCACTCTATCTCAAACAACAAGCATTAGATTGTCCTGAAATTTTTTCTACAAGTAGAGGTCACTACCAGCTGCCTTCTGTGAAAATTTCAGCTTGATTTGTTGTGCCGTTAATTAAAAAAAATCGTAATAGATTTATTACACAACAGTAAAACAGGCAAATCGCTCTATCTCTAACCCCAACCTTCAGATTGGCCTGAAATTGTTTCTACAAGTAGAAATTATTGCAAACTCAACCATTATGGAGTAGTCACTACAAAGCGCAAAAAAAAAAAAAAAAAAAGTTTGGATTCCCTAACACAGACATCAGATTTCAGGTGTTAAGACTCATTGCCGTGTCTCATGGGGAAACTTTGAGCCAGGCTTCCCCTTTTTAATAAGGTAGTTTCTACGCCGATTTTTTTTTCGATTCTAAACCCAATCACCCCGTTTGCAAGCAGGTTGAACGTTACTAAGAACAACCAACAATCCGAGATGGTTTTTAATGTCCTATATGAAGACTGCTTTTCTTTTGTTAAAAATCTTCAATTATTTTTTTCCACAACAAAAGTAAACCGGGGAAATCACTCTATCTCTAACCCCAACCGTCAGATTGGCCTGAAATTTTTTCTACAAGTAGATGTCATTACCATCTGCCTTCTATAAAAATTTCAGCTTGATAAGTTGTGCCATTAATTTTTAAAAAATAGTGATAAGTTTATTACACCAAAAAAGTATAATTATTCCACAACAAACGTAAAACGGGGAAATCACTCTATCTCAAACAACAAACATCAGATTGGCCTGAAATTTTTTCTACAAGTAGAAGTCATTACCAACTGCCTGCTGTAAAAATTTCAGCTTGATGAGTTGTGCCGTTAATTTAAAAAAAATAGTGATAAGTTTATTACAGAAAAAAGTATAATTATTCCACAACAAACGTAAAACGGGGAAATCACTCTATCTCAAACAACAAACATCAGATTGGCCTGAAATTTTTTTCTACAAGTAGAAGTCATTACCATCTGCCTTCAGAGAAAATTTCAGCTTGATGAGTTGTGCCGTTAATTTTTAAAAAATAGTGATAGGTTTATTACACAAAAAAGTATAATTATTCCACAACAAACGTTAAACGGGGAAATCACTCTATCTCAAACAACAAACATCAGATTGGCCTGAAATTTTTTCTACAAGTAGAAGTAATTACCATCTGCCTTCTGTGGAAATTTCAGCTTGATGAGATGTGCCGTTAATTTTTAAAAAATAGTGATAGGTTTATTACACAAAAAAGTATAATTATTCCACAAAAAACGTAAAACGGGGAAATCACTCTATCTCAAACAACAAGCATTAGATTGTCCTGAAATTTTTTCTACAAGTAGAGGTCACTACCAACTGCCTTCTGTGAAAATTTCAGCTTGATTTGTTGTGCCGTTAATTAAAAAAAATCGTAATAGATTTATTACACAACAGTAAAACAGGCAAATCGCTCTATCTCTAACCCCAACCTTCAGATTGGCCTGAAATTGTTTCTACAAGTAGAAATTATTGCAAACTCAACCATTATGGAGTAGTCACTACAAAGCGCAAAAAAAAAAAAAAAAAAAAAAGTTTGGATTCCCTAACACAGACATCAGATTTCAGGTGTTAAGACTCATTGCCGTGTCTCATGGGGAAACTTTGAGCCAGGCTTCCCCTTTTTAATAAGGTAGTTTCTACGCCGATTTTTTTTTCGATTCTAAACCCAATCACCCCGTTTGCAAGCAGGTTGAACGTTACTAAGAACAACCAACAATCCGAGATGGTTTTTAATGTCCTATATGAAGACTGCTTTTCTTTTGTTAAAAATCTTCAATTATTTTTTTCCACAACAAAAGTAAACCGGGGAAATCACTCTATCTCTAACCCCAACCGTCAGATTGGCCTGAAATTTTTTCTACAAGTAGATGTCATTACCAACTGCCTTCTATAAAAATTTCAGCTTGATAAGTTGTGCCATTAATTTTTTAAAAATAGTGATAAGTTTATTACACCAAAAAAGTATAATTATTCCACAACAAACGTAAAACGGGGAAATCACTCTATCTCAAACAACAAACATCAGATTGGCCTGAAATTTTTTCTACAAGTAGAAGTAATTACCATCTGCCTTCTGTGGAAATTTCAGCTTGATGAGATGTGCCGTTAATTTTTAAAAAATAGTGATAGGTTTATTACACAAAAAAGTATAATTAGTCCACAAAAAACGTAAAACGGGGAAATCACTCTATCTCAAACAACAAACATCAGATTGGCCTGAAATTTTTTCTACAAGTAGAAGTAATTACCATCTGCCTTCTGTGGAAATTTCAGCTTGATGAGATGTGCCGTTAATTTTTAAAAAATAGTGATAGGTTTATTACACAAAAAAGTATAATTATTCCACAACAAACGTAAAACGGGGAAATCACTCTATCTCAAACAACAAACATCAGATTGGCCTGAAATTTTTTCTACAAGTAGATGTTATTACCATCTGCCTTCAGAGAAAATTTCAGCTTGATGAGTTGTGCCGTTAATTTTTAAAAAATAGTGATAGGTTTATTACACAAAAAAGTATAATTATTCCACAAAAAACGTAAAACGGGGAAATCACTCTATCTCAAACAACAAACATCAGATTGGCCTGAAATTTTTTCTACAAGTAGAAGTCATTACCAACTGCCTGCTGTACAAATTTCAGCTTGATGAGTTGTGCCGTTAATTTAAAAAAAAATAGTGATAAGTTTATTACAGAAAAAAGTATAATTATTCCACAACAAACGTAAAACGGGGAAATCACTCTATCTCAAACAACAAACATCAGATTGGCCTGAAATTTTTTCTACAAGTAGATGTCATTACCATCTGCCTTCAGAGAAAATTTCAGCTTGATGAGTTGTGCCGTTAATTTTTAAAAAATAGTGATAGGTTTATTACACAAAAAAGTATAATTATTCCACAACAAACGTTAAACGGGGAAATCACTCTATCTCAAACAACAAACATCAGATTGGCCTGAAATTTTTTCTACAAGTAGAAGTAATTACCATCTGCCTTCTGTGGAAATTTCAGCTTGATGAGATGTGCCGTTAATTTTTAAAAAATAGTGATAGGTTTATTACACAAAAAAGTATAATTATTCCACAAAAAACGTAAAACGGGGAAATCACTCTATCTCAAACAACAAACATCAGATTGGCCTGAAATTTTTTCTACAAGTAGAAGTAATTACCATCTGCCTTCTGTGGAAATTTCAGCTTGATGAGATGTGCCGTTAATTTTTAAAAAATAGTGATAGGTTTATTACACAAAAAAGTATAATTATTCCACAACAAACGTAAAACGGGGAAATCACTCTATCTCAAACAACAAACATCAGATTGGCCTGAAATTTTTTCTACAAGTAGATGTCATTACCATCTGCCTTCAGAGAAAATTTCAGCTTGATGAGTTGTGCCGTTAATTTTTAAAAAATAGTGATAGGTTTATTACACAAAAAAGTATAATTATTCCACAACAAACGTTAAACGGGGAAATCACTCTATCTCAAACAACAAACATCAGATTGGCCTGAATTTTTTTCTACAAAGAGAAGTCATTACCAACTGCCTGCTGTAAAAATTTCAGCTTGATGAGTTGTGCCGTTAATTTAAAAAAAATAGTGATATGTTTATTACAGAAAAAGTATAATTATTCCACAACAAACGTAAAACGGGGAAATCACTCTATCTCAAACAACAAACATCAGATTGGCCTGAAATTTTTTCTACAAGTAGAAGTCATTACCATCTGCCTTCTGTGGAAATTTCAGCTTGATGAGTTGTGCCGTTAATTTAAAAAAAATAGTGATAGGTTTATTACACAAAAAAGTATAATTATTCCACAACAAACGTTAAACGGGGAAATCACTCTATCTCAAACAACAAACATCAGATTGGCCTGAAATTTTTTCTACAAGTAGAAGTAATTACCATCTGCCTTCTGTGGAAATTTTAGCTTGATGATATATGCCGTTAATTTTAAAAAAATAGTGATAGGTTTATTACACAAAAAAGTATAATTATTCCACAAAAAACGTAAAACGGGGAAATCACTCTATCTCAAACAACAAGCATTAGATTGTCCTGAAATTTTTTCTACAAGTAGAGGTCACTACCAACTGCCTTCTGTGAAAATTTCAGCTTGATTTGTTGTGCCGTTAATTTTTAAAAATAGTGATAGGTTTATTACACAAAAAAGTATAATTATTCCACAACAAACGTTAAACGGGGAAATCACTCTATCTCAAACAACAAACATCAGATTGGCCTGAAATTTTTTCTACAAGTAGAAGTAATTACCATCTGCCTTCTGTGGAAATTTCAGCTTGATGAGATGTGCCGTTAATTTTTAAAAAATAGTGATAGGTTTATTACACAAAAAAATATAATTATTCCACAAAAAACGTAAAACGGGGAAATCACTCTATCTCAAACAACAAGCATTAGATTGTCCTGAAATTTTTTCTACAAGTAGAGGTCACTACCAACTGCCTTCTGTGAAAATTTCAGCTTGATTTGTTGTGCCGTTAATTAAAAAAAATCGTAATAGATTTATTACACAACAGTAAAACAGGCAAATCGCTCTATCTCTAACCCCAACCTTCAGATTGGCCTGAAATTGTTTCTACAAGTAGAAATTATTGCAAACTCAACCATTATGGAGTAGTCACTACAAAGCGCAAAAAAAAAAAAAAAAAAAAAGTTTGGATTCCCTAACACAGACATCAGATTTCAGGTGTTAAGACTCATTGCCGTGTCTCATGGGGAAACTTTGAGCCAGGCTTCCCCTTTTTAATAAGGTAGTTTCTACGCCGATTTTTTTTTTCGATTCTAAACCCAATCACCCCGTTTGCAAGCAGGTTGAACGTTACTAAGAACAACCAACAATCCGAGATGGTTTTTAATGTCCTATATGAAGACTGCTTTTCTTTTGTTAAAAATCTTCAATTAATTTTTTCCACAACAAAAGTAAACCGGGGAAATCACTCTATCTCTAACCCCAACCGTCAGATTGGCCTGAAATTTTTTCTACAAGTAGATGTCATTACCATCTGCCTTCTATAAAAATTTCAGCTTGATAAGTTGTGCCATTAATTTTTAAAAAATAGTGATAAGTTTATTACACAAAAAAGTATAATTATTCCACAACAAACGTAAAACGGGGAAATCACTCTATCTCAAACAACAAACATCAGATTGGCCTGAAATTTTTTTCTACAAGTAGAAGTCATTACCATCTGCCTTCAGAGAAAATTTCAGCTTGATGAGTTGTGCCGTTAATTTTTAAAAAATAGTGATAGGTTTATTACACAAAAAAGTATAATTATTCCACAACAAACGTTAAACGGGGAAATCACTCTATCTCAAACAACAAACATCAGATTGGCCTGAAATTTTTTCTACAAGTAGAAGTAATTACCTGCCTTCTGTGGAAATTTCAGCTTGATGAGATGTGCCGTTAATTTTTAAAAAATAGTGATAGGTTTATTACACAAAAAAGTATAATTATTCCACAAAAAACGTAAAACGGGGAAATCACTCTATCTCAAACAACAAGCATTAGATTGTCCTGAAATTTTTTCTACAAGTAGAGGTCACTACCAACTGCCTTCTGTGAAAATTTCAACTTGATTTGTTGTGCCGTTAATTAAAAAAAATCGTAATAGATTTATTACACAACAGTAAAACAGGCAAATCGCTCTATCTCTAACCCCAACCTTCAGATTGGCCTGAAATTGTTTCTACAAGTAGAAATTATTGCAAACTCAACCATTATGGAGTAGTCACTACAAAGCGCAAAAAAAAAAAAAAAAAAAAAAAAAATGTAAAAATTTCAGCTTGATGAGTTGTGCCGTTAATTTTTAAAAAATAGTGATAGGTTTATTACACAAAAAAGTATAATTATTCCACAACAAACGTAAAACGGGGAAATCACTCTATCTCAAACAACAAACATCAGATTGGCCTGAAATTTTTTCTACAAGTAGAAGTCATTACCATCTGCCTTCAGAGAAAATTTCAGCTTGATGAGTTGTGCCGTTAATTTTTAAAAAATAGTGATAGGTTTATTACACAAAAAAGTATAATTATTCCACAACAAACGTAAAACGGGGAAATCACTCTATCTCAAACAACAAACATCAGATTGGCCTGAAATTTTTTCTACAAGTAGAAGTCATTACCATCTGCCTTCAGAGAAAATTTCAGCTTGATGAGTTGTGCCGTTAATTTTTAAAAAATAGTGATAGGTTTATTACACAAAAAAGTATAATTATTCCACAACAAACGTAAAACGGGGAAATCACTCTATCTCAAACAACAAACATCAGATTGGCGTGAAATTTTTTCTACAAGTAGAAGTCATTACCATCTGCCTTCAGAGAAAATTTCAGCTTGATGAGTTGCGCCATTAATTTTTAAAAAATAGTGATAGGTTTATTACACAAAAAAGTATAATTATTCCACAACAAACGTTAAACGGGGAAATCACTCTATCTAAAACAACAAACATCAGATTGGCCTGAAATTTTTTCTACAAGTAGAAGTAATTACCATCTGCCTTCAGAGAAAATTTCAGCTTGATGAGTTGTGCCGTTAATTTTAAAAAAATAGTGATAAGTTTATTACACAAAAAAGTATAATTATTCCACAACAAACGTTAAACGGGGAAATCACTCTATCTCAAACAACAAACATCAGATTGGCCTGAAATTTTTTCTACAAGTAGAAGTCATTACCATCTGCCTTCAGAGAAAATTTCAGCTTGATGAGTTGCGCCATTAATTTTTAAAAAATAGTGATAGGTTTATTACACAAAAAAGTATAATTATTCCACAACAAACGTTAAACGGGGAAATCACTCTATCTCAAACAACAAACATCAGATTGGCCTGAAATTTTTTCTACAAGTAGAAGTCATTACCATCTGCCTTCAGAGAAAATTTCAGCTTGATGAGTTGTGCCGTTAATTTTTAAAAAATAGTGATAGGTTTATTACACAAAAAAGTATAATTATTCCACAACAAACATAAAACGGGGAAATCACTCTATCTCAAACAACAAACATCAGATTGGCCTGAAATTTTTTCTACAAGTAGAAGTCATTACCAACTGCCTTCTGTGAAAATTTCAGCTTGATGAGATGTGCCGTTAATTTTAAAAAAATAGTGATAGGTTTATTACACAAAAAAGTATAATTATTCCACAACAAACGTTAAACGGGGAAATCACTCTATCTAAAACAACAAACATCAGATTGGCCTGAAATTTTTTCTACAAGTAGAAGTAATTACCATCTGCCTTCAGAGAAAATTTCAGCTTGATGAGTTGTGCCGTTAATTTTAAAAAAATAGTGATAAGTTTATTACACAAAAAAGTATAATTATTCCACAACAAACGTAAAACGGGGAAATCACTCTATCTCAAACAACAAACATCAGATTGGCCTGAAATTTTTTCTACAAGTAGAAGTAATTACCAACTGCCTTCTGTGAAAATTTCAGCTTGATGAGATGTGCCGTTAATTTTAAAAAAATAGTGATAGGTTTATTACACAAAAAAGTATAATTATTCCACAACAAACGTTAAACGGGGAAATCACTCTATCTAAAACAACAAACATCAGATTGGCCTGAAATTTTTTCTACAAGTAGAAGTAATTACCATCTGCCTTCAGAGAAAATTTCAGCTTGATGAGTTGTGCCGTTAATTTAAAAAAAAATAGTGATAAGTTTATTACACAAAAAAGTATAATTATTCCACAACAAACGTAAAACGGGGAAATCACTCTATCTCAAACAACAAACATCAGATTGGCCTGAAATTTTTTCTACAAGTAGAAGTCATTACCAACTGTCTTCTGTGAAAATTTCAGCTTGATGAGTTGTGCCGTTAATTTTTAAAAAAATAGTGATAGGTTTATTACACAAAAAAGTATAATTATTCCACAAAAAAACGTAAAACGGGGAAATCACTCTATCTCAAACAACAAACATCAGATTGGCGTGAAATTTTTCTACAAGTAGAAGTCATTACCATCTGCCTTCAGAGAAAATTTCAGCTTGATGAGTTGCGCCGTTAATTTTTAAAAAATAGTGATAGGTTTATTACACAAAAAAGTATAATTATTCCACAACAAACATAAAACGGGGAAATCACTCTATCTCAAACAACAAACATCAGATTGGCCTGAAATTTTTTCTACAAGTAGAAGTCATTACCAACTGCCTTCTGTGAAAATTTCAGCTTGATGAGATGTGCCGTTAATTTTTAAAAAATAGTGATAGGTTTATTACACAAAAAAGTATAATTATTCCACAACAAACGTTAAACGGGGAAATCACTCTATCTAAAACAACAAACATCAGATTGGCCTGAAATTTTTTCTACAAGTAGAAGTAATTACCATCTGCCTTCAGAGAAAATTTCAGCTTGATGAGTTGTGCCGTTAATTTAAAAAAAAATAGTGATAGGTTTATTACACAAAAAAGTATAATTATTCCACAAAAAACGTAAAACGGGGAAATCACTCTATCTCAAACAACAAACATCAGATTGGCCTGAAATTTTTTCTACAAGTAGAAGTAATTACCATCTGCCTTCAGAGAAAATTTCAGCTTGATGAGTTGTGCCGTTAATTTTTAAAAAATAGTGATAGGTTTATTACACAAAAAAGTATAATTATTCCACAACAAACGTAAAACGGGGAAATCACTCTATCTCAAACAACAAACATCAGATTGGCGTGAAATTTTTTCTACAAGTAGAGGTCATAACCATCTGCCTTCAGAGAAAATTTCAGCTTGATGAGTTGCGCCATTAATTTTTAAAAAATAGTGATAGGTTTATTACACAAAAAAGTATAATTATTCCACAACAAACATAAAACGGGGAAATCACTCTATCTCAAACAACAAATATCAGATTGGCCTGAAATTTTTTCTACAAGTAGAAGTCATTACCAACTGCCTTCTGTGAAAATTTCAGCTTGATGAGATGTGCCGTTAATTTTTAAAAAATAGTGATAGGTTTATTACACAAAAAAGTATAATTACTCCACAACAAACGTTAAACGGGGAAATCACTCTATCTAAAACAACAAACATCAGATTGGCCTGAAATTTTTTCTACAAGTAGAAGTAATTACCATCTGCCTTCAGAGAAAATTTCAGCTTGATGAGTTGTGCCGTTAATTTTAAAAAAAATAGTGATAAGTTTATTACACAAAAAAGTATAATTATTCCACAACAAACGTAAAACGGGGAAATCACTCTATCTCAAACAACAAACATCAGATTGGCCTGAAATTTTTTCTACAAGTAGAAGTCATTACCAACTGTCTTCTGTGAAAATTTCAGCTTGATGAGTTGTGCCGTTAATTTTTAAAAAATAGTGATAGGTTTATTACACAAAAAAGTATAATTATTCCACAAAAAAACGTAAAACGGGGAAATCACTCTATCTCAAACAACAAACATCAGATTGGCGTGAAATTTTTTCTACAAGTAGAAGTCATTACCATCTGCCTTCAGAGAAAATTTCAGCTTGATGAGTTGCGCCGTTAATTTTTAAAAAATAGTGATAGGTTTATTACACAAAAAAGTATAATTATTCCACAACAAACATAAAACGGGGAAATCACTCTATCTCAAACAACAAACATCAGATTGGCCTGAAAATTTTTCTACAAAGAGAAGTCATTACCACCTGCTTGCTGTAAAAATTTCAGCTTGATGAGTTGTGCCGTTAATTTTTAAAAAATAGTGATAGGTTTATTACACAAAAAAGTATAATTATTCCACAACAAACGTAAAACGGGGAAATCACTCTATCTCAAACAACAAACATCAGATTGGCCTGAAATTTTTTCTACAAGTAGAAGTCATTACCATCTGCCTTCAGAGAAAATTTCAGCTTGATGAGTTGTGCCATTAATTTTTAAAAAATAGTGATAGGTTTATTACACAAAAAAGTATAATTATTCCACAACAAACGTTAAACGGGGAAATCACTCTATCTCAAACAACAAACATCAGATTGGCCTGAAATTTTTTCTACAAGTAGAAGTCATTACCAACTGCCTGCTGTACAAATTTCAGCTTGATGAGTTGTGCCGTTAATTTAAAAAAAAATAGTGATAGGTTTATTACACAAAAAAGTATAATTATTCCACAACAAACGTTAAACGGGGAAATCACTCTATCTCAAACAACAAACATCAGATTGGCCTGAAATTTTTTCTACAAGTAGAAGTAATTACCATCTGCCTTCTGTGGAAATTTCAGCTTGATGAGTTGTGCCGTTAATTTTTAAAAAATAGTGATAGGTTTATTACACAAAAAAGTATAATTATTCCACAAAAAACGTAAAACGGGGAAATCACTCTATCTCTAACCCCAACCGTCAGATTGGCCTGAAATTTTTTCTACAAGTAGATGTCATTACCAACTGCCTTCTATAAAAATTTCAGCTTGATAAGTTGTGCCATTAATTTTTAAAAAATAGTGATAAGTTTATTACACCAAAAAAGTATAATTATTCCACAACAAACGTAAAACGGGGAAATCACTCTATCTCAAACAACAAACATCAGATTGGCCTGAAATTTTTTCTACAAGTAGAAGTCATTACCAACTGCCTGCTGTACAAATTTCAGCTTGATGAGTTGTGCCGTTAATTTAAAAAAAAATAGTGATAGGTTTATTACACAAAAAAGTATAATTATTCCACAACAAACGTTAAACGGGGAAATCACTCTATCTCAAACAACAAACATCAGATTGGCCTGAAATTTTTTCTACAAGTAGAAGTAATTACCATCTGCCTTCTGTGGAAATTTCAGCTTGATGAGTTGTGCCGTTAATTTTTAAAAAATAGTGATAGGTTTATTACACAAAAAAGTATAATTATTCCACAAAAAACGTAAAACGGGGAAATCACTCTATCTCAAACAACAAGCATTAGATTGTCCTGAAATTTTTTCTACAAGTAGAGGTCATTACCACCTGCCTGCTGTAAAAATTTCAGCTTGATGAGTTGTGCCGTTAATTTTTAAAAAATAGTGATAGGTTTATTACACAAAAAAGTATAATTATTCCACAACAAACGTAAAACGGGGAAATCACTCTATCTCAAACAACAAACATCAGATTGGCCTGAAATTTTTTCTACAAGTAGAAGTCATTACCATCTGCCTTCAGAGAAAATTTCAGCTTGATGAGTTGTGCCGTTAATTTTTAAAAAATAGTGATAGGTTTATTACACAAAAAAGTATAATTATTCCACAACAAACGTTAAACGGGGAAATCACTCTATCTCAAACAACAAACATCAGATTGGCCTGAAATTTTTTCTACAAGTAGAAGTAATTACCATCTGCCTTCTGTGGAAATTTCAGCTTGATGAGTTGTGCCGTTAATTTAAAAAAAATAGTGATAAGTTTATTACAGAAAAAAGTATAATTATTCCACAACAAACGTAAAACGGGGAAATCACTCTATCTTAAACAACAAACATCAGATTGGCCTGAAAATTTTTCTACAAAGAGAAGTCATTACCAACTGCCTGCTGTAAAAATTTCAGCTTGATGAGTTGAGCCGTTAATTTAAAAAAAATAGTGATAAGTTTATTACCGAAAAAAGTATAATTATTCCACAACAAACGTAAAACGGGGAAATCACTCTATCTCAAACAACAAACATCAGATTGGCCTGAAATTTTTTTCTACAAGTAGAAGTCATTACCATCTGCCTTCAGAGAAAATTTCAGCTTGATGAGTTGTGCCGTTAATTTTTAAAAAATAGTGATAGGTTTATTACACAAAAAAGTATAATTATTCCACAACAAACGTTAAACGGGGAAATCACTCTATCTCAAACAACAAACATCAGATTGGCCTGAAATTTTTTCTACAAGTAGAAGTAATTACCATCTGCCTTCTGTGGAAATTTCAGCTCGATGATATGTGCCGTTAATTTTTAAAAAATAGTGATAGGTTTATTACACAAAAAAGTATAATTATTCCACAAAAAACGTAAAACGGGGAAATCACTCTATCTCAAACAACAAGCATTAGATTGTCCTGAAATTTTTTCTACAAGTAGAGGTCACTACCAACTGCCTTCTGTGAAAATTTCAGCTTGATTTGTTGTGCCGTTAATTTTTAAAAAATAGTGATAGGTTTATTACACAAAAAAGTATAATTATTCCACAACAAACGTTAAACGGGGAAATCACTCTATCTCAAACAACAAACATCAGATTGGCCTGAAATTTTTTCTACAAGTAGAAGTCATTACCATCTGCCTTCTGTGGAAATTTCAGCTTGATGAGATGTGCCGTTAATTTTTAAAAAATAGTGATAGGTTTATTACACAAAAAAGTATAATTATTCCACAAAAAACGTAAAACGGGGAAATCACTCTATCTCAAACAACAAGCATTAGATTGTCCTGAAATTTTTTCTACAAGTAGAGGTCACTACCAACTGCCTTCTGTGAAAATTTCAGCTTGATTTGTTGTGCCGTTAATTAAAAAAATCGTAATAGATTTATTACACAACAGTAAAACAGGCAAATCGCTCTATCTCTAACCCCAACCTTCAGATTGGCCTGAAATTGTTTCTACAAGTAGAAATTATTGCAAACTCAACCATTATGGAGTAGTCACTACAAAGCGCAAAAAAAAAAAAAAAAAAGTTTGGATTCCCTAACACAGACATCAGATTTCAGGTGTTAAGACTCATTGCCGTGTCTCATGGGGAAACTTTGAGCCAGGCTTCCCCTTTTTAATAAGGTAGTTTCTACGCCGATTTTTTTTTCGATTCTAAACCCAATCACCCCGTTTGCAAGCAGGTTGAACGTTACTAAGAACAACCAACAATCCGAGATGGTTTTTAATGTCCTATATGAAGACTGCTTTTCTTTTGTTAAAAATCTTCAATTAATTTTTTCCACAACAAAAGTAAACCGGGGAAATCACTCTATCTCTAACCCCAACCGTCAGATTGGCCTGAAATTTTTTCTACAAGTAGATGTCATTACCATCTGCCTTCTATAAAAATTTCAGCTTGATAAGTTGTGCCATTAATTTTTAAAAAATAGTGATAAGTTTATTACACAAAAAAGTATAATTATTCCACAACAAACGTAAAACGGGGAAATCACTCTATCTCAAACAACAAACATCAGATTGGCCTGAAAATTTTTCTACAAAGAGAAGTCATTACCAACTGCCTGCTGTAAAAATTTCAGCTTGATGAGTTGTGCCGTTAATTTAAAAAAAATAGTGATAAGTTTATTACAGAAACAAGTATAATTATTCCACAACAAACGTAAAACGGGGAAATCACTCTATCTAAAACAACAAACATCAGATTGGCCTGAAATTTTTTCTACAAGTAGATGTCATTACCATCTGCCTTCAGAGAAAATTTCAGCTTGATGAGTTGTGCCGTTAATTTTTAAAAAATAGTGATAGGTTTATTACACAAAAAAGTATAATTATTCCACAAAAAACGTAAAACGGGGAAATCACTCTATCTCAAACAACAAACATCAGATTGGCCTGAAATTTTTTCTACAAGTAGAAGTAACTACCATCTGCCTTCAGAGAAAATTTCAGCTTGATGAGTTGTGCCGTTAATTTTTAAAAAATAGTGATAGGTTTATTACACAAAAAAGTATAATTATTCCACAACAAACGTAAAACGGGGAAATCACTCTATCTCAAACAACAAACATCAGATTGGCCTGAAATTTTTTCTACAAGTAGAAGTCATTACCAACTGTCTTCTGTGAAAATTTCAGCTTGATGAGATGTGCCGTTAATTTTTAAAAAATAGTGATAGGTTTATTACACAAAAAAGTATAATTATTCTACAACAAACGTAAAACGGGGAAATCACTCTATCTCAAACAACAAACATCAGATTGGCCTGAAAATTTTTCTACAAAGAGAAGTCATTACCAACTGCCTGCTGTAAAAATTTCAGCTTGATGAGTTGTGCCGTTAATTTAAAAAAAATAGTGATAAGTTTATTACAGAAAAAAGTATAATTATTCCACAACAAACGTAAAACGGGGAAATCACTCTATCTCAAACAACAAACATCAGATTGGCCTGAAATTTTTTTCTACAAGTAGAAGTCATTACCATCTGCCTTCAGAGAAAATTTCAGCTTGATGAGTTGTGCCGTTAATTTTTAAAAAATAGTGATAGGTTTATTACACAAAAAAGTATAATTATTCCACAACAAACGTTAAACGGGGAAATCACTCTATCTCAAACAACAAACATCAGATTGGCCTGAAATTTTTTCTACAAGTAGAAGTAATTACCATCTGCCTTCTGTGGAAATTTCAGCTTGATGAGATGTGCCGTTAATTTTTAAAAAATAGTGATAGGTTTATTACACAAAAAAGTATAATTATTCCACAAAAAACGTAAAACGGGGAAATCACTCTTTCTCAAACAACAAGCATTAGATTGTCCTGAAATTTTTTCTACAAGTAGAGGTCACTACCAACTGCCTTCTGTGAAAATTTCAGCTTGATTTGTTGTGCCGTTAATTAAAAAAAAATCGTAATAGATTTATTACACAACAGTAAAACAGGCAAATCGCTCTATCTCTAACCCCAACCTTCAGATTGGCCTGAAATTGTTTCTACAAGTAGAAATTATTGCAAACTCAACCATTATGGAGTAGTCACTACAAAGCGCAAAAAAAAAAAAAAAAAGTTTGGATTCCCTAACACAGACATCAGATTTCAGGTGTTAAGACTCATTGCCGTGTCCCATGGGGAAACTTTGAGCCAGGCTTCCCCTTTTTAATAAGGTAGTTTCTACGCCGATTTTTTTTTCGATTCTAAACCCAATCACCCCGTTTGCAAGCAGGTTGAACGTTACTAAGAACAACCAACAATCCGAGATGGTTTTTAATGTCCTATATGAAGACTGCTTTTCTTTTGTTAAAAATCTTCAATTATTTTTTTCCAAAACAAAAGTAAACCGGGGAAATCACTCTATCTCTAACCCCAACCGTCAGATTGGCCTGAAATTTTTTCTACAAGTAGATGTCATTACCAACTGCCTTCTATAAAAATTTCAGCTTGATAAGTTGTGCCATTAATTTTTAAAAAATAGTGATAAGTTTATTACACCAAAAAAGTATAATTATTCCACAACAAACGTAAAACGGGGAAATCACTCTATCTCAAACAACAAACATCAGATTGGCCTGAAATTTTTTCTACAAGTAGAAGTAATTACCATCTGCCTTCTGTGGAAATTTCAGCTTGATGAGATGTGCCGTTAATTTTTAAAAAATAGTGATAT